>NC_143056.1:133887500-134582500 GCF_052426305.1 Pelodiscus sinensis | reverse complement strand
ATAACACTGCACGGGGATGGCTTGTGTAGAGCTGAGATGTAGTCCCCTCTGGGGTAGGGCAGCTGGGGAACCACCACACAGTGGTGCTGCGCAACAAGACGCCAGTGGAAAGAGAGAGGGAGTCATCCAAGCAGCTGCCCTGCCTGAGGTACTCACGGAGCGAAGCAATGAGCTGCAGACACCACCCAGCTCTCGGAGACGAGCGCACCGCCGCAGATGTGGAAGCCGTGTCTCCGCACGCTGACCTGCCAGGGCCAGGCCCCATCCGGGGCATCTTGACCGTTGAGGATGCGTCCGGAGACCAAACGCTTGCCACACACTGGGAAGGAAAGCGGGAAGCTGCATTATCCCAGGGCCGGGAGCTACCATCGGCTGTGGAAAAACAACGAGGAGCCTGCTGGCTCTTTAGAGAGGAACCGATCTATTAGGGTGTGAGCTGTCGTGGGTAAAGCCCACTTCATCAGAGGGAGTGGAGTGGAAGTTACAGCCGCAGGGGCGTATAGATAGTTAACGAGTCGGACGTTGTAAATAATTACAGGTGTTACCCAACCAATGAGATTGCAACTCAGTCTCCTTCCCAAGCCACCAGATGAACCCAGGAGTCCTGATTCCAAGCCACCGGCTCTAACCCACGAGCCCCCTCTCCACTCCACTCAAGCCACAACACTTGACTTGCAGCCAGAGGCTGGTAGCACATGGCGGGGCAGCTACAGCTCGTATTTCGCTTGGGGCACGTTGCCGGCCTGGTTCCAACTTCCACAAGCACTTTGACGTGTTCTGGAGCGACACCTCCCGCTCCAGTGTCTGCATTGCACCGTTACCCCTGTGCCTGGTGGGAAGGAGCCTTGTTTGTGCCCGCCTGGGAGAACTTCAGAACGTCCATTCTGGGTCAGACCAAAGGTCTATCTAGCCCAGGCTCCTCAATGTCACAACATCCTTGGGCAAGGAGTTCCACAGGTTGTCTGTGCATCGTGTGAAGGATCTTCCCAGACATTGGAAGCCGCAGGCTGGCAATTGACACACCAGACTTTCTTACCCTCCAGTGCCCAGGGCCCTGTCTCCTGCACTCCCCCAGTGCGCACCACTCTGCTGTCTCTGTGGGCCCCCTCTGCCGAGACTCTCCAGTGGAGAGGCCAAGGGAGGCTGCCCCCAGGGCAGCCCAGTTTTCAGACTCCCCATCAGATTTGGACCACAGCCTCCTTTGTACCCCTTGCTCTAAAACAGCCCAGAGCAGGGCTAGGAAGAGACTTCTTCCTGGGGTCTCTTCCCACCCTGATCGTCTAGGAGTCTGTGATTTCCCTGCCTACACACCTCACAATAACCACAACAATCAGCTCGAACTCAGCCTTCAGCAGCGATTAAGAGCCCCATTCAGCATCACTGGCTGGACACCGACATAATGTGGCTGGCAAAATTTGGGCCTGTGTATGTCACAAGTGGCCAGGGAACAAAGAAAGAGTAGGCGGGGCTAAGATTATTATGGGATCGTGGCTACCGTGGAGGTTAGAATAAGGTCGTCTTGGGAGTAGGGGCACAGTTAAGGTTATTGTGGGGTTAAGGTTATCCTAGGGGTAAAGGTTAAGGGCATCAAGGGGTTAAAGTTATTGTGGGTGTCAGGTTCTCATAGGCTGGAGGCTGTCTCAAGGGAGACCAGCCACTGAAAACAGAGAACCCTGCATCTCATTGAAATCACGGGGTTAAATCAGAGAGGCAGAAACACCTGGGTTCTCACAGTTCACTGGCACAGCCCCGGGGCAAGTAAAGATCCAAGTATTATTTACATAAGCAAATTGAATTACTGCGTGCCATGATGAAGAAAGAAAGAAAGAAAGAAAGAAAGAAAGAAAGAAAGAAAGAAAGAAAGAAAAATCTCGTTTTTCAATCTTTACCCTAACTCCTCCCACCCCCGAAATTTTTTTGTCTTAACTCCAATGATAACCGTCCACCTCTGATGCCCTTCACTCTAACCCAATGGTAACTTTAACCACAAGAAAGCCTTCCCCCTTCTCCCTAACCCCAATATGTCCGCTTCTCCACCTTGCTCCTACCCACTATGCTCTACTGCCATCCTACAGTCCTGGCTCCCAGCCTCATTCTCAGCCCATATGCCCAGGGCAGGTGAGGCTGGCGTCTTGCTGTGGGTGTCTTACCTGTCTGGTTCTGACTCTCCTGAGCACCTAAGGAGCAAAGAAGGCAAAGATACAGATGTCTGCGAGGTAGGGGGAGTGATACACAGTCATTGCTACACATTATACATGATCCGCAGAGTGTACCTGGGGGAATGGGTGCCCGTAGCTCCACCCACAGTTCCCAGGCTCCGCCCACTCCCCCTTAACAGTCTTACTGTCCTCAGTTAAAAATATAGCAGTCACCCTCCAGCTTTCCATCAGTAGGTTCCAGAGTTAACAGCCGCCCACTGATCTGAATGTGGAGGCTCAGGAGTGAGTGTGGAAATCTGAGCAAGATGGGCCAGGGATTGGATCCCCACGTTATTCACTAGCCCAATTCCCTCCCCCACGAGCCAGTTTCCCTTTCCCCTCCCCATGGGACTCAGTTTCCCATCTCACCTTGTGCCAGGCCCAGCAGCAGCAGCACTCTGGCCACGGGGGAGCTGAGATTCCCCATGATCCAGCCTCACGGATCCTTTCTTAGCTACCACCAGCTGCCTCTGTGGCCGGGACGGAAGCCCGGTGGGGCAGGAACATGCTGAGGCAGGTTTTTATAGCCGCAGCCTCCTGCCGCCACCCTCCCCAGAATAGACGTGACCCATCCCTCCAGGAACCCACAAATGCCGTGGCGTTCAGCACCAGTGCAAGAAGGGACTGTCCTCCCGTTCTGCCTGGAACCGCCCCAGACTGGCAAACCCCACAAAGCTCCAGCTGGCTGAGCTATGACATGGGGAGGCCACAAATGACACCCAGAGCAGAGCTTCTGGCAACACGGCCAGGCTGGCTTTCAAAAGACCCGACCACGGTCCGTTAAAAATGTCCCCTCTTCTTCCCCGTCCGACTCGGTCTGGCCTCAGTTTCCAGCCCTTGAAGTCCAGTGAGAACTTTATGTGCTAGACTGAGGAGCCCATGATTACTCAAACGGGTAGCAGAGCACCCACTGCCAGCATGTGTTTCTACTGGTGGTGCACGCACACATCTTGGGGCGCACAATAAAATTTATTCCGCACAGGGATGAAGAAAATGGAGGCAACAGAGCTGTGCACCCTGCACAAGGCTTGGAGGGGTTCTGCTGGCCAAATGGTCCAATTGCCTGCCCAAGCTGCACTTGTGAAAGGTGCCAGTGGGCAGGGATTCAAGTAGAACGGGGTCCGTGGAGCAGGAAGAGGCGGGTTCTGTATAAACCAGCTGGCAACAGAACGGGCAGGAAGGAAGTAATCGCCAGTCACTCCCTGGGAAGAGGGAGTGTCGCTGGGGACGGCCCAGGAAGGGAGCACCAGAGAGGCAGGCGGGGAAACGCAGTGAGATGTGGGGAAGGTCTGGCCTCTGGGGAGAGCCAGCCTGCACTTGGGTTCAGAGTAGAGGGCAGCAACGTTCCCTCTAATATTTTCCATCCTCGTGCAGACTTTTTCCATCCAGTGTGGAATAAATTTTACGAGCACCAAGGCATGTGCGAATGTGCACCACCCATAGAAACAAAATACACTGGGACAGGCTGGGAGGCATTGGAACCTCTCCTGGGTGGCCACACAAGCTTAAAGGGAATGTTGAAGGGCGGGCCCAGGTCCCCCTCCCAACCAGTGATGAAGCAACACCGGCAAAGAAGTGAGAAGAAAGATAAGAGCAACTAGGGTTGCCAGGTGTCCGGTTTTCGCCTGGACAGTCTGGAAATCGTGTCTTCTGTCTGGTAAAAAAAAAAACAGAAAATAGCAGACATGTAAAATATCCAGTATTTTCTTTCTGCCTTGGACGAAAGTCTGGCAGGACCGTTTTTCCACCGCTGCGTCTTGCAAGAGTGGGGGGAGCATGGACCGTGAGAATTTAAAGGCACAGCATCCCTTTTTTTTTTTTTTTGCTCAACCAATTTTTTCCCCCATCATGTTTGGGATTTTTTGTGAAGGTATCTGGTAAGCCTCACAGAATCATAGAATACTAGGACTGGAAAGGACCTCGAGAGGCATCGAGTCCAGTCCCCTGCCCTCATGGCAGGACCAAATACTGTCTAGAGTAGACCATCCCTGATAGACATTTATCGAACCTGCTCTGAAATATCTCCAGAGATGGAGATTCCACAACCTCCCTGGGCAATTTATTCCAGTGTTTGACCACCCTGACAGTTAGGAACTTTTTCCTAATGTCCAACCTAAACCTCCCTTGCTACAGTTTAAGCCCATTGCTTCTTGTCCAGTCCTCAGAGGCCAAGATGAACAAGTTTTCTCCCCCCTCCTTATGACACCCTTTTAGATACCTGAAAACGGCTCTCATGTCCCCCTTCAATCTTCTCTTTTCTAAACTAAACAAGCCCAATTCCTTCAGTCTTCCCTCATAGCTCATGTTCTCTAGACTTTTAATACTTTTTGTTGCTCTTCTTTGGACCCTCTCCAATTTCTCCACCTCTTTCCTGAAATGCGGTGCCCAGAACTGGACACGATACCCCAACTGAGGCCTGGCCAGCGCAGAGTAGAGCGGAAGAATGACTCCTCGTGTCTTGCTCACAACACTCCTGTTAATGCACCAGTGTCACATTTCGCTTGTGGTCCTCTCTGACCCCTAGATCCCTTTCTGCAGGACTCCTCTCTAGGCAGACTCTGGCCAGGCCCCAAATGTTGGTGGATCCTCTTGGATGAACGGAGGAACGTCTCCGTCCATCCCGGGGCATTGTCTGGGCCAGGAAGGGACCGGCTGTTTCGTTTGCCTTGGTGTGCAGAGCAGGAAATGGCTCCGGTTTTCTCTTTTGTCTCCCGGCGGCGCCCATCAATGGCTGCTGATCCCTGGCCCGCTGGCCTGTTTGCCGCACCCCGTTCCCCGCGGACAATTAACTCTGTGATGTCATCAGCATACGGAATGCCCCTCCCTCTAGTTGGGGCTAGATGGAACCCCGGAGTCCTGACTCCCAGATTTCCTGCCCCCCCACCCTGCTGTAACCACTCACCCCCACTGCCCTTCCCGGAGTTTGGGATAGATCCAACGCGGCATTCAGAAGCCATCCTGTTACAGACCGGACAGAGCCGGGCCGACCTGTCGACTCTAAGAAGGCTTGGCAGAAAACGTCCCTCTGTTTACTTCTAGGGCGAGTGTCCCATTGGGGTCTGTACAGCGCCTGGCGTAACGCAGAGCGGATCTCGACCGGCGTCTGTGCCGCATGGTGCACAGCAGCGGCCCTGCGCTTGCCCCGGGTTTGTGCAGTCCCCGAGTGCTCTGGGAGAGACCCGTCGGACAGCTCCCCGAGAGGCCAGGTCCATCCCGCCGTACGTCCCTAATCCAGCCTCCATGCCGTGTTGCTTGCACAGTGATGGCTACAGGGACAGGGAGGGCGTGAGGACCGGGGCCTGGTGTGACAGGTGACGCGGTCTGTCTGCCCCGCGGGCGAGGACGGGCTGGTGGGCGTGAGCGGGTCAGCCGCAGAAGCCCAGGGAGGAGAAAGGCCCTGGGGAGGGCGGCCCAGAGAAGGGCACTGCTCAGAGTGAAGTTCACCACCAGGAACTCCTGGATCCCCCCATTGCGGGCATGGGGGTGGTTGTAGACCCCATATTAGGCAGGGGGGTCCCGTCTGCTGTCCATGACCAGCGCACGGTCCCAGCTCCCAGGGGTTAGACGCCAGCCTTCCGAGCCGGCCCCTGCCGCGATTTTAAGGGGTGGCGGCCGGAGCCCCGGGCTCCTGCGTATTTTTGGGCCCTGAGGCGACTGCCCCCAGACCCAGGCGACAGAGCTGCCCCAACGCCCCCGTGTACTCAGCACGAATCACGTCTCCTTAGCCGGGCTGGGCCCCGCGGCTGCTGGAATCCTGTCCCGGAGCAGGTCTGTCGACACGGCACCTCCGGCTTCCGCTGGGTCATAAACCTGCAATGCACGGCCTGGGGGCTCGCCTGCCGGGAGGGGGGGCCCCGTCAGGAGCTGGCTGGGAACGGCTCCATGGGAAGTCGCCAGCTCTGGGCAGGGCGTGGGGTCTCCTGCGTGGGAGCTGGGGGCACCCGGGTTCCCTTGCCGGCTCTGGGAGGGGAGAGGAGCCTAGTGGGTAGGGTAGCCATGCGTGCGGGGGGGGCGGGCAGAGGGCCAGAAGATTACAGGGCCAGCAGGCTGGCCCACCCAGATTCCTCCTCTGGAGACATTCGCCGGGGGAGGGGGGCGCTTTAGGGGGGTCTGAAGCGCCCCCCTTTTGGGCAGGGAGCTGGTTTCTAGAAAGGCAGGGCGATGAAGGGACGAAAGGGCTTGTCATTAAAGTCCCCCAGGGAGCATGAACTGGTCTCAAACGCAGCCTGAAGACGGGGCAAGAGGGGAGTTTGGCCAGGGAGCTGAGCGGCAGGGCTGGGTACACTGAACACCCAATGTCGGGGGGCTGATTACCCGCCCCCCGGACAGTCCCACAGAGGCGTACGGCCTTTGGGGGCCAGGGCAGCGGAACGGGAGGAGCGAAGGGAGGCAGATGAGACACCGCAGAACGGTCCCAGCCCCGGCCACGGAACAGCTCGGCTTTTAATCCCAGCACGGCCCCTGGCCCCTTGGCTGCGTCTAGACTGACAAGCTTTTCCGCAAAAGCAGCTGCCTTAGCGGAAAAACTCGCCAGCTGTCTACACTGGCCGCTTGAATTTCCGCAAGAGCCTTGACGATCTCATGTAGGATTGTCCGTGTTCTTGCGGACATGCGGGCAAAAGCCCTCTTGTGCAAATGCTTTTGCGCAAGAGGCCAGTGTAGACAAGGCGGTATTGTTTGCGCAAAAAAGCCCCAATGGCGAAAAGGGCGATCGGGGTTTTCTTGTGCAAAACCGCGTCTAGATTGGCCACGGACGCTTTTCCACAAAAAGTGCTTTTCCGGAAAAGCGTCCGTGCCAATCTAGACGCTCTTTTCCGCAAATGCTTTTAACGGAAAAACTTTTCTGTTAAACGCAGTTGCGGAAAATCCTGCCCGTGTAGACGTAGCCATAGTGTGACCCTTCAGACAAGTCACTTCCTCGGGTGCGTCCCCTCGATCCACGGACCCTCCTCTTCGCTTGCTGCTCTGCAAACTCCTCTGCAAACACGCCTGCCGGGCCCGGGCGTAGGAGCCTCACGCAAACAGACACAAGGCTCCTGGGCCCTGCCAGCCAACGCTTTCTCCGCACCCGTTCCTGGGACGAAGCCAGCCGCCCAGGTCAGGGCACAGCCGATAAACACTCGCCCCACAAGCAGCACCAACCTCCTCCTGCCCCCAGACCGCCCTGTGCCGGGGAGGCGGGCGAAAGGCTCAGGGAAGGAGAAAATCCGAAAGGAGCCAGAGTTGCCTTCCCGGCGATGCTGGGGGGCCCGCTGGCACTGGGGTTACCTCTCCCGGGGAGGGAACCCCAGCCCTTGGGAAAAGGCAGGGGCTGGTAACGGGGGGTGGAGCATTAGGCTCGCAGACAGCTGGGTTTGTGGTGACCGGGAGAACCGGATGGCGACTTGCCGGCCTGGTCAGGCTGGGGATCCCTCGAGACATCTGGGGAGAAGCAGGGGGCCCTACAGGCCTCCCCCACAGCGTGGTGCTGGCGGCGGGGGGCGCTGGGAAGGGAGCCAAGGCCCCAGTGGTGTTCCCGGGGTGCGCACTGGTGAGCCTCGCTGCCCCCAGGGGTGGCTCTGCGGTGTAGCTCCCCCCTACAGCCTCGCTGCCCCCAGGGGTGACTCTGCGGTGTAGCTCCCCCCTACAGCCTCGCTGCCCCCAGGGGTGACTCTGCGGTGTAGCTCCCCCCTACAGCCTCGCTGCCCCCAGGGGTGACTCAGCGGTGTAGCTCCCCCCTACAGCCTCGCTGCCCCCAGGGGTGACTCAGCGGTGTAGCTCTCCCCTACAGCCTCGCTGCCCCCAGGGGTGACTCAGTGGTGTAGCTCCCCCCTACAGCCTCGCTGCCCCCAGGGGTGACTCTGCGGTGTAGCTCCCCCCTACAGCCTCGCTGCCCCCAGGGGTGACTCTGCGGTGTAGCTCTCCCCTACAGCCTCGCTGCCCCCAGGGGTGACTCTGCGGGGTAGCTCTCCCCTACAGCCTCGCTGCCCCCAGGGGTGACTCTGCGGTGTAGCTCTCCCCTACAGCCTCGCAGCCCCAGGGGTGACTCAGCGGTGTAGCTCTCCCCTACAGCCTCGCAGCCCCTGGGGTGACTCAGCGGTGTAGCTCCCCCCTACAGCCTCGCAGCCCCTGGGGTGACTCAGCGGTGTAGCTCCCCCCTACAGCCTCGCTGCCCCTAGGGGTGACTCAGCGGTGTAGCTCCCCCCTACAGCCTCGCTGCCCCCAGGGGTGACTCAGCGGTGTAGCTCCCCCCTACAGCCTCGCTGCCCCCAGGGGTGACTCAGCGGTGTAGCTCTCCCCTACAGCCTCGCTGCCCCCAGGGGTGACTCTGCGGTGTAGCTCCCCCCTACAGCCTCGCAGCCCCAGGGGTGACTCTGCGGTGTAGCTCCCCCCTACAGCCTCGCTGCCCCCAGGGGTGACTCTGCGGTGTAGCTCCCCCCAACAGCCTCGCTGCCCCCAGGGGTGACTCAGCGGTGTAGCTCCCCCCTACAGCCTTGCTGCCCCTAGGGGTGACTCAGCGGTGTAGCTCCCCCCTACAGCCTCGCTGCCCCCAGGGGTGACTCAGCGGTGTAGCTCCCCCCTACAGCCTCGCAGCCCCAGGGGTGACTCTGCAGTGTAGCTCCCCCCTACAGCCTCGCTGCCCCTAGGGGTGACTCTGCGGTGTAGCTCCCCCCTACAGCCTCGCTGCCCCTAGGGTTGACTCTGCGGTGTAGCTCCCCCCTACAGCCTCGCAGCCCCAGGGGTGACTCTGCAGTGTAGCTCTCCCCTACAGCCTCGCTGCCCCCAGGGGTGGCTGTAAGTATCACATCCCTCCTCTCTCTCCCCCCTCCCTGGCCACGTGATGGAAACCAATCCCATTCCAGGCACATCCCCTTTTCCTGGCACAGCCCCATCCCGACCTTGCTTTCGGTTAAGAGGACGCTGCAGGCCCAATCCGGCGATCCCAGCTCGTCCAATTCTGGAGGCGTTCTGGAGCAAAGGGACTTGCAGACAGACGCAGACAGACGCAGACATCCCTGAACTGTCTAGATTGTTGGAGAGGCAGCTGCCGTTCAGCAAAGAAAAAGAAATCCCCAAGACGACCACTAGAGAAGAGCACGGAGAAGCCCTGGTTTGTGTTTCTCTTGTGGCTAGGCCGGGTTGTTTAATGAATAGCTCAGACGCAAGGCGGTAGCCCCACCCCCAGGGCACTGCTGGCCAATAGCAGGGCGCAGAGGAGCAGCGGGCCGGGAGCTGGAGCGCAGCCGGCGTTGGGCTGGCTCCGAATGGTGACGTTCACCGCCCCGAATTCCACGCTGGGGAGCCGCTGATGGATCCAGTCCGAGTAGGCGGAGACCAGGGTGTAGACCCCAGGGCGGGCGGCGAGGCCGCAGTCGAATCCCCAGCTCACGATGCCGATGAGGAACCAGGAATCAGCCTCAGAACAAACTAGGGGACCCCCAGAATCACCCTACAGAGAGAAGGAGAATTAGTAAGACAGGGCCCCTCACTCCTGACCCACAGCCCCTGCTCTCACAGCCTCAGGGTCCCGGATCCCGGCGTGCCCCGAATGCCCTCACCTGGCAGGAGTCCTTCCCTCCGGCGGGGAAGCCAGCGCAGACCATGCCGTCTCTGATGGGCCGTGACCCGGGAGACCCCGGGATGGGCTGGCTGTACAGGTCATTGCACGTCTGGGTGTCCATGAGCGAGACCTGAACCTCCTGCAGCGTGCGGGGGGCAGGGAGACTTTCTGGGGAGACAAAAGGCAGCTCAGCAGGGCCTGGCTCCCCCTGCCCCCAAGCTGGGTCACCCCCTATTCCCTGCAGGGCAGAGACGCCCCACCTGGGCCCTACAGACCGGGGGAGGCGGGAGGTTTTATGCACAAGCGGAGTCCTGGCTCCCAGTCCCTGCTGTAACCATTAGCTCCAACTTCCCTGCCAGAGCCAAGGAGGGAACCCAGGAGTCCTGACTCCTGGCCCCCCCCACTTAGCTCCCCAGCCCTCCCTCCCTTCCCACAGCTGCCTCCTTTCTCCCGTCAACGACACGAGACTCCTGCAGCAAAGACAGTCCAGGCTCAAGGGCTCTCCCAGGCCTCCTTTGCCCGCCCCCCCCCACCCTCCCATGCCGTCTTACCGCCGGACTGCACATTGCCCCAGCCGGTGACCCAGCAGAGGGTGCCGTTGGCGGTGGCGTCGCTGCTGCGCGGGAGGCAGACGGGCAGGATGTGGGTGGTGTAGTGGAGGGGCGTGCGTAGCCGGACCAGGGCGATGTCGGAGGTGAAGGTGTCTGGGTCGTATTCACTGTGGATGATGACCTGGGCCACAGCCGTGGTGAAGGCGTTGGCACTCTGGTAACTCAGCTGGAATTCCCCCAGGGAAATGGAGTAAGCGGAGAGGGACAGACGCCTGGGAGAGGGGAGAGACATGGGGCAGGAGTGTGTGATTCTACTCCCGCCCCAGAGCGCAAATGCAGCCACCTCTGGGGTGGGGCGGCTGGAGAACAGCCTGGAGTACTCACGGATTGAAACAATGAGCTGCAGACACCACCCATTCCTCCGTGACGAGGGACCCGCCGCAGACGTGGAATCCCTTGTACCGGATGCTGGCCTGCCAGGGCCATTCCCCGCTCTGGGCATCCTGGCCCCCGACGATGCGGCTGGAGGCCACTGGCTGCCCACAGGCTGGGGGCAAAGGAGGGGAGGGGTGTAAATAGACCCCAGGAGTCCTGGCTCCCAGCCCCCGGTTCTAACCCACCAGCCCCGCTCCCCTCCCGGCACGGGGAGAGAAAGCGCCCAGGTTGCTTACTTGACTGGAACGCCGTGGCTCCTGGAAGAGAGAGAGGGAGGTGTGAGCGAGGTGTGATGGAGAGCCAAGCCCTGATCCCCTCCAGCAGGGGGCAGCCCTGCACCCGTGTGGGCACACACACAAACACCCCCACTGTTTCCATGGGCAGACCCCCAAAATATCTCCTCTCATGACCCCATCCGCTCCTTCCCTCAGGGCTGCCGCTGGCTCATTCTCTCCTGCATGGGTGGGCCTCTCCCTCGCAACCCCCAGGAACTCTTCCCTGCCCCACTCCAGCCCCACACATCCCCTCCTCTGCCCCCAGCCCTGCCTCTCTCTGCCCTTCCTATGCCACCCACATCCTACCATTCTCACAGCCCCCAAACTCATCTCTCCTTCTCACTTCCACCCTCACGCCCACCCAGCATACATGCAGAGAACCCCACCTGGGCCTTTTCCTCTGGAAACCCAACGAAGGCAGAGTCCCCCAGCAGGGAGTCCCACAGGTTATCAGTGAGTGAGGCATTCTACATGGACAGCTCCAGTCCACTGGGTTTGGATATGGGTGGGACAGACACCCCCTCCCCTCCCATGGGCGAGGCTAGTCCTGGCTCCCAGGCCCCCTTGCTGTAACCTAACAGACCCCCTTTCTGCCCCAGAAATCAGAACGGAGGCATCCTGGCTGCCAGCCCCACACCCAGCACCCCTGTTCTATCCCTGTCTGCTCCCCATGCCAGCAGACTCCCGTGGTGAGGGCCCCAGAAGACCCCGCACTCACCTCCCAGCAGGGGCAGCAGCAGCAGCAGGGCGGGCAGCAGGCAGCTGAGATGCCCCATGGGACCGGCTGCCTCGACTCCCCCCAGCGTCCCCAAGGTCACACTGGTAAACTGAGCTGTAGATCCACCCGGCGGGCGTGGTGCTAATGGGTGCACCGTCCTCCCAGAGCAGGGCTCAGACCAAGGTGTCCTGCTGCCCGGCTCCCCTTCTCAGGCCATGCTAAGCCAGCCCACTCACTGCCACTCCCCTCCCTTACAGCCCTGGTGCCCTGGTTCCCAGCCCCTGTGTACCCTGCATCATGGGTAGCCGGAAAAGGCTGGTACCGGGCACAGGGTGCTGCTCTGTGGAAACCTTCTGCCAGCTGCAGCCGGCCACGACCAGGGCTGGGTTGAAGAGCTAGGGTTTCCTTTCAAGCATGCGATGCAAAACCGGCTTGAGCTCCCACCCCGAAACTGTATGCACACCACCCCGGGCGCCTCGGCCACGCTCGGCTTCCTTTCAGCACACAGCCTGAGCGCAGCAAAGACACGGTCCCTGAAAGGCACAATGTCGCCCGGCACGAATTGGGGAAAAGGCCGCCAGCAGGGGTTGGCGAGGCAGCCAGGAGAGAGGACCAAATGCAAGTGCTCATAATCATCTCTGCGCTGGGGTCCCACAACCGAAAGCGTCTCTTCTGGGCCAGTCTCTGCCTCCTCCCCCTGCCCCACGAATGGGGCTTGTCCTAGCTCGGAAAGGGGGTCCCTGGTGCAGGGGTGCCTCCGGGTGAGTTCACCTTCCACGCAGGGCAGATGGTACTTTGCTGGATCCATCACCTGAGCGCTTGCATTTGGTCCTCTCTCCTGGCTGCCTCGCCAACTCCTTGTCCAGCAGCCGACTGTCAGCCCTCTGCTGGCCCCTGGCTGTCTGCTGGTCAGCCCAACCCTTCCCAAGCGGGGTCGAAACGTGCCGGAGCAAGGTCCCGTTTCAGCTCCCCTG
This sequence comes from Pelodiscus sinensis, assembly GCF_052426305.1. Classification (NCBI taxonomy): domain Eukaryota; kingdom Metazoa; phylum Chordata; order Testudines; family Trionychidae; genus Pelodiscus; species Pelodiscus sinensis. The sequence goes on along the minus strand of NC_143056.1, from coordinate 134,569,809 downwards.
GGAACCCTTCGCCATAACAAAAGGCTTTTAATGACGCGTATTAAGCTGTTTGAACAGTGGGGAGGAACAGGTTCAACCAGACCCGGGAGGGAGCCGTTCGGAGCGTCCAGCTTCCTGCCCCCACCCCTCTCTCCATCCCCAGCAGCTGGCATTGGCGCCCCAAGGTTTCACACGGCTGCTTCGGCGGAGGCTGCTGCCCTCCGTTGGGACAGGCTCGGCGCGGCTCCGTTCCCTTCACTCAGCCGACAAAGACGCCATTTCCTGCCCTGTCTCTCAGCCCTGCCCAGTCCCAGCACCGGGCGGTGGGCTGGCTGCCTAGGCAGGGTTGGGATGTCCATGGACACGCAGCTTGCACCTCAAGTCTCTCCCCGTCCCAGATGGCTCCGGGGAGACTCGTTCCCATCCTGCTTACACACGAGCCAGCAGCTGTAGTAAGAGGAAGGCCTAAAACACGAGTCCGTGTAGCACAGGCCTGGTCTGACACCTCGCTAAGAATAGACAAACCATGGGTGACACAAAGCAAAGCTAAGCAGTGAGCAAGAGGCAGGCCCCTGCCCACAGGACTTGGCGTGAACAGGGCTGAAAACGCTACTTGGTAATACGCCCAAGTGCCGAACAGTCATTGGTGCAGGTCATAAGTTGAAAACACATGGTACCACCAGCTCCTTAAAAAAGCCCTTGGTACCCACTCCCCACAGATACCGACCCTGGGTCCCATATGAGGAGAGATTAAAGCGACTGGGACTTTTCAGCTTGGAAAAGAGGAGACTGAGGGGGGATAGGATAGAGGTCTATACAATCATGAGCGGGGTGGAGAAAGCGAATAAGGGAAAGTTATTCACTTGTTCCCATAATATAAGAACTAGGGGCCACCAAACGAAATAAATAGGCAGCAGGTTTAAAACAAATCAAAGGAAGTTCTTCACACAGCGCACAGTCAATCTGTGGAACTCCTCGCCTCAGGAGGTTGTGAAGGCTAGGACTAGAACAGGGTTTAAAAGAGAACTAGATACATTCATGGAGGTTAAGTCCATCAATGGCTATTAGCCAGGCTGGGTAAGGAATGGTGTCCCCAGCCTCTGTTTGTCAGAGGGTGGAGATGGCTGGCAGGGGAGAGATCGCTTGATCGATACCTGTTCAGTTCACTCCCTTTGGGGCACCTGGCACTGGCCACTGTTGGCAGACAGGTACTGGGCTGGAGGGACCTTTGGTCTGACCCCGTCTGGATATTCTTATGTTCAGAAAAGGGTCAGAAATGACAGCCTGATGGATCGAGATGATCTAATCGAACCACAAGGTGCAGGGTGATGAGTGGTGTCTAAGTAGCGGCAGAGGGTGGTAACCTGACAGTGTCAGAGGGTGGTAACCTGACAGTGTCAGAGGGTGGTAACCTGACAGCGTCACTGGGTGGTAACCTAACATGTCAGAGGGTGTCAACCTGACAACGTCACTGGGTGGTAACCTGACAGTGTCACTGGGTGGTAACCTGACAGCGTCAGAGGGTGGTAACCTGACAGCGTCACTGGGTGGTAACCTAACATGTCAGAGGGTGTCAACCTGACAACGTCACTGGGTGGTAACCTGACAGCGTCACTGGGTGGTAACCTGACAGCGTCAGAGGGTGGTAACCTGACACGTCAGCAGTGGTGTGCGATTTGTTTGTACCTGTATATAACGTGGTGTCCTGGGGGGACAGGCTTGGTGTGACCTGGGGGCGGTGGGCGTTTCCCCCGGGCCGGGTCCGTCGATTGTTGCGGGTACATTGTCCCTGGTTGTGGCGGTTCAGCAGAGTCTACTCACGTCTGTGGCCGAACTTGGCTCAACAGGAAGCCTGGCCGGGCCCTTTCGCCCCTGCTCCGGTGTGTGGCCGTGGGGACTACGGGCGCGTCGGCCCGGCCCCAGTGCGGAGCACACGCCCAAGCAGCCGTCTGGTTGTCAGCAGGCCCGGGGCCAGAGACCTGGGGAGACACCTCGGCAGTAAGTCCTGGCTCCTGCTTGACTAACTGCAGCAGCTCCCAGTGCGGCTTCGGCAGGAGGCTGGGGGTCAGCGAGCTGCCCCGGTGACCCCCCTGCCCGGCGCCGGCCGTCTGCCTGGCTGGGGAATGTCGCCCGGCCGGTCCTCCCCGCACCCGCCTCTGCTCGGCCGCCCAGGGAAACCCCTTCTTAGAGCTCCACCCCCGCAGCACCCTGCCCCCCCCCATTCTCAGCCCCCCCCCCCGCCCCGTATTGGTCCCTGGCTCCATCCCCTGACCCCACGAGGCTGCCTCCCCAGCCCACCTGGGGATCCAGGGTATGGGGGCACTGGCTGACACAGAGCGGGGTGGTGCCTCCTGAAATAGCCAGGGCATCGCCGCAAGGGGGCCCCTCGGGCTCTGCTGTGTGTGTCGGCGTGTGTGAGTCCGTTTGTGTAGCTAAACTCTGGGGGGCGGGGTGTCTATAGTGGGACTCCAGGATGTGTGTGTGTGTGTGTCAATAGCAGGACACGGGGGCGGGGCATACACGTGTCTGTGTGTATGTGTGTAGCTGAACTGCAGGGTGTGTGTGTGTCGGCATGTGTGTGAGTGTGTTTGTGTAGCTAAACTCCGGGGAGGATGTGTCAATAGCAGAACCCCAGGGTGTGTGTGCATACGTGTGTGTGCATGTGTGTAGCTGAACTGCAAGGTGGGTGCGTGCATTGCAAAGCTGCCGGGTGTGTGTCTGTGTGTACCTCCGGGATGTGTGGGATCCCTGGTGTTATCTCTGGGAGGAGCAGGGACAGGAAGAGGCAGGGGAGGGGCAGGGCAGGGGCAGAGCTTGGGGAAGGAGGCGGGGTGGGGGCAAGGCCGGGGCATGGCGGAGGTCAGGCATTGCCCTGGAGAAATGAGGAGGTCGGTACCTACGTGTGGTGCATCCTCCGCATGGGCAGAAATAAAAGCCTTAGGCTTTCAGCTTGGAGAGACGGCCTAGGGGGTATGCCAGGCTCTCTACAATCAGAACTGGGGTGGAGAAAGCGGCCGGGGACGTGGTATTTACTCCTTCTCCTAACACAAGAACCTGGGAACCGGGGGGGGGGGAGTGGGTGAAATGAACAGGCAGCAGGTTGCAAAGAAACACGAGAAAGCATTTCTTCACCCAACGCGCGGCCAACCTGCGGAACTCCTTGCTAAGGGATGTTGCGGAAGTACAAAGGGGGTACCAAAAGAATCTGGAAAGTTGATGGAGGGACCCTGGAAACATATAGTGAGCACTCAGCGCCAGGGCGGGATCAGCGGTTGGCAGCCAATCAGCTCTCCCCAGCTGGCTCTTTGGCGCAAAGCCCCTGCCATGTGTTTGGCTGGCAGATGTTGGTGCAGATGGTTTCCCCGGGGGAGGGCTGCAGCTGTCAGTCCAGTGAGCCAGGCTGGGGCTAGCAGGGACATAAGCAGCGTCCCGGCTGGCCCCACGAGGCTGGGGGGCAGCTGCGGAGACACAGTGTCCGGCACCCACCTTTGGCACAAAAGCTGCAAAATTCCCCCTTCCCTCCGCCCTGAGATTAACTCTTAACCTCCCGAGCCAGCTCAGCAGCTGGTGCCCCCGTCACGGTCCGCCCCACAGGTCGCTGGACTGTCGCTTCGTGCTGTGAGACCCCGTAAGTCCCTCGCAAGTCTTCAGACAAACGCTCTGTGTCCCGTAAGCACCACTGCCGGAACAGGCCGCGGCACAGTGAATACTGGCCGGGGAGAGACACCGACGCCGCCCAATGGCGTTCTGACCCCGCCGTGTCGGACGGGTGCGGGGCTGGATCGCTGGCTTGCCATGCCGCCTTTCCTTTGCGTCCTCTCGCTCGGTAAACCCCCTTCTCCAGGCGTGCAAACCCCCTTCTCCAGGCGTGCAAATCCCCTTCTCCAGGTATGTAAACCCCCTTCTCCAGGCGTGCAAACCCTCTTCTCCAGGTATGTAAACCCCCTTCTCCGGGCGTGCAAACCTCTTTCTTTGGGTGTGCAAACCCCCTTCTCCGGGCGTGCAAGCCCCCTTCTCCAGGCATGCAAACCCTCTTCTCCAGGTATGTAAACCCCCTTCTCCGGGCGTGCAAACCTTCTTCGGGCGTGCAAACCCCCTTCTCTGGGCGTGCAAGCCCCCTTCTCTGGGCGTGCAAACCTCCTTCTCCGGGCGTGCAAACCCCCTTCTTCAGGTGTGCAAACCCCCTTCTCCGGGCATGCAAACCCTCTTCTCCGGGTGTGCAAACCCCCTTCTCTGGGCGTGCAAGCCCCCTTCTCTGGGCGTGCAAACCCCCTTCTCCGGGCATGCAAACCTCCTTCTCCAGGTGTGCAAACCCCCTTCTTCAGGTGTGCAAACCCCCTTCTCCGGGCATGCAAACCCCCTTCTTCAGGTGTGCAAACCCCCTTCTCTGGGCATGCAAACCCCCTTCTCCGGGCATACAATTCCTCTTCTCCAGGCAGACTGCAGCTGCAAACTCCCGGCGTGTCTCCCAGGGACAGGTGCTGATCCCCAGCGTCCTGGCCGCGTGGTGACTCACTCGGTCCCAGCTGGCGTTCCAGGCCCCATCTCCGTGCCGGGGGAGCCATTCCCATGGGGTAGCGCTGTGGGGCTCCACCCCAGAGGCAGCTGCTGCGAGGTGCCAGATGGACCCCTCTGTACAGATGCTGGAAGCTTGTAAGAGGTGTATCCCCCCCACACCTGTCCGCCCCCCCACCCTCTCCTGCTCTCTTCTCTGTCCCTGGGGTACCCAAGGACTCTCCCTCCCTACGGGTCAGCGGCAGCCCCCCACGTTGGCACCCAAAAACCACGCCAGATCCGTTGTATGGGCAGGTGCTTTTAATCCCTCCCGTCCCACCCAGCGTTTCTCAGCCAGTGGTACGAGGACCCGCAGGGGTGCTGCAGAGACGTCTGGGGGTGCGCCAACACGACTGGCACGCGGAGGAAAACCGAATTCTTGTTTTACGTTTTACAGAACTTTATTATTTTTGTACTTTTTACACCCAAAAATGTCAATGCCCGCCCCCCCCCCCCCCCCCCGTTTACGACGACGTTCTTTAAATAGAGGAGTTACAACGGTAGAAAAAAATGGTGGGTCTGAAAACTAAGCACTGGGGGGACTTTTTTTTTTAAAGGGGGTACTTCTAAAAAAAGGTCGAGAAACGCTGTTCTAATCGTTTCCGTTTTCTGCCTCCATCTCTGGAGGACTTTCCCCAGGGTCTGTCTCTCGGCGCATTGCCAGGAAGAGCGGGTCCCCTTTCGGAACCCCCTGCTAGCTCAGCTCTCAGATATGGGCTGGGCGGGCAGCGCTTGGATTCCTTTGTAAGCCGCCCGGGCTAGCTCGGCCGCTGTCAAGGCGGGGGAGTGGGCGGCCTAGGGTTAGCATGGGGCCCTGGCCAGAGGAACCAGGCCAGGCTGGAAGGCGGGGGGTCAGAATCAAGAAGCGGGAGGGGGGCTCCCAGGTCTGTCCCCAAGGAACAGGATCCCAGGATCAGAGAGCAGTGGCCAGCTCCGGAGGCCGAGTCCTGTGCCCAAGAGCAGGCGGGCGGAGCTGGGAAGTTGGAATGTGCTGGTTCCCACGTCTCCCCCAGGGCAGGGGGCCTGACAGCGATCAGAGATGCAGGGAGATGCCCCCGGGCGACAGGCAGGCAGGCGCAGGGACGGGGCGGGCGGCGGAGCGGGCTGGAGGAATGCCGGGCAGAGGAGAGATTGGAGGCCGCCGTGATCTCTCCGGGCTGTGCCCTTAGCACCGTCCCTGCCGTGGACTCAAACCCTCCCTAAGGGACTGGGGGGGGCTTTGGTCATCTCGGGGGCTCCCCGGTCACTGCCTGCCACTCTCACCGCCCCCCGAGTCTGTCCCTGCCCCCTCCCAGGCACACGCCGATTGCACCTGAGCTTGGATGGGGCAAGGGGGCTTGGAGGATGCCTCCCCCACCCCTCCGGCCAATGCAGGGCAGTGCTGGTGCCTTGGAAAGGGTCTGGGTGGGTGGTGGGTAAACTGAGGCAGAGAATGGCGACGGGGGAAACAGGCCAGGAAAGCGGAACGGCAGGGAAAGAGAATTCAAGCAAGTGAAGGAAAAGGAAAAGAACAGACCCGCCCCCCCACCCCAAAAGTGGAGGAAGGCTACAGCCACTCCGTGTGCATGCGTGTGTTTGTGTGTTTGTGTGTTTGTGCCCTCATTAGCATTAGCAGTTGTGTGTGTGTTTCTGTGTTTGCGTCTTCATTGGCATTAGTAGCGCGCGCGTGTGTGTGTGCGTGTGTGTGTGCACGCGTGTGTGTGTGTGCGTGCGCCTGTGTGTGTGCGTGCGTATGTTTCTGTGTTTGCGTCCTCATTGGCATTAGTAGCGCGCGCGTGTGTGTGTGTGCGTGTGTGTGTGTTTGTGTCCTCATTGGCATTAGTAGCGCGCATGTGTGCGTGTGTGCGTGTGTGTGCGCACGCGTGTGTGTGTGTGCGTGCGTGTGTGTGTGTTTGTGTCCTCATTGGCATTAGTAGCGCGCATGTGTATGTGTGTGTGTGTGTGTGCGCGTGTGCGTGTGCATGTGTGTGTATGTGCATGTGTGTGTGTGCGCGTGTGCATGTGTGTGTATGTGTGTGTGTATGTGCATGTGTGTGTGTGTGCATGTGTGTGTATGTGCGTGTGTGTGCGTGTGCGCGTGCGTGTGTGTGTGCCTTTGTTAGCATGAGTGGTGTTTGCACCACGCCAAGCACCCATCAGAGGCAGCGACCCCTGGGCCCCCCGGAGGGCGTTGCAGGGGCTGCTGGGGGCGGGGCGGCGCGGGGGCGCTCACAGGAGCCAGGACACAGCCGTGGCCAGGAGGAGTCCGGCGGAGGCGAGGGGCCGCGGGGGGGCCGCCGAGGCCCAGGAGACGCGCACGGTGAAGGAGGCCGTGGGGATGTGGCTTTGGATCCAGTCGGCGTAGGGGGGCAGCAGGGTGTAGACCCCCGGGCGGTTGGGGCGCCCGCATTCCACGCCCCAGCTCACCACCCCGGCCAGGAGCCACGCGCTGTCCCATTCGCAGACCAGGGGGCCCCCCGAGTCACCCTGCAGAGAGCAGGACCAAGGGGTTAATTCCGGGGGGGCCCTCTAGGGGGTGCCAGCTGGGACTGGGGCTGGCTGGCTCCGGGGGGCAGGGAAAGGGGCATGGGGCCTGTCCCCTCTACGGGTGGGCAGCTGGGACCCAGCCCCATGGCGGGGTCTGACTGGCTCCGGGGGGCAGGGAATGGAACACGAGGCCTTTCCCCTCTGGGACTCCGGCTCCGATCTGGGATTGGCTGGCGTGGGGCGGGGGGGGGGGGTGTCCAGGGAGAGGAGACGGGCTCTCACCTGGCAGGAATCTTTCCCCCCTTGCGAGTACCCGGCGCAGATCATGTCGTCCTTGATGGGGTCGGCCTCCTCCGGGTCCTCGGGGTAGGAGGCGGAGCTGAAGAGGCTGTTGCAGGCGTCTCTGCCTATCAGCGGCACCTCTGCCTCCTGCAGGGTCTGGGGGGCTGCCAGGCTCACTGGGGACAGACAGCGGGACAGGGCCCAGTCACCCCCATGGAGCAGACCCCACTCAGCTGAGCACGGCTGGACAACTCTCAGCCATGGATGGGACTCCAGCGCCTGCACCCTGCTGTGCTGGCCACCAGGGGGAGCCCTTGGCCATGCCATGGGCAGGCACACTCTCTGAGTTGGCCCAGCCTTCCAACCAGTCTCTCCCAGCCTCAGTTTCCCACCTGTAAAGTCGGGGGGACGATCCCAGCCTCCTTTGCAAAGCGCTTGGAGATCTGGGGGATGGACAAGGCAGCAACTGATCAAGGATCAAAGTCACGGCCACCCCCAGCCACAGTTGCTCCCCTACCCCAGCAGAAGGATCCGCTTTGGGTGCGAGACCACCCAATACACCGCGCTCCAGCTCCAGCCAAGTCCCTCGCCGCACAGTGCAACGCCAGGGACCGGAAACAAGGCTGGGAGAAGGAAGGGGGCAAAGACAAGAGGGCACTAGCCCTGGGCCAGCTCCAGGCCAGGGCACTAGCAGGCAGGGCCAATCGGCCTGGAACTCAGCCTCAAAGGAGGCCTCGAATTTAGACCCTCGGCATTTGATAAATTCCACCGCTCGTTTTTATGCACCTCCCGGGGGGACCCAAATGAGACCCACGCGCCAGCCCACAGCCCTGCCCTCCGGGGGGCCCTCATCCTGTGTCTGGTTGCTCCCAAGGGTGGGTGGGGGAGCTTGGGCTGCTTGGAGGCGGGGGATGGGTCTTGATGGGACGGGGCGTCCTCAAGGTAGGGAGGTGGGGTGAGTTCTGCTGCGGCCTAGCGGGATAGGGCCCCCCCAGGCAGAGGCAGGATAACGGGCGCCCTGACGGTAAGGTGGCGGGGTGGGTTCCAGCGTGGCCCAGGGGATGGGGAGGGCAGGGGGCTCAAGCCCCCCCCACACACACACACTCGGGGAGAGGCAGGATAGCCAACACACCGGCTGCCCTGGTGGAAGGCAGGAGAAGGGATGCCCTGAAGATGAGGTGGCAGTGGGGCGGGTTCCAGCATGGCCTAGGGGATGGGGCGTTCACCTGGGGAGGGCAGGGGGGAAGCATTTGTGCCAAACCACGGTTCGGCGAGCCCTGGTTATGATTGGGGTTAGGGTTATAGGGTTAGGGTTAGGGTTAAGGTTAAGGTAAGGGGTAAAGTTAGGGTTAGGGTTAAGGTTATGATTGTGGTTAGGGTTAGGGTTAGGTTTATGGTTAAGGTTAAGGTAAGGGGTAAAGTTAGGGTTAAGGTTAGGGTTAAGGTTAAGGTAAGGGATAAAGTTGGGTTAAGGTTAGGGTTAGGGTTAAGGTTAAGGTTAAGGTAAGGGGTAAAGTTAGGTTTAGGGTTAAGGTTATGATTGTGGTTAGGGTTAGGTTTATGGTTAAGGTTAAGGTAAGGGGTAAAGTTAGGGTTAAGGTTAGGGTTAGGGTTAAGGCTAAGGTTAAGGTAAGGGATAAAGTTAGGTTTAGGCTTAAGGTTATGATTGTGGTTAGGGTTAGGGTTAGGTTTATGGTTAAGGTTAAGGTAAGGGGTAAAGTTAGGGTTAAGGTTAAGGTTATGATTATGATCGTGGTTAGGGTTAGGGTTAAAGTTACGGTTATGATCGTGGCTAGGGTTATGATTATGGTTCGGGTTAGAGGGTTAGGATTAGGATTAGGGTTCGGGTTAGAGTTAAGGTTCGGGTTGGGACAGATTATCTTTAGGTGTAGGAAGAACGTAACTGTTAATTTAAAGGTCAAGGATGAGGATAGAGGGCAGAGCACGATTTAGCGTTTAACACCTCGTTCACATCAAAAGCTAAGTAGGGGACACTTCCTGCCCACACAATTAGCCTCATTAGCCCCGACACTGCAACTGACAGGTACTTTTCCCCCCTTTTCTCCCTTCTCTTTCTGATATAAATTCTGGGTTCCCATTTTTTCCCCGCTCCATCTCATCTGAGGAAGCGGGTTGTGCCCACCAAAGCTCCTGACCCTAGCTATATATTGTGGTTCGTCTCTAAGGTGCCACAGGTTGCTCGTTGCTGTTAAAGTTACACACTAGCGGGGCTGAGACGTGTAGGGCTTGTGGGCGGGTCCAGGGAAGCTACGTTTCCCGGTGAATGGCGAAGGGTTGTTGATCCTGGCCCAAGCGTGGGTGCTGAGGTTTTGTTGGGGTGAGAATCAAGGGTCCGGGTGACGCTGAAAGAGTTGGGTAGCTCGGAAGGATCCGATTTTGACGGGTGACTGTCGATTTCACCCTCCGCGTACACACTGGGGACACGAGGTTTCTACTGACATTGAACTGTGCGCGAAAAATGCCACTCGCTAGGGCTGCACCTTACTGTGTTTCAACGGGGCTGCGTGACGCAGGGAGTCCCCGCCCGGACGGGACCACGAGCTGCTGCTATCTGTGCAGCCTTCCGAACACTTTCGCTTTCCAAACCACATGGTCCTCCGGACTCAGCTGATCAGCTCCCCACGTCATTCTCCGTGGCTGTTTTCCACCCACCAGCCGGGGCACCTCGAGAGCCTCCTGCCCCGTTAATTCCCCCCATCCCGCCAGCCCCCCGCTCTCCCCCTCACCTCCGTGCTGCGTGTCCCCCCAGCCAGTCACCCAGCACGGCAGACCGGTGGGGAACTCCACCGAGGAGGCCGGAAGGCACACGGGGAAGATAACGCGGCTGAAGCTCACAGGGGTTCCCAGCTCAACCAGGGCAATGTCCCCGCTGGAGCCGAGATCGGTGTAGCTGGGGTGGATGTAGATATTCTTGATGGAAGAGGATCGCACACTCTCAGAGGGGTTCAGGAGCTGATACTCCCCCAGGTTCACCATGTAGGCAGATTTGTCTCTGCAAGACACGAGAGGCACATAAAAAAGGCTTGCCCAGCTCTCGGATGCAGCTGCTTCTGGGGCAGAGCGGCTGGGGAACAGCAGTGTATAACGCCGTACAAGGATGGCATTCCGGGCCGGGAGATGAAGACACCCCTGGGATGTAACAGCTGAGAAGAGGCCAGACAGTGAGGTGGGTTCATTTGGCACTGAGAGGCAGCTGTCTCTGGAGCGTGGCAGCTGGGGAACAGCCCCCGAGCCATGGCTTCCGGCCGGGTTACTCACTTCTTGAAGCAATGAGCTGCCGCCACCACCCAGCTCTCAGCGATGAGGGACCCTCCGCAGATGTGCTTGCTGCCGTCGCGGAGGCTGACCTGCCAGGGCCAGGACCCATTCTTAGCATCGCTGCCCCCCACGATGCGGGGCAGCCCCACTGGCTGCTTACATGCTGGGGAGAAAGAGAAAGAGGGGAGCAGAGTGACTAGAACCCAGGAGTCCGGGTTAGAGCACCTTGCTGTAACCACTAGCCCCCACTCCCCTCCCAGAGCTGGGGAGGGAAACCAGGAGTCCTGGCCCCCAGCCTCTCCTGATCTTACCCCTAGACTCCACTCCTCTCCCAGTGCGGGGGAGAGAACCCGAGAGCCCTTGACCTCCCTGTTCTAGCCACTAGTCCCCACTCCCCTCCCAGAGCTAGAGAGAAAACCCAGGAGTCCTGGCTCCCAACCCTCCTGCTCTAACCACTAGCCCCCACTGCCCTCCCAGAACTGGAGGTAGAACTCAAGAGTCCTGGCTCCCAGCCCTCCTGCTCTAACCACTAGCCCTCATTCCCCTCCCTGAGCCAGGGAGCGAACCCAGGAGTCCTGGCTCCTGCTTGCCTGGCACGTTGCCTGTACCCTGCCTTCCCTCCCCACTCAGGAGCTCTCAAGCCCTGGGCCGGTTCCCAGGCCCCCAGCGGAGCCCTCACCTTCCAGCCAGGGCAGCTCGAGCAGCAGCAGCAGAGCGGGCAGCGGGCAGCAGGCGGCTGCCATGGCCCAGAGGCATCCAGCACCCGGGGCGCAGGATCCGGCCGGGGGAGGGAGCGCTGGCGGGAGGGGCATACAGATACCGCCTCAGTTTCGCAAACAGAAATATGAAACCAAAGGGCAGCTGGAAGGTGTCAAAGGGAACGCCCCTTCCGAGAGCCAGGGTGAGAAGCCAGCAGTCCTGGCTGCCAGCCACGCTGCTCTAACCACTAGCCTCCACTCCCTCCCAGAGCCTGTGTGAGAACCTAGGAGTCCTGCCAGCCCCCCTGCTCTAACCACTAGCCTCCACTCCCCTCCCAGAGCCTGTGTGAGAACCTAGGAGTCCTGCCAGCCCCCCTGCTCTAACCACTAGCCTCCACTCCCCTCCCAGAGCCTGTGTGAGAACCTAGGAGTCCTGCCAGCCCCCCTGCTCTAACCACTAGCCTCCACTCCCCTCCCAGAGCCTGTGTGAGAACCTAGGAGTCCTGCCAGCCCCCCTGCTCTAACCACTAGCCTCCACTCCCCTCCCAGAGCCTGTGTGAGAACCTAGGAGTCCTGCCAGCCCCCCTGCTCTAACCACTAGCCTCCACTCCCCTCCCAGAGCCTGTGTGAGAACCTAGGAGTCCTGGCTGCCAGCCACGCTGCTCTAACCACTAGCCTCCACTCCCTCCCAGAGCCTGTGTGAGAACCTAGGAGTCCTGGCTGCCAGCCACGCTGCTCTAACCACTAGCCTCCACTCCCTCCCAGAGCCTGCGTGAGAACCTAGGAGTCCTGGCTGCCAGCCCCCCTGCTCTAACCACTAGCCTCCACTCCCCTCCCAGAGCCTGCGTGAGAACCTAGGAGTCCTGGCTGCCAGCCCCCCTGCTCTAACCACTAGCCTCCACTCCCTCCCAGAGCCTGCGTGAGAACCTAGGAGTCCTGGCTGCCAGCCCCCCTGCTCTAACCACTAGCCTCCACTCCGTCCCAGAGCCTGCGTGAGAACCTAGGAGTCCTGGCTGCCAGCCCCCCTGCTCTAACCACTAGCCTCCACTCCCCTCCCAGAGCCTGCGTGAGAACCTAGCAGTCCTGGCTGCCAGCCCCCCTGCTCTAACCACTAGCCTTCACTCCCCTCCCAAAGATCATTTACTGGGTTACGCTCTGGTTTCGTTCTCACTCCATTAAACCCGACATTATTTCCTCGTCAAGGCAGTTAATAGGTTTAATATTTAAGCCTAGATATAGGTGAACTCCTGTGCTAGCCACACGCTCAGCTGGGACCCCTTCCCCGCCATCCCCCTGCCCCCTGCAGTCCCCACCCTGGCTCCCATGCCTGTGGATACAGTCAAAGAGCTGCTTCCATCCCGGCCCTTCCCAGAGCCAGAGAACCACCTCCTGCGAGCCTGTGCCCGCCTCTTCCATGCCATTCATCTTACCGCAGGGCAGTGGGGCTAGTGGTTAGAGCAGGCAGCCGGGCGCCGGGACGCCTGGGGTCTCTCCGAGGTGTAGAAAGGGGAGCCGCTTTCGGATCCTCTTCGAACTCACCGCCGGGTGGATTTACAGCTCTGTTTACGAGCGTGACGTCCTGCCTCTGCCTCACGGCCAGTGACTTTGCCCTCTGGCCCCGGACTTGGTGCCAGTCCTTGGGGAAGCCGGAGGGAGTCAAAAAAGCCGGTCCCATGGGCCATCTCAGCTGCCCACTGCCTGCCCTGCTGCTGCTGCTGCCTCTGCTAGCAGGTGAGCAGGGGGTCTGCCGGGATGGGGAGCAGACAGGGACAGAACGGGGGGGCTGGGAGCCAGGAAGCCTGGGTTCTAGTCCCGGCAATGGGAGGGGAGCGTGGTCTGGTGGTTAGAGAAGGGGTGGGCTGAGAGCCAGGGTACCTGGCTTCTACCCCCAACCCTGGTTGGGGAGTGGGAACGAGTGGTTAGAGCAAGGAGGACGGGAGAGAACCAGGATGCTGGGATTTTATTCCCAGCAATGGGAGGGGAGTGTGGTCTGGTGGTTAGAGCAACGGGTGGGCCGAGAGCCTGGGTTCTCTCTCCAGCTCTGGGACAGGGTGCGGGTGTGTGTCCCCCACAACTTGGAGCCAGTGCTCAGCAGCTGTCCCTCAGGAATTTCTCCCCCGCCCAGTAATCCTGCGGCTGGCTCCTGGAGGACTCTGCCCCGTGTGAGTTTCAGGAGGAAAAGGCCGGGCCGGGGTGAGGCTCTCGGTGGGTACACTGCCAGCAGGAGTGTCTCACACCTCCCTCTCTCTCTTCCAGGTGCCACGGCGTTCCAGTCAAGTAAGCAACCTGGGCTTTCTCTCCCCGCGCCGGGAGGGGAGCGGGGCTGGTGGGTTAGAACCGGGGGCTGGGAGCCAGGACTCCTGGGGTCTATTTACACCCCTCCCCTCCTTTGCCCCCAGCCTGTGGGCAGCCAGTGGCCTCCAAACGCATCGTCGGGGGCCAGGATGCCCAGAGCGGGGAATGGCCCTGGCAGGCCAGCATCCGGTACAAGGGATTCCACGTCTGCGGCGGGTCCCTCGTCACGGAGGAATGGGTGGTGTCTGCAGCTCATTGCTTCGATCCGTGAGTACTCCAGCCTGTTCTCCAGCCGCCCCACCCCAGAGGTGGCTGCATTTGTGCTCTGGGGCGGGAGTAGAATCACACATTCCTGTCCCATGTCTCCCCCCTCTCCCAGGCGTCTGTCCCTCTCCGCTTACTCCATTTCCCTGGGGGAATTCCAGCTGAATCACCGAAGTGCCAACGCCTTCACCACGGCTGTGGCCCAGGTCATCATCCACAGTGAATACGACCCAGTCACCTTCACCTCCGACATCGCCCTGGTCCGGCTACGCACGCCCCTCCACTACACCACCCACATCCTGCCCGTCTGCCTCCCGCGCAGCAGCGACACCACCGCCAACGGCACCCTCTGCTGGGTCACCGGCTGGGGCAATGTGCTGTCCAACGGTAAGACGCATGGCAGGACGGGATGGGGGGACGGGGAAAAGGAGGCCTGGGTGTGATGGGTTGAATAACAGAAGTCCCCTTGGAGTTGTGCCCTGGTGGGCTGCTTATACCACTGATGCCTACTTCCTGCCTGCTGGGCTCCCCACCACCCTGTCCTGCTGGGCCAGATCCTCTGGTCTCCCCTTGGCAAGTCACAGAATTGGGGTGACCATCCCCCCCGCCACCGTACAGCAACCAGTTCAGCTTTGCTCAGCCCTAAGGACTCAGCACCCAGAAAACCCAACCCCTCCTGGGCCCAGAACCCCAAATAAACCCATCCTAGTGCTTTACACAGCGGAACTTCGTGAGGTTGGCCTCCCGATCAGTGACAGAGAGATATGCACCATGGTTGTCCTCCCAGGGAACAGTTATTGACACACAGCTCGATAAGAAATAAAAGCGCTTGTATTAATTACAAACAGGGGTACCTCAGGCCCGGGGGCCCGATGCGGCACCCCCTTGCCTGGATATAGCACCGAGGCTCAGCATTAGGGAGCTCATAAGAACATAAGAACGGCCATACTGGGTCAGACCAAAGGTCCATCTAGCCCAGTATCCTGTCTGCCGACAGTGGCCAGCACCAGGTGCCCCAGAGGGGGTGGACCGAAGACAATGATCAAGCGATTTGTCTCCTGCCATCCCTCTCCAGCCTCTGACAAACAGGGGCCAAGGACACCATTTTATCCCCTGGCTAAAAGCCTTTTATGGACCTAACCTCCAGGAAATTATCTAGCTTCCCTTTAAACTCTATTCTAGTCCTAGCCTTCACCGCCTCCTCTGGCAAGGAGTTCCACAGGTTGACTACACGCCACACAGCCCAGGCTGTAGCACACCACATCTACTCGCCTGGCCCCCCTAGGCTCTCGGGGTGCGAGGGGAATGTGGGGAGGGGTTTTCTTCTCAGCCAGGGGCTTCTCACTTTGCTTCTCTCTTGGCTGCCAGCCCCCGACTGATTTTTCTGTGGGTCAGCAGCCCCCCGCCCTAAGAATGGTTCCCTGCCCCTGATTGGAGGGGTTGCAAGTGACAGCAGACAGATCAAAGTAAGTCACTACATGAAAATGAACAAAAACTCGTTCTAAGCTACAGAGACACTGGTTACGTGCCTGAAATGGCCTTCGCGCAGGAAAACGCGTCAAGTCAGAGCTGACCTGTATCTCGCCGGGGTCGCCAGCCCTCTTCAGGGTTCTTTTGCATCCTCCCCGGGCGGGCCAGGCACTTTCAGAGCCCCGCTGAAGACCTGGTGGCTTCCTGTTGCTTAAATAGACTTTCCCCCAGGGCGGGAACCCTTGGTTCAGCATCCCCCATCGCCATGGAAATGCAGCAGGTTCAAGATGGACCCAGTCCCAGGTGGCCGGGTCACATGTCTGTCCAGGACCAACCGGAGTTTGGGTTTACAGGGCAACGACGCCCATTCACAACGCGTCGGTTTGAGCACCGCGTCGTTATGTCTCCAGCGCATCGCTAACGACCCTCATTAGCGCTCACGGAACTATGAACAGCTCCCCCCTCCGTACGTCTCGCTTCTCCCCCGGGCCCCGCAATTGGGGGGCCCATCCGCAGCGTGTAACGGCTAAAAGGATGGGTCCCATCACCTGTTTTGCATAAAGCCTCTTTCAGCTATGCATATTCATAAGGCAGTTTTCATCAGGCATTGGGGCGGGGGCTGACACGTGGCAGGGCCCTGGAGGCAGGCGTGGCTGCAGGAGCCGTGTCGCCGTGGTACAGCTGCAGGCCGACCGGGCAAGGCAGAGCCATGGGGAACCTGCTGAGCATCCGACGGGAGAAATGAGGCAGCTGTGGGAAGGGAGGGAGGGCTGGGGAGCTAAGTGGGGGGGGGGGGCCGGGAGCCAGGACTCCTGGGGTCCCTCCTTGGCTCTGGCAGGGAAGTTGGAGCTAATGGTTACAGCAGGGGCTGGGAGCCAGGACTCCGCTTGAGCGTAAAACATCCCCTCTCCCCCGGTCTGTAGGGCCCAGGTGGGGCGTCTCTGCCCTGCAGGGAATAGGGGGTGACCCAGCTTGGGGGGCAGGGGGAGCCGGGCCCTGCTGAGCTGTCGTTTGTCCCCCCAGAAAGTCTCCCTGCCCCCCGCACGCTGCAGGAGGTTCAGGTCTCGCTCATGGACACCCAGACGTGCAATGACCTGTACAGCCAGCCCATCCCGGGGTCTCCCGGGTCACGGCCCATCAAAAGCGGCATGGTCTGCGCTGGCTTCCCCACCGGAGGGAAGGACTCCTGCCAGGTGAGGGCATTCGGGGCAGGGGCTGTGGGGCGGGAGTGGGGGGCACCAGCAGGGCTGGGAGGCAGTGTCTGTGGGGCGGGAGTGAGGGGCACCGGCAGGGCTGGGGGGCAGGGTCTGTGGGGTGGGAGTGAGGGGACTGGCAGGGCTGGGGGGCAGTGTCTGTGGGGCGGGAATGAGGGGCACCGGCAGGGCTGGGGGGCAGTGTCTGTGGGGCGGGAGTGAGGGCACCAGCAGGGCTGGGGGGCAGGGTCTGTGGGGCGGGAGTGAGGGGACTGGCAGGGCTGGGGGGCAGGGTCTGTGGGGCGGGAGTGAGGGGACCGGCAGGGCTGGGGGGCAGTGTCTGTGGGGCGGGAGTGAGGGGCACCGGCAGGGCTGGGGGGCAGTGTCTGTGGGGCAGGAGTGAGGGGCACCGGCAGGGCTGGGGGGCAGTGTCTGTGGGGCGGGAGTGAGGGGACCGGCAGGGCTGGGGGGCAGTGTCTGTGGGGCGGGAGTGAGGGGCACCGGCAGGGCTGGGGGGCAGGGTCTGTGGGGCGGGAGTGAGGGCACCAGCAGGGCTGGGGGGCAGGGTCTGTGGGGCGGGAGTGAGGGGACTGGCAGGGCTGGGGGGCAGTGTCTGTGGGGCGGGAATGAGGGGCACCGGCAGGGCTGGGGGGCAGTGTCTGTGGGGCGGGAGTGAGGGGCACCGGCAGGGCTGGGGGGCAGTGTCTGTGGGGCAGGAGTGAGGGGCACCGGCAGGGCTGGGGGGCAGTGTCTGTGGGGCGGGAGTGAGGGGACCGGCAGGGCTGGGGGGCAGTGTCTGTGGGGCAGGAGTGAGGGGCACCGGCAGGGCTGGGGGGCAGTGTCTGTGGGGCGGGAGTGAGGGGACCGGCAGGGCTGGGGGGCAGTGTCTGTGGGGCAGGAGTGAGGGGCACCGGCAGGGCTGGGGGGCAGTGTCTGTGGGGCGGGAGTGAGGGGACCGGCAGGGCTGGGGGGCAGTGTCTGTGGGGCGGGAGTGAGGGGCACCGGCAGGGCTGGGGGGCAGGGTCTGTGGGGCGGGAGTGAGGGCACCAGCAGGGCTGGGGGGCAGGGTCTGTGGGGCGGGAGTGAGGGGACTGGCAGGGCTGGGGGGCAGTGTCTGTGGGGCGGGAATGAGGGGCACCGGCAGGGCTGGGGGGCAGTGTCTGTGGGGCGGGAGTGAGGGGCACCGGCAGGGCTGGGGGGCAGTGTCTGTGGGGCAGGAGTGAGGGGCACCGGCAGGGCTGGGGGGCAGTGTCTGTGGGGCGGGAGTGAGGGGACCGGCAGGGCTGGGGGGCAGTGTCTGTGGGGCGGGAGTGAGGGGACCGGCAGGGCTGGGGGGCAGTGTCTGTGGGGCGGGAGTGAGGGGCACCGGCAGGGCTGGGGGGCAGGGTCTGTGGGGCGGGAGTGAGGGCACCAGCAGGGCTGGGGGGCAGGGTCTGTGGGGCGGGAGTGAGGGGACTGGCAGGGCTGGGGGGCAGTGTCTGTGGGGCGGGAATGAGGGGCACCGGCAGGGCTGGGGGGCAGTGTCTGTGGGGCGGGAGTGAGGGCACCAGCAGGGCTGGGGGGCAGGGTCTGTGGGGCGGGAGTGAGGGGACTGGCAGGGCTGGGGGGCAGTGTCTGTGGGGCGGGAATGAGGGGCACCGGCAGGGCTGGGGGGCAGTGTCTGTGGGGCGGGAGTGAGGGGACCGGCAGGGCTGGGGGGCAGTGTCTGTGGGGCGGGAGTGAGGGGACCGGCAGGGCTGGGGGGCAGTGTCTGTGGGGTGGGAGTGAGGGGACCGGCAGGGCTGGAGGGCAGTGTCTGTGGGGCGGGAGTGAGGGGCACCGGCAGGGCTGGGGGGCAGTGTCTGTGGGGCGGGAGTGAGGGGCACCGGCAGGGCTGGGGGGCAGTGTCTGTGGGGCGGGAGTGAGGGGACCGGCAGGGCTGGGGGGCAGTGTCTGTGGGGCGGGAGTGAGGGGACCGGCAGGGCTGGGGGGCAGTGTCTGTGGGGCGGGAGTGAGAGGACCGGCAGGGCTGGGGGGCAGTGTCTGTGGGGCGGGAGTGAGGGGACCGGCAGGGCTGGGGGGCAGTGTCTGTGGGGCGGGAGTGAGGGGCACCGGCAGGGCTGGGGGGCAGTGTCTGTGGGGCGGGAGTGAGGGGCGCTGTTTCACTAATTCTCTGTCTCTCTAGGGCGATTCGGGGGGGCCCCTCGTTTGCCCCCAGAACGATTCCTGGTTCCTCACTGGCATCGTGAGCTGGGGAGTCGACTGCGGCCTCCCGGCCCGTCCTGGGGTCTACACCCTGGTCTCCGCCTACTCGGACTGGATCCAGCAGCGGCTCCCCGGGGTGGAATTCGGGACGGTGAACATCACGATTCGGAGCCAGCCCAACGCCGGCTGCACTCCAGCTCCCGGCCCGCTGCTCCTCTGCCCCCTGCTACTTCTGGGCTATTCATTGAACAGCCAGAGGCCAGGCCAGCTGTGAGAACGACCCTATGGTTATAGGGAGGGGAGTGGGGCCTAGTGGTTAGAGCAGGGAAGCTGCACTCCACGACTCCTGAAGGCCCGAGCCCTGAACTTTCCATTGCCCTGCAGCCGAAACCCCGTGTCCAGGATACTCCCACCCGCGGGACCCTGCAATTCCATCATGTGTTGGGAGCCCTCGGATCGAAAAGCATTGAGAGCCTTGAGTCAAAGCAGGGGGGCCAGAAAGCCCCAGGCCTCTCGGTGCCTCAGTTTCTCTAGGTGTTAAAGAGGAAGGGGGGAAACGGCCTTTGTATGGGCCAGCTTCTCACACAAACCTTTTCGTTGGCCACCGAGCGTGTCCTGCCTCTTTCCCTGCGGCTGCTCCGGCAATTGTTCCCAGACGACTTACTTTACTTCAGAAAAACCAAATCACAATGCACATGATCCATGTCCAAATCACTGCACTTTATTTAAGTGGGATTTCTCTGAAAATTCAACGGGCCAGCAGGGGGGAAATCAACAAAACATGCAAGTCGATACAAACTTTGTTCATCCTGTAAAAATGTTGTACCAGTCCCAAGGGCTCGGAAACCGAACTCCCCCAGGGCCGTGAATATTTCACATCTTCCCCAGCTACACACTGGCAGCCAACTCTTATTCACTCACCTAACATTGATTTAAAGAGGAACAAGAGAGAGGGGACTGAGGAAAAGAGCAACACACAACCGGGGATGAACAGAGCTCTCGGATCCGTTTCCTAGCAGACACGTTTCAAAGTCTCAGCGGGGTCGTCGTCTTAGCCTGTAACTTTAAAAAACAAGGAGTGGTCCTGTAGCATCTTAGAGTATGTCTATACTGCCTGGCTACTTCAGGTATCCTGAAATAGCTACCCCGCGTCTTAACAAGAGTCCGAACAAGCGTCCTTACAAGCTGCCTGTTATTTCGAAGTATTTTTCAAAATAACGGGCACGCTCTTTCGGCATCCCGGTAACCCTCGTTCCATGAGGGCTGAGGGATGTCTCGAAATAGTGCGTTATTTCGAAATTTGGCGCTGGGTAGATGCGCCAACTTCCAAAAGAAACTATTTCGAAATATCAGAAGGGTAGCCATTTGACACCATCAGTTTAGGATTAAACAAAGACTGTGACTGGCTAACCAACTACAAAAGCCGCTTCTCCTCTCTTGGAGTTCACACCTCCACAGCAGCTGCTAGAAGTGGGCCTCTTCCTCCCTGACCGAATTGACCTCGTTATCTCCAGCCTTACTCTTCATTGGGACTCTTTTCTTATGCCTGAATATTTATACCTGCCTCTGGAACTTCCACTACCTGCATTTGACAAAGTGGGTCCAATAAATCTGTTAGTCTCTATAACGTGCCACAGGACTCCTCGTAGCTTATTTTGAAATGGAATTGAAACAAGATATGCGATTTGCGCAGCGCAAACTACATATCTTCCTTTAAGTTCAGGGTGTTGTGTGGACTAACAAAGAGTATATCTCCTGTCGTGAGCTTTTGGGGGCACAACCCACTTCCTCAGATGAGTGGAGAGAAAAGGGGGGGCCCTTCACAATTTATAGCAGAAAAAGAAAGGGGGCAAGTACTTGTTAATTGTCATGCCGGTGTTAATGAGGCGCACTGAGTAGACTGGACGTGTCCGTGACTTCGTTTCGGATGTCAATTGGGTGTTGAATTTTGGTCAGGATATTATTTCTGTTGTGTTAGTCTCAGAGGGTACGTCTAGACTACAGGCTTCTGTCGACAGAAGTTTTGTCGACAGATACTGTCGACAAAACTTCTGTCGACAAAGAGCGTCTAGACTACATTGAGTTCTGTCAACAAAGCAAGCTGCTTTGTCGACATGGCAGTGTAGACGCAAAGGACAGTTTACATGCAATAACACCTTCTGTCGACAGAAACTCTGTCGACAGAAGGCGTTATGCCTCGTAAAATGAGGTTTACCAGCGTCGACAAAACTGCTGAGTTCTGTCGACGTTATGTCGACAGAACACGGCGGTAGTGTAGACGCAGGTATAGTTTTGTCGACAAAAGTCCACTTTTGTCGACAAAACTCTGTAGTCTAGACACACCCTAAGGGTATGTCTACGCTACAAAGTTAATTCGAACTAACAGACGTTAGTTCGAATTAACTTTGATAGGCGCTACACTAGCGCTCCGCTAGTTCGAACTTAATTCGAACTAGCGGAGCGCTTAATTCGAACTAGGTAAACCTCATTTTACGAGGACTAATGCCTAGTTCGAATTAGCGCTGTAGTGTAGACATACCCTAAGGTGCCCTGGGCCCGCTGGTTGTTTTTGTAACAGGCATGGGGAGCTTTCGAGACAGAGAGAGCCCTTTCCCGAATCAGTCCCCCAGGTCCAGCAGCCTTATATTCAATATCCGGACAAGGCAGAATAGAACGGGCACCTTCTCTCTGACGACTCAGACTCCCCAGGTGAAACTTTAGCAGGCCTCTGATAACAGAGCGGGCCCCGGGAATTTTGCAGTGACTTTTTGTGCCGCCTCTTGAATGCATGCCGTCTTTGGGAGATCAAAGGGCTGTCGATGTAAAATGCTATTTCCTAAGCAGCTCCAGCAATTAGCGACAGCAATCCACAGGAGGCAGCCGCCGAGCTCCCGCCACGGGGATGGATTTGGCTCCATACTTCCATCCTTTGGATCGCTGCCTGCATGGACTGCAGCCAGAACGGGTTGGTTCTATGGCTAACAGCTACAGAGATATAAGTCAACCGGTGCAATTAGGGCCGTTAATTCTCCAGCCATCCCCATTTGCATTTCAAAGTTCGCGCTTATCTAGCATGGAATGGCCCTAATCCATTTGCATACCCCTTGAGATGGCTCTGAAGATCAAAGCAAGGTCAAGGAGTCTGCTTCTTGGGTCACCTTCTCTGGCCCTGGGTCACAGGCCCTTCAAAACCCGAAAGGCCAGTTGGCTCTTGGAGGTGCTGGGCCATGACAGTGACCGTCGTTCTGGGGGTAGTCATCACTACGAGGCTGCCCGATATCGTTAGCAGAGGCTTCCGAAGCGCCGGGTTCAAGGGAGCCAGCTTTGGGGGCCGTCCCGGTGAAACAGCGCCGGGAATTTCAGCAACGTCTTCCCAGGACACGACAAACCGCTGTTCCCACCTCAGCCCCCCCCCTCCGGTCCCCACGGCTTCTGGACACGGCTTGGCGCCATCTCCGCTGCAGTCCCCTCCTACCCTAGGTCACATCTCAAACTCCTGCCCGCCAGTCCCCTGCCCTAGGTCACAACCGCCTGCTTCATCCCAACTCCCTCCCAGACCCCAGTCTCCCTCCTGCACCCCAGTCCCTTCCCCCAACCTCCCTTCTGCACCCAACCTCCACCCCACACCCCGCATCTCCTCCATTCATATCCTGGAAGAGTGCTGCCTCCATCACTTTCCAAAATCTTGGCGTGCCCCCCCCCATCAGAAATGATTGGCCACCCCTGCTGTGTATTGCGTTTGTCTCCACAGTCACCATCTGTCACTTACTGCCTAGGGCGGGTCTATCGCTCATTGCTCACAACGACACGAAATAATGCGATGCCACTCACGTCAAGCCACCCCCATCGCTCTCCTTGGCAGGCTCACAAGCCTCGTGGCAAAGGGGGAAGCGGTGGACGTGGGCACCTCGGTTTTAGCAAAGCCTTGGATATGGTCTTGCATGACCTTCTTATAATAAACTAGGACAATACAACCTAGATGCGGCTACTATAAGGCGGGTGCATAACTGGCTGGATAACTGGTCTCAGGGTATGTCTACACTAGCTCGTTAATTCAAGCTAGGTAGACAAATTGCGGCAGTTTAAAGTTAATCCGAACGAAGTCCTTAGTTTGGATTAACTGTTACACCTCATTCCACGAGGAGTAACAGTTAATCCAAACTAAGTCCTTAGTTCGGATTAACTTCTGACTGCCGCGTGTAGCCGCGGGCAGTCAGTTCGAACTATGTGGGATTTCAAAATGGCGTCCGGACGGGAACATGCAAATAAAGCCTGGGATATTTAAATTCCAGGCTTCGTTTGCAACTCCAATTGCCTGATTTGCCTACCTAGCTTGAATTAACGAGCTAGTGTAGACGTACCCCCAGAGAGGAGTTATTAACGGTTCGCAATCCTGCTGGAACAAGTGGGGTTCCGCAGGGGTCTGTTTTGGGGCCGGTTCTGTGCAGTATCGTCATCAATGATTTCGATACTGGCATAGAGAGCACGCTTATTAAGTTTGCAGATGATCCCAAGCTGGGAGGGGCTGGGCGTGCTCTGGAGGACAGGTCGTAATTCAAACTGATCTGGACACACTGGAGAAATGGTCGGAGGCCACCGGGATGAAGTTGAATAAGGACAAATGCAAAGTGCTCCACTTAGGAAGGACCAATCCGGGTCATATACACAGGATATGGCTAGACGACATCTTTTTTCTGCAAAAAGCTACACAAAATGCACTCTGCATTTTGCGTAGCTTTTTCTGATTCTCTCGTCGACAGAGGCTTTTCTGACATTTGGCCCATCTAGACTGGGCCAAATGTCAGGAAAAAGCCGTCTTTCGGAAGCCCCCGTATTCCTCGCGGAAGAAGGAATACAGGGGCTTCCGAAAGAGCGCGTTTGCTCTTCTGCAAAAGAAAAGGAGAAGACCCAATGTGTTCCCAGGACGCAGAACAGTTTTTCCGGGAAAAACTGTAGTGAAAGGGAAGTGACTGTCTAGGAAGGAGTCCTGCAGAAAGGGACCTAGGGGACAAAGAGGACCACAATCTAAATATGAGTCAACAGGCGAGGGAAGGTTTCCCTGGGAGGCTGAGAAGAGGCGGGCGAGGGGAGGACCGGCTGTGCGACATTCCCCGCCCAGGCAGACAGACGGCGCCGGGCAGTGGGGTCACTGGGGCAGCTCGCACTCCCCTAGTCTCTTGTGGAAGCCGAGCTGAGAGCAGCTCTTGGTCATGGGAGCTCCCTGCACCACAATAACCACCCTTCTCCTGCTGCCCATCCTGCAAGGTGAGTGAAGGCTGGGAGCTAGGATGCCTGGGTCCTACGGGAGGGCAGTGGGGACTAGTGGTTAGCTCACCAGGGTGGCCAGGAACCAGGATGCCTGATTTTTTTCCCTGTCACTGCCATAGACTCCCTGTTTCACCTTGAGCATGTCCCAGAGTCTCTCTCTCAGCCTCAGTTTCCTTAGATGTAAAAGGGGGAGAATAAACCGACCTATTGGGACAGGGACTGGCTCCCACTGTGCATATAGGCAGCACCCCGGGGCCCAATCCCAGCTGGACATTGGGCAGCACCCGGCACAAAGTGTTCCTGGCCTGCCTTTGGGTGTCATCGGTCCTACAATAATGGAGAGGATTCTAGTAACAAAAGATGTGTCTGTCTGTCTCCCCGCCTGTCCATCTGCCTATCTGAGTTGCATCCAGCTGCCTAGATTCTACATGCCTGTCTGTCCAGATTGCATCTGTCTGTCTGTCTGTCTGCATAGTGCCTGCCAGTCTGTCTCCGCTGTGTCTCTCTTTCTCCAACCATCCATCCATCCCTCCTGCGGCTGCCCATCGGTTTAGATTGTGTCTATATTTTGTGTCTGTCTCTATCCGCACCATCTGTCTCTGTTGTGTCTGTCTGTCTGTCTCAGACGGGTCCATGTCTCAGTACCCAGAATGATACAAAATAAATAACCCCATGGAGGCCTTGAATTTCCTTGGACTAGTCTGTCCTGGGCTATTTACCCAAAGCCCCTCTCTCCCCAAGTTTAACTACACACAGAGAGATGCAGACAGCACAGAGTCTACCTATAGACATAGAAACCCTGCAGCTTAACTGCAGAAACACTCGACATGCGCACACACAGACACATACACGTACGTACACACACACACAAACACACATGCAAACACACACACACACACACACTGACACACACACACACACACACACACACACACAAACACACATGCAAACACACACACACACACACTGACACACACACACAGACTCACGTACAGAGAGACACACACAGCAGCCATTCCACATAGGCTGGTGGTCCCATGTAGCAGTGGGGCTGTTCTCAGCCACATGGGATCTGGGGAAGGGTTGAGGGGCCCATGCAGATGGGCTGCGGCAGGCTGGGGATGGGGAGAGTGAATAACATGGAGGGGATGGAGACCCAAAAAGGAGTTTCTCTGGGAGGCTGAGAAGAGGCGGGTGACAGGAGGTTTCCCTGGGAGTCTGAGAAGAGGCGGGTGACAGGAGGTTTCCCTGGGGGGCTGAGAAGAGGCGGGTGACAGGAGGTTTCCCTGGGGGGCTGAGAAGAGGCGGGTGACAGGAGGTTTCCCTGGGAGGCTGAGAAGAGGCGGGTGACAGGAGGTTTCCCTGGGAGGCTGAGAAGAGGCGGGTGACAGGAGGTTTCCCTGGGAGGCTGAGAAGAGGCGGGTGACAGGAGGTTTCCCTGGGAGGCTGAGAAGAGGCGGGTGACAGGAGGTTTCCCTGGGGGGCTGAGAAGAGGCGGGTGACAGGAGGTTTCCCTGGAAGGCTGAGAAGAGGCGGGTGACAGGAGGTTTCCCTGGGAGGCTGAGAAGAGGCGGGTGACAGGAGGTTTCCCTGGGAGGCTGAGAAGAGGCGGGCGAGGGGAGGTTTCCCTGGAAGGCTGAGAAGAGGCGGGTGACAGGAGGTTTCCCTGGGAGGCTGAGAAGAGGCGGGCGAGGGGAGGTTTCCCTGGAAGGCTGAGAAGAGGCGGGCAAGGGGAGGTTTCCCTGGAAGGCTGAGAAGAGGCGGGCGAGGGGAGGACCGGCTGTACGACATTCCCCGCCCAGGCAGACAGACGGCGCCGGGCAGTGGGGTCACTGGGGCAGCTCGCACTCCCCTAGTCTCTTGTGGAAGCCGAGCTGAGAGCAGCTCTTGGTCATGGGAGCTCCCTGCACCACAATAACCACCCTTCTCCTGCTGCCCATCCTGCAAGGTGAGTGAAGGCTGGGAGCTAGGATGCCTGGGTCCTACGGGAGGGCAGTGGGGACTAGTGGTTAGCTCACCAGGGTGGCCAGGAACCAGGATACCTGGATTCTGCCCCTGTCACTGCCATAGACTCTGTGTGACTTTGAGTGTGTCCTGGGGTCTCTCTCTCAGCCTCAGTTTCCCTAGATGTAAAAGGGAGAGAATAAACCGGCCTGTGTCTCTTTAGACTGTGAGCCTTTTGGGACAGGGACTGGCTCCCTCTTTGGGTCTGAGCAGCACCTGGCACCCTGGGGCCCGATCCCAGCTTGAGCCTGGGCAGCACCCGGCACAAAGTGTTCCTGGCCTGCCTTTGGGTGTCGTCGGTCCTACAATAATGGAGAGTATTCTAGTAACAAAAGATGTGTCTGTCTGTCAGTCAATCTGTCTGCCTGTCTGTCTGAGCTGTATCCAGCTGCCTACAGTCTACATGCCATCTGTCCAGATTGCATCTGTTCATCTGTGTAGATTGTGTCTGCCTGTCTACACTGTCTCTCTCCTCTTGGGTTGAGTCTGACCATGTGTCTGCTTTGTGTCTGTCTGTTTAGACTGTCTATAAACTGTGTCCGTCTGCCCCGTCACCATCTGTCTCTGTTGTGTCTGTCTGTCTGTCTAGATTGTGTCTATAGGTGTCTGTCTGCGCCATCACCATCTGTCTCTATTGTGTCTGTCTGTCTGTCTAGATTGTGTCTATAGGTGTAGGTCTGTGCCATCACCATCTGTCTCTATTGTGTCTGTCTGTCTAGATTGTGTCTATAGGTGTCTGTCTGCGCCCTCACCATCTGTCTCTATTGTGTCTGTCTGTCTGTCTAGATTGTGTCTATAGGTGTCGGTCTGTGCCATCACCATCTGTCTCTATTGTGTCTATCTGTCTGGGATGGATCTACCTCTCATTACCCAGCGCAACACATAATACGGACCCTCCAGAATACTGTGAAACTCTTTGGGACTGTGCTGTCCTTTGCCACTGACACCACAAACACACCACAAGGGACCCCCCCAAAAAACACACTCAGCACACCCGCACGCACACACCAGAACTTGGCCATCCCTCCTGCCAATAAGGCTCTTGCAAAGCTCCCAGGTCATTTGAGGACACAGCAGTCTCCTGTTCTGACGTCAGGGTGGGGCTGGAGGAGAAGAATGAGTTTCCCTGGGAGGCGGAGAAGAGGCAGGAGAGGGGAGGTTTCCCTGGGGGGCCGAGAAGAGGCAGGAGAGGGGAGGTTTCCCTGGGAGGCCGAGAAGAGGCAGGAGAGGGGAGGTTTCCCTGGGGGGCTGAGAAGAGGCAGGAGAGGGGAGGTTTCCCTGGGGGGCTGAGAAGAGGCAGGAGAGGGGAGGTTTCCCCGGGAGGCCGAGAAGAGGCAGGAGAGGGGAGGTTTCCCTGGGGGGCTGAGAAGAGGCAGGAGAGGGGAGGTTTCCCTGGGGGGCTGAGAAGAGGCAGGAGAGGGGAGGTTTCCCTGGGAGGCCGAGAAGAGGCAGGAGAGGGGAGGTTTCCCTGGGAGGCCGAGAAGAGGCAGGAGAGGGGAGGTTTCCCTGGGAGGCTGAGAAGAGGCAGGAGAGGGGAGGTTTCCCTGGGGGGCTGAGAAGAGGCAGGAGAGGGGAGGTTTCCCTGGGGGGCCGAAAAGAGGCAGGAGAGGGGAGGTTTCCCTGGGGGGCTGAGAAGAGGCAGGAGAGGGGAGGTTTCCCTGGGGGGTTGAGAAGAGGCAGGAGAGGGGAGGTTTCCCTGGGAGGCCGAGAAGAGGAAGGAGAGGGGAGGTTTCCCTGGGGGGCCGAGAAGAGGCAGGAGAGGGGAGGTTTCCCTGGGGGGCTGAGAAGAGGCAGGAGAGGGGAGGTTTCCCTGGGAGGCCGAGAAGAGGAAGGAGAGGGGAGGTTTCCCTGGGGGTTGAGAAGAGGCAGGAGAGGGGAGGTTTCCCTGGGAGGCCGAGAAGAGGCAGGAGAGGGGAGGTTTCCCTGGGGGGCCGAGAAGAGGCAGGAGAGGGGAGGTTTCCCTGGGGGGCCGAAAAGAGGCAGGAGAGGGGAGGTTTCCCTGGGGGGCTGAGAAGAGGCAGGAGAGGGGAGGTTTCCCTGGGGGGCTGAGAAGAGGCAGGAGAGGGGAGGTTTCCCTGGGAGGCTGAGAAGAGGCGGGAGAGGGGAGGTTTCCCTGGGGGGCCGAGAAGAGGCAGGAGAGGGGAGGTTTCCCTGGGAGGCTGAGAAGAGGCAGGAGAGGGGAGGTTTCCCTGGGGGGCTGAGAAGAGGCAGGAGAGGGGAGGTTTCCCTGGGGGGCTGAGAAGAGGCAGGAGAGGGGAGGTTTCCCTGGGGGGCTGAGAAGAGGCAGACAAGGGGAGGACCGGCTGTGCGACATTCCCTGCCCAGGCAGACAGCTGGCGCCGCACAGTGGGGTCACTGGGGCAGCTCTCTGACCCCCACCTAGTCCCCCCTGCAAGCTGAGCTGGAGGAGCTGGGTCATGGGACCTCCCTGCACCTCACCAACCACCCTTCTCTTGCTGCCCATGCTGTCGGGTGATGGGGACTCCTGGTTCCTATGGAAGGGCAGTGGAGGCCAGTGGTTGGAGCAGGGGGGCTGGGAGCCAGGGCGCTCGGGTTCAGTTCTCATTCTCAGCCCCAGACTGCCTCTCTCATCCCCCCCTCTGAGCCAGCCCTGAAAATGCACCTTCAGGCTCTTGAATTGCTCCAAATCTTGCGAGCACCCCGGGACGCGACCTCAGCAGGGAGGTGGATAGCAAGCTCTCGGGGCAGAGGGATCCCCCCCAGCGGTGTGCTGTGTGTGGGCCGGGCAGGGGGAGGAAGACACAGAACCAATGGGGAGACCCAGGAGTCCTGGCTCCCAGCCCCCCCCTGCTCTAACCACTAGACAAGCCTGCCCGTAGCTGAGGCGAGAACCCGGCGTGCGGAGAGCTGTGCTCTTTGGACTGTGTACTTTAGTGAGGGCTTTTCTTTCCTTCTTTCCTTCGCTGCCCGATTCCTGCTCGTTTCTCAAACCGGTTCCCCCACTTTGCACCCTCTGCGACGCCGGCACCTGGCTCCCTCAGCTGCCCCGGACAATGGAATCCAGACAGGTAGGAAACCCCGGCGGGACATCACGTCACCTCTGCACCTACCGATCTGGTTAAATAGGCCCTGGAGGCTTGGTAAACCTAAGTGCTTGCAGCTAGCGGAGAGGGAGGAATTGTCAGGCCCCTAGAGCCATGGCTGCAGTGGGAAACTGTCCAAGTAACACATCAACTTTGTAACTCCCGACTAGCGTGTCCCCACTGCGGAAACAAAGGGCCCAAACAAATGGTCAGTTTTCAGACTGCAGAGAGGGAACTAGTGGTGACCCACCAAACCACAAACACCAGGGCTCACCCGAGGAAATGAATAGGCAGCAGATTTACCACAAACCAAAGGAAGGACGTGGTTACCCTGTGGAACTCCTTGCCAGGGGATGTTTAAAGGCCAAAATTATAATCAGGTTAAAAAAAGAGTTTGGTAAATCCATGGAGGGGAGATCCATCGGTGTTTATTAGCAGGGTGGGGGTTCGCACCCTTGGTGTCCCTAACCTTGTACTTGCCAGGGGTGCTCTCCCCTAGTAGGCAGGGCTGGCCCAATGCCCCAGGGTGGCGCTAGGGGGCGCTGTGGGGCAGGGAGCAGGGCAAGGCTCAACAGGGGGCGCTCTCCCCTGGCAGGCAGGGCTGGCCCAGTGCCCCAGGGTGGTGCTAGGGGGCGCTGTGGGGCAGGGAGCAGGGCAAGGCTCAACAGGGGGCGCTCTCCCCTGGCAGGCAGGGCTGGCCCAGTGCCCCAGGGTGGTGCTAGGGGGCGCTGTGGGGCAGGGAGCAGGGCAGGGCTCAACAGGGGGCGCTCTCCCCTGGCAGGCAGGGCTGGCCCAGTGCCCCAGGGTGGTGCTAGGGGGCGCTGTGGGGCAGGGAGCAGGGCAGGGTCCAGCAGGGGGCTCTCTCCCCTGGCAGGCAGGGCCGGCCCAGTGCCCTAGGGCAGCACTAGGGGGCGCTATTTAGCACCAAGAACCCCACAGGAGGCTCCATTGCAGCTCCAGCCCCCAGCACCAGGGGGCGCTGTGTCTCCTCCCACCTGGCACTGTTCTCTCTCCGACCACAGCATGTGGCCACGGGGGGCCCCAGAGCCGGATTGTCGGGGGGGAGGACGCCCCGGTGGGAGCCTGGCCCTGGCAGGTCAGTCTGCAGTATGAGAATCGTCACGTCTGCGGCGGGACCCTCATCAGCTCGGAGTGGGTGCTCAGTGCGGCTCACTGCTTCCCCGAGTGAGTGACCAGCCTGGGCTGGCAGGGGATGGGGGTGGGGAGTGAGGGGCACTGGCAGGGCTGGGGGGGCAGAGCAGGGCTGGCAGGGGCTGTGGATGTGGCGTGAAGAGCACTGGCAGGGCTGGGCTGGTAGGGACTGTGGGGCAGGAGTGAGGGGCACTGGCAGGGCTGGGGGGGCAGGGCTGGGCTGGTAGGGACTGTGGGGCGGGAGTGAGGGGCACTGGCAGGGCTGGGGGGGCAGGAGGTGGGGGGCGGGAGTGAGGGGCACCGGCAGGGCTGGGGGGGCAGGAGCTGGGGGGCGCTGCTGTGGGTCTCTGGGTCTGACCCCTCTCTCCCCATAGGCACGCAGAGCTGTCTCGGTACCGAGCCGTCCTGGGCTCCCGCCAGCTGTCGGCCCCAGAGCCCGGCTCCCTGCGGCTGCCCCTGGCCCGCGCCCTGGGCCACGCGCTCTTCTCCGGAGAGGGCTCGAGCGGCGACATCGCCCTGGTGCAGCTGGGCCGCCCCGTCACATTCACCCCGCGGGTGCTGCCCGCCTGCCTCCCGGACGCCAGGGTCCACTTCCCCGCCGGGACCCTCTGCTGGGTCACTGGCTGGGGGTCACCGCAGGAGGGAGGTGAGAAGTGGGGAGAGGAACAGGGAGGGGGCAGGAGAGTAGAACAGAGGGGGAAGGGCATGTAGGAAAGGGGGTGGGGCTATTAAGAAAGGGAGGGGCCATGAGGGAAGGGGGAGGGGCCATGAGGGAAGTGGGAGGGGAGGGGAGGGGAACACAAAGGAGGAGGGGCTGGAAGGGGGAGCACTGGGGGGCAGGGAGGGGGCGTTGTGTCCTGCCCCTGGATCTGCCCCCCCCACTCAGGTGATTTTATGCCCCCCCCAGCCAAGCTCCCGGCCCCCATGACGCTGCAGCAGCTGCAGGTGCCCCTGATCGACCCGCTGCCCTGCGACGCCCTGTACCAGCACCGGAGCGCCATGCGGGACATCCAGGACGACATGATGTGCGCGGGCTACGCCGAGGGGCAGAGAGATGCCTGCCAGGTGAGGGCAGGGGCTGGGGGGCACCGCCAGGGCTGGGGGCAGGGCTGGGCTGGCAGGGGCTGTGGGGCGGGTCTGAGGGGCACCGGCAGGGCTGGGGGCAGGGCTGGGCTGGCAGGGGCCGTGGGGCGGGTCTGAGGGGCACCGGCAGGGCTGGGCTGGCTGGGGCTGTGGGGTGGGTCTGAGGGGCCCTGGCAGGGCTGGGGGCAGGGCTGGGCTGGCAGGGGCCGTGGGGCGGGTCTGAGGGGCCCTGGCAGGGCTGGGGGCAGGGCTGGGCTGGCAGGGGCCGTGGGGCGGGTCTGAGGGGCCCTGGCAGGGCTGGGGGCAGGGCTGGGCTGGCAGGGGCCGTGGGGCGGGTCTGAGGGGCCCTGGCAGGGCTGGGGGCAGGGCTGGGCTGGCAGGGGCCGTGGGGCGGGTCTGAGGGGCACTGTCAGGGCTGGGGGCAGGGCTGGCAGGGGCTGGGGGCAGGAGTGAGGGGCGCTGTGTGACCGGCTCTCTCTCCGCAGGGCGACTCCGGGGGGCCGCTGGTGTGCCAGCAGGCCGGGCTGTGGTTCGTGGCCGGCGTGGTCAGCTGGGGCGAGGGTTGCGCCCTCCCCAACCGCCCTGGCGTCTACACCCGCGTGGGCGCCTACCGGGACTGGATCGGGCAGCACGTGCCCAACGCCACCTTTGGGGTGGCCAATAGCAGCACTTCCAGCCCGCACGGGGGCAGCCCCCCCCGCCCGGCCCCCGCTGCCCTGCTTCTAGCTGCCTGGCTCATCAGCATCCTCTGAGCCCTGCCCCTTGGCGGCTAATGCCCCGCCCCCAGGATAGGCCACGCCCCACGTGGAGTGAACCATCGGACACTTCTCCCTTCACCGCTCTGGGGGACTTGGGACTTTCCAGGAGCACCGCCTCCCACCTTTCCGGTGACTCCGCCCCCTTCCAGCCACGCCCACCCGCCACGACGGTACCACGGCAACCTCCCTTCCCTGTGGACTCTCCCTCGTGGCTCTGGGACGGGCCCTGCCTACCTCATGCAACATGACTCTGCCCCTGGTCGCAGCCACGCCCACCCACCCACAAGCCCCGCCCCCAGCTGCCCCAAGGCCTGGGTGGATCACGGGTGGGCGGCGTGTGACTTGCAGCCACTTGCCCGGTGCTGAGCAGAGCCCGGCCACAAACCGTGGCCTGCCAGCTGCCTCCCCAGCTGTCCGCCTCACGCTGGGAGAAGCTGGGCAGCAGGGAGGAGACGGGAGGCCGGGCCAGATGGGCCCATGGGCCAGGTCTCTGACGCACAGGTTTGATTGAAACGCTAAAGAACGGACTCAGAATAAATAAATAATTTACTGTCTGGCGGCGCCTGAATACAGGCTACAAAAATGGCTCACAAACAGGAATACAAAGAAACTGCACGTCCCAGGAGTGGGACAGCCCATGCCCATGGGGAAACTGAGGCACCGAGCCAGGAAAGAACAGAACCCAGAAGTCCTCCTCCACTCTAACCACTAGACCCCACTCCCTCCCCAGAGCCAGGGAGAGAACCCAGGAGCCCTGGCGCCCAGCCAATCCCCTGCTCTAACCACTAGACCCCACTCCCTCCCCAGAGCCAGGGAGAGAACCCAGGAGTCCTGGCGCCCAGCCAATCCCCTGCTCTAACCACTAGACCCCACTCCCTCCCCAGAGCCAGGGAGAGAACCCAGGAGCCCTGGCGCCCAGCCAATCCCCTGCTCTAACCACTAGACCCCACTCCCTCCCCAGAGCCAGGGAGAGAACCCAGGAGCCCTGGCGCCCAGCCAATCCCCTGCTCTAACCACTAGACCCCCCTCCCTCCCCAGAGCCAGCGATAGGCTTGGCTCTCAGAGGAGATGTAGGACACTAGCCACAAGCAGCAGGCTGTTGGCCAGCACCGTGGGTGCGGAACTGGAGTCGCTCCCTTCGCTTTTCCTCTCGTGGTTCCTGAACGCGCCAGGGCCGGTTCCGCCCGTGCTGTCCTGGATGAACGTCAGGCTGGGGACGTGTTCCTGCAGCCACCCCTGGTAGCTGGTGACTCGGATGTAAACTCCAGGGCGGTTCTCCTGCGCGCAGCCTTCTCCCCAGCTGACCACGCCCGCCTGCACCCAGCTCTCCCCCATCTTACACGCCAGCGGCCCCCCGGAGTCGCCCTGCGGGACAGACACAGAGCAGGAGTTACTGACATGCAGCCACCTCGGGGGTGGGGCACAGAACCCGTTACACAGGGACCCTGCGGCTGGCTCTGGGGTGGGCACAGGGGCTGCTTACGCCGCGCTGCAGCTGGCTCTGGGGTAGGACATGCAGGCTGGTTACACAAGGACCCCCGCCAGGCTCTGGGGAGGGACACGGGGACCAGTTACAGAGAGATTCTGCGGCTGGCTCTGGGGCAGGGCAGAGCAGCTGGTTACACCGCACTGCGGCTGGCTCTGGGGTGGGGCAGGGGCCAGTTACACCACACTGCGGCTGGCTCTGGGGTGGGACAGGGGGCCGGTTGCACCACACTGCGGCTGGCTCTGGGGTGGGACAGAGGCCAGTTGCACCACGCTGCGGCTGGCTCTGGGGTGGGACAGAGGCCAGTTGCACCACGCTGCGGCTGGCTCTGGGGTGGGGCAGGGGGCCGGTTACACGACACTGCGGCTGACTCTGGGGTGGGACACAAGGGCCGGTGACTGGGGGGACCCTGCGGCTGACTCTGGGGCGGGCTCCCACCTGGCAGGCATCCTGGCCCCCGTGGGTGTAGCCGGCACACAGCATGTCCTCCTGGATGTCCTGCCCTTTGTCCTCCTGCTCTTTGCCCCCCTGGTACAGGGCGTTGCAGGTCTCCTGGGCGATGATGGGCACCTCCAGCTTCTTCAGCGTCTCTGGGGCGTTGTTGGCCCTGGCTGTGGGGGGGGCAGGGTGAGAGCCAGGCTGGGAGTCACCCCCGGCCCCCCCAGCGGGGAGAGGAGCCGCCCCCCCACTGGGGGGATGGGCTGAGGGGCAGGATCCCTTCCCCTCACCCCCAGCCTCCCTCCCCGCAGCATCAGGATGAGGGTCCCGCCCTGCCCCCCACTGGCTCACCTCCGGCTCTGACCGCCCCCCAGCCGGTTACCCAGCACTTGGTGCCCGGCGGGAAGGTGGCCTGGGCGTGCGGGAGGCAGATGGGCACCACGCGGTCGCTGAGGGGCACGGGCTGCTCCAGCCGCACCAGGGCGATGTCCCCGCTGGACACCTTGCCCTTGTAGCGGGGGTTGCAGACGATCTGCCCCACGGGAGCCAGGACGGCCGAGGCGCTGGGCTGCCGCTTCCAGTGGGTCCCCAGGAGCACGGAGAACTGCGCAGGGTCCTTGTGCCTAGAGACAGGGTAGCGGTGAGGGGAGCCCAGGGCTGGGGGGCGGGAGCGAGGGGCACCGGCAGGGCTGGGGGCAGGGCTGTGTTGGCTGGGGCTGTGGGGCAGGAGTGGGGGGCACTGGCAGGGCTGGGGGGGCAGGGCAGGGCTGGGCTGGCGGGGGCTGTGGGGCAGGAGTGGGGGTCACTGGCAGGGCTGGGGCGCTGGGTGGGGTTGACAGGGGCTGCAGGGCAGAGCGAGGGGCACCAGCAGGGCTGGGGGGGCAGGAATGTGTTGGCTAGGTCTGTGGGGCGGGAGTGGGGGGCACTGGCAGGGCTGGGGGCAGGGTTGGGCTGGCAGGGGCTGTGGGGTGGGATGGAGGGGCACCGGCCAGGCGGGGGCAGGGCTTTCGGGGGTACCTGGGGTGGGAGCGAGGGGCTGGGCGGGGGCAGGGCTGGCGGGAGCGAGGGGCACCGGCCGGGCGGGGGCAGGGCTGGCGGGAGCGAGGGGCACCGGCCGGGCGGGGGCAGGGCTGGCGGGAGTGAGGGGCATCGGCCAGGCGGGGGCAGGGCTTTCGGGGGTACCTGGGGCGGGAGCGAGGGGCTGGGCGGGGGCAGGGCTGGCGGGAGCGAGGGGCACTGACACTCACTTTCTGAAGCAATGCGCTGCCGTCAGCACCCACTGGGGGGCGATGAGGGACCCCCCGCAGTGGTGGGTGCCGTTGAGTCTCAGGCTGGCCTGCCAGGGCCACTCGCCGTCCCCGGAGTCCGAGCCCCCCACGATTCGCTTCCGAGGGACCTGGCGCCCGCACACTGTGGGGAGAAGGGGGTGAGCCGGGGCCCACGTGGCTGCGGGCTGTATGGACCAGCCGCCCGCCTCGCTGAGCTGCCCTGGGCTGGCTCCTCGCGCGGAGAGACACCCCGAGCTCAGAGCACCCTGGCTCCGCTGGATCAGAGGGGTGCCCCATGGACTGACCGTCCCCCCGGGGCTCTCACCCAGCGTGGACTCCTACCTCCACCCCAGAGTCATAGCGCCCTGCGCCTGGCACCGGGGAGCCAGCCCGGCAGAACGGCACCAGCATCACAGGGCACAGAGAAGCCAAGAACTCACCCAACTAAGCACGTCTATTAACCAGCATAGTGGTTAGAGCAGGGGGGGCTGGGAGCCAGGGGGGCTGGGTTCTCTCTCTGGGTGGGGAGTGGGGACTAGTGGTTACAGCAGGGGGGGCTGTGAGCCAGGGGGGCTGGGTTCTCTCCCTGGCTCTGGGTGGGGAGTGGGGACTAGTGGTTAGAGCAGGGGTGCTGGGAGCCAGGGGGGCTGGGTTCTCTCCCTGGCTCTGGGAGGGAAGTGGGGGCTAGTGGTTAGAGCAGGGGGCCTGGGAACCAGGGGGGCTGGGTTCTCTCTCTGGCTCTGGGAGGGAAGTGGGGACTAGTGGTTAAGCAGGGGGACTGGGAGCCAGGGGGCTGGGTTCTCTCCCTGGCTCTGGGTGGGGAGTGGGGACTAGTGGTTAGAGCAACTCGCTCCCCTTGCAAAGTGCCGTGCGAGCTCCTGCTGGCCAGCCAAGGGGTTGTGCTGTGACCTGTGCCGGTGTTTCCGGCTTAGCCACGAATAAAGCATCTCCCCTGCTCCCGGCAATTCTCACGTGCCTGGTCCTGGCCGCACAGGGCTGCCACTCGGTCCAATCATTCCGTGCTAATTATCTCCCAGCGGCGCTGCAGTTCCTAATTGTAATGACTGGAGCCTGGCCACCAAGCAGTTAACTGGCGTGCAGTCCCGCCGCTGACCCCACTGATCCCAAGCCTTAGGGGGAGCCGTGGGGGGCCTGGAAGCAGGCAGCAGGGTGGGGAAAGCCAGGATCTCCGGCAAACCGATCAGTCCCGAAGGCTGTAGAAGGAAAACTCGCCCGGCTCCGTTTGCATCGGCTGTCGGCTGTTCCCCGCCCGCCAGCCCATTTTTCTCACCAGACTGTGCCAGGCAGCTCCCCGCATGCGGTCCCTCCCCTAGGAGCCCTGCCAGGCTGAGCAGGGCCAGCAGCGTCCATCTGCCCATCACCCGTCTCCTCTGGGCTGCCAGCGGCTGCTCTCCCATGCTGCTCCCCCTGGGCTACAAGGCAAAAGTGAGGTGCCCTGGGAGGCGCCAGGTTCCTATATACGCAGCCCGGGCCGGGAATGTTGCCCAACTTGTCGGGTGGCCGTTGGCAAATGCCTCGCCATTTCCTTCCTTCCTTCCTTCCTTCCTTCCTTCCTTCCTGGCAGCCTCCTTTCCCCGGCCCTGCCAGGACCTGCCATCCCAGCAGCTGCTCCTCTGCCCCACACAGCCTGCCCCCCGCCACCGACCCCCTGGCCTGCCCTCCCCGCCTCACCTTCCTCGTGCCGGGATCTCTCTCCCCTCCCTCCGGCCCAGCCACCCAGCACGTCCCACGTCGGCACCGAGGGAGGGGCCCTACCTGGCCGGGGAGGAGGTTTGCAAAAGGCTACAGGAGACGAGGGTTGGGAAAGCTGTGGGGATGAAGACACTTGAGGAAACGGGGTGCCGGGTGACTCAGGCGCCCTGCCCTGCCTCGGCCTCACGCACTGAAGCTCAGGGCAGAAAAGGTCACCCACGGTGCTGCGGGGACGGTGACTAAGGAAGCGATGGGGAAGTTCGGGGAGATCCGTGCTCTGTGCTAAGCAGTTTCACGCAAAGGGATGTGAGGAGGCTGGTGCCAGTCTGGTTGGGCGAGGGGCAGAAAGTCCAGTCACAGCACCCGGCCCCACCCGCCTGACCTCGCGGTGACAAAGTGGGGAATTTCGGCTTTCCTCTTGCCATCCCCACGCCTGCCTCAGTTTCCCTCTGGTTGCCCAGGGGGTGCAGAAAGGGTTAAGAAAGCTGCTGTCGTGGGCGGCACAGGGCACATGGAGATGATGTCACTGCCTGGGTGGGTGACGGGGTCGTTCCAGGCCTGGCGGACACCCGGGTATGCGTGGTGGGTTGGCCATGATGACAGGCGCCCCCCCAAACTGAAGACGTGAGGTTGATCCTCGGGGATCTCCGGCAGGCGGCGTGTGGGGGCCGGCAGACTGAGCGGAATTCGGAGCGCAGCTGTTAGAATCCCACGGCCGATACAAGTCGGGGACCGTGGCACCATCGAGCCTGGCAAACAAAGGGCCAAGTCCCAGGGAGCCCGGGGGAAATACGACTTCCTCGGTGGACAGCACCACGCAGGAGGAAAGAAAGGGACCTGGCGGGGGGGGGGGGGGGAATAGACTTCATCTCCAGCGTGGCCTGTAAGACGAGTGCTTGTGCGGCTGCTTAGGAGAGATTCACCTGCCACCCAGCTACTTAGCAGCGGGCCCACGGCTAGACTGTGAGTTTTGGGTGGTGGTGCACATTGGGGTATGCCCCAGTGCGTGTCACAAAATTTAATCCGCACGTGGATGGGGAAAAATCTGCACATGGATGGAAAAGACCCAAGGGAACATTGGTCACCATCCCAGGGCCACCCCACCACACCTAGGAACCCGGGTCTTTGCCATCCTGCTCCTGACAGCCATCCTGGTGGCGGGGGCTAGGCCCCGGGTGCATGCCAGCCTCCGCTGGGACGAAATGGGATTGGATATTAAGGGCCGCAGCTGTGGCCCCTCTTGGAGACCTTCTCTGGTCGGTCCATCTCTGATACGGGCTGGTCCGTGGCCCCTCCTCCGTGCTGCTTCTCCCCCCAAGGCCCCACTCCCTCCCCCAAGGCCCCACCCTCACCCCCCCTTTCTCCCTGATCCGCCTCTCCTCTGAGACCCCGCCCCCTGCACCCTTTCTCTCATCACCCGCCCCCACTTTCTCCTCTCCACCCTTCCCCGCATCATGTGCCCCGAGGGCCAGTTAAAAAGTGGAAGGGCTCATTTTAAACCCGAGAGGGCTTCTCCCACCCTTCACGCCCCTGGCCTGGCCTGGCAGAGGCAGCGAGAGAATCCGTGGCAACATGGCTGGTGGGAGACTGTCTTCACCTGCATCCCTGGGCTCCCCTCCTCCTGCCACGGTCCGGCGGCTAGCTCTGCTCCAACAGGCTGCTGGCCCCCTGGCGAACCCTGGCTCATGGGCGTTGGGCCCAGCGATGTGGGCAGGCCTCTACCTCCACTGTGCTCGTTGGGCTGAGCTCATGAGGCAGGGGGCTGGAGGCTTTGAGGACATGCGGGAGCATGGGGGCCTGGCCCCCCAAAGGGGTTCCTCCGAGGGGCTGCTGCAAAGCAGGGGCGTAGCAGGGATCCGGGGTCACCCTGTGACGGGGCACTGCCCAAACCCAACCAGGCTGCTTAAAAACCGACCGCATGGCAACCGTCCCCCTGCCGCCCCCGATTCCAATCCCCCGAGATCAAGCCACCTGCGGGAGCCAAGAGGAAATAAAAGGCACACGTTCCTGGATGGTTTTCCAGGCAGCCTGGAGACCAAAGAACAGAGGACAAACCTGGATGCTCACAGGCTCTTGCACCAAGCCCAGAAAGGCAAAGAGCCAATGGCCAGGAGTTAGAGCCAGACGCGGTCACACTGTGAGTCCTGAGCCACGCGGGTGACTAAGCACTGGAACAAACCCCTAAAGGAAGGGAAGGTTTCGCCATCTCCTCTTTGCTTGCAGCGCAGACCAGAGACCTACCTGGAAGATGCTTTAGCCAGGTTACGGGACTCAGCACAGGAGGAAGCAGGTGAAATGTGACGGCCGGGATGCACCAGGAGGTCAAGCCAGCGGGTCTAAAGGTGACTACCTCTCCTCAGGTCACTGAATCACCCAGTGGTGGCAAGATGAGATCCACCGAGCAACTAGGACAACTCACTGGGGAGAACAGACCAATGATAAATCATGGGAGTGTTCGCCCAGGGGGGATTGCAGCCAACGAAACATGCGTGTGTAACAAACCGAAAAGATCAAGCGCAATTAAGGAAACGAGGATCAATCATTTCTGTCGTACTTAGCTCCCGCTTTCCCATCAGTGGAGCTCCACGTGCGTTAGACAAGAGGCCAGAATCACTCTCCAATAGAAACGAATGAAGCAATACTCTAGCTATAGATTTTACAAATGCGTCTGTCTGTCCGTGTGTCCGCCTGTCTGTTCAAGAACGTCCCCCAAACGGCAAGAGCTAGCATCACCACATTCGGGAGGCAGCCGCCTCTTCCCCTAACTTAAAGCAAGGTCGGGGGTTGGTTGGAGCAGGACAATGGGAAGTGCTGGGAATGGGACTGGTTTCCAGACCCTGGAAAGGGAGGGGGCACAGAAGAGGGGCGTGATACTGAGAGTGGCCACTAGGGGGCAGCCGCACCAGGGTGAGAGTGGCCAGCAGGGCTGGCGCTCTGCCTCTTGCCTGCCACCAGACTGGAGAAGTGGCCCTCTGTCCAAACCTCTCCCTGCCCTGGCCTTTGGGTGCAATGCTGGAGGGGACGGGAGAGAAAAGGTCCAGCAGCCAGAGGGAGGGACGGCAAGACCCTGCTGGCCAGGGAGGGGAGAGAAAGCCCTGCCACATGGCCCCATCCTGAGCCCCTCCTTTCCCCCCAACCCTTACTCCTTCACCCCCCCCCCCAAACACACACACTGCCAGCCTCCTGCCCTCCCACATCCCCAAGGCCCCGCCTGACTCCTGCACCCCATCACCAACCTCCTGCCCTGAAGGACCCGGGCAGCACTGCTACCCACACAAATGTCTCTCTTCCTGCCACACTGGAGGGACACCCACCTTCACCCACGTCCTAGGGCTCCAGGTGCAAGCCTGTGAATTTACACACCCACCCTCACCCAATTCCTAAGGCTCAGGGTGTAACAACCGGCGGGTTGGCCGGATTTTAGCCGCTGAAAGAGCCTCACACAGTAATACCCTTATCCTCTATGTACTGACAGTTCCCAAGGAAGCACAATGCACATGCTAAGCGCACAGCGTCATGCTACCAATCCTGATACAGGCAGACTTCCCTTGTTGGCCAGGCAAAATCAGTCTCTCTGGTCTTAGGCTGTCTCGGAGGTGAGTTCTTCTTTCCAGGTCTTCCCCTTCCTCCGGGTCCTCTTCCAGCCTTTTCTTCCTTCTGTTACTTCTGATGGGCTGTGTCTAGACTGGCAAGTTATTCCGGAAAATCAGCCGCTTTTCCGGATAAACTTGCCAGCTGTCTACACTGGCCGCTTGAATTTCCGGAAAAGCACTGACGATCTAATGTTAAATTATCAGTGCTTTTCCGGAAAAACTATGCTGCTCCCGTTCAGGTAAAAGTCTTTTTCCAGAAAACTGTTCCGGAAAGGCCAGTGTAGACAGCACAGTAGTGTTTTCCGTAAAAAAGCCCTGATCACGAAAATGGCGATTGGGGCTTTTTTGCGGAAAAGCGCGTCTAGATTGGCCACGGACGCTTTTCCGGAAAAAGCGCTTTTGTGGAAAAGCATCCTGCCGATCTAGACGTGCTTTTCCGAAAATGCTTTTAATGGAAAACTTTTCCGTTAAAAGCATTTCCGGAAAATCATGCCAGTGTAGACGTAGCCATGATGTTCCTCTTTTTCCTTCTTGAACCCCGGTTTATATAATGAAACCTGAGCCTTGCTTAGCTCGACCGTAACCAATTATTTTAGTATCATTTTACTAACCAATCATAACAAAATTACCTAACCAATCGGACCCCACCATCTTAATTGATTTATACCTAGCAAAATTAATTATCCAGCAGACAGAAACAGTTACACACCAGAGATCTCACCGTCAAACAATAGGGAAGTGTAGTGACAATGCTCATAGTATGAGGATTCCACAACATCTGTACTTACAGTACTAGCTGCTGCTCTTCAGTCTGGCTGCAGAAGGCGGCTTTGGTTCAGGCCTAGCACAGGCCTTCCAACATGGCTACAGAAAAGCCAGATAGTTACAACACCAGGTAAGTCGTCTAGTACTTAATACCAGAAACTAGGAGTTAACCAACCTGACTGAAAATCTTCTACCCCGTGTTGTCCGTTGGAAAACGCCATTTTGTTGCAAGACACAACCGACCAGTTGAACGTGTCTATTTCAGTAACACTCTGGTTCAAACAGCAAATCGAAAGGCAGCATGCTGAGAAGATGCGGAATTTGGGGAGGGAACTTTAGGGTTTTTTTTTCCTTTTAAAATAAGCTTTTATTTGCAAATTAAGTTGCCAGGGTTCATTTCAAGCCCGCCGAAATGTGTTGTTCCCATTTTGACGTGTTAAGACAAGTTACAAGAATGATACAAAACAGATAGATAAATACAAACCTATATAAGATGGCAAAGCTGCTATATATATTAGAGCGCTTGTCTGTTTCTTTAATCACAAACTCCTCCTAAACGGTCAGAGATAGGACCCTCCCGAATTCAGTACACAGCTTTGTCTTCTCACTTAGTTGTGCCAGGGAAACGGGATGTGCTGCGAATGGGATTGGTTCTCATAAAACCGCACTGAAAAGAGACAGAATCACCCAATCACATACCAGCCTCAAAACTGACCTACCCGAGCGAATGTTAGAGAGACTGAGCCACAAAACTAGGATCACCCTAGAAGAGGATTGCTGCATCATAAACTTTACAGAACAGAGCTAACACGGAGAAATCTGGAGCCGCGCTCTGTTGTGGCTCAGGGGCATCAGCGCTTAAGGTTTCAAAACTAGAAGACAGTGTTCCTGGAGACCACATTGGCTCTGAACCTTTTTCGTTCAGCTATAACGAACGACAGGAGTTCATAGGGACAAAGAAACAAACCGCGGGAATTCCTGTTTTGTAAAGTTTACTAAAATGAACGTCATCAAAATCAGGGTGAACATAAGAACATAAGACCGGCCGTACTGGGTCAGACCAAAGGTCCATCTAGCCCAGTATCCTGTCTGCCGACAGCGGCCAACACCAGGTGCCCCAGAAAGGGTGGACCGAAGACCACGATCAAGCGATTTGTCTCCTGCCGTCCCTCTCCAGCCTCTGACAAACAGAGGCCAAGGACACCATTTTATCCCCTGGCTAATAGCCTTTTATGGACCTAACCTCCATGAAATTATCTAGCTTCTCTTTAAACTCTGTTCTAGTCCTAGCCTTCACAGCCTCCTCTGGCAAGGAGTTCCACAGGTTGACTACGCGCTGTGTGAAGAAGAACTTTCTTTTATTAGTTTTAAACCTGCTCCCCATTAATTTCATTTGGTGTCCTCTAGTCCTTCTATTTAGGGAACTAATAAATCACTTTTCTTTATCTTTATCGGGTGGGTGTGAAAATACCGTCGTTTCCACAAAACGTGCGCATTTCCCGTTTATTTCAAAAACGATTGTCACGGCTCACAGGCTGTGCCCACACTCGGCCCCTCTGGCCCTGGGCAGGACGCCCCCTCCAGTGCGGCAGTAAGACAGCCCTTTCTCAGGGAGTCCACGCCCATGCGGTGACCCTCTTTTGGGGGCCCACTCTCACCTGGGGGGTCCACCCCTCCACCTCCGGGACGGCGCCTCTCAGGGCCTTCAGCCGCCTGCCTCCGCCGTGAGCCCCCTCCCTCTGGACCCCCGGGGCCTCCACTCCCAGAGGGACTAGCACAGCCCTGTTTTGTAGCCCAGAGCGTCTCCCAGCCAGAACCAAACAAGAGGGGTCATTGAGTTTTGAACGCAGCAAAGGATCCCTCAGGCCAGTCGGCCTGCTCCCCCCCCCCCCCCCCAGCCCAGCAGGTCTGTGAGTCCTGCCTGCTCTGCCCCCTGTCCAGATCAGAAGCCCCCATCTCCTAGCAAAGCCTCCGATACCCCCAGCAACAGCCCCTCCCCTGTCTATTCTCTCTCCAGGTAACTGGGTCACCTGGGCCCCTCTTCTGCGCCTCCCTCCTTGT
Source organism: Pelodiscus sinensis (assembly GCF_052426305.1). NCBI lineage: Eukaryota > Metazoa > Chordata > Testudines > Trionychidae > Pelodiscus > Pelodiscus sinensis. The sequence goes on along the minus strand of NC_143056.1, from coordinate 134,526,512 downwards.
TCTCCCCTCGGTGGGACCAGCTGGGCAGGTTACTGGGGTCTCCCCTTTGCTGCCCATTGTCTGGCGTCTGGCCAGAACCGGCTGCGTCCTCTGAGCAGGGTCACCAGGGCACCAGACACCGTGGCTCCAACGCTGGGTTGTTCTCTGAGACAACAAACTCCCCCCCCTTGTCCCATTAAACCAGTAACATCCGGGCACTGAGTCCCCCCTCTGCATGCAGCCCCCCCCCTTGAGTTCCCAAACTCCCCACTTCCTCACAACAAAGAATTAAGTTAAGGTCCGGAGCAAGGCCAGGTAAATCTACTAGAAAGCTATAAAACAATAGAGAACTGGGAAATAAACCAGGCAAATAATAGAACAATACAAGCCACGTAACATGCAAATTGCAATATGATAAATAACTGAGAAATAATCAACACAAGTCCTGTGAAAAGAGAAACCAGTGAGTGACAAGTGACACATATTTCTGGGGGGGTTATTTTTTCCACACCTGCCGGCGCATGTAGCATCCGCCTGTTCCCATCTGTTATTCCGATCTTGCAGTGGTCTGCTCCATGTGGATGAATTTGGCTTCTTTCTCCATCGTTCATATTAGCACTTGACCTCAAAGCCACATTGGGGGTCCGGAATATATCCATCCTTTTCTCTCCCCATCGGGGGCTTCCCATTGGTTTGCTCTACCGAGAATTTCGGATGTTGCAAGAAACTCTTTCCAATGGTCTCTGACAATCTTACAAACCAACAAATAACGAGAAAGTCACCGGTGCAAATCATAGACAAACATCTGCTAATAGCTGACAAGTAACGAATAGGAATGCAATAAATAATTAGGCAGTAACCCGTTCAAGTGAAACATAAATACAAACGAATAAATAGCAGCGAAGACATAAAGGGCAAAAGGGAATAGCTAGGAAATAACCAAAACGAATTATAGAGAAATAAATGCCATTGAATAAATATATTGCAAACCATAAACACCTCTGAAGTAACGAATCGGAATATCAAATATAAAATTATAAATGGCAGTGAATAAATATATTAAAATACAACAAATAACTAGGAAGTAAGAAACACAAACAGCAGATGAATAGAAGCCAATACATGACAGGTAATAGGTCTGTTACAAACTATAACTAGGAAATTGTCCCTGAAAATAATGTAAACTAATAAGTGACAGTTAATAAATGTTTCAACCCAATAAATAACCAGACAATAGCAAACTAATAAATAATTAGAAAATAACAGAGAACAACTAATTGCTACCAAATAAATGACAACAAATACATATATTATAAAATAAATAGCTGGGAAATAAGAAATACCCATTACAGATCCATATAAACTAATACATTGTCGCTAATAAATATTTTACCAAACAATGAATAGTTAGGAAATAAGCAATACAAATCATAGCTAAAGATAAACTAATAAATGAGCGTTAATAAATATTTTACAAACGATACATAACTAGCAAAGAAATGATTAATAAATGTTGCCTGGTAAATGACAGCCAATAAATAAATCGCTAAAATGTAATAAAAATAGTGGATAACTATAAACTAGTAAGTTAGATGTTAGAACTAATCAATACATTACAAAACAATACATAGCTAGGAAATAGTGCTGCAAATAATAGAAAATTATAAACTAAATAATGGCAAGTGATGAATCATCTACAAACCAAACACCGGCTATGAACAAAGCAAAATATTTCCAAAATACTAGATAATATCGAATATAGACATAGACCCTATCACAGTGGTTTTTGACTGTTGTCTTTCTGCAGTAGCACGGTGAAGGGAAAAGAAATAACAAAAATAGCAATAGCAATAAACAGAGCTCGTAACAAACTATCGGCTAAGAAATCAAAACAAATATCACAAAACTGGAAAATCAATAGGTGAGTCTAATGAGGAAAGATCAGTTCAGAAATAAAGTGCAAATAGAGGATGAACAGCGAACGAGTAAAATGAGCTAACCATCACATGCCAAAAGCAACAGATAGTGCTAATTAAGAACAAATAGCTAATAAGAAAAAAGAAATCATTATCAGATAACAAATGCCATAGATCTGCTAATAAAGATAACAAAAAGAAATAAACATCAAATAGCAAATATAGATAAAAACGGCTAGATAACTAGAAGCAAAAATAAATTGTCAAAACAAAATACTAATAGTAATAGTAATACTACTAATAAAAAGTGTAGTAAAGAACACCTGGAAATAACAACTACATGTAAACTAACTGATAAGTAGCAAGTTAAAAGTGTATAAAAGAACTGGGTTTGTTTAGTTTAGAAAAGAGAAGATTGAGGGGGGACATGATAGCCGTTTTCAGGTATCTAAAAGGGTGTCATAAGGAGGAGCGAGAAAACTTGTTCATCTTGGCCTCTGAGGATAGAACAAGGAGCAATGGGCTTAAACTGCAGCAAGGGAGGTTTAGGTCGGACATTAGGAAAAAGTTCCTACCTGTCAGGGTGGTCAAACACTGGAATAAATTGCCCAGGGAGGTTGTGGAATCCCCATCTCTGGAGATATTTAAGAGCAGGTTCGATAAATGTCTAGCAGGGATGGTCTAGACAGTACTTGGTCCTGCCATGAGGGCAGGGGACGGGACTCAATGACCTCTCGAGGGCCCTTCCAGTCCTAGTATTCTATGATTCTATGATGAAAATGGGCCCAATATATAACACGTCGTAGACAAAGAGGACTAAAAACAAGGGCGAAAATGGCCACAGAAAAATGAAAATGGAAGCAGATACACACATCAGGACCGGTACCCAGGCCAGAAACGCCGACAGCTGCGCTCGGGGGCCGATACGAGCCCAGGAGACGCGACCAAGAAGTGAACAGCGAGATAATAACAATATAAGAGCTGGGGGGGGGGCATACCCCACTTCCTGACCCCGTGCGCCAGCCAGTTCCCGGGCCCGGGAATCTCCGTTGGACCTGACGCGCCCTAGAGACGAAGGCCCATTCCCCACCCCCCGAGCCAGCCCCTGCCCCAGCCACAGGCAACGTTGGAGCTGGCGCCCCGCTAAAAGGGCATCCCAACCCCCCGTCTTGGCCGCGCCCCTACCAGCGAGAAGGGGGCGGAGCCACTTGACAATTTGCAAGTTGACCCCTGGAGCCAGGAGTGATGAAAGGGCCGTAAAAGTGGGGGGGCCTATAGGTGCCCCCCAAAGGCACCAGCCCCATGCCCTCCCCCGCTGCCCTGAGGCTCCACCCTGAAACTGCCTCCTCCCCCCAAGACCCTCCCTCATCCCTCAGCCTTAGGGTGGGTAAGAGGGGGGCATGGCCCAGCGACTCCCCCTTTCCAGCTGCCCCCGCCTGGAGCTTGGCCCATTGTCCCGATTATCTGAAGGGCCCTGGCCCTGGTCCCCGCTGGCTCCGGTTATCGGGTGCTCCTGGCAAAAAGCAAAGATGCAAATTCCCCCCTTTCCCACGGTCACTGGGTTCCCGGGGCACTGGGTTCCGGGAAGTTCACGGCAGTCGGGCGGCCCTGCAGGGCCTGGCTCCACAGGGCCGGAGGGGTGGGAAATCCATCCCGCTGGCAAGGCCCGGCCTCTCCTGACCTCACCTCCCAAGCATCTCAGCCCTGCAAGGGCTTCCTGCCAGGCGGCTGACTCGCCGCCCAGCTCACCGCGCCGTCAGAGGGGTAATTACACGGGAACGCCGTGCCTACGGGGCTCCGTGGCCAGAAACCACGGCTGGGGGCCTGGCCCGGGGGCAGACTGCTGATGGGTTCAAAGCAGTGCCACTGGCTCCCTGCTCTAACCACTAGGCTCCCCTGCCTCTCACAGCTGGGAAGAGAACCCAGGAGTCCTGGCTTCCTGACTCCCCGCTCTGACCACTAGCCCCTACTGCCCTCCCAGAACTGGGGAGAGAACCCAAGAGTCCTGCCTCCCAGCTCTAACCACTGGCTGCCGCTGCTCGACACCAGCCAGGCTATTTCAGCTGGGTATGGGGGTCGGGAGCGAGGTGCCGTGGCTTAGCCAGAGAGCAAAGCACTAATCAGTCGTGCTAGCGATGAGACGTGAGGTGTCCTACCCTGGCCAGCTCCGTTGCTTCCCCCGGGACTCACCCCTCCAGGCCCCGCAGCCCTGGCTCGCTCCTCCTAGGGGGCACTGCAGTTCCCCTGGGGATTAGGAGCAATCTGACTTACGCTCGTGAGAGGCCTGCCTGGAGACCCCCGACCCTCTGCCTGACGGGACTCCCGGTTCTGAGAGGGGAGGGGAGTCTAATGGTTAGAGCAGCAGGCCTGGGAGCCAGGACTCTTCGGTTCTCTCCCTGGCTCTGGAAAGGCAGTGATGTCTAGTAGTTAGAATGGGGGAGAAGCTCTGGGTGCCAGGACTCCTGGGTTCCATCCCAGCTCTGTCAGGGGAGTGGGGTCTAGTGGTTAGAGTGAGGGAGAGGCTCTGGGTGCCAGGACACCTGGGTTCCATCCCAGCTCTGTCAGGGGAGTGGGGTCTAGTGGTTAGAGTGAGGGAGAGGCTCTGGGAGCCAGGACTCCTGGGTTCCATCCCAGCTCTGTCAGGGGAGTGGGGTCTAGTGGTTAGAGTGAGGGAGAGGCTCTGGGTGCCAGGACTCCTGGGTTCCATCCCAGCTCTGTCAGGGGAGTAGGGTCTAGTGGTTAGAGTGAGGGAGAGGCTCTGGGAGCCAGGACTCCTGGGTTCCATCCCAGCTCTGGTAGGAGAGTGGGGTCTAGTGGTTAGAGTGAGGGAGAAGCTCTGGGTGCCAGGACTCCTGGGTTCCATCCCAGCTCTGTCAGGGGAGTGGGGTCTAGTGGTTAGAGTGAGGGAGAGGCTCTGGGTGCCAGGACTCCTGGGTTCCATCCCAGCTCTGTCAGGGGAGTGGGGTCTAGTGGTTAGAGTGAGGGAGAGGCTCTGGGTGCCAGGACTCCTGGGTTCCATCCCAGCTCTGTCAGGGGAGTGGGGTCTAGTGGTTAGAGTGAGGGAGAGGCTCTGGGAGCCAGGACTCCTGGGTTCCATCCCAGCTCTGGTAGGAGAGTGGGGGCGAGTGACTGGGCTCCAGGAGGGAGGGAGAGCTAGTGGTTAGTGCTGCCAGGCCTGGGCAGAGGTTACTTTTCTCTGTTGTTTCCCACTAGCAGAGTGAGTCCCAGCCAGTGCAGAGCCAGTCCGCAGCCACCAGGGGGCAGTCAAGGCCCACCAATGGGAGCAATTGGACTGAACATGGGTGTCCCCAGAGCATCCTCCGCTTGTGAGCTGAGCTGGGGGGCAGGCCCCTGGCGCTGTTGAGGGGCTGGGGCTGAATCAGTCTCTCACTCAGCAAGCACAGGGCTGGCTCCCCGGCTCCCCTGGTCCTGAGATTCAGCCACCTCTAGGGCGGAACAGCAGCACACAATGCCACCAAGAGGTGGCTCCTCTGGCCCAGAGATGCAGCTGACTCTGAGGCGGAGCAGCAGGGGAACGGCCGCACGTAACAGCACAGGGACAGCTCTGCCAGTGCTGAGATGCAGCCACCTCAGGGGTGGAACAGCCAGGTAAGAACCACCCAGCGACGCTGGCTCAGCTGGCAGCCTCTTCTGCAGTCCAATCAGAACCCTGGCTAGGACTCCTGGGGCCACACCCTTACTGTGCCTGGCTTCTGTCCCACACAATTAAGGCATTCGCAGCATCATACCTGTGTGCGTGTGAGAAAACCTGCACGCCTGCCCTGGGCACAGCCATTAAATATCAGCAATAGAAAAACCTGCTCTACCCCCTAGGCCTGCTCCCCTCTCAGAATGGGGAGAGAGCACAGGAGTCCTGGTTCCCTGCCCCTCTGCTTTAACCACTAGTTCCTAGATCCTCTGCAGGGATATTTTTTTAATCCCACGCCCATCCCTCCTCCACCAACCCCTGCATTGTTTCTTTCATTCTTATCCCTTTGCCACTTGCAGAAATCTTAGAACCTGTGCATCTTTCCAGGAGGGACAGCTCTCTCCATGTTACCAAAAACAAAAAGTCGGTTAATATATTATACATACAAACGGAAGTCAGACGCAACTTTGCCGCTAAAAGAGTAAAAGAAATTTTGCTTAAATCTTGTAAAAAATACATTCACTCCTGTTAGACTAAACACCAATCCCTTTCTAGCTCCTGCTTCTAAGGATACAAACTTTTATTTTAAAAAAAAGAGAGAGAAATTTGCCTCCTGTTGTGGGAATTCTGTTTATGAGAAGCTGGTGAGAGATTTTGTGACTTCCTGTGTGACTAGGCCCCACCCGGCTCCCGGAGTCTGGGTTTTCCCTGTCCCCCAGGGACTAAAGCAGACACCCTGCAGGCCTGCCCCTGAGTTTTCCAGTGTTACGCACTGTTGAAATCTTCCTGAACTTAACAAGCCCTGGATCCGAGTCGCTTTTCCAACAATCCCTGAAACATCTGGGCCAAACGGACCCGGCAGTGCGACTTTTATATACTCCAGCATGTCGCTGACGCCCGAAAGGTGCTGGAGAAATTGCTGCCCATCCAGCCATAAACACGCCCCAGGAGCGACCGGTGGAACCAGCCTCCTGGGACAGATGGGTAAAATGAGGCACGGAGGAAAAGCTGCTTTGTCAGGGTCACATGGTGAAGGAGTGGCAGGGTGTGGACTAGAATACAGAAGCCTGGTCTTCCCATTCCACCTGTATTCATGGCTGAGAAGGCATCCACGAGTCCTGGCTCCCAACCTCCTGCTCTACCCACTAGTCACCACCACCACCATTGTAATCAGTGATCCAGATGAAGGCGATAGCAATACTTATCTTAAAAACCAGCCCTAGATTAAGGGAGCAATTAGATTAATTTATGAGAGGCCCTGATGTTTAAAACAAACAAAAGGAAGTTTTTCTTCACTCAGCGCACAGTTAACCTGTGGAACTCCTTGCCAGATGATGTGGTGCAGGCTAGAACTTTAACAGGGTTCAAAAAGGAGCTAAATAGATTCATGGAGGCTAGGTCCATCAGTGGCTATTAGCCAGTCTGGGTAGGAATGGTGTCCCTAACCTCTGTTGGTTGGTGACAGGAGAGGGATCACCTGAGGATTACCTGTTGTGATCTCTCCCTCTGGGGCATCTGGTATTGGCCACTGTCGGCAGACAGGACACTGGGCTAGATGGACCTTTGGTCTGACCCAGTACAGCCGTTCTTATGTTCGTATCAACAGGGATAATTTGGTGCATTGCATTAGAACAGTGGCATTGTAGCGAAGAGAAGACGAGATTAAACTGGGTAGCTCGGAACAGCTGCAATTCAAAGATGGGGTTAGAAATGGTGGGACAGATTGGAAGACAGTTTCGTCAAGTGGGAGATTATTTCAGTTACCATTAGATTAAACTAGATTGGGAGCGAAAGAGGTGGACAGTTTGGACGGTGATTCTCATAGACAGGGGCTGGAGAACGGAGCCCTGAAATAGCTGGGTAGAAATGAGATTAGAAGAGAGCCCGACGAGATCCGCAGTGTTTAGATTAGATTTGGAGAATGCAGGTTAGATTATGAGAGGTCAGAGGATATTAGAAAATAATCAGATTAGATTAGATTTTCAGAAGTTCAGATAAGATTATAATTATATTATATATTATATTATATTATATTATAATAACATAAGAACGGCCGTACTGGGTCAGACCAAAGGTCCATCTAGCCCAGTGTCCTGTCTGCCAACAGTGGCCAGCACCAGGTGTGCCGGAGGGGGTGGACCGAAGACCACGATCAAGCGATTTGTCTCCTGCCATCCCTCTCCAGCTTCTGAAAAACAGAGGCCAGGGACACCATTTTATCCCCTGGCTAATAGCCTTTTATGGACCTAACCTCCATGAAATTATCTAGCTTCTCTTTAAACTCTGTTCTAGTCCTAGCCTTCACAGCCTCCTCTGGCAAGGAGTTCCACAGGTTGACTACACGCTGTGTGAAGAAGAACTTTCTTTTATTAGTTTTAAACCTGCTCCCCATTAATTTCATTTGGTGTCCTCTAGTTCTTCTATTATGGGAACTAATGAAGAACTTTTCTTTATGCACCCTCTCCACACCATTCATGATTTTATAGACCTCTATCATATCCCCCCTCAGTCTCCTCTTTTCTAAACTGAAAAGTCCCAGTCGCTTTAGCCTCTCTTCATATGGGACCCGTTCCAAACCCCTAATCATTTTAGTTGCCCTTTTCTGAATATTATATTATATTATATTATATTTTCAGGGTGTCATACATCACTAGATTAGATTAGATTAGTTGGCAAGTTAAAATAGATTAGGAAATGGGTTTGGAATGAGAAAGCTGATCTCAGAGGGTAAGTCTACACTAGCCCCCTAGTTCAAACTAGGGAGGCTAATGGAGGCATTCAAAGTTGCAAATCAAGCCTGGGATTTAAATATCCTGCGCTTGATTTGCATCTTCCCAGCTGGTCGCCATTTTTGAAATTTACAAGTCCAGACTAACTGCCCCGTCTACACGCGGCAGGGACCCGGTAGTTCGAATTAAAGCCCTAAATTGAACTATCTGTTAAACCTCATTGCAGGAGTTCGAACTGGGTCCCTGCCGCGTGTAGACGGGGCAGTTAGTCTGGACTTGTAAATTTCAAAAATGGCAAGCGGGCAAGTGTAGACATCCCCAGAGGGACAAGGCTGGAGAAATACGGGGTGAAGGCATGATGGAGCGGGCAGGCAGAGAAGGGCACAACGCTTGGGACTGACGGACTGAATGCGGCGAGGGAGCTGGCAGGCAGACGGGAGGCCGTGGGGCACCGCCAGGCAGCGTCACTGACACAAAACTCACCTGGGGAAGCGTGTGTTCCTGCCCCCAGGCAGCGGGGGCAGCTCTGAGCAGCAGGCCCACAAAGCAGCGTGGGCCGAAGAACCGGGCTAGCTGCCAGAGCAGCATGCCAGGCGTGGGTGGGCATGTGGGTGGAGTGACAGCAGGAGCCAGGACCGGGCTAGGCACTGCCGGAGCAGCGGGGACGCTGAGCCTCAAAGGGCCTGCAACCATTTCCAGTCCGCAACAGCGGGAGGTCTCCTTGGAAGGGCAAGGGAGGCTTGAGACCAAAGAGGGTCTCCGGGGGCAGCCGTCCACCCCCGGCGGTGAGGCTGCCAGACACACAGCAGGAAAGGAAGGCCCAAGTGGCTGCAGTTTAACACAAACTGTGTTCCTCCCACGTGCTGTTTGGGCCTTTGAGTGAACTCACGGTACTCGCAATAACTATCAGCCAATGCCAGCCCGGCAGGAAGACCTGGAACCTCTCTCGCATGGGGCAGCCATGGTGCTCCGTGTTCTACAGGCCACCAGATCCTGGCTTCCAAACTGCCAGGGAGTTATTTGGTGGGGAAAACCAGCAACAAAATTCCGAGATTCCCCCCTCCTCCGGCTCAGACCCACACGCCCAGTCTCTCGGTGGCTCCCGGGGCTGACAGATGGTTTTTTAACCAAGAAGAAGCTCTCACTGGTCGTTCCTGGGGCGCGGGGATCAGAAGGGCTAGATGGCGGCACAGCCACTGGGCGCAAGGACTCGGACCTACTCTGGGAGCGATCCACGGACACCTAGGCTGTCAGGGCTGGATTCTGATCTCTGGGAGCCCAGCGTGAATGTGGGGCACCCCCAAGGTGCCGGCAGGGTTAAATGTGGGGAGCAGGGTTCCCGAGGAGCTGGTTTTGCTCTGAGCAGGGTGGTTCAATGGGGTACAGCAGAGGAGTGGGGGCTGGGATCTAGGACTCCTGGGTTGTCTCCTTTGCTCTGGGAGGGGTGTGGGGTCTAGTGGTTAGAGCAGAGGAGGGCTGGGAGGCAGGACTCCTGGGTTCTCGCCCTGGCACTGGGAGGGGAGTGGGGTCTAGTGGTTAGAGCAGGGGGGCTGGGAGGCAGGACTCCCGGGTTTTCTCCCTGGCACTGGGAGGGGAGTGGGGTCTAGTGGTTAGAGCAGAGGAGGGCTGGGAGGCAGGACTCCCGGGTTGTTTCCCTGGCACTGGGAGGGGAGTGGGGTTTAGTGGTTAGAGCAGAGGGCAGGACTCCTGATCTACCACTCGCAGGCCGGCGCAGCGCTTGGGCATGCAGAACAAGCTGGGCGGGTTTGTTCCCCGCCCCGCCGGCCGGTATATAGGAGCCCGGCGCCCCAGAGGGCTGGCTGGCTCCCTCGCAGGAGAGACTGTGCGGAGCCTTGTGGAGTGGTATGGGGGAGGGGCGCAGAGCCGCCCAGAGGGGACGGCTGATGGGCTGGGGGGCCCTGCGGCTCTTGGTCCTGGCTGGGCTGAGCGGGATGTGGGGTTTCCGCGTGAAAGGCTGCAACGAGGTGGAATCGCACTCCAGAGGTGAGAGCCACACTCGGGGGGGGGGGGGGGGCTAGGAACCAGGATTCCTGGGTTCCCTCTCTGGCAGGGGAGTGGGGGCTAGTGGTTAGAGTGGGGGTCTGGGAGCCTGGGTTCCATCCCCAGCCCCGACAGTGACTCACTGCTGTGCCTCAACAGTGGGTGTGGGTCCATCACCCCCCTCCTTGGGGCTGGGACAGCCGGGGGGACCCGATCAGTCACAGCACCTGGCCTGCACCTCCCCCCGCCTCACCGCTGCTCACTTGGGGGCGGGGGCATGGGGAGATGAGGCTTGGCTTGTTCCACCTCCCATGCCCCCCTCTCTCTTCCCCACAGCCTGGAGAATTCACTGCTGTGGACGTTCAGAGCACAGTGATCCAGGCCAGGACCCCTCCAGCCCTGGTGCAAAGCTTTGGGGTCCCTGCAGGAGGCAGCGGTGGGTCACCCCACCCCCCTGGGGGAGTTTGCTTGACACCCACATTCACCCAGGGGCTGTGTCAGGCCCGGCCTTAAGCAGGAGGGTGTCCTTTCAGCTCCCTCTGGCTTCCGATGAGGGAGCTGGTACGCTTTAGGCCGCTCCGTGCCTCGGTTTCCCCTCCCAGCCTCTCTCTCGTGTATTCAGACTGGCAGCTCTCTGGGGCCTGTGTTTCTGGGCAGTGCCTAGCACGGTGGGACCCTGATCCGCTCCCTGATGCCACATGTGGCAGGGTTGGCTCGTGGGTGGCTAACAACAAACCAGGATGCGATGGGAATACGGGGGAAGGGGGGAACCGACCCATGGCAATACAGCTGACCCCAGAGGAGACTTAACCGGACTATCACTTTGTGGTAGAACGTGGCAGAGGTCACATGTTCTCCCACGTTTCTAGCCACAGCGGGGAATATCTGAAGGAAACAGACAAATTGCTACACTATTGGAGGGTCTAGGGCAGCATTTCTCCTGGCCCAAAAGGGGGGTGCAAGGTGCGACGGGCCGGGCTGGGTCTGGGCCCCACTGAGGGCGTCCGCTCCGGGCGAATCGCTCAGACTCCGGGCTCCTTACAGCCCCAGACTGGAGCCCTTCCCAAACAGGCCACACACCAGTCCCACCGAGCGCTCCAGCTGCCAATCTGGCCAGAAGGAAGCCTCGTGAGCAAAACCCCTCAGACACCCCAGCTCTCCCCGCGCCCTAACCAGCCCCAGGGCTAACACAGGTGAGGGGTTCGAGAACCCAATTTCAGCTACCCTGAACAGGTTCTTCCGGTCCCAAAGAACCAGCCACAGATCCCTGGTCAGTTTACACTCTGGATCTTCCCCACAAGACCACGCCAGGCCAGTCCTTTCGAATCGAACATCGAAAGGTTTATTACTAAAAGAAAGAAAAGGTGGAGAGCGAGGTTGTGAAGGAGAATACATTACATGCACCAATTTCCCAGTTCTCGATGCCGGCTCTCAACAGAGATGTTACAAACTGCTGGCTTAGAAGTCTCTGGTGTCCATCCTATGTCAGGATGGGTCAGCATCCTTCCCGGCCTCTGTCCCTCGCAAGGCTGCATCTGGGATCAGTGGCAGAATTGAAGGCAGGATGGAGTCTGCCTCATGGCACTTTATATCCACCCCTGGTGCCTTCCAAGCCGGAGCGGGTCACATGGCCCAGTGACCGGTCCCTGTGTCCCAAGCCAGCGGCCATTAGATACTGATTGGTCTGCAGGTTCCAGACGCATTCCTCACGTGTGTGATGGGCACCTTGCGAGCCATTGTCCCTGGAACTGTGCTAATTAGTATTGTCATCAACTGAACATCCTCCTTTACAACAGACAGTGCAGGCCAGTATCAGCACAGAGTCCATAATCGTAACTCCACACACAGACATCACACAAGCACATGAATAACACACAGAGAATCAGTAGGACACAAGCTTCCATTTGACACCTCACATGGCCCCCTTTGTACAGACTTTGGGGCAAACACCCTCCCCCCCCCCCCATGGGTGCAGCAGTGATCTGGCTGCTCCCCTTCAAATTACACTAGGCTATTGTGGGGGGCAGGATTGTGAGATCACAATGTCTAGGGTTTCCATAATACGTCTGGATTTTCCCAGCCATGACCCCTTTTGGGGTCCTTTCTTGTCCTTTAATCCTTGCCTTCAGAGTTGGGTGACCAGATGTCAGCAACTGAAGAATATAAGAACATAAGAACATAAGAACGGCCATACTTGGTTAGACCAAAGGTCCATCTAGCCCAGTATCCTGTCTGCCGACAGTGGCCAGCACCAGGTGCCCCAGAGAGGGTGGACCGAAGACAATGATCAAGTGATTTGTCTCCTGCCATCCCTCTCCAGCCTCTGACAAACAGAGGCCAAGGACACCATTTTATCCCCTGGCTAATAGCCTTTTATGGACCTAACCTCCATGAAATTATCTAGCTTCTCTTTAAACTCTATTATAGTCCTAGCCTTCACAGCCTCCTCTGGCAAGGAGTTCCACAGGTTGACTACACGCTGTGTGAAGAAGAACTTTCTTTTATTAGTTTTAAACCTGCTCCCCATAAAACTGCTGGCTGGAAGTCCAGCTCTGAAGGCAGCATCGCTGCCAGCAGCAGCACACAACGCAGGGTGGCCTGGTACACCGACGTAGTTCGGTTGGGATGGCACTGACCCCATTGTGTATGATAAATCAGATCATAGAAATCCCCTTGGGGTTGTCCGTCAGTGTGCTGATCATGCACTGACACCCACCTTCCCACCCTCCGGAGCTCCCCACCACCAGGTCTTGCTGGGCCAGATCCTCTGGTCTCCCTCAGGCAAGGCGCAGAGTTGGGGTAACAACCCCCCTACAGAGCAACAGACACTGAACCCCTTCAGCTCTGGATGGAGGGGGACTCAGTTATGAGGGCTCAGGACCAGGAAACCAACCCCCAAAGGGACCAAAATCCCAAACAAATCCATCTTACCCTGGGTAAAAGTTTTGCACAGTGAAAGCTGATACATTCAGTCCCCTAATAAATAACAGAGAGATATGCACAGTGGTTGTCCTCCAGGTAACAATTATTTACCCAGAGCTCGATAATAAATGACAGTGTCTGTATAAAGTGCAAACAGTCAGATTTAGGTGATTGCAAGTGAAAACGGACAGATCAAGGTAAGTTACTCAATGAAAATGCACAAAAATGCTTAGCTAGTTCGAAGCCACTGAGAAACTTTTTTCATGCAAATTCTTTCCCTAAACAGCTGGTCTTAGCTCAGGGGAAAACTTCAAGTCAGGGTTGATCTTTACTCTCGCCGGGGTCTTCAGCCTTTCAGAGTTCTTCTGGTATCCTCCCCGGGCAGGCCAGGCACTTTCAAAGCCCCGCTGAAGACCTGGTGGCTTCCTGTTGCTTAAATAGACTTTACCCCAGGGCGGGAACCCTTGGTTCAGCATCCCCATCGCCATGGAAACGCAGCAAGTTCAAGATGGACCCAGTCCCAGGTGGCCTGGTCACATGTCTATCTAGGACCAACCAGAGTTTGGGTTTACAGGGCAAAGACGCCCATTCACAACGCGTCGGTTTGAGCACCGCGTCGTTATGTCTCCAGAGCATCGCTAACGACCCTCATTAGCATACTTAGAACTATGAACAGCTCACCCCTCCGTACGTCTCGCTTCTCCCACAAGCCCCGCAATAGGGTAATGACAAAAAGGATGTCAAGTATCAGGAGTAGCCGAGCTAGTCTGGATCTGCAAAAGCGATGAGGAGTCCTGTGGCACCTTATAGACTAACAGTATTGGAGCATAAGCTTTCGTGGGCAACTATACGCCATCGTGTGCCAGCTATGCCCCTCTGCCATACGCATCGGCCAAACTGGACAGTCCCTACGTAAAAGAATCAACGGACACAAATCAGATCTCAGGAATGGCAATGTACAAAAACCTGGAGGGGAACACTTACATCTCCCTGGACACACGGTGGCAGATTTAAAGATAACCATCCTGCAGCAAAAAAACGTCAAGACCAGACTTCAGAGAGAAACTGCTGAGCTACAGTTCATGTGCAAATTTGGTACCATCATTATAGGATTACACAAAGACTGCGAATGGCTAGCCAACTGCCAAAGCAGCTTCTCCTCTCTTGGGGTGTGTCTCGACTACAGGGTTTTGTCGAACTATCCCTGCGTCTACACTACCGCCGAGTTCTGTCGACAGAACATCGACAGAACGCAGGAGTTTTGTCAACGGCGGTAAACCGCATTCTGTCGCCAGAAGGCGTTATTGCATCTACACTGTCCTTTGCGTCTACACTGTCATGTCGAGAAAGCGGCTCGCTTTGTCGACAGAACTGGCTGTCGTCGAGACGCTCTTTGTCGACAGAATCCCGTAGTCTAGACATACCGTTGGTGTTCACACCTCCAGATCAGCTGCTAGATGTGGGCCTCACCCTCCCTCATTGAATTAACCTCGTTATCTCTAGCCTTATTCTGGCCTGCGTATTTATACCTGCCTCTGGAAATTTCCATGACATGCATCTGACAAAGTGGGTCTTTGCCCACGAAAGCTTATGCGCTAATAAATCTGTTGGCAAAATGGATGGTTCCCATGACCTGTTTTGCATAAAGCATCTTTGAGTTATGCATAGTCATGAGCCAATTTTCATCAGGCATGGGGTGGGGGTCTCTCTGACATTGTGTCCGACATCAAGAGTGGCAAGAGGGTGTCATCACAGCCTGAAATATTTTCCAGGGGGGAGGCACCCAAAACAAAGACCCCCCCCAGTTGGGTTACAAACCCAGGATTCGGAGGAGAAGCCCGTGTCGAACTCGCAAAGGCTGCGGAGAAACATTGCCCGGGGTCTGACCGCAGTCGGCAGGGAGCAGGGCAGGACACCGGGCTCACGGGTCTGACCTCTCTGTCCTTCTCTCTGATCTCTTTCAGTCCCCAGCACCCACCTGCCCCGGCCCAACGTAGGTGAGTCTCTGGTCCCTCCCTCCCCATTGGCCACACCCCGCTGGGTCACCCGGGCAACTGGCTCCCCACAGCCAATCAGAGCGGGGCTCTGTCTGGGGGCGTGGATCCCTCCAGGGCCCAGCCTGTGGCCGATTCGAGATGCTTTCGACTGGCCTCCACCCCGGCTATCTGAGCATCCCTCCCTCCTTCTCTCCAGTATGTGGCCGCCCCAGGGCGCTGGCCCACCACCGGAACGTGGGGGGTGAGGACTCGATGGAGGGCGAGTGGCCCTGGCAGGTGAGTCTGCTCTGGCACAACGAACACTTGTGCGGGGGATCCCTCATCTCCAACCGGTGGGTGGTGACGGCAGCCCATTGCTTCCAACGGTGAGTGTCGCAACATCCCTTCCCCTCGCCCCACAGTCTCTCCCCCGCCCCCGGCCGGTGCCCCTCACTCCCAACCCGCAGCCCCCCACCCCTGCCTTTTCCCACTCCGCTCTGCTCTCAGGAGTCTGAACACCTCCCACTACATGGTGCTTCTGGGAGCCAACACGTTGGCCAACGGTCAACCTCACAAGCTCGCCCTGGGCATCGGACGCATCATCCTGCACCCGAAATACTCCGGGGAAGCCTCCAGCGGTGACATCGCCTTGGTGGAGTTGGAGCGACCCATCCAATACACCGATTACATCCTCCCCATCTGCCTCCCGGCTGCCTCCGTCCAGTTCCCAGCGGGCATGAAGTGCTGGGTGACGGGGTGGGGCAACATCAGGGAAGGTGGTAGGTTTCTTTGGGAGCTGGGGCAGACAGACTGGGAACGTGGGGGGATCCGGGGGGGGGGGGGATTTGGTGGAGTGGGGGATTTGGAATTTCTTTTCCACCATGGCCTACGAAGAACTTGGTGGGGGATTTGAAAAGGGGGAGAGCAGGGAACCAGTAGACAAACTCCAATGTGAACACACACAAAATAGAAACTGATGAATGCAATTGATAAGCAAAACCCGACAGGCAAAACAACGCCATGCAAAAGCCAATAAATGAGCCATAAAACCTAGAAACAAAACCCACCGAATCCTAAAAGGGGCACAATGAAGGAAACCGATAAAACACACTAAACAATCAACAATGAAACTGATAAACCTGATAAACGATAAAAGGAATTTGACAAACAAAACCAATAAACAAAACCCAATCCATGATAAAAGAACCGCGACAAAGGAGACCCAATAAACACCACTTGGTCAATAAAACACAGGCAACAATAAAGGAAACACAAAAAACAAAACAGGATAAAAATGGAAGGTGAGAGAAGGAACCCAGATAAGCAAAACCCAATAAATCATCGATAAAATGTGATCCATGAGACAAACAATTATATGGGAACTAAGATAAACAATACATGAAAGAAGATAAAGAAAACATGCTACCCTGCAAATAAAACAAGGTAAATGCAAGTGAAACACAACAAATGAAACATGATCAACAATAAATGAAACATATTGAACAAATAATTGAAAATGCAAACCCACTCAAAACCTGAGAAATAAAACACCAAACCCAAGAAACAATGCCCAATAAATGAAAACTGGTAATGGAAAAAGAAAACTTGATAAAAATACCCAATAACAATTCTTGGTAGATTTTTATTTTTATTGTTTTATCATTTTAACTGATATCTGTATTTTAAGTATTTTTGCTATTTTGTATCCATTTAAATTTTCACAGGTGCACAAAATTGTGGGTTTTAAGCATCTTCTTGTTTTTATCAATGTAAAATCTGGAAAATTACGGGGGCTGTCAAACAGGATGGGTCAGACAGTACATTATTGAGTTACTAGAGACATTGATTTCAAAACATGAAAGTGTTTTAACACAAATTGTCCAAATCACATGTCAAAATACATACAGGAAATACCCTTTCCTCAAACTCTCATTAGTTCTCAAACAGCTTCTTAGTTTGGCTCTCTGCACATTCCTGTTACTATCAATGGAAATATTTTGTTTGCGTGTGTGTGTGTGTGTGTGCACGCGTATGCATGTGTGTGTGAGTACATGGGATGAAACAGATGTTTACCAACATTTACTTATAAAAATCTTCTCCACCAAACCTGATAGTCAATTTCCGATCAATATAACGGGAAACCCAACAATGCCAAAAATGGAAACATGAAACCCAGTGAACAATAGCCAATAACAGCAACACAAAAGCTGCTGAATAATACCCAGTATGGGAAACAGATACACAATACCCAGCAGCAGAAATATGAAACCCAATGAATAAATGCGATATATGAAATCCGATAACCAATACCAATACAGGAAAGCAACAAGCAATAATCGATTGTGGAAATGCGAAAGCTGACAGATAGTACCCACTCGCCATGACCACATAAAACCCAATACACAATACACGAAACAACCCAACACAAAATTCCTTAGAGACATTGAGACAGGAAGCCCAAACCCCAGCGAAGCAAACTCAACATAAACGAAGCCAAGTATGGAAAACCAAGACAGGCAGACTGCAAACCCAACCACAGGAACCAGGAAAGCCCACAGCCAAAAACCAGCCAATGAAAAACAGGGATCCCAAAGCGCCTGGTCCTTTGAAATCGATTTCTCTTCTCTCCCCAATAAGAATCCTAGAATCCTAGAACACTAGAATAGGAAGGGACCTCAAGAGGCATCAAGTCCAGTCCCCGGCCCTCACGGCAGGACCAAGCACCACCTAGATCAGGGCTACTCACGCCTTGGAGACCACACTGATACTGCACATGCTGAGGGCCACAACTTAAGTGTGGTTGCATGTACATGCAAATATATGCAAATATATGCAAATAGCACGGGCATGAATACAAGGATTAAGGCAAGACTACATAAGTAGCCCTGGTCTAGATCATCCCTGGCAGGCGTGTGTCTAACCTGCGCTTACATATCTCCAGCCTGCATTGATGAAAACTTAAACCTGTTACACAACAAACTCCAACCCTGAAAGTCCACAGCTGAGTCCTGTGAGATTCCCCGGGGCTGAACAGGGCCCGTCACCTGGAAGGTCCCCTGGGGGCCGGGGGAGGGCGCCCACCAATAGCTCTGGACAAGGCAGGAGAATTCTCGGACACCCCCCCATCCCCACTTCCTCCCCCCCCCTGGAATGGATGGCTCTGCTCCCAAGCTACGTGTGCCCCTCACCGTGGCCTCTGGCTCTCCTTCCCAGAGGACCTGCCGGCGCCACAGACCCTGCAGAAGCTCCAGGTGCCCATCATCGCCCAGCAGACCTGCAGGGAGCTCTACAGCAAGGCGGCGGGAGGCAAATTCCAGCCCAAGTCGATCCAGGACGACATGATGTGTGCCGGCTACGCCGAGGGCATGAAGGACACGTGTAAGGTGAGAGTCCCCGGGCAGAGTCCTGGCCCAGACCCCTGGGGGGTCCGTCTCGCCCCGATCCCCCGTGCCCCGCCTGATGCCCATCTCTGCCTCCGCCCGCAGGGGGACTCCGGCGGCCCGCTGGTCTGCAAGGTGGCCCAGGAGTGGCTGCTGGCCGGCATCGTCAGCTGGGGCCAAGGCTGCGCCGCCAGGAACCGCCCCGGGGTCTACATCCGCCTCACCGCCTACGAGGGCTGGATCCGCCGGCACGTGCCCGGCCTGGAGTTCGTGGCGGCCGAGAAGGGGAGGAGCACGGGCAGGAACGCCGGGGCTGGCAGGGCGGGGAGGGCCGGCACAGCCACCGTGCTGCTGCTGCTCGTGGGGCTGCTCCTCGAGGAGGCCTAACGGGAGTCGGAGCCGCGCTCGGGGGAGGGTTGCCTGGGAGACGGCCCAGGGGCGGCAGGGTCCGGGGGCACCGGCGGCAGCACATGGGTGCCCACTGCCGGGTAGAGTCACCAATGGCTCCCAGCTGGCGTGGGAGCGTGGGGGGGGGGGTTCTCCCTCCTTCCTCCTGCCCAAGGTGGGGGCTACTGCTCCCCAGACTGCCCTGCCTGCACACAGCCTGGCGGGGACGGTGAGATGGGGGGAGCCCTGGTGGGGGCAGCTCCCCACGTGGGCACAGCAGGAGCATGCAGGGGTAAGGGCACAGGGCAGGGAGCCCGCGGGGACTGGGCAGCGAGGGGACGCTGTGCCCAGAGCCCGGGGCCCTGACAAAGGGCTGCCGGGAGGGAGCCTGTGGTGGGGAGGGGGCTCTCGGGGTGCACCCCTGTCCCGCCCGCTCACACCCATAGGGGGTCAGTGTGAGAAAATCCAGGGTCCGTCTGCGGCGCCCGCAGCCCCCAGGTCTCGTCCACCTGACCCCAGCCCGATCGACAGAGCTGTCTCCACCCTGGCCTCCAGTGTCACCCCCTGTCTGTCTGTTGGCATCTCCGCCCCCGTCTGTCTGTCTGCACGACCCCATGCATGCCCCTCTGGCCCTCCGTCCCTGCCCCCATGTACCTCCATTCGTCCATCCATCCCTCAATCCATCCATCCCCATAAACCTCTTCTATCTCTGTATCAATCTATCCCCACACACCCCCTCTATCCATCCCCACACACACCCTCTATCTATCCATCCCCACACACACCCTCTATCTATCTATCTATCTATCTATCTATCTATCTATCTATCTATCTCCAACCCCTTCTAACTATGTATCTGTCTGTCTATCCATCCCCATATCTGTCTATCCCCATAGCCCCTCTATCTATCTATCTATCTATCTATCTATCTATCTATCTATCTATCTATCTATCTATCTATCTATCTATCTATGCATCTATCTATCTATCTATCTATCCTCATGCACTCCTCTCTCTATGTATCTCTGTGCTCCAACCTGTAGCTACCAACCAAGCAATCCCCATGCACCCCATGTATCTATTTCTCCATCCAGTCGTTCCCAGGCACAGCTCTGTATCTCCCTGTCTGTGTCCCACCAGCCCGCCAGCCCCAGGACCCATCTCCCTCTGTCCCTGCTGGCTAAGTCAGACAGCTGGCCGTGGAAGGCCTGTGCAGCAGAGAGCCGTTCTGGTGCTGGAAGGTGGCGGGAGCTGTGTCTTCCCTGCCCAGACCGACTCCGCAGTGGCACTGAGAACGGAAAGCGCCTGCCCCGGAGAACTGGCAACGCGTGGCTGAGGCACTTGGCCGCCCCTGCACCAGGAGATGAGCCTGCCAGCCTGCCCAGCCTCGGGGCAGAAGCAGAGAACTGGACACGCTTGTGTGGCTGGTCTCCAGCTGCGGCTCGGGACCCCAAAGCGACTCACCACCCCGTCTGTAATGGGATCGCCGGGGCTGGCGTTAGATTTGCCCAGGGACTACGCCGAAGTCTGAACTCTGTGGCCTAGGGGGCCGGCACCCCCACCGGGGTAGGCACAGGTTTGGGCCACCTTCCTGAGGTCACGGAGCACCTTCCACGGTCAGGAGGGGGTCGCGGTGCAGTGTCTGAGCACCCCTGCAGGTGCCAATCCAGGGGAGAAGTCGGTCGGGGGAGACAGAAAATTGTCTGATGGGACCTTTCGCTGCTAGGAAATGCCAATTCATCTGATTCGAAACCAAAAACCACCCCGAGAGCAAGCCAGTGCAAAGGGAATTTAATTTCAAAACACAAGGGCAAAGCATTCCCATGTCTCATTTCCAATGAGGACTAGACTAGAAATAAAAATAGAAAAGTGGGACTAAGATACAGTAAAATAGAAGCACGAGAGATGACAAGACAAAGAGATGTTCTGCGTTTTCCTTTTGAAGGGACTTCGCCTTTTGAAAGGGATTTGATTTTCTATTCGATGATAAATAAGAATGGGATTGTAGAGATTCCAACAGATCAAATAAAATACAAAATTAAGAAATGAAAAGACAAACCCCGTCTGAAACGTTTTGGTCCGTTTCAAACACTCCCATTTGTCATTTCAAAGAGATTTTCGCTTTGGAATATATTACTAATAGGGAAGGTTTTAAAATACAGGAATTCCTCATTTAACACGTGCCCGCGTAACATGTTTTTGCGATAGCACGATTTTTTTTTAGGGAAGGTTTTTTGAATTACACGACCGTCCCCGGAATAACACGATTTCCCCCGCCAGCCCGTCGCCAGCAGCCGCGTGCGGCTTCCCCCTCCTCCCTGCAAAGTGGCGGAGCGTTCGCCGCTTGCAGCGCCATTCTCCAGCGAATGCAGTGCATACTCCCCACCCAATCCCCCTCCCCTCTCCTCCCCTTCCCTTCCCCAGAGCCAAACACCTCCCCTCCCTGCTGTACCCCAGCCCCCTTTCTCCCCCAACCTTATGTCCCAATCTGAACAGACACCACCACTTGAAACACACCCCCACCTTTTCCATCATTTTCAATGGGAACATTGTCCCCGCATAACACGTTTTCACTTAACACGACCATTTTCCGAAACATCTCTATAGTGTGAAATGAGGAATGACTATATACAAATGAAATGCAAGATCAAGAAAAACAAAGCTGACATTGCAATATAGGAATTCCAGTTTTTCCTTTTGAAACGGGGGCTGGTTTCTGGTCTACTATAAACGGAGTCGTACAAAATGCAAACTGAAAATATTTAGAAAAATGAAATAATGTAAAATCAAATGCAAGATGAAGAAATGGCAAGAAAAGCAAAGTTGAAACTTTCTGATATTTTGGGTTGACGTGGCTTGTGTATTATAGTCGACACAGGAACGAATACAAGGCACTATATCACTTATTTTAAGAGGGATAAGGGATCTTTCGGAAAAGGCTTTATTTTCCGAAAGATCCGCGTCTAGACTGGCGCTCTTCTCCAGCAGAGCTCCGTGCCGAAAAAAAGCAGCAGCCATTTTTATGCTAATGAAGCGGGGGAGATTTAAATCCCCGCTTCATTAGCAATTGCGATACGTCTAATTTGCATCCCTTTTCCGAAAAAGGGATGTAGTCTAGATGTAGCCGCTATGTCTACACTCGCAGCTTCTTGCGCAAGTACAACCATTCTGGTGCAAGAATCCTCAGAGCATCCATACTGCCCACCCGCTCTTGCACAAGGAAATTTACAGTCCGGCGTGGTAAGAGAGGGCTTCTTGCACAAGAGCTACGCTCTTTTTTAACCGGTGTAAGCCCTCTCGCACAGGAGGTCTTGCACAAGAGGGCAGTGTGGACGCTCGGCAGGGATTGCTTGTGCAAGAAAGCCCTATGGCTAAAATGGCCATTGCAGCTTTCTTGCTAAAGAGAGCGTTCACACTGCCATGAATGCTCTTGCACAAAAGCACAGCTCGCATATGGCAGTGTGGACGTGTTCTTGCACAAGAGTTCTTGCACAAGAACCCTTGCGCATGATTTTCTTGCACAAGAAGCTGCCAGTGTAGATATAGCAACAGGCTGTGTCTAGACTGGCAAGTTTTTTCGCAAAATCATCTGCTTTTGCGGAAAAACTTGCAAGCTGTCTACACTGGCCGCTTGAATTTCCGCAAAAGCACTGACGATCTCATGTAAGAGTGTTAGTGCTTTTCCGGAAATACTATGCTGCTCCCGTTCGGGCAAAAGTCTTTTCCCGAAAGACTTTTGCACAAAAGGGCCAGTGTAGACAGCTCAGATTTGTTTTGTACAAAAAGGCCCCGATGGCGAAAATGGGGATTGGGGCTTTTTTGCGGAAAAGCGCGTCTAGATTGGCCACGGATGCTTTTCTGCAAAAAGAGCTTCTGCGGAAAAGCATCCTGCCAATCTAGACGCGCTTTTCTGAAAATGCTTTTAACGGAAAACTTTTCCGTTAAAAGCATTTTCGGAAAATCATGCCAGTGTAGACGTAGCCACACTGATTCTCTTGATCGTGTATTTTAAAAGAAAGAAGTGAAAAGCAAAGTTGACACTGGAGTTCTGCCGTTTCTTTTCCAAACGCATTTTAGCATAGAGATTACAAAATACAAAGAGAAATCACAGAGAGAACAGCGGAAAGCAAAGCAAAACGTTTTAGGTCAGAATACGACATTCCCTCTTTCTGAATTTTGAAATGACTTGTCAGTCTGAAATGTATTTGACAAGGATACCTTCTAGGAAAGTGATAGAAATGTAGCCGTGTTAGTCTGGTGTAGCTGAAACATAGTCCTGTGCCTTATCGGAAAGAAACGCTTAATGTGAAAAGCGCACGAAACGAAGTCACATTCAAAACTTGACTTTTTCAAACATTTTGTTTTGTGGAAATTTTAAAACTTCGGGGGAGGAGATTTGCTCTGAATCAGCAAGGGTTCCTACCCTTCCCCCCCTCCCCCCCAATATAACGAATTCCAGTTCTGAAACAACTGTAATTGGAAGGAACTTTCTCCATATCAAACTATTAACAGGCACCATGGGCAGATTAAAGGGGACCTCTGAATTTTCTGATCTTTTCTCTAGTTTAAAAACCCTCTGACTTTACCTTGCAATATAGTTTGTGTTTGTTCTCCGTTAAAGTTTGCAGAAGTGGGCGGTGGCAATGTCTAGTGGTTACAGTTTGGAGTCTGGAGCCAGGACTCCTGACTTCCGGGGTGCTCTGGGAGAGGAATGGGGGTAGTAGTCAGAGATGGGAGCCAGGGGTTCTAGTCCTAGCTCAGGGAAGGGAGTGGGTCTAATAAGGGGTCACACTTTTCTTCCTGCTTCTCTACTAGTTGACAGTGTGATCTTCAGCCAGTCTCTTATCTTTCCTCAGTTCCCCCCCATCTGTTAAACAGGGCCTGTAAGACTTTCCTACCTCACAGGGGGATGCTGTGAGAATCCATGAAAGGAGGCAGGAGGGACAGCCTAGGAGTAAGGAAATGCAGCCCCAGCACACGCCCCACACCTCACATTGTCAGACACACACATATGCATTATTGGGGCTCATCAATTCTGCTCTCAGTGTCTTGTAACCTTCCACCTCTATGCTTAATAAAAACCTTTGTTGCAAAAACCTATCAGAGCTGAGAGTCTATTCACAAGCCAGGGACAGGACGGGGGGGGGAGGGAGGGATTAAGGGGCGTGGCTCTCCTTAGCTCCTCCCACAACCTTAGTCCTATCCCAGAGGTCCCCAACCTTTCGGGGCTGCCGGGCGCCTGGGGGCAGGGCCACTCATGCGCTGGGCATCTGGGGGCAGGGCCACGCACGCTCCATGCACCTGGGAGCGGGGGCCACCCATGCGCCACACACCTGGGGCGGGCCCCGATGATTCGGCGGGCGCACATAAATACCCCAGCGAGCGCCATGGTGCCTGTGGGCACCGCGTTGGGGACCACTAATTTCAAAGTATGTAGATCCCTGTAAAACACAATCCCTCCCCCCCTCTTTTTTTGTTCTGATCAGCTATGAAGTGGAATACCTCGTGCTGGGCAAATGATGGATTTTTTTAAAAAAAAATCAGGGTGGGGGGTTTATTTGGGGGTAAATCTAAAAATTAGGCTCGTGGAACTTTTTTTTTTTTCCAAATTGAAAACTCCAAAAGCACATTCATTTTGGGTCAGAGCTGTTCAGCCTGGGGACAGTTACGTCGAACGAGACGGTATCTTGAACAAAGAAGTCATGGCAAACGGAGGAAGAAATGTTTCAACCTCTTTGAGACATTTTGGGGGTTTTTAAAAAATTGCCTGGAAGACCATCTCAATACGTAATGTCGTTTTGATCCCCCCCCCCGCCCCCACCCCGACAAAAGTCCCTGATTCTAGCAACCACTTGGAAACACTTCAAAGAACCAGGGACGATTGGGGCTGGAAGAGGCCTCGGAAGGTCGAGTCCAACCTCTTACTCAAAGCAAGACAACCCCCACTGCAACTTGAGCCCATTGCTCCTTGTTCTGCATCCGTCACCACTGAGAACAGCCTCTCTCCAGCCTCTTTGGAACCCCCCTTCAGGAAGTTCAAATCCCCCCTCACTCTTCTCTAAACAAACCCAAATCCCTCAGGGTATGTCTACACTACCCCCTAGTTCGAACTAGGAGGGTAATGTATGCATACCGCACTTGCTAATGAAGCCCGGGAAATCCCGGGCTTCATTAGCATAAGCGGGGAGCCGCCATTTTTAAATCCCCGCTGCTTCGAACCCCGTGTAGCGCAGCTACACGGGGCTCGAACTAGGTAGTTCGGACTAGGGTGCCTATTCCGAACTACCGGTACACCTCGTTTCACGAGGAGTACCGGTAGTTCGGAATAGGACCCTAGTCCGAACTACCTAGTTCGAGCCCCGTGTAGCCGCGCTACACGGGGTTCGAAGCAGCGGGGATTTAAAAATGGCGGCTCCCCGCTTATGCTAATGAAGCCCGGGAAATTCAAATCCCGGGCTTCATTAGCAAGTGCGGTATGCATACATTACCCCGCTAGTTCGAACTAGCGGGGTAGTGTAGACATACCCTCAGTCTCTCCTCGTAGGTCTTGTGCTCCACCCCCTAATCATTTTGGTCGCCCTCCGCTGGACCCTCTCCAATGTGTCCACATCCTCTCTGTAACGGGGGGCCCAGAACTGGACACAATACTCCAGGGCTGTGTCTACACTGGCAAGTTATTCCGGAAAATCAGCTGCTTTTCCGGAAAAACTTGCCAGCTGTCTACACTGGCCACTTGAATTTCTGGAAAAGCACCGACGATCGACTGTAAAATCATCAGTGCTTTTCCGGAAAAACTATGCTGCTCCCGTTCGGGCAAAAGTCTTTTTCCGGAAAACTGTTCCGGAAAAGGGCCAGTGTAGACAGCACTGTAGTGTTTTCCGCAAAAAAGCCCCAATTGCGAAAATGACGATCGGGGCTTTTTTGCGGAAAAGCGCGTCTAGATTGGCCATGGACGCTTTTCAGGAAAAAGTGCTTTTCCGGAAAAGCGTCCTGCCAAGCTAGACGCGCTTTTTCCGAAAATGCTTTTAACGGAACACTTTTCCGTTAAAAGTATTTCCGGAAAATCATGCCAGTGTAAACGTAGCCCAGATGCGGCCTCACCAGTGCCGAATAAAGGGGAATAATGACATCTCTGGATCTGCTGGCAAAGCTCCTCCTAATGCCCCTAATCTGCCATTAGCCTTCTTGGCTACAAGGGCGCCCTGCTGACTCATATCCAGCTTCTCATCCACTGGAACCCCCAGGTCCTTTTCTGCAGAACTGCTACTTAGCCAGTTGGTCCCCAGCCCGTACCAGTGCTTGGGATTCTTCTGTCCCAAGTGCAGGACTCTACACTTGTCCTTGTTGAACCTTGTCCGATTTCTTGTGGACTAATCCTCTAATCTGTCTAGGTCACTCTGGACCCTGTCCCTGCCCTCCAGTGTATCTACCTCTCCCCCTAGCTTAGTGTCATCTGCAAACTTGCTGAGGGTGCAATCCATCCCCTCAGCCTGGTCATTCATAAAGATATTGAACAAAACCAGCCCTAGAACCGATCCTTGGGGCATTCTGCTAGAAACCAACCGCCAACCTGACTTTGAGCTGTTGATCACTACCCGCTGGGCCTGACAATCTAGCCAGCTTTTCTGCTATCTCTTTACATTAAATTAAACAGCCATTTTGAACAATTTTGTTTTCAATGCTTTAAACCTTTTCTGCGCTTTTCCCACTGAAACAAAAGAAAATCCCAAAATGCAAAATCAGACAATATCAAAGTAAAATGTTTGATTTTTGTTCTCTGACTTGGTTTTGATACAAGAAACGTTGCAAAGCCAATACAAATCCACAAAACATGTAGGCAGGGAACCAGGCCTTTTTTGGCATCAGAGTGTTGGTTGGAAAAAAACATACCTTCATCGCCAACTGTGCTATCATTAGACTTCAGAGTTAACACATGCTCACACTGTCAGGTTAACAGGGCACATGGATCTGGGGCTATCTGGCCAGGTTCTCTGCAGATGCCCCCACTTCAGTTCAAACCCAGGCTGAATGGGCACATTGTAGGTTCCAGAGTCAACACACCGAGTACTTTACAGTCCGCCTGTAGTGACTCAGGCTGCCTGCAGAGGGTGCCACACTGGTTACCCACCGTTCTGTAACAATCCTCACGGGACAGTTGCCGTCCTGCGGTCGCCAGCGCCCATTTCTTCAGCCTCTTGCCTTTGCCAATCCTGGGCCGCCCACGCCGTCAGCTTCGTGTCACGCCAAAGAACTTACGTAACCCTCTGCCACGGGCAGGGGCCAGGGGAGGTGCTGCTGGCTGTTGTGACAACTGGTGACGTGTCACCGTGACTCAGCCGCAGCCTGTGCTGATCGCGATGGGAGATAACGCGGGATCAGGCCGTACCGGTCGGATGAGCGGCTCTGTCGCCAGCAGCTTATGTTTCATTGCTGCCTCCGCATTCCACAGCCCGGCTTTCCTGACTGGCCCGGAAATTGGAGGCAAAATTCCCATCCCCTGAAGAGGAACCCTGGGTGGGAAGGCCTGAGAGGTCCTGATGGACAAGTACCGTGGTAGGAGCACCCCTTTGGCGCTGGACCTCAACGGGCTTATGCGGTGAATTGAGCTCTGGACCGGTGAGACTGATACACGACCAATACACATCGCAAAAAGGAGCAAGCGGGGAGTGGTACCCGGCTGCCCGAGAGAGACCAGGCCAAGGTATGGACCTGCCTGAGAGAGACCTGCCTGAGGTATGGACCTGCCTGAGAGAGACCTGCCTGAGGGAGACCTGCCTGAGGTATGGACCTGCCTGAGAGAGACCTGCCTACGGTATGGACCTGCCTGAGAGACACCTGCCTGAGGGAGACCTGCCTGAGAGAGACCTGCCTGAGGTATGGACCTGCCTGAGGTATGGACCTGCCTGAGAGAGACCAGGCCAAGGTATGGAGAGACCCGCCTGAGAGAGACCAGGCCGAGGTATGGAGAGACCCGCCTGAGAGAGACCAGGCCGAGGTATGGAGAGACCCGCCTGAGAGAGACCAGACCGAGGTATGGAGAGACCCGCCTGAGAGAGACCAGGCCGAGGTATGGAGAGACCCGCCTGAGAGAGACCAGACCGAGGTATGGAGAGACCCGCCTGAGAGAGACCAGGCCAAGGTATGGAGAGACCCGCCTGAGAGAGACCAGGCCGAGGTATGGAGAGACCCACCTGAGAGAGACCAGGCTCAGGTATGGAGAGACCCGCCTG
Source organism: Pelodiscus sinensis (assembly GCF_052426305.1). NCBI lineage: Eukaryota > Metazoa > Chordata > Testudines > Trionychidae > Pelodiscus > Pelodiscus sinensis. The sequence goes on along the minus strand of NC_143056.1, from coordinate 134,498,343 downwards.
AGAGAGACCAGGCCGAGGTATGGAGAGACCCACCTGAGAGAGACCAGGCTCAGGTATGGAGAGACCCGCCTGAGAGAGACCAGGCCGAGGTATGGAGAGACCCTCCTGAGAGAGACCAGGCCAAGGTATGGAGAGACCCGCCTGAGAGAGACCAGGCTCAGGTATGGAGAGACCCGCCTGAGAGAGACCAGACCGAGGTATGGAGAGACCCTCCTGAGAGAGACCAGGCCGAGGTATGGAGAGACCCGCCTGAGAGAGACCAGGCCGAGGTATGGACCTGCCTGAGAGAGACCAGGCTGAGGTATGGAGAGACCCGCCTGAGAGAGACCAGGCCGAGGTATGGAGAGACCCTCCTGAAAGAGACCAGGCCGAGGTATGGAGAGACCCGCCTGAGAGAGACCAGGCCGAGGTATGGAGAGACCCTCCTGAAAGAGACCAGGCCGAGGTATGGAGAGACCCGCCTGAGAGAGACCAGGCTCAGGTATGGAGAGACCCGCCTGAGAGAGACCAGACCGAGGTATGGAGAGACCCTCCTGAAAGAGACCAGGCCGAGGTATGGAGAGACCCTCCTGAAAGAGACCAGGCCGAGGTATGGAGAGACCCGCCTGAGAGAGACCAGGCTCAGGTATGGAGAGACCCGCCTGAGAGAGACCAGACCGAGGTATGGAGAGACCCGCCTGAGAGAGACCAGACTGAGGTATGGACACCTGTGGCCTTAGCTTTCAGGCTTCCAGAGCAGAGTTTGCAGTGCCAACGCACAACTCCGTCAGTGCTGTCCACACACACCGTTCCCAAGGGCTGTGTCAGCCAGCGGGAGCTAACCTGCAGACGTTTGACCCTGTATAACGCTACACACCCCCGTGCCCTCTGCCAGAAGGTCGGGGTGATTCACCAATAGCACGGCCGCTGACGGGCAGCGCCTGGCGCCCCATGCCCTGACAGCCTCCAAGCCAGCCTGGGCACTCTTCTGGGACAGCGTAGTCCAACCCACATCACGGGCTCAACAGCGGGGGGCGCAGGAGACGTTTCGTGGCCCATGAAACACGATCAATGGGACTAAAAGATTTCAGAGTCTTAACGCGCCAGCCTGGCCTGACCCCGCCGGGATTTGGCGTGGGGCCTCCATCCGGCCTTGCAAACTCGTCACCCCGCAGCTGGGGAGCCCCTTTGCCCCAGCCAGTCCCTAGAGGGCAGTGTGGGGACTCTGCGCCCAGCATGGGAACCTGGTTCGAATCTCTTCCCGGGCTCGCTCTGCTGACGCAGCATTGAATGGGGACAGGGGTCCCTGGGGTCACTCCGGAGTGACGCCCCGTTGCTGTGCACGCCGGCGAAGGATCTGGCCCCACCAGCCTTTTTCAGGGCTGCTCTCTCGCCCTGACAGCCAGGGAGGCCATGCCCCGAAATCAGAGCAACGGGTCCAACCCCTGGCGCCCTGCCCAGAACCTGAAGCAGCAATGAGGGGTGAAGTCGGGGTGGGAAAGAAATCGCATGGGGGCGGAAGGAAGGAACCCACAGCCCCGGGGGGCGACTGGACCGAGTTTGAGAGCTGGGTTGCACGTCTGTAAGGGACAGCCTGCTAGACAGAGCACTCCAGAGAACCCGGGAGGCCTGGCTTCCAGCCCCTCCGCCCCCGCTCTAACCACTAGACCCCACTCCCCTCGCAGAGCTGGGGAGAGAACCCCAGAGTCGTGCTCTGCCTCCCACGGGGAAAGGTCAAGAAGTCAAAGCTTCTCGGGCGGCCCCAGGAATGGCAGCCTTGCTGACTGGGCACGGCGAGAGGCACGTTAGTCACCTGAGCCACCCCGGGACAACCTGCTGTAACCGCTCAGCCTGGCTGCTGCGGCCCCGCCCTCCTGTTTGCCTGCTCACTCAGCCTGGCCTGTCAGCATTTTGTGCTGCTGAGCCCTGGGGCGGAGATTACCGCGGTGATGTAATCTACTAGCCCCCGTACCCCTCCCAGAGCCGGGCACAAAGAACCCAGGAGTCCTGGCTCCCCGCCCCCTTGCTCTAGCCACTAGTCCCTTTTCCCCTCCCAGAGCCATGGATAGAACCCAGGAGTCTTGGCTCCCCGCCCCCTTGCTCTAGCCACTAGTCCCTTTTCCCCTCCCAGAGCCATGGATAGAACCCAGGAGTCTTGGCTCCCAGCCCCCCTTGCTCTAACCACTAGTCCCTTTTCCCCTCCCAGAGCCATGGATAAAACCCAGGAATCTTGGCTCCCAGCCCCCTTGCTCTAACCACTAGTCCCCACTCCCCTCCCAGAGCCATGGATAGAACCCAGGAATCTTGGCTCCCAGCCCCCTTGCTCTAACCACTAGTCCCTATTCTCCTCCCAGCGCCATGGATAGAACCCAGGAGTCCTGGCTCCCAGCCCCCTTGCTCTAACCACTAGTCCCTATTCTCCTCCCAGAGCCATGGATAGAACCCAGGAGTCCTGGCTCCCCGCCCCCTTGCTCTAACCACTAGACCCAAGAGAGAGGCTCCTCCTACCCAGTGTGTAATGGTGGGGCTGGGGGCGCGTGTACCTCCTAAAGGTCCCAACATGATTTCTCTGTGTCCCCCCCTCACCATTCCTACAGTCTGTGGGGTGGCGGTTGGGGAACTCACGTCCTGCCCCGCGGAGGGCAGTTCTGGTGCATTTCTCGGGCAAGGGTACCAGCCAGCGGGCTCTGGGGGTCGCCTCCTACAGCCCTGCCCCAGCAGGGGCGCCACCTACTGGCTTCAGCTGAAAAGGGTCCAGCAGTTCTTGCCCCGCCCCCTCCTGTGGAGTGCCCACCCCCACACACCGGGGGAGGGCGGGGCTTGGGCTGCATAGGGCACCAGGATTGGTACGGACAGCCTGGCTGCTCCTTCACCATCTGGCCAGGCTGCATGGGCCGCCCCCTGTACGGGTGGGCCTGGAACGCGGGAATCCCAGTCTGCAAAACGGAAAAAGTGACTTTCGAGCCACATCCCAGCGAACCTCAGACCCAGCTCCACGCTCTCATGGGCCTGACAGAGCAGAGGCCCTGGGGCAAGATCCTCTGCCCCTCCACGTGTCTGCAGCTATTGGTCCAGCACAGACGTCCTGCCTTTTTCTGCATTCGGGGTCCCCTACATTTCTAGCAGAGGAGCGGGGCCCTGTGGAAACCTTCGGCTGGAAAACCACAGCTCCAAATACCCCAATCTGAACCTGAGAAGCTTTCCTGGCCAAACTGTCATCAGGGGCAAAATATCGAGCTGGAAAGTTTTGCCCAGTCATCATTTTCCTATCAAAAAAAGGGGACGTAAATCTTTCCCAACCAGCTCTGCCTTTTCCTAATGACCCTGCAGCTATTTTAGCAGCATAGGCATCTCCAGAAGGGGTCAGACCCTGGGCCATCTCGGGCAGTCTCCGAAACTGACCAGTGCTCGATGTTTCAGCTCCAGATGTTCTTCTGTGCCAATCACAGAGTGGCATCCCTGACCATCAGGAATACTAGCTATTGCTGGAGCTATCCTCCATAGACTTCACAAGCTCTTTTTTGAACCCCCTTATACATTTGTCCTTCACAACATCCCCTGGCAAGGAGTTCCACAGATTAACTGTGCAATGTGTGAAGAAATACTTCCTTTTTTTTTTAATGAATCCTGCTGCCTATTCATTTCATTTCATGACACCTGGTTCTTGTTACGTGAAGGGGTTAAGTCACGTTTCTCGATTTGCTGTCTTTATAACATTCATGGCTTTATAGATCTCTCTCAGATCTGCTCTCAGTCGTCTGTTTTCTAAGGGTATGTCTACACAGCAAAGTTATTTCGAAATAACTGTACTAGCATCTATACAGCCAAACCGCTATTTTGAAATTAAATCGAAATAGCGGAGTGCTTATTTTGAATTTGGTCAACCTCATTCCACGAGGAATAACACCAAATTCAAAATAGATATTTTGAATAAGTGCAGTGTAGACACTTATATCGAAATAGGGGGCCTCCAGCCTTCCCAGGGTTCTCTGGTGGCCACTCCAGCCTCAACCAAGAACACTCCTCTCCCTCCCTCCCTCCCTCCCTCCCCGAAGCCCTTAAAGGGGTTGACTCTGGCCACAGTGCCTGTGCCAGCTCCAAGCCTGCCAGCCCAGAGCCAGCAGAAACTGCCCCTGACCCAGTGGCCCCAAAACATGAGCCAGCCAGCCACTGGCAGCCAGCCCTCCACCGCTCCCCAGGAGCAGTCTGCCAGCTCCCAGGAGCCTGCCAGGGCCCAGAGAAAGCGGGCGCCTTCCTGGTCCAGGGCGGAGATCATGGGCCTTATTCAGGTTTGGGGGGGATGCCCCCAACATCCATAATCTCCGCACTAGATGGAGGAACGCGTCCGTCTAGGGCAGGATAGCTGCCAGCCTGGCCACCAAAGGCCACATTCGAACCCAGGAGCAGGTTTGCATGAAAATCAAGGTGGTCCAACAAAACCCCCAACTCTGAGCCCTGAGCTTCCCCTTCCCCTTCTTCCCCTTGCTCTCTCCCATCGTCTCTTCTCCCCTCTCCCACCTCCTTTCCCCAATCTCACCAGAGTTTCATTCCCCCCCCCCCCCGTTTTGTTAACTAAGGACCGTTTGTGTTTATGAAAAAAGGTGTATTTTATTTGACATCAGGAAGGGGGGTTAGGGAGGGGTAAGTGGAAGGACGGGAGGGAGGAATGAGGCACAGACCCCAAGTGGGGCAGACCAGGGAGGCTCTGAGTGCTCCTCAGGGTGGAAGCTCTCCCGCAGGGCCTGGATACTGACAGCCCCCCCATTGGACCTCCCGGATGGCAGGCTGCAGAAAGTGCAGCCAAGCTCACAGCAACACGTCCAAGAGAAACACCAGAGTGCCCAAGGGCGGCTCAGGCTCCGTGTTGCAGAGTGCTGTGGTGTCCCGAGTGAGGGCAACCAGAGCACGCAGAGACAAAATGCTTTTCTGTCCCTCATGAGATAGGCAAGCAAGCAGGGAAAGCTGAGAACCGGCTGTCCAGGGGGGTCCCTTTAAGCACAGGCCTCAGATAGCCTCAGGCAGCAGCCACACAAAGTAACTCCTGACCTGATGCCCTGCCAGACCTGCTTCTGGCTGGCCTTAAATGCGATTCAGCGTCCGCTCAGTGTGGACACGTTGTTTTGAAATATCTTATTTTGAACTAACTATTTCGAAATGAGATATTTCAAACTAACGCTGTAGTGTTAACTTGAGCAGCCTTTGGTTTTTTAGTCATCCCAAGTATGGAATTCCTTCCATACTTTTGATCGTCTTTGCTGCCTTTCTCTGAACTTTCTCCACTGCGCCCGTTTTGAGACGGGATAGCTAGAACTGGGCCCAATATTCCAGGTGTGGGCACACCATGGCCTTAGAAAGTGGCCCTATGACATTTTTCGGTTGTGTTCTTTCTCCTTGTCCTAATCTTTCCCAGCATCTAGTTAGCTTTCTGACCCCTGCACATAGCCGAGCTGAAGTTTTCAGAGAGCTACAGTAACTCCAAGACCTTTTGCTTGCTTCGTGTTCTCGGCAATTTTGATTGTCCCAGAATCCAATCCCCGTTTCCTGAGGTTTCTGACAGAATGGATTTTGTTGGCTAGTCCAAAAAGCCCAGAGGGGAAAAGTTAGCGGTGGGATCAAAAATGAGTTTGTTTTTCACTTGCAGAAAATCTGGAGTGTGAGGGGGGGAATGTTTCACGCCAAATGAAACATTTCGTTTCAACAAAACACAATGTGTTAACACATAGACCATGGCCAGTGTTGCTTTTGACCAAGAAAAGAAAAAGGACAGGAGTTTTGAAAAAAAAGGCCTCCTATGGCTTTGTGGTCATGGAGTGGGTTGCGGAGTGGGGGGATGGGAGACAGGACTCCTGGGTTCCATCCCAGGAGAGATTTCAATATGGCCCTGCTGATTAGCAACAGCCAGCAGTATGTGTTTCTATGGATGGTGCACAGCTCTGCATGCCACAGTGCATGTAACAAAATGTATTCCACACTGGACGGGAAAATGTGAGAGGGAACATTAGTTAGAATGCCTGGGCTTTCTCCCCTGCTCTGGGAGGAGACTGGGTGAGAAGGGGGGTGGCTGGGAGTCAGGACTCTTGCCCGGTATGCGAAGCCTCAGTTTCCTCCTTTTTCAAATACCGAAAGTGCCACTTTGGCCAGCCACACTGAGACTCGGGCACCCCGTGTGACCCAGCTGCCCAACGCCACATGGCACAAAGGTGCCAGCGCCCTGCCCACGCGCCCCATTGTCCCTAAGCTTCCTGCTCCATCTCTAGGTTTCACCGCCCACCCATTCCAATTACAGAGCCGAGAGCAATTTCCTGGCCAGCTGGTCCCTCCCTTAATACTCCTTGCTCTGGGCCAGAGACACCAGTCGGACTGGAGCGGGCTCCCTTCTGGTTAACTGGTGCCTCCTCCCAGCGGAGGCGGATCAGGCTGACAGGGGCTGGGCGCACCGCTGATCCGGTCGTCGGCCTCTGCCCACCAGGAGGCCAGAGAATGAAAGAGGTCCCAGGAGGGGATCTGATCCAGCCTCCACTCCCAGTGGGGCCCAGCTTGCGTACCAGCCAGGAACGCAAGGACAGGGAGGTACCCAGCACCCACCTTAATTTCGGGGCCCCGGCGCCTTAGCAGAGCGTCAGAACAGCCAGGCCAGGGCAGAGCACAATGCAGCTTGGCCACTGTCCTGTCTCCCATAGTGGCCCCAGCCAGCGCTGCAAGAGGAGCACCCGGAGCCGGGCAGTTGTGGGGTGATGCACCCCCATCCTCCACTCCCGGCTTCCAGCAATCAGGGGCTTACAGCCACCCCAAGAGCCATAGAACTGGGAGGGAACTCGAGGGGCACCCAAGTCCCGTCCTCTGCCCTCACGGCAGGACCAAGCACCACATCATCCCTGACAGGTCTGTCCAACCTGCTCTTAAATATCTCCAGGGATGGAGCCTCCACAACCCCCCTGGGCAATTTACTCCAGGGTTTAACCACCCAGACAGGCAGGAAGTTTTCAAATGTCCAACCCAACCCTCCCTTGCTGCAGTTGAAGCCCCTTGCTCCTTGTCCTAACCTCAGAGGTCAAGGAGAACAAGTTTTCTCCTCCTTGTGACACCCTTTTAGATACAAACATCCCCTCTCGGTCTTCTCCTTTCCCAACTAAACAAGCCCAGTTCTTTCAGTCTTCCCTCGTAGCTCATGTTCTCTAGATGTTTTGTCACGTTCGTTGCTCTTCTCTGGACCCTCTCCCATTTCTCCACATCTTTCCTGAAATGCGGTGCCCAGAACTGGACGCAATCCTCCAGCTGAGACCTAGCCAGCGCAGAGCAGAGCAGAGCGGGAGAATGACTCCTCGTGTCTGGTTCACCACACTCCTGTCAAAGCAGCCCAGAATCAGGTTTGCTTGTTTTGCACCAGTGTCCCACGGCTGACTCATTTAGCTTGTGCTCTGAGCTGGAGGAGTTCCACCGAGGGAGTTTCTGACTGTCGCGGGGGAGCAAAGCGCGCTGGTCCCCAGCAGAGCGCGCCTTCCGGCGTGGCTCCCTGCGGACGGGCTCTGAAGCAGGTGACGGGGGAGACGGGCCTTGCGCTCCATTGGTACCACGGTCCACACAAGCCACGTCACGGAACCACAACTCCCAAGAGAAGAGAATCCGCATCCACGGGCCCCCCTGTAGGCTCTATAGTGGTCATAGCCACCTTGAGGTCCCAGTGATGGGTGTGAGTCCCTTCCACCCACCTATTCCTGGACCACAGTTAAGTCCTGGCCTCTTGCCCTGTTGGCCATTTTTGCTATTTTTAGGCGGGGCTTCCTGACGACTGTGGTAAGCGTTTGTACACACACACACACACACACACACACACACACCCCTCTCTATACAGCAGGGCTAAGAAGGTCTGGCTGAGCACAGCTAACAACCTACCACAATGCCCCTCCGCCGTGGATATTGGCCAAACACCAAAGGATACATGGGCACACATCAGACTGCAGTGGGGTAACACACATAACCCCATAGGGGACATTTTAACCTGCCTGGACAGTCAATCTTGGATTTAAAAATAGCCATCCTTCTACCAAGGAATTTTATCGCCCAATTACAGAGGGAGACAGCTGAGCTGGGATTCATTTACAAATCTGACACTATCAACTTGGGCTTGAATAAAGATCTTAACTGCTGAACGCACTACAAAGGCAATTTTCCCTGCCTTTGATATTCACATTTCCACACCAAATGCTGCAAACAGGACAGGTCCTGCAATGGGCACGTAGCTGCTGTTGCTGTTATATATACCTTCGATCCTGGAATTTCCACTCCAACTCATCTAATGAAGTGGGTTTTACCCATGAAAGCTCATGATCTAATACCGTCGTATCCAACACGCTAGTGTCGCTATTTGGCCAGTTGAGCGTGGCTAGTTGGCTCACAAAATTATTGACATTTTCAAAACAACGTGGCTAGTTTGCGACAGCAGTAAGCACTACAGTGGCTACAGCTTCAGAGCTGGTTGGACACCCCAGTCCTACTACTTTTGTTAGTCTCTAAGGCAGGGTGGGCAGGGTTGGCCCTGGTGGGCTGCCCACGGCCGTATTTACTTGCGTCTCCACAAGTACAGGGCATCACAGCTCCTGTTGGCCACGGCCCACCGTTCCCGGCCAAGGGGAGCTGCGTTTGCCCATACCTGCGGAGGTGCAGCTAAATACGGCCGCAGAGGCTACCCCGGGTGAACCGCCGCCGTTGTATTGCCTGCGCTAAGGTGCCACGGGCCTGTGCGTTGTTCTTAATCTAGCACAAGCCACGGGTTGCTACATTTTCTGTGCCACGGCTTCACACACGCCAGGCCTCACGCCGATAACACCACGAGGCTTCAAACGGAAAAGCAGGCTGCCGAAGCCTCGTGGGAAATGGTGGGGACAGGGCATTGCGTGAGAAATAAATACCACAGGAAGTTCCACCTCTAGGCTGGACTGACAGCTTCCTGGTGGCCCCTGATTGGTCCTGGCCCCTTATATAAACCCAAGAGGGATTCCAGGAAGCAGCTGTGAGACACGGTTGGCTCCCCAGGCAGCTGTGGTGATAGAGCGGGGCCCGTTCTGTCTAGAGCAGAGAAGGCCGCTCAGGGGCCGGATCACGTCCCTCAGAGATGTCTGGGGGTGTAAAAGGTGAGCTGGCAAAAATTGCAGCTAGCTAAGCTCCAGGCAGACTGCAAAGAGCGACAAGAGGAACTTGCAAAACTGGGTGATGGGGCAATAAAGTGGCATGTGGGGTTCCGTGTTGATCTGTGCAAAGTCATGCCGATTGGAAAACGCCTTCCCAACTATATGCACAAAACGCGGGGCTCTAAATCAGCTGTTGCCGCTCAAGGAAGCGATCTTGGAGTCGCTGTGGCTGGTTCCCTGAAAACAGCCACACCATGGGCTGCGGCAGTCAAAAAAGCAAACCGAATAGTGGGAATCGTTAAGAAAGGTTGATGTACGGAGGGATGGATATGATATTAGCTAGCCTCGCTTATAAGATCAGCAGTATCTTAGAAATCCAGGGCACGCCCACAGCTTGATTACTGCATGCAGATGTGGTTGCCTCACCTCACAAGAGCTATCTTGGAATTGGGAAAGGTTCAGAAAAGGGCAACAGAAATGATGAGGGATATAGGACGGCTGCCATGTGAAGAGAGATTAATAAGAGCGGGACTTTTCAGCTTGGGAAAGAGACACCGAAGAGGGGATATGATAGAGGTGTTTCCAGTCATGGCTGGTGTCGCGAAGGTAGATGAGGAAGTGCTGTTTACTCCATCCCGTAACACAAGAGCAAGGGGTTACCACGTGAAATGAACAAGCAGCAGGTTGAAAACAAACCAAAGGCGGTGTTTCTGCACGCAGCGCCCAGCCAACCTGTGGAACTCCCTGCCAGAGGATGTGGTGAAGGCCACGAAGACTATAACAATGTGGCCATTCTTAGGTTCTGCTAGAAAGAGGATGGGGATCAGTAGTTCTCCACTTCCCTCAAGGGTGGAACAAGAAGGAACCAGCTCAGCTTGCAGAAAGATCCGGGGGAGATGGGGTATTAAGGCAAGGTCATCACTGGAACAGGTTTCCGAGGGCGGTTGAGAAATCTCCTTAGAGCCCTCTAACGACAGAGGAGGGACAACTCCCGGGGATCGGCTGGGTTTATTAGGTCCTGTCTCTGCATGCAGGGGCTGGATTAAATGGCCTTCCGGGGTAACAGATCCGTGGTGAGTCCTTCCGGGAGCAAAACAAGCTGATAAGCATCTCCCTGCAGCACACCCGGCTGCACCCAGCTACACGCAGCATCCTCTGCTGACCCTGTGGGGCGCGGGCAGATAATCCGTGCTAATTACAGCCACAGCCCACCTGTCCACTCCAACCACTTCTCAGAAGCGTAATGACTGTCGCCTCGCACCACCTCGAGGGAGGGAGAACAAGTTCACTGGCAGGAGCAAAAGCAGGTGCGGAGTTGCCTGAGGTCACGACGGGCAGAGCTGGGGACGGCACCCCGGAGTCCTGGCCGCCCAGCCCTTCCCCCGTGAGGCGCTAACCACTAGACCACACTCCCCACCAGGGAGGAGGAAGGGAGCGGGCCGCAAACGTTTCCTGCCGTGATGATGCCACACTGCCGTCCGAACGGGAAAACTTTTTTTCCTGTATGGAGGGATTGTTTTACGTCAGCAGGCGGGGTGGGGGAGGGAAGGAAGGGTGGCTGGGAGGTTTTTTCACCCCGGGTTTGCCAGGGAGTCGCCCACAATTTGCCCAGCACTAGAAGGGTTATTTCAGGGACATTCTCCAGGCTGCGTTATGCAGGACGCCAGCCCCGCTGGGTCCGTCTGTAAATCTCAAAGATCCTGCAGGCCATATGAGCAAAGGGAACCCTACGTCCCGCCATGAGAGGGCCCCGATTCGGCTCAGGCCTAGCTGACAGGAGCCAGCTGCATGTGGCCTGCCGGGGTGAGGAACCTTTTCTGGGTCGGGGCCGCTGACCCACAGAACAATCAGCCGGGGGCCACACCCAAGTGAGAAGCACAAAAAAACCCCAAACCCCTCCCTGAGGCAGCCCCTGAGGAAGGAGAAAGACACACCCCACCTTCCCCCCCACACCAGAGCCTCGGAGGGGCCCAGGCTTGTGTACCCCAGCCCTGTGGGGGAAAGCAGGGGGGCCGGAGAACCAGCTTGGGCTCCCCAATGCTGGAGACAGAGCCCAGAGGCCAGATCCAGGCAAGCGAGGGTCCACATGCAGCCCCTGGGCCCCCCTTCCCGCACACACTCCAGCCCTGAACCTGTGACCGCAGCAGGCTGGGTTTGTGTGCAGTCGTTAGTCCCGGATTTTGGTCTGCCAAGGCCTCTGCGGTCACCCCCAAGCCGGGTGCAAACCGGAGCAGGCTCCTCCGCGGCCAGTCTCTTTCCACGGGCTTTTTCTAACGCCCCACGGCGCAGCTGCGGTCAGCTCCAGACTACGTCGCCCCCAGTTTGGCGTGGCTTCAACCGTGAGCTGCCGGTTCTCCCCCCACAATGCCATCAAATAGCTGGACACAGGGCGCTTCAGACACGAACCCCTTAAGAGAGGGGTGATCAAGGCAGCTGTTGCTGCTACCCCGAACGTGAAGACCGATAAAGCACCCGGAACTGTGCCCATGGCGGTCGGTTTTGCAACGTGTTTGAGGCCTAGCGGTTAGCACATGCTTTAGAAATGTGTCTCTTGTAGGGTTGCCGGATGGGTTCAACAAAAGTACCGGAGACGCCTGACATTCCATCACAATCGACATGCCATCGGAGTTAGAAAATACCGGACAGTTCTATTTTCTCAGTTCTATTTTCTCCATTTGTTTCCCGAACAGAAAGCTCGAGTACTGGACTGCCCGGTTCAAAACCAAACACCTGGCCACCCTAGTCTCTGGTGATGAACAAGTAAAGGAGCAAGCTGAGCTGCAAGGAGCTGACTTTTTGGTGTTTGTGACTCATAGACTCCTAGACTTTAAGGTCAGAAGGGACCGTTATGATCATCTAGTCTGACCCCTGCACAGTGCAGGCCACAGAATCTCACCCACCCCCTCCTAGAATAATCCTCTCACCTATATCTCAGATATTGAAGCCTTCAAATACTTTGAAGAACCCAAGATGCAGAGAACCAGCGTTGCAGGGGTTCTTAATTCAGTTTTTATTTTTCATTTAAATCATTGTTCTGGGATAGGACTGAAGATAAGGGCTTCAGTATGCATGGGGTAACTGAATACACCAATGAATGGATCCTGGCAATCCCTGTGTGGTGAGGGTAGTCTCTAAAGTGCTACAGGACTACTTCTTTTTGTTGAAACACAGAAAGCCTGATTCTACAACCTTTCCTTGTGAGATCTATCAATGGTCCCCTATCCAAATGTTGCTCAGGCTTTTTTGACTTTCATTGTGACATTCAATGAGATCAAAATCCCAAGATAACCTACAGTTTCAATCATGGCTCAGGGTTTTCCCATCTTTTATTCCTGGTGTCCCTAGATTTAAACACTTCCTACATAGTAGAAATCATAGAATCCCGTGGCTGGAAGAGACCTCAGGAGTCATTGGGTACATCTAAACTACATGCCTCTGTCGGCAGAGGCATGTAGATTTGTTTTTTTGGCAAAGGCAAATGAAGCTGCGATTTAAATGATCGTGGCTTCATTTACGTTTACATGGCTGCCGCGCTGAGCCGACAAACAGCTGATCAGCCGTTTGTCGGCTCGCACGCTAGTCTGGACGTTCCCCCTGTCGACATCAAAGCCCTTTGTCGGCAGCCCCGGTAAACCTCATCCCACGAGGAATAACGGGGCTGCCGACAAAGGGCTTTGATGTCGACAGGGGGAGCGTCCAGACTAGCGCGCGAGCCGACAAATGGCTGATCAGCTGTTTGTCGGCTCAGCGCGGCAGCCATGTAAACGTAAATGAAGCCGCGATCATTTAAATCGCGGCTTCATTTGCCTTTGCCTATGTGTCTAATCTACATGCCTCTGCCGACAGAGGCATGTAGTCTAGACACAGCCATTGAGTCCAACCCCCTGCCCAAAGCAGGGCCAAGCCCAACTAAATCATCCCAGCCAGGGATTTGTCAAGCCGGGACTTAACTTCTAGGGATGGAGACTCCACCACCTCTTTAGAGAACCCAGCCCAGCGCTTCCCCACCCTCCTAGGGAACTAGCTGTTCCTAATATCCAACCTAGACCTCCCCCACTGCAATTTGACACCATTGCTTCTCATTCTGCCATCTGTCACTTCCAAGTACAGCCCCTCTCCATCCTCTTTGGAAGCCCCTTCAGGTAGTTAAAAGCTGCTCTCAAATCCCCCCTCACTCTTCTGCAAACTAAACAATCCCAAATCCCTCAGCCTCTCCTCGTAGGAAAGAAATGCACGGATGGACCGAAAGTCTTGGGACGATGTCTGGACACAAGTAGCTTAGGCCAATCCTAGAATCCAAGCGTTCATCAAGTCCAGTCTCCTGCCCTTACGGCAGGACCAAGCACCTTCTAGACCATCCCTGACAGGTGTCTGTCCAACCTGCTTTTCCATATCACGACGTCTATGGACCTTACCAGCTCGACGGCAGCTTGGCTGTGACCCACACCGCCGCGCTGCAGGCCTGCCCTCCCGTATCTAAATCCAAGGGGCTTATTACCACGCAGAGACCTGTTAGCCAGCGGGAGCCATCAGACCCTTCTGTCCGCTTCTCCGGTTCCTTGGCTGGAAGGCCCCTCCGGGACACGGCCGGAGCTTGGACGGATCCGCCACGCGTTGGCTGCGAGCGCCGGTCTGCGGAGAAACGACTGACAAGCCGGAGATGACACAGGGGCCCTTTTCCATCCTTCGCCGTGTGGTTTGTCCGGCCTTGGTCCCAAACACAAGCTCACAGCCTACAAAAAGTCCCTGTCCATGGGGATGTTCCTATGTGTCCGGCTGACCCCTGCCTTCTCTCAATGGGTTCATCTGATGGCTGATTGGCCGGGAGAGGCCATCAGGCAGGCGTTGGGCGTGTCAGAGGGCTGGGATGATGGAGTTGGGGTTGGCCCTGCTTTCAGCAGGGGGTCGGACTCGATGGCTCCTGAGGTCTCTTCCCACCACGGCGCCACACGTGGAATACGACGTGAAACCTGCCTGGAAACGCGATTTGCCTCGCTCGCCTGTTCCCCCGGCTCCCCCAGGTTTCCTTCGGGGAAGGTGCTGGCCCTGAGCCGTGCAGACGAGTCACGAGCCAACGACAGCCCCGGAGAGGACGAAGCACACGAGGGAGCCTCCCTCTGGGACTCGGGGTGACGGGGAGAGCCGGCGGCTCCCGTGCGCAGGGCACGGCTGGAGGGGGCGCCGAGGAAAGCTGGCAGGCATGGCAGTGGAACGAGGCCTCCTTCCTCGCCTCCCCCTTTCCTCCCAGGATGGGGGGGTCTCCCGCAAAACCCATGGGTTCCCTTCCCTCCCGACGCCCGGCTGCGGAGCCCTGGCCCTTCTGGGGGACTGCAGCATCTTCCCGAAAGGCAGCCGGCGGAGGCTGGAGAATCCGTCACTGCCCCCGGCCCTCTTCCCGGGGACGGGTGCCAAGCAAGTCCCCCTTAACTAGTGACCCTCTGGGGCACTCGATGGTTGGGTGGGTCGCTAGAGGGCTGTGTATGGAGCGGGATGAGAGGTGGACGGGAGTACCGGGGTAGATAGACGGGCAGACATCAGTGTGTAGGGCCACAGGGGGTACGAGGATGGATGAGTGGATGGATGGAGGAGTAGACTTTGGTGGGTTAGAGGTGGGGCCGGGAGCCAGGTCGCCTGGGGTCTGGTCCGGCTCTTGGAGGAGAGTGCGGTCTAGTGGTTAGAGCAGAGAGCCAGGTTGCCTGGGGTCTGTTCTGGCACAGGGAGGGGATGTAGGGTCTAGTGGTTACAGCAGGGGAGCTGGGAGCCATGTTGCCTGGGTTCTCTTCTGGCTCGGGGAGGGGTTGTAGGGTCTAGTGGTTACAGCAGGGGAGCTGGGAGCCATGTTGCCTGGGTTCTCTTCTGGCTCGGGGAGGGGTAGTAGGGTCAAGTGGTTAGAGAAGGGGAGCCAGGTCACCTGGGTTCTGTTCCAGCTCTGGGAGGGGAGTGGGGTCTAATGGTTAGAGCAAAGGAGCCAGGTTGCCTGGGTTCTGTTCTGGCTCTGGGAGGGGTTTAGGGTCTAGTGGTTAGAGCAGAGGGGGGCTGGGAGCCAGGATGCCTTGGTTCTGCTCTGGCTCTGGGAGGGGTGTAGGGTCTAGTGGTTAGAGCAGAGGGGGGCTGGGAGCCAGGATACCTTGGTTCTGTTCTGGCTCTGGGAGGGGTGTAGGGTCTAGTGGTTAGAGCAGGGGGGCTGGAGCCAGGTCTCCTGGGTTCTGTTCTGGCTCAGGGGGGGTTGTAGGGTGTAGTGGTTAGAGCAGGACTCCTGGGTTCTCTTCCAGCTCTGGGGACGGAGGGGGAGGTGGGGTCTAGTGGTTACAGCAGGACTCCTGGGTTCTCTTCTGGCTCGAGGAGGTGCTGGGACTGAGGGCTTACACTGGGCGCTTGCCCCAAAAGAAGGGTTCCTGGTGGAGGGGATTAGCCTGCTAATTGGGCGCCTCGCCTGGATAATTGCAGCCTTCCCAGCATGCGCCTTTCCAGGAAGCTGTTGAGCAAACGAGAGCAGCCAAGCGGCGCCCTGGCTCCCCTCTGAGCCCCCGGCCAGGCCTCCCCCAAACTGGCCGCCCGCCCTGAGCCTCGTCTCCTCCGGGCCCAGCCGCCGCGAGCCGGGCGCAGGCCTAGGCACTGGGGTCAGTGCAGTCCTTGGCGAGGTCTGCGGCTCCTCGGGAAGGCGGGGCTGGGGCGAATTCACTGGGTGGGTCTCCGCGCTGGGCCGTCCGCCAGGAAACGGAGCCCACAGGGCCTGGCTCCCAGTTCCCCCAGCAGGCCCCATGCCAAAACCCAGCTCTCTTGGCTCCCAGCCCCCTGCTCTACCTCACCAGACTCCCCTCCCCTCGCCAGGCTGGGAAGAGAACCCAGGAGCCTTGGTTACTGCAGGACCCTAGTCCGGTGAGATCGCCCGGCTCCCTCAGGGACTTCCCGACTTGCTGCAGTTTTGTTCCTACAGACTCTTCCACCGCACACACAGAACTATGCTGTCCGATCGCCCTGTTAGTCTGTAGAGATTAAAGGCACGTCTATGGTACGGGGAAGATCGACTCCGCCATCGATCTTCCAGGGTTTGATTGAGCAGGTCTAGCGAAGACCCACTCAATCGAACTCAGAGGGCGCCCCGTCAGCTCCGGTTCTCCTGCTCCTCTCTTGCCCCGTCGCATTCCCATTGTGTGGACGGCAATTTAAGGTGCGTCGACGCCAGCTTCTCGACACAGCATATCTTAGGTCGACCTCCCCCTCCAGTGCAGACCGGGCCTCGCCCATGGGTGTGGGCCGAAGCTTTGGTCTGACAAAGCGGCTTTGGCCCACGGAAGCGTATGCCCGGGTCTATCGGCTCGTCTGCAAGTTTCCCCGGGACCCCTCGTTCCCACTGGAGAGCGACTGTCGCAGACTCACGGACTTGGTAGCCCCGTTGAATGTTTCTGCCGGTCTCCACGGGGCTGCCCGTGGGTTGCAAGCCAGGCCGAGGCGTCGGGTCCCGAGTTCACTCTCGTGTGCTGAGCTCACCGTGAAGTCCGCAGGCTGGCTCGCCGCACGGATGCTTCCCAAGGGGGCGCCGCCGCAGCGCAGCCGGACTCCGCGTACCAGCCCTGGGGGGGGACTTAGCCGGCCCGCGGGCTTTCTAGGGCCCTGCAGCGCCAGACCTGCTCTGAGTCCCGCTCGGTGACTCCCCTCTGGGAGTCTTTTGCTGCTCGGGGGAGCACCCGTCTCCCAGGGAGGCAGCTGGAATCGCTGGGCGACGGGCCAGCGTCCCTTTCGCACCCCAGCGGCAAAGTCCTGTACGTCAATATCAGCATCCTTTGTGGCCCCATCAGCCATGAACACTGCTAGGGATCTTCCTGGCGCAGTCCCAAGAGGGAACCCGGCCGGACACAGCCCGGGCTGGGATGGTTGAATTGGGGTGGGTCCCGCTTTGGGCAGGGGCTGGACTGGGTGGCTCCTGAGGGCTCTGCCCACCCTGGGGTTCTGTGCGTGTGCCCCTCTATGGATCAGGACCGTGCCCCTGAGTTTGCTGGAGTCCTGCCCCGCAGTCCCCGAGTCATCGCCGGAACCTGGGAATCCGAGTGCAAAACACCGGCCCAGCAGCTCTAGCTCTCCTTGGCACTGGTGATTGTGCCGGGCACTTGGTGCAGAACAGCCAGGAATCCTTGGTATTTCTATTAAGAGAATTACAGGGGCTATGGCTCCAACATACCAGAGCCTATTTTGCGGCATAGCTCGGATACCGCTGGGTTCGTTCTCTTGCTGTCCGAATGCCAGCACTGTGCCAGCCAGCTGGAGCGTGCTCCAAAACGCCCTCGTCGGAGTCAGAATCACAGCAGGGACCTTGCCATGTGCTCTACAGGCGTGCAGGCGTCCGGTGCCTCCCGAAAAGTGAGCGCGACGACTTCCGCTCGGCCGCTCCCTGGGATCCCAGCTGCCAGCACGGGCGGGGGGGTTCCCGGACAACGGGCCATGCCTGGAAAGGAATTGTTTCACCGCCAATGAAAAGGGAAGGGGTATGAGCGCAGGGACAGTGCAAGTCGTGAATGACCACAAGGGGGCTACAAGCGCCCCTGGGAGCAGTCGCTGGCAGACACACGGCCCCCGTCACTCCCCACTGCCCCGGGGAGCAATCACTGGTGGACACATGGCCCCCGTCACTCCCCACTGCCCCAGGGAGCAATCGCTGGTGGACACACGGCCCCCGTCACTCCCCACTGCCCCAGGGAGCAATCGCTGGCGGACACACGGCCCCCGTCACTCCCCACTGCCCCAGGGAGCAATCGCTGGTGGACACATGGCCCCCGTCACTCCCCACTGCCCCAGGGAGCAGTCGCTGGTGGACACACGGCCCCTGTCACTCCCCACTGCCCCAGGGAGCAGTCGCTGGTGGACACACGGCCCCCGTCACTCCCCACTGCCCCAGGGAGCAGTCGCTGGTGGACACATGGCCCCCGTCACTCCCCACTGCCCCGGGGAGCAATCGCTGGTGGACACACGGCCCCCGTCACTCCCCACTGCCCCGGGGAGCAATCGCTGGTGGACACATGGCCCCCGTCACTCCCCACTGCCCCGGGGAGCAATCACTGGTGGACACATGGCCCCCGTCACTCCCCACTGCCCCGGGGAGCAATCGCTGGTGGACACATGGCCCCCGTCACTCCCCACTGCCCCCGGGGAACAGTCGCTGGTGGACACACGGCCCCCGTCACTCCCCACTGCCCCAGGGAGCAATCGCTGGTGGACACATGGCCCCCGTCACTCCCCACTGCCCCCGGGGAACAGTCGCTGGTGGACACACGGCCCCCTGTCACTCCCCACTGCCCCGGGGAGCAATCGCTGGTGGACACATGGCCCCCGTCACTCCCCACTGCCCCTGGGAGCAATCGCTGGTGGACACACGGCTCCCGTCACTCCCCACTGCCCCAGGGAACAGTCGCTGGTGGACACACGGCCCCCTGTCACTCCCCACTGCCCCGGGGAGCAATCGCTGGTGGACACACGGCCCCCGTCACTCCCCACTGCCCCGGGGAGCAATCGCTGGTGGACACACGGCCCCCGTCACTCCCCACTGCCCCGGGGAGCAGTCGCTGGTGGACACACGGCTCCCGTCACTCCCCACTGCCCCAGGGAACAGTCGCTGGTGGACACATGGCCCCCGTCACTCCCCACTGCCCCGGGGAGCAGTCGCTGGTGGACACATGGCCCCCGTCACTCCCCACTGCCCCGGGGAGCAATCACTGGTGGACACACGGCCCCCGTCACTCCCCACTGCCCCGGGGAGCAGTCGCTGGTGGACACATGGCCCCCGTCACTCCCCACTGCCCCGGGGAGCAATCACTGGTGGACACACGGCCCCCGTCACTCCCCACTGCCCCGGGGAGCAATCGCTGGTGGACACACGGCCCCCGTCACTCCCCACTGCCCCCGGGGAACAGTCGCTGGTGGACACATGGCCCCCTGTCACTCCCCACTGACCCGGGGAACAGTCACTGGTGGACACATGGCCCCCGTCACTCCCCACTGCCCCGGGGAGCAGTCGCTGGTGGACACATGGCCCCCGTCACTCCCCACTGCCCCGGGGAGCAGTCGCTGGTGGACACATGGCCCCCGTCACTCCCCACTGCCCCGGGGAGCAATCGCTGGTGGACACATGGCCCCCGTCACTCCCCACTGCCCCTGGGAGCAGTCGCTGGTGGACACATGGCCCCCGTCACTCCCCACTGCCCCGGGGAGCAGTCGCTGGTGGACACACGGCCCCCGTCACTCCCCACTGCCCCGGGGAGCAATCGCTGGCAGACACACGGCCCCCGTCACTCCCCACTGCCCCAGGGAACAGTCACTGGTGGACACATGGCCCCCGTCACTCCCCACTGCCCCAGGGAGCAGTTGCTGGCAGACACACGGCCCCCGTCACTCCCAACTACTCCCGGAAACAGTCGCTGGCGGACACAGGGCCCCCATCACTCCCAATTACCCCTGGGGAGCAGTCGCTGGCAGACACACGGCCTCCGTCACTCCTGACTACTCCCAGGAACAGTCGCTGGCGGACACACGGCCCCCGTCACTCCCGACTACTCCCGGGAACAGTCGCTGGCGGACACACGGCCTCCGTCACTCCCGACTACTCCCGGGAACAGTCGCTGGCGGACACACGGCCCCCGTCACTCTCAACTATCCCCGGGAACAGTCACTGGCGGACACATGGCCCCCGTTACACCCGACTACCCCTGGGAACAGTTGCTGGCAGACACATGTCCCCCGTCACTCCCGACTACTCCCGGGAACAGTCGCTGGCAGACACATGGCCCCCGTCACTCCCGACTACTCCCGGGAACAGTCGCTGGCGGACACACGGCCCCCGTCACTCCCGACTACTCCCGGGAACAGTCGCTGGTGGACACACAGCCCCCGTCACTCTCAACTATCCCCGGGAACAGTCACTGGTGGACACATGGCCCCCGTTACACCCGACTACCCCTGGGAACAGTTGCTGGCAGACACACGGCCCCCCTTCACTCCCCACTGCCCCCGGGGAGCAGCAGCCGGCCATTGCATGGCCCCCATCACTCCCCACTGCCCCGGGGAACAGCGGCTGGCCGTCCCGCGGCCCCTGCTGCCCTGGGGAGCACCAGCAGCGCCCCCTGCCCTGCTCTGGCCGCAGGGAGGAGCCGGAGGGCAGAGTGGCCCCGTGCCCCCGGCAATGCCAGGTAAGTCTTCTAGAGAACGTACTTGTACGCTGCCCGGAGTGCCACATGCAGCCCCGCAGCACCTCTGTGCGGCTCCATGTCCTAATCCGGTACCCGCGGGCCGGCCGCGGCCACTGCCGTGCCTCCAAGCCCTCCCTCCCCAAACCCGGCTGGCATGGGGCACCCACCATGGCCAAGGACAGTGCCCGGGGGGGCCGCAGAGCGAGGGGAACCGCGGGCCCAGCTGGCGAGTGGCAACAGGGGAAGCAGGAGAGGCATGTGCCAACCTCTGCCGAACCTGTCGGTCAACATTCTCAGCAGCCTAACTGGATGGCTATATAGCCGTGCGGGGTGCACACCCTGCCCTGGCTCTGTGCACCGCCCGGCAGCCTGGCTGCTTCTCTCTGCGGGCCTGGGGATCCCCTTCCGGGCTAGCGACGAAGGAGCAGCATGGAGGAGCGGCGAGGAACCAAGGCCAGCGGGCTGAGAACCGGGTCCCTGCTCCTGCTCACGTTGCTGCTCGGTAAGACTCCAGCCGCGGGAGCGAGTCGCCTCCCGCAAAGGTGCGGGGGAAGGGAGAAGCAGGGCTCTCTGCTGCACTGGAAGGGGAGTGGGGTGTAGTGGTTAGAGCAGCAGGGCTGGGAATTCGAGCCATAAGGAAT
This sequence comes from Pelodiscus sinensis, assembly GCF_052426305.1. Lineage (NCBI taxonomy): Eukaryota > Metazoa > Chordata > Testudines > Trionychidae > Pelodiscus > Pelodiscus sinensis. Next base: position 134,477,418 of record NC_143056.1, on the reverse strand, counting down.
CATGGGTAGGATGTGTGCATTGTATTCCCAGCTCCGTGTGGATTGTGGTTGCTGGTGGAGGGCGTCTAAGCTAGGGTACTCCCTCGGCTAAGGGTGACACGGGCCCGCCGGATCGGTTCCCCCAGCTCTGGGTCAGGAATGACTCCCTGGCCGGTCAACGGAGCGGTTAACATGCAGGGCGGAAAAACCTGCCCACTCCTGGGCCTCATTGTGGAAACCGTGGGCTTTAAACCCCTGCTGTGTTTGAAAGCTTCAGGGGGTCGCCGAGTTGGTCTGTTACAGAAAAAAACAACAAATGGTTTGCTAGCACTTTATAGACTCACCCAACTCGGAGATGGGGCCATGAGCTTTTGTGGGCACAGCCTACCTCTTCGGATGACTGGAGCTCTGACTTTAGGATGTGTTTTCCTCCCGTGTGTGTGAGCCAAGATCTGGCTTTTCAAAATGACAAACTCCAGGCAGATGAAGAGAGAAGGAACATCTGTAGGAAAAGGGTTAAATTTGACACTGACCGATATTTTTGGTGGAGGAGAAAAGGCAACCGTCTGCCCAGAAGTATTAAAGTTAGGCTCACAAACTTTAGGGGAGAGACGGGGGAGTTGGTCCAAGAAATGGGCAGAGGAGGGGAAGCTGTAATGTGTCTGCAAAACTCCCTGCTGACTTTGGGGGCAAACGTTTTGGGGGCGAACGGCACAGAAATTGCAGGTGCAAAGGGGTCCGGTTGAAGAATGCAAAACCCACAGAGGTTTGGTGGGGAAGGATTTATCCCCACATGCTCCACTCCGGGTCCAGCCTTTGAAATGTGGCTGCCTTCAAAACTGCCCCCAGCGGGGCAAACCTCAAAATGGGGGGGTGCAAACATGCAGCCAGATTTTGGGTCCAGTCATGCAAAAAAAAAAAAGGTCTAGAATTTGTATGTTGCCACGGAAACGGGTTCAGTTGTGACCCCGGCCCGAGGCCGGTGTCAGTCTCATACATGCTGTGGGGGGGCTTGTTGCGTGTTCGCGAGAAATCACAGCGGGTTATTCTCGAGCTGCTTTTCCGTGGAGTTTCAAGTCCACTCTTGTCTGTGCAACTTCTCCCTACGCCGTATCTTCGGCAGATTTCAGTCCGGATCGGGTTTCATGCAAATGCTCCGCCCCAGAGCTGGTCGCAGCGCCGGGAAAGCCATCTGTGTGCGGCTCTTCCCCAGCGGCCTTGTCCCGCATGCAGCTTTGTCTCCCCTTCTGCAGACACATAACCCACCCCCCATGCATATTTTAAGCCTCTCTCCTAAACAAACAAAGCAACTAGCACAAACTTTTTGGTGCAGACACACAGGGAGAGAAGGTCCCTGCTGAAAGCAGCAGGCAGCGCAAGCAAAATTGTTCTTCCCATTTCACAGATGGGAAAACTGAGTCCTAGAGTGAAGCACAAATTTACTCACAGGGGAATCTTTAGCCAAGCTGGGAAGAGAGCCCACCAACCTCCCTCTCCTTCTCCTCTCCCAGAGTTGGAGAGAGATCCGAGGAGTCCTGGCTTCCAGCCCGCTGCTCTATCCACTAAACCCCACTCCCCTAGCCAGGCAGAGAACCCAGGGTCCTGCTGCTCTCCTGTCCTGGCATGCTGCAGAATGAGTGAGGGGAGAAAGTTACCCTGCTGGTGTCTCCCTGGTGCCCTCTGCCAATGCCTGACCTGCCCGCACCAGGGCTGAGCCGTGCGAGGTGAACAGCCCTGCCTGCTGTGAGCGCGGTGAAGCCAGGCACGGAAGGGAAGGTGGGCACCCTCTTCCCAAGCACTCGTCCCCCGGTTCCAGGTGCAACCAAGCAGCAGAACTCCATGCCTCAGGGGGAACTCTGCAGCTGGGATGCTTAATTGGCTAATGAGGGACAGCTGTAATTCTTAACGAGCTGCTGCCCAGGCCAGCCTGGCAAAAGGCGACATGGGCCGTGCGTGCCACGGGGCTGGAATGCTTGGATCTTGGGGTGCTGGCTGCTGGCTTGCACCAGGGGAAAGGGTGGGAAGGAGGAGGCCTGATACCAAGCTAGATGGGCCCATGGGTTGGCTTCGGCACAGTCAGCAGGATTAAGGGCATGGGGTGCGGCCAGCGCAGAGACGCCAGGCCCGGCCTGTAGCCAGCCGTGTCGCAACGCAAGAGGCGGTGCCGCATTCCACGGGGTTGGCTTCTATCCTTCACTTCCTCCCCTCTAATCCCGGGTAATTGCCACCCTGCAATTAAACACCAGGGAGGTGAAGCCGGCCGAGATGTGCCGGCTCGGATCCCACGCCAGCCCTGGAATGTGAGCCTGCCTCTAGGAGCAGGCAGGGTGCAGCCTAGCTCGGAGACCCTCCAGCACTGGGGTGGGGGACTGTGAACGGGGGGGCAGCTCCCGGGAGGGTGATTGATATACCAGGCTGCCTGAGTTTGCAGAGAGCCTGAAGCGATTGCCCCGAGACTCCCAAATCAGAGCAGGGCAGGAAGCCGCTTCCTGCCCCACCGATGTTTTTGAAAGTTTCCCTTTTCCTCCCAGCTGAAATCAGGCTCGGATGCCCAAGCCCCGATCGGTGCGGGAGGAGACGGCGGGTCCCACACTGGGTCAATCCAAAAGTTTCTTTCCAGTAGCCCTCTGGGGGGGGGGGGTTCTTCCCCGAGCCTCATTCTGCAACATGGCGAAGCCAGCGTCTCTTCGCGCCAGACTCTCTCAGCCCCAACAGGTCCCAATCAAACTGGTCGGGCGGCGCATAACACGTTTTCCCCCCCAGTTGTTTCTGGGAGACGGCAAGGTGGCCAGCCCGCATCTGGTTTTGCAAAGCGCTCCCGGGGTGAGAAAGGGGCAGAGCTGGTGGGAAACCAACGAGCGTTGCCAGGAGAACGTGGGTTCCCACGGCACAGAGGGGGCAACTCACCCGAATCCTCCTGTTGGTTCTGTTTTAAACACCTCCGGGTCGTTGGGAGCCTGTCCTGGCTCGCGGGCGCCGTGCTGAGCGCTCCAGGCGGCCGGAGGAGGGAAGGGGCGTCTGGCGCCAAGTTGCGGCCACTTCTGGGGTAGAACAGCTGGGGAACAGCCGCATGGCAACGGAGCACAGGAGTGATTCGCCGGGCACTGAGAGGCGGCCACTTCGGGGGTGGAACTGGGGGCGCGGCTGGTCTCTCCGCTGCCTCCGGGGTGGGGCGGGAGAAGGCTGCGGCCTAGACCCCACGTCTCCCCCTCTGACCTTGTCTCCTTGCATTGCAGGGGCCCAGCAGAGCCAAGGAACCCAAGGTGAGTCCACGCCCCGGAGCCAGGGCTGAGCAACCCCCACACCAAGCCGGGCGCCTACCCTCTGTCCCTTCTCTCTGCAGTCTGCGGGCGGCGCCACGTGAGCCTCACCCGGATCGTGGAGGGGAACGACACCAAGGAGGGGGAGTTCCCCTGGCAGGCCAGTGTCCAGTGGAAAGGGGTCCACATGTGCGGGGCCTCCCTCATCAACCAGGAATGGCTGATCACGGCCGCTCATTGCTTCTACCAGTGAGTGTGGGGGCTCCCCGGGCCTGCCCCCCGGCACCTGCCCCGCCTGCCGGCCCAGCCTGCCCCCTCGCTCCCGCCCTGCCCCCTGGCACCTGCCCTGCCTGCCGGCCCCGCCTGCCCCCTCGCTCCCGCCCTGCCCCCCGGCACCTCCCCGCCTGCCGGCCCCGCCTGCCCCCTCGCTCCCGCCCCACCTGCCAGCCCAACCCTGCCCCCTCGCTCCCACCCTGCCCCCCGGCACCTGCCCGCCTGCCAGCCCCACCGTGCCCCCTCACTCCCACCCCGCAGCTCTTGTCAGTCCAGCCCTGGGATACTCCTGCCGCATCCCCTCTCTGCTACTGCCTCAGCCCCTAACCTGCCCTGATGGGTTTCTCCCCCCAGGCTCCGGAACCTGACCCAGTACCGGGTGGTGCTGGGGATCCTCCAGCTGCAGAACCCGGGCCCCCATTCGCGCGCCTGCCCTGTGCAGCGCATCATCCCCAACCCCAACTACGCCGGGCAGACCACGAGCGGGGACATCGCCCTGATCCAGCTGGCCACGCCGGTCAATTTCAGTGACTACATCCTGCCCATCTGCCTCCCGGACACCTCCATCCGATTCCCGCCGGGCAAAGAGTGCTGGGTGACCGGCTGGGGCAACCTGCGCCCCTGGGGTAGGTCGGCACGGGTCCCCCGCAGCGGGCATGGGGCCTTGGGATAGGCCCGGGCAACGTGGGGCCAGCAAGATGGGAGGGAGAAGAGAAAGCAAGACAGCGAGCAAGAGAGAAACCCAGCACGTAAAGAGAGCAAAGGAAGAAAGCGAGAGGAGGCGCGTTACCAGAGCCAGCGCTTGGCTGGCAGAGGCTGAAAGTCGGGGGTCAGGAGCACAGAGACTGTGCAGAGGAAGGACTGCAGGGCAGCATGGAGCCGGGGGGCCGGCGAGGAGGAATGAAAGAGCGGGAAGGGAGCAGGGGCACCAGAGAGCCAGGGCAGGGGGAAAGCCAGGGAAAGGGGCTGCAGGAGAGCAGGGAAGAGCCAGGAAAGGGAGGAACAAACTGTCGAGAGGGAAGGATGGGGCGGGGGAGCGCAAGGGGACAGGGAAGGGGCTGGGGCAGACAGCAAGCCCCTCACCGTGGCTCTTGGTACCCTTGCAGTGGACCTGCCGTCCCCGCAGACCCTGCAGAAGCTGCAAGTCCCCATCATTGACACCAAGACGTGCAAGTCCCTGTACCGCACCAACGGGGTCAACCGCCCGCCCTACAGAGACATCCAGGACGACATGATCTGTGCCGGCTACGCTGAGGGCTTGAGGGACGCCTGCAATGTGAGCGCCCAGGGGCCAGAGACCCCAGGAGTGCTGGCCCCCAACCCCTTCTCTAACCACTAGCTCCCACTCTCCTCCCAGAGCCAGGAAGAGACCCCAGGAGTCCTGGCTCCCAGCCCAGGGAGTAGGCGGGGTGGCAATAGGCCCAGGGTTATGGACACCAGACAAGGCCTGGCTTCTGTGCAAGCAATCCCTTTGCAGCATCCCAGTGCAACTTTTATCCACCTGCCAATCCCCACCCCAGAGGTGGCTGCATTTTAGTTCTGGAGCAGCCATCCCTTTGGAGCCCTGCTGTGAATATGCAGCTGCCCAATTTCATAGCTCCCATCTGCACAAGCCCTTCTGCCTGAGAGAGAAGCTCCCATTGTGTACAGGCCTGGTCTGAGATCAGGGCCCTGCTGAGGCAGGAGGTCTTTGTCAAGCTCAGAATAGCTCCCATATCCCCAAATTGGCTTTTTTAGTCTAGGAAAACAAACTCTGAGAGAGGAACTGAGTTTGAAAATTTTGAGATTTTGAAAATTGCAAATTTTGAAAATTTTCAAATTTTGAAATTTTCAAATTTTGAAAATTTTGAAAATTTTGAAATTTTGAAAATTTTAAATTTTGAAAAGTGCAAGTTTATATGCAGAAAATAACAGGAAGGTACTGACAAATAAATTAATGACCTCATTAATTATCAATTAATTAATTTCAATTCTCCCATCCCAGGGCACTAAATCTTCTCCCTCTCTTCCTTAGGGTGACTCTGGAGGCCCCATGATGTGCATAGTAGGGGATGTCTGGGTGCTGGCTGGAGTTGTCAGCTGGGGCGAAGGCTGTGCCATCAAAAACCGCCCCGGAGTCTATAGCCGCCTCACCTCCTATCAGAACTGGATCCAGGAATATGTCCCTAATATAGAGTTCATCAAGGAGTCCAAGGGCCGGAAATCTCGTGACGTGGCAAATATCATAGGACAAAAGCACCCTGATGAAGTCTGGGCCAGCCATGCTGCCTCTGCTGCTGTCAGCACCCTCGTCCTCTTGGCTTGCCTGCTGTACCTGATCTAAAACCGAGACAGTGGGACAGAGAAAGAGAGAGGATTCCCTGCCTCCTCTAGCAAGATGGAAGAAAAAGAAAGAAGGAATCTAACTCTCTGATCCTGTCTCCCCAAAACTGGCTCCCTAAAAGCCCTGGACTTTAGCATTCCCTGTGGGGAAATAATTTAAAAAGTTTAAAAACTAAGGAAATTCCCAGACCAAAAAGTTTGTGAAACACTGCAAGTGCGCATACTTCCCTCTGTCACTACAGCCAGGGTGCCATAGTTGTGAAGGAGGGTCAGCCACTTGTTCTAGGTTTCTATCTTCATGAATATATTTAGGGCTAGGGCATGGGAGATAGGACAAAATAGCCTTTGCTTTCTTAGGAGGGATCATTTCAGGCGGGTATAAATACATGGGAGATGGCCATCAGTGTCTGGTTTTGTAGGGTGGATGAGGTCTCTTGGGAGAAGTCAAGGAGATTTTGGTTGAGGGTGAAGTTAACCGAAACTGTTTTGAATGGTGCTAATTTGATAGGAACATGTCGACATTTCTGACTTTGACCAGGAAAAGATTGGCAAGTGCTAATGCCATCAGACAAGGGCCTCCTCTGGACTCGTGTGCTCAGTTCTGGGCACCCATGGAAAAGAAAGTAAAATTCTGAGATGGACAGGTGCAGAAAAGGCCTTCGCGGACGAGCAGAGGCATGGGAAGCCAATCTTATGAGGAGAGACTTGGAGAGACTGGCTTTTTTAGTCTAGGAAAACAAAGCCTGAGAGAGGAACTGAGTTTGGAAATTTTGCGATTCTGAAAATTGCAACTTTTGAGATGGCAAAAATTGTGAAATTTTGAAATTTCAAAAAGGGAAAATTTTGACATTTTGAGAAGTGCACATTTTGAAATTTTAAAAAATTGCAAATTTTGAAATTTTGAAAAGCACACATTTAGTTGAGGAGAATAACAGAAAGGCACTGATGGTAATTAATTCATTAATTTCAATTCTCCTCTTTCACCGCTACCATCTTTTGACCAGCACAATCTGGGTTACAAACCATATGAATTTTATTCCACTTTGGAGCGGAAGTCTTTCTCTCTGGATTGACCGATCCCCTTTATAAATTTGAGAGGGTGTTTATGGGCGTATATATACTGATGCATTTCTCACATGAACTAACTCTAAATATCATAAAACACAGACAAACGCAAGTCCTGAGATAACCTGCGTTGTTTTATGGTCTTCCCGCTGTGGAGCACAAACTGTGAACGAGAGACAGCTCAGATGTTTTGATATTAAGGAGCAGTTTGGTCACTGGACACAATATTGACCGATAAATAGAGGTGTGTCCATAGACATGCCAGAACTACGGGTATTTGTTGAAATGGTATGCAGTTCCTGGTATTTCAAACATTTATCTTTATTGTGACTTTCAATATTTCACACCTGCTGGTGGTTTGTTTTGTAAGTGAATTGGTTGTGACCTTAACAACTTTTTTTGTCTGGGAATTTCCTTAGTTTCTGGGAGCTACAAAAAACTTGCTGCCATTAGTTATTATTTTTCTTTTGATCAAGCATCTATTTCTCTGGAGGCGGCGGCTTGTTTCAGTCAAACGCAAGGTAACGCGGCATTCCAATATTTCGCCGCCGGAGCGCAGGACTGCTTTGGTCCAGAGATGACTAGCAGACAGAGGTTGCAAGCTCCATCCAGCTGTCCGGGTGGGGAAATGCGACTTTCTCAACTGCTGTTGCTTGACTCCTTCACCCTTGCTGTTTGGCTGGGATTTGGTGAGTCTACCGTCAGAATGTGTGGGACCCGTGGGGCCAGAGTGATGAATCTCAGGGAGTTTTATGAAGTTTTACAAACTCTGCGCCCTTGGGTTGAAGTGCTTGGAAGTTTCCAAAGGCGGCAGGAGACGAGGACAGACAAGTCTCTCTTCTGTGAGTGCCAATCCAGATCCTTCTCTCTGCTTCTTTAGCGAAGACCCGGATTCTCAAGGGAGCTGCACGTCATGGGCAGCAAAGCACCTAGACGGGATCTAGCCAAGGAGCGTGAGCCGAACATCAGAGAAGCCAATGGCTGGTGGCCACTGATCAGGTCGCCAGCGCCAGCAAGGGGTGGACAAAGGAATTCGCTGTTTACAACAAGGGCTGGCTCTCAGGAAAGCTTTCCAGACCTAAGCTCACGGCTGGAACAGGCTCCTCGGGGGAGAGGGGGGGTCATGGATGTACCATCGCTGGAGGGGTCTAGGAACTTGTCTGGGAGGGTCTAGGTTGACTTGGTCCTACCTCAGCCTGGTGGGCATGAAGGAGAGGGCCTGCTGTGTTTCCATCCTGCCTGGCGCGGCCGCGATCGGCAAAGGGCCCTTCCCGAAGGGTTGGTCCCAAGGAGACGTGCTCTTCTCCACCCTCGGAGCCCACCTGCAGCTCCCGAGGCCTGGTCCGTTGTCGGACGTTTCCAGCGTGACTTCTGGATGCGCTCAGGCCTGGATTCCTCCTTCAAAGCCAATAAAATCCTTTCGCCCCCACAGCGGCCTCTCTGAGCAAATAAAGCAAGGGGAAGAGATTGCAGCTGGGCGCCCCCCCCGGTCCAGATGTGCTAGAGAGAGGGTGTGAACTCCTCGCGCCCCCTCCGCCGACGTGGGGTGGGGGGCTCGCCCGGCAACGGGTCCAAGATGCACAGTAGCTGCGAGGCATCGCGAGCCGAGACGGGGCCCGCCACGCAGGGGCAGCTCCGTCAGGAAGCCGGCGGCCGGGCCGGGCCTACCCTGGAAGGATGGGGGGCTCAGATGGGGTGTCCCCAGGGTGAGCTAACGGCCTCGTCCTTGCACTGGCGAGATGTTCCCTTCCCAGAGGAGGAAATTCACGGTCCCCTGGATCCAGGCCAGTTTTCCACTGCAGATCCTGGGGGGGGGGGCGCGGAGGCTGGGAAAGGAAGGCATGCAGCTGTTCACATCTGGATGTGAGCCACCGCCAGGCTCACCCCCCACCACAAGACCAGAGGGGCTGGAGGGGGAGCTGATACAGGCAGGACCACGCTGGCTTCCTTCCCACCCTGGGTGAACGTGCGCTGCCTGTTCCCACGCTGGAGCTAAATGCTCTATTAAAGCCAGAGAAAGAGTTTAACCCTCTCGGGCCTGCAGGGTAGAAGCCAGGAATCCTGGCTCCTGGGCCCCCTGCTCTAACCACTAGAGACCACTTCCCTCCCAGACCTGGGGAGAGAATCCAGGAGTCCTGGCTCCCAGCCGCCCCCCCGCTCTAACCACTATTCCCCACTTCCCTCCCAGAAGTCCTGGCTCCCCACTGACCCCTGCAGTCCCCAAAAGGCCTCTGTCTCCACCCCCTACCCGGCTGGCCCCTGCCCGCTCACACGTGAGCCTGCGAACGGTGAACAATGTGTCCAGGCCAAGCTGCCCGGAGGGCGTGGATGTCCTCAGCCAGGGCCATGGCTGCGCTCCCCTCCCCCCGCTTTCATTTCCTGCCAGATGTGGTGTTTCCACCCAGCCCCGGTGCAGAGATTTCCAGCCTGTAAGCCGATCCCCGGGCTTTGGGGGGGCTGGGGGGCGGGGAGCAGGAAACGCGGGCGGCCGAGAGCAGAGCTCGCCGGGACCCTGGGCGCTCCGGCCAGACGAGGCAGGGGCTGCGGGCTGGGACGGGCGGCACACGGCGCCATGAAGGTAACACGGTGCCATGAAGGGGCGTGGGGGTGGAGGGAGCAGGCCGGGAGACGGAGCCGGGCCCCGCAGCGGGTGGGGCTGCGCCGGGCTCTGCCCCAGCAAAGGGGGCTGGCTCAGCTCGCGCTGCGGCAGGGCAGGCCAAGGCCAGGTGTGTCTGGCCGGCCCTCCCCCTGCAGGGCTCGCCAGGGACCCCAGCCCCCCCTGACCTCGCCAACCCCCTCTGTCTGCCCGCAACCCCCCTGCCTAGCCATCCCCTCTGTCTGCCTATCCCATAGCCCCCTGCCTACCCATCCCCTCTGTCTGCCTATCCCATAGCCCCCTGCCTACCCATCCCCTCTGTGTCTGCCTATCCCATAGCCCCCGCCTACCCATCCCCTCTGTGTCTGCCTATCCCATAGCCCCCTGCCTACCCATTCCCTCTGTGTCTGCCTATCCCATAACCCCCCTGCCTACCCATCCCCTCTGTGTCTGCCTATCCCATAGCCCCCTGCCTACCCATCCCCTCTGTCTGCCTATCCCATAACCCCCCTGCCTACCCATCCCCTCTGTGTCTGCCTATCCCATAGCCCCCTGCCTACCCATCCCCCTCTGTCTGCCTATCCCATAGCCCCCTGCCTACCCATCCCCTCTGTCTGCCTATCCCATAGCCCCCTGCCTACCCATCCCATAACCCCCCTGCCTACCCATCCCCTCTGTCTGCCTATCCCATAGCCCCCTGCCTACCCATCCCATAACCCCCCTGCCTACCCATCCCATCCCATCCCCCTGCCTACCCATCCCCTCTGTATCTGCCTATCCCATAACCCCCCTGCCTACCCATCCCCTCTGTCTGCCTATCCCATAGCCCCCTGCCTACCCATCCCCTCTGCCTACCCTATCCCATAACCCCCCTGCCTACCCATCCCCTCTGTGTCTGCCTATCCCATAGCCCCCTGCCTACCCATCCCCCCCTGCCTACCCATCCCATAACCCCCCTGCCTACCCATCCCCTCTGTGTCTGCCTATCCCATAACCCCCCTGCCTACCCATCCCATAACCCCCCTGCCTACCCATCCCCTCTGTCTGCCTATCCCATAGCCCCCTGCCTACCCATCCCCTCTGTGTCTGCCTATCCCATAGCCCCCTGCCTACCCATCCCCTCTGTGTCTGCCTATCCCATAGCCCCCTGCCTACCCATCCCCCTCCGTGTCTGCCTATCCCATAGCCCCCTGCCTATCCATCCCATAACCCCCCTGCCTACCCATCCCCTCTGTGTCTGCCTATCCCATAGCCCCCTGCCTATCCATCCCATAACCCCCCTGCCTACCCATCCCCTCTGTGTCTGCCTATCCCATAGCCCCCTGCCTACCCATCCCCTCTGTGTCTGCCTATCCCATAACCCCCTGCCTACCCATCCCATAACCCCCCTGCCTACCCATCCCCCTCCGTCTCCCTATCCCATAACCCCCCTGCCTACCTCTGCCCTGCAAGCCTCTCTCTGCCTGACAACTTATCCCTTTAGTCTCCTTCTCTGCCTATCCCCTGCTCTTGATCTGCGTAGCTAGCTCCCTTCTCTCCCCCACCCCTCAACCTACCCCTCTGTCTAGCCCCCCCCCTTCCCCACCTCGCTCTCTTGCTCATCAATCCCATTCGCTCCAATCAACACGAGCGTGTGGCCCACATGCCCTGGGACCGCCGCCAAGGGAGACTGACATTTGCTGTACAGCCGTAGCCAGCAGCTTCTCAGTGTGTACCTCCTGCAGTAGACGCAGGTGGCTTTAGTCCCCAAGGTCACAGGCTCAATCCCCCCTCTGGCCAGCACTCTGCTTGTGGGGGATCGACCCCGCCAGACTTGATCTCTTTCCGAAGCGTTTGGCAGCGTGAGGCTGGTAATAGACAGAGACTGTCGGACATTTGACTTCCTACCACAAGGTATATTGGCTGAAAAACCAGCCTGGTATCAAATGACCATACCCCACTTTCTGTGGGTTAGATCCTGGCCAGCGGGTAGGTCTCTAACTGTCCCAGGGGATCTCCACGGAGCAGGTGCATTTCTAGCGGGGTCCCACCACTGGCGGTTTTTGGCCCTACACCATTTCACACTAGTGTCTGTGACTTGGAAGAGAACACAACATCTTCACTGAGAGAGTTTGCAGCTGCCTCACGGCCCTGCTACTCACCAGGCACTGGCAAGGACAGCCAGGAGAACCCACACAGCTGCAGAGAGCAACAGACGGGGCAGGGAAGCATGAGGATCAGGGATATGGGCTGGAAGGTGGAGGAGCCCTGTATGTTCCACCCAGCCCTGGCTTGGCGGGAGGCCAGGGCCTTCAGGGGAAAGAGGAGTGGTGGGGGTGGGGAACCATGGTCCCCCCACTTTTAAGAAGAACAATGCCAGTTATTTACATATTCGGAGGTTCTATGTTTTCAAATATGTAGACATCAATTGCAGCCCAAAATCCAAAGAGAATGGTTCTCCCTTTGCATTTCTTTGTGCTGACCAATATTTGCACTGGACAGATCAAAAAGTAAATGGTGTTTTTCCGGTCACTTCCTATGTGCACGGTCATGCAGTCTCTGCCTCATGAAAGTTGAACTTCAAATTATGTGCCGAAAAGAATTGCCTTTAAAAATAAAAGTGTGCCCTACAAGTCCACTCAGTCCTACTGCTTGCTCAGCCAATGGCTCAAGCAAACAAGTGTGTTTACATTTGAGGGAGGTAATGCTGCCTGCTTCGTGTTCACAGTGGTCCTTGAAAGCGAGAACAGATGTTTGCATGGCATTGTCGTAGCTGGCATCACAAAATATTTACATGCCAGGTGTGCTAAAGAGTCGTGTGGCCATGCTGCTTATGGGCTCTGCTGCATAATGATCCAAAGCAGCGTGGACTGACCTACGTTCCTTCTCATCATCTGAATCAAATGCCACTAGCAGATGATTGATTTCCGTTTCCGGTGCTTTGGGTTCTGTACTTTCGGAGGGTTGCTCTTTTAAGACTTCGGAAAGCTCATTCCATGCTTCGTCCCTCTCAGATTTTGGAAGGCTCTTAAACCTCGGGACAAGTGCTGGAGCCATCTTTAGAAATCTCACTCTGGAGCTTGCTTTGCGTTTTGTCAAATCTGCCGTGACAGTGTTCTTAGAATGAACAACATGTGCCAAGTCGTCATCCGAGACGGCAATAACATGAAATATGTGGTAGAGTGTGGGTAAAACAGAGCAGGAGATATGCAGTTCTCCCCCAACAAGGTCAGTCACAAACTTAATTAACACATTTTTTTAACGAGCATCCTCAGCCTGGACGCATGTCCTCTGTAGAAGCATGAAGGGACACATGTATGTTTAGCAAAGCTGTCATGTAAATACCAGGCAAAGTGCCATGAGAACATTTGCTCTCACTTTCCGGTGACATGGGAAATAAGAAGTGGGCAGCATTATCTCCCGTAAATATAAACAAATTTGTCTGAGCCATTGGCTGAACAAAAAGTAGGACTAAGTGGACTTGTCGGCTCTAAAGTTTTACTTTTTTTTTACCAAAAAAACCCACCTTACCCTTTCCCAATAAACAGATTGCACTCCAGTGCCTGTATGAGGCAGGATGAAAAATACTATCACTTTTGTCTTTTTTACAGTACAAATATTTGTAATACAAATTAATCATGTCAAGTGCATACTGTGAACTTTATAGTCTGTGTTGTCACTGAAATCAATATAATTCAAAAGGCAGAAACCCATCCAAAAATATCGAATGCATTTCACTTGGCATTCCGGTGTTTAACAGTGCGGTTAAAAAGCAATTAGTCATGGTTCATTTCTGGAATTGCAATTCCGTTTTTGAGTTAATCATGGGAACGAACCGCAATTCATTGACAGCCTTAGTTATTTGACCTGTATCTTCAACCCTGGTGCGACCGCTACTGGAATCCTCTGTCCAGATCTGGTGTCTGCGGTCCGAGAAGGATGTTGATAAATTAGAAAGGGAATAGGGAAGAGCCATGAAAATGAAGCACAGATTAGAAACCATTCTTAGTGGTGAAAGGCTCCAGGAAGTCGATTGATTTAACTTAAGAGAAGATCCAGGGATGACTTAATCCCAGTCCATAAATGGCCAAATGGGAACAAGTCTACTATATATTTGAGAGAGTTTGTTTGTTCATGCGAGCGAGCGAGTCTGTCTGGCCAGCCATCTGTTTGTTCAAGAATTTCTCCTAAACGGTAAATGCTAGGACCACCCAATTCGGTAGGCAGCGTCCTCTCACCACAGCTCAAAGCAAGGGCAGAGTTTGGTTGCGCCAGGACAAGGGACTGTGTCTGGAACGGAATTGCTTCTCACAAAACCCGACAGAAAAGAGAGACTCAGTCCTGAGCCTCCCACCCGCAAGGAGCGAAGGGAAAGTGCCCCGTTTGCTGCATTCCTCACTCTGGCTGGGGGGGTGCATGGGGCAGATGAACCTGGACCTGCCCCAGCAAGGGGACATGCCCCCCTCCCCTGCTGTGCCCGCTGCAGCTGCAGCAGCCATGGAGAAGTGCTTCTCCCCAAGCCCCAAGCCGCTGCAGTGAGGGAGGGCTGGGGTTGTCCTCTCTCCCTGGCGCAGCCTGCATATGAACCACCCCCCACCCCACAACCCTGCCCCACATCTATGATTAAAATGAAGACAAACAGAACTGACCTGAGAGAAGGACCTGAGCAATGCCGGATGAATCGTCTAGTGTTTCGGTTCGGGCTCCTCAGTGTTGCAAAGAAAGATCATAGAACCCTAGAGCACTAGAACTGGGAAGGACCTCGAGGCATCCGCTCCGGGCAAATTGCTCCGACTCAGGGCTCCTTAGAGCCTCTGACCAGTGGCCTTCCCAAACAGGTCACAAACCAGCACTCCGAGCAAAACCCCTGACAGCCCAGCTCTCCCTGTGCCACAGTCAGCCCCAGGCCTAACACACAGGGGAGGGGTTATGGGACCCAATCTCACCCACCCCCAACGGGTCTTTCCAGTCCCAAAGAACCAGCCACAAATCCCAGTCAATGTACACTCTGGATCTAACCCACGAGATCACGCCGGGCCAGTCCTTGAGCATCTACCATCGAAAGGGTTATTACGAAAAGAAAGAAAAGCCTGAGAGTGAGGTTGTGAAGGAGAATAGGGGATGTCTACACTACCAGCCCAGTTCGAACTAGGCTTTCTACCGTTACTCCTTGTGGAATTCGAAAGCCTAATTCGAACTACCTACTCCGTGCCGCGTGTAGCCGCGTGTAGCCGCAGGCACGGAGTCCACACTAACGGGGATTTAAAAATGGCGGCGCCCGGCAAGATGCAAATGAAGCCTGGGATATTTAAATCCCGGGCTTCATTTGCAACTTCGAATGCCTACATTAGCCAGTTCGAACTAGGGGGGCAGTGTAGACAGACCCATACATGACATGCACCGAATCATCCAGTTCTCGATGCAGGCTCTCAGCAGAGCTGGCTTAAAAGTCTCTGGTGCACATCCTATGCCAGGATGGGTCCACAGTGCTTCCCGGCTCGCTGTGCCTCGCAAGGCTGCATCTGGGATCAGAAGCAGAACTGAAGACAAGATGGAGTCGCCTTGTGGCATTTTATATCCATCCCTGGTCTCTTCCAAGCTGGAGCGGGTCACATGGCCCAGTGACCGATCCCAGTATCCCCATGATACTGGCTGGTTTGCTGGTCCCAGGCACATTCCTCAGGTGGGTACTGGCCTCTCCGAGAGCCTCGTCCCTGGAGCCTCGCTAATTAGCACAGTCACTGACTGACGATTCCTAGCCCCTTGCTCTGCCTCAGACGGAGAATCTCCCAGCGTCAACACAGAGTCCATGTTTCTAACCCCACACAGACATCACACACGCACATGAATCACACACACAGGATCAGTAGGACATGAGCTTCCATTGGACACCTCACATGGCCCCTTTGTACAGACTTTGGAGCTACCCTCCCTCCCCCAGGCGCAGCAGTGATATGGCTGCTCCCCTTAAAATCCAGTAACGAGACAAAAGCACCGTCTAGACCATCCCTGACAGGTGTCTGTCCAGCCTGCTCCCCAGCCCGATGGCTGGCAGTCAAAGCTGGAACAAACTCCGCCGGGACACAAGGCATGGGTGGCTGCGGGCGTGGTGGGGGGGGGGGGAATTAGCCGTTGGGGAGTGGACATTTGGAGCATGTGAATGAAGCCAAGGTGGTCCTGGGGCAATCAGGGTCCAGCCACCTCAGAGGGCGACGAGACCCCCCAGAAGAAGCGAGCCCGTCATGGCGGTGGGGGTCCGGCGGGTCTTTCACAGAAGCCTTTCACGTTCTGCACCGGCCGGTGGCTTGGACCTCTGTTGCCGGGTTCCGGCCATGGGGGGACGCGTGATGGAGCTTGAGATACACCCGGCGTAGAGCGACTGTGCCCCCCGGGAGACCGGGGTGAAGGGTTCATTCCTTCGGGGGGGCCAACCAGAGGGGAAAAGACCAAGGGTCTTACTGGTTTGGGGAGCCCCAAAACGTCATCAGTCCCCAGCCCAAAACCTTTGTGGGACTAGACGTTAAATCTCTACAGGGGAGGGACGTTCAGAGCCAGGAGAGGGGCCAATTCCAGGGTCCCCCATTGTTACTCTGAAGCTCCCCACTCGGGGTCTGTCTCTCTCCAGTTGCTGGTCCATTTCCCGCTGCTGGTCCTCCTGCTGGCTCCAGCGCCCACAGCCAATGGCCAAGCCATCCTTACGCAAGGTAAGTCCCATCCGAAGCCGTGTGGATCCTGCTAGCAGGGCTAGCAGCGGGGCAGGGCTCAATGGGCCAGGAGGAGGACGGGGCCGCGCCGGGTCTGACGACGCTCTCTCCGCCGGGCAGCCGAGCAAAAGTTGTGTGCGGACGAGCCCCTCCCCCTGGACTGCGATGACATCTACGACCAGGGCTCGGAGACGGACGGGGTCTATCTCATCTACCCCGCGGGCCCCAACACCCCCGTGCCGGTCTACTGCGACATGACCACGGACGACGGGAAATGGACGGTGCGTCAACCCCTCAGGCGCCCTTCCACCTCTCTCTCCACCAGCCCCCATGCCCCTCCCGGGGCCAGGAGAGACCCCAGGAGTCCCGGATCCCACCCGCTCCCCGCTCTAACCACTAGCCCCCACTGCCCTCGCAGCCAGGAGAAACCCCAGGAATTCTGGATGCCACCTGCTCCCCGCTCTAACCACTAGCCCCCACTGCCCTTGCAGCCAGGAGAGACCCCAGGAATTCTGGATCCCACTTGCTCCCCGCTCTAACCACTAGCCCCCACTGCCCTCGCAGCCAGGAGAGACCCCAAGAGTCCCGGATCCCACCTGCTCCCCACTCTAACCACTAGCCCCCACTGTCCCCGCAGCCAGGAGAGAACCCAGGAGTCCCGGATCCCACCTGCTCCCCGCTCTAACCATTAGCCCCCACTGCCCTCGCAGCCAGGAGAGACCCCAAGAGTCCTGGATCCCACCTGCTCCCCGCTCTAACCACTAGCCCCCACTGCCCTCGCAGCCCAGAAAGGGACGTCCTGCCGGAGCCCCTCCCCCGGGCGTCTGACCCCGCTCTCTCTCCAGGTCTTCCAGAAGCGCTTCAACGGCTCCGTCAGCTTCTTCCGGGGCTGGAACGACTATCGGTTCGGGTTCGGCAGGGCCGACGGGGAGTACTGGCTGGGTAGGTGATGGGACCGGACCCCCACCAGCCTCCCCTGCGCCCGTTCGTCTGACCAGAGTGCCCTACCGTGGGTCGCTCCCCCCCGTCCCCCCCTCCAGCCCTGCCTTGTCCGACCCGCCCCACCGCCGGCTCCACCCCCCCCCCGTCCGCCCCTCCGGCCCTGCCTTGTCCGACCCACCCCACCCCACCGGCCCCACCCCCACCCGGGCCCCACCCCCCCCACCCCCCCCCCCCCTCCACCCCCCCCCTCGTCCACCCCTCCGGCCCTGCCTTGTCCGACCCCCCCCGTCCGCCCCCCCGCCCTGCCCCACCCCCCCCGCCGCCCCACCCCCCCCCGCCCCACCCCCCCCCGCCCCCCACCCCCTCCAGCCCTGCCTTGTCCGACCCGCCCCACCGCCGGCCCCCCCCCCCCCCCCGTCCCCCACTCCAGCCCTGCCTTGTCTGACCCGCCCCACCGCCGGCCCCACCCCCCTCCTCGTCCACCCGTCCGGCCCTGCCTTGTCCGACCCACCCCACCGCCGGCCCTACCCCCCCCCGCCGGCCCCACCCCCCTCCTCGTCCACCCCTCCGGCCCTGCCTTGTCCGACCCGCCCCACCGCCGGCCCCACCCCCCTCCTTGTCCACCCCTCCGGCCCTGCCTTGTCCGACCCGCCCCACCGCCGGCCCTACCCCCCTCCTCGTCCACCCCTCCGGCCCTGCCTTGTCCGACCCACCCCACCGCCGGCCCCACTCCCACCTCGTCCACCCCTCTGGCCCTGCCTTGTCCAACCCGCCCCACCGCCGGCCCCACCCCCCTCCTCATCCACTCCTCCGGCCCTGCCTTGTCCGACCCGCCCCACCGCCGGCCCCACCCCCCTCCTCGTCCACCCCTACGGCCCTGCCTTGTCCGACCCGCCCCACCACCGGCCCCACCCCCTACCTCATCCACCCCCTCCGGCCCTGCCTTGTCTGACCCGCCCCACCGCCGGCCCCACCCCATCTAACCCGCCCTTTCACTGGCCCCAAACCTCACTCCTCCTCTGCCCCACCCACCTAACCCTCCCCCCTCCAGCTCCGTGAGCCCCGTGAGTCCAGCCCGTCCCACATGCTGCCATCCACCCACCGGTGCACACCCCCGGCCATCTGCCCACCCCCACCCCCATCGCCTCCCCCTTCCCATTCTTTCCCCTTTCTCCCGTCCCTGGCTTCCCGGTTCCTGCCCCACTGCGCCTGGGCCGGTGCCCCAGTGGAAACGCGCTCCCCCCCCCCCCCGAGTACCCTGTCCCCGGGGGAGCCTCACTCGCGCGCCCCGCCCGCAGGGCTGCAGAACATCCACCTGCTGACCCTGAAGCGCAAGTACGAGCTGCGGGTGGACCTGGAGGACTTTGAGAACAACACGGCCTGGGCCAAATACACCGACTTCTCCCTGTCGCCGCACGCCATCAGCGCCGAGGAGGACGGCTACACCCTACACGTGGGGGCCTTCACCGACGGCGGGGCCGGTGAGAGAGCCCAGGCGGCCGGGCCCCGGGCCCCTCCTGCAAGCCATACCCTGAATCTCACCTCCCCCGCTCTAACCACTAGCCCCTACTCCCCTCCCAGAGCCGGGGAGAGAACGCAGAGGCCCTGGCCCCAGGCCCCTCCCCCGCTCTAACCACTAGCCCCTACTCCCCTGCCAGAGCCGGGGAGAGAACGCAGAGGCCCTGGCACCAGGCCCCTCCCCCGCTCTAACCACTAGCCCCTACTCCCCTGCCAGAGCCGGGGAGAGAACGCAGAGGCCCTGGCACCAGGCCCCTCCCCCGCTCTAACCACTAGCCCCTACTCCCCTCCCAGAGCCGGGGAGAGAACGCAGAGGCCCTGGCCCCAGCCCCTTCCCCCACACTAACCACTAGCCCATACTCCCCTCCCAGAGCCGGGGAGAGAACGCAGAGGCCCTGGCCCCAGGCCCCTCCCCCACGCTAACCACTAGCCCCTACTCCCCTCCCAGAGCCGGGGAGAGAACGCAGAGGCCCTGGCCCCAGGCCCCTCCCCCACGCTAACCACTAGCCCCTACTCCCCTCCCAGAGCCGGGGAGAGAACACAGAGGCCCTGGCCCCAGGCCCCTTCCCCCACACTAACCACTAGCCCATACTCCCCTCCCAGAGCCGGGGAGAGAACGCAGAGGCCCTGGCCCCAGACCCCTCCCCCACGCATCTCCCCGGCCCTTCCTCAGTGTCCCTCTCACCAAAAATGCTGGGAGGAAAGCAAGGGGAGGAGACGCCCTACCCGGGCCCATCCCGCCCGTCCCCTTCCCAGGGCGGGGCCCGCTCCCCCGGTGGGACGGAGCCCCCCCTTCTAACCCGCCCCCCTCCGATCCAGGCGACTCCTTGTCCTACCACACGGGGCAGAAGTTCTCCACCTTCGACCGGGACCAGGACCTGTACGTGCAGAACTGCGCGGCGCTCTCCTCCGGGGCCTGGTGGTTCAAAAGCTGCCACTTCTCCAACCTGAACGGCTTCTACCTGGGCGGGGCCCACCTCTCCTACGCCAACGGCCTCAACTGGGCCCAGTGGAAGGGCTTCTACTACTCGCTGCGCAAGAGCGAGATGAAAATCCGGCGCATCTGAGCATGTCGGACTGGGGGCCGCGAGTTCGAATCCCGGGGGGGGGCGGGAGTGAGGGGCGCCCATCCGAGGGGCTGGCCCCTGCCCCCTTGTGCCCCACTCTCTGTCCCCTAATAAAACTCCCTTCCCTGAGGCTGCTCTCTGGCTCTTTACAGGATGGGGGGGTCACAACCCCCAGTCTGCCCCGTCTTTGCTCCCCGCCCCCGACAGATAGCGGAGCGACAGCGGACCTCAGCTCAGCTGGCACCCAGAGGCCGTGCATTGGGGGGAGTCTGGGGGCTGCCCCTCAGAGTGCTGGGTCTTAGCCATCCCACACACCTGGCTCCCTGCCCAGCCTCATGGAGGCTGCTCACGAGCCTGGACCCCCGACAGACTTTGTCCCACAATGCACTGCAAACTGAGCCCTCTGGAGAGGCATCGCCGGTGTCCCACAATGCACGGGTGGGGCGGCTCCCTGGGGTCCCACAGAGCACTGCAAATTACCCAGCAGCCCTTGCTGCATGGCTCCGTAGAAAGGGGCTTCACTGGTATCCCACAATGCTTTGCTGCAAGACTGTCCTTCTATCTGCATCCCTGAGGGAATTGGCTTCAACTTGGTCCCACAATGCATTGCAAATTACCCAGCAACCCTAGCTACAAGGCCCCGTTCCCAGGGTAGCATCGCTAGCCTCCCACAATGCACTTGGCCATGAGCTATGGGTCTTCAGCACACATCACCCAGCAAACTTTGCTGCATCTCAACCTGAACAGGGCCGCCTCCCACAATGCATTGCAACCCACCCAGCGTCTAGGGGACCATCGCTAGCCTCCCACAATGCATTGCAACCCACCCAGCGTCTAGGGGACCGTCGCTAGCCTCCCACAATGCATTGCAACCCACCCAGCGTCTAGGGGACCGTCGCTAGCCTCCCACAATGCATTGCAACCCACCCAGCGTCTAGGGGACCATCGCTAGCCTCCCACAATGCATTGCAACCCACCCAGCGTCTAGGGGACCGTCGCTAGCCTCCCACAATGCATTGCAACCCACCCAGCGTCTAGGGGACCGTCGCTAGCCTCCCACAATGCATTGCAACCCACCCAGCATCTAGGGGACCGTCGCTAGCCTCCCACAATGCATTGCAACCCACCCAGCGTCTAGGGGACCGTCGCTAGCCTCCCACAATGCATTGCAACCCACCCAGCGTCTAGGGGACCGTCGCTAGCCTCCCACAATGCATTGCAACCCACCCAGCGTCTAGGGGACCGTCGCTAGCCTCCCACAATGCATTGCAACCCACCCAGCGTCTAGGGGACCGTCGCTAGCCTCCCACAATGCATTGCAACCCACCCAGCGTCTAGGGGACCGTCGCTAGCCTCCCACAATGCATTGCAACCCACCCAGCATCTAGGGGACCGTCGCTAGCCTCCCACAATGCATTGCAACCCACCCAGCGTCTAGGGGACCGTCGCTAGCCTCCCACAATGCATTGCAACCCACCCAGCGTCTAGGGGACCGTCGCTAGCCTCCCACAATGCATTGCACGGTGTCACTGCCTCCCCTACCCCCAGCGGCATGCTGGGGGCGCAGCTCAGAGCTAACTCCTGAGAGACCGTGAGCCCTGCCCGGCACCCGCCCTCCCAGCAGCCCCCAAGCAAACCAGTCTCCTTCCAGCTAGAGAGGGGACTGGCTGGGGCCTGGGACGTGGGGACTCTCCCCTCCAGGGGCCACGGGCGCCGCCTCCCTATGTAACCCGGGCACCCGCCGCGGGTCCTCCCTAGGGCCAGCAAAGCCATAGGGCAGAGACCCAGAGAGGGGGGGATGCTCAGGAGAGCCGCCGGCAGATCGGGGGTGTCACCCGGGGTGGGGAGTCCCGGGCCCTGCCCCCATCCGCAGCCGGGGGGCTCCCAGCCGGCAGGGGGCTCAGGAGGGTCACCAGCCCCCAGGAACCCAGTGCGGCACAGACTGGTCAGCACAGGGACCAGGAGCAGCCAGGGCAGCCCAGCTTGGGGGGAGCCCAGAACCAAGGGCCCTGCTCCCCAGCTCTGCCCCCCAAGCCCACCCAGGCTCACCCACACACCCAGCAGCCTGGTCCCAGCCCCCCAGACAGGCTCATCCTCCCTCCTTGGACCTGTTTCCTGGGCCAAAGGGGTCTCCTGGCCACATTGCTCCCGGGCTCAGGGTGAGGGACGTTGGCCAGCGTATACAGCGTATTCCCTCCATGAGTCACACCCGGAATCCCCATCTGGGATCGGCGCAGCCCCCAGGGAAACTGAGGCACATGCGGGGCTACCACAGGACAGTAGAACTCAGATGCAGCACAAGGGGATCCAAGCGCCGGGTTCGTCATGCAGGGAGAGGGCCGGGCCTCGCCACCACGAAACGCGACCGGCGACAATACGGAGGAGAAAGGCGCCAGGCCGGCGCCCCGAGAGGCCCCATCCCCCATCCCCCGCCCTGCAAAGCCCAGCAGCACCCCTGGATTTCCTCCCACGCTTCACTCAGATCCCTTCCTCCTTGTTTGGAGCCCCCCACTTCTAGAGCCCTGCAGCCCCAGCTGATCCCCCAAACGTACCAGACCTGTCCCCCATCGGCGGGCCTAACCGGACACAGCCTTGCTCTGAAACAGCCATGCAAGAGCCCTGGAGTCCCGGCCCCCAGCCCGCCTGCTCTACCCACTACACTCCACTCCCCTCCGAAGCCAGGAGAGAGCCCTGGAGTCCTGGCCCCCAGCCCGCCTGCTCTACCCACTAGACTCCACTCCCCTCCGAAGCCAGGAGAGAGCCCTGGAGTCCTGGCCCCCAGCCCGCCTGCTCTACCCACTAGACTCCACTCCCCTCGCGAAGCCAGGAGAGAGCCCTGGAGTCCTGGCCCCCCGCCCGCCCCGCTCTGACCCCAGACGTGTCTAGACAGCTGTAGCTCCCTGGCTCCCTGCAGTTGTATCTGGCTCCCGCCCCGGCCCTGCAGCCAAAGTCAGGCTTTGAGGGATGAGCTCACTGCACACGGGTTCTGAGACGCAGATCCTCAGCCAACATCTCTGCCGAGCCTCAGCCACGACCCGGCCTGTGTCCCTACGTGCCCCAGGGGGCTGCACGGCGGGAGTGGGGGGCACCGGCAGGGCTGGGCTGGCAGGGGCTGTGGGGCGGGAGTGTGGGGCACTGGCAGGGCTGGGCTGGCAGGGGCTGTGGGGCGGGAGTGTGGGGCACTGGCAGGGCTGGGCTGGCAGGGGCTGCGGGGCGGGAGTGTGGGGCACCGGCAGGGCTGGGCTGGCAGGGGCTGTGGGGCGGGAGTGAGGGGCACCGGCAGGGCTGGGCTGGCAGGGGCTGGGGGGCGGGAGTGAGCGGCACTGGGGGAGGCTGGGCTGGCAGGGGCTGTGGGGTGGGAGTGGGGGGCACCAGCAGGGCTGGGCTGGCAGGGGCTGGGGGGCAGGAGTGAGGGCCACTGGCAGGGCTGGGCTGTCAGGGGCTGTGGGGCGGGAGTGGAGGGCACCGCAGGGCTGGGGGCAGGGCTGGGCTGTCAGGGGCTGTGGGGCGGGAGTGGGGGGCACCGGCAGGGCTGGGCTGGCAGGGGCTGTGGGGTGCGTGCGCGGGGCACTGGGGGGGCTGGGCTGGCAGGGGCTGTGGGGCGGGAGTGAGGGGCACTGGGGGGGCTGGGCTGGCAGGGGCTGTGGGGTGGGTCTGAGGGGCACTGGCAGGGCTGGGGGGAGCTGGGCTGATAGGGGCTGTGGGGCGGGAGTGGGGGGCACTGGGGGAGGCTTGGCTGGCAGGGAGCAAGGGGGCGGGAGTGGGGGGCACTGGGGGGGCTGGACTGGCAGGGGCTGGGGGGTGCGAGTGGGGGGCACCGGCAGGGCTGGGCTGGCAGGGGCTGGGGGGCGGGAGTGCGGGGCACTGGGGGAGGCTTGGCTGGCAGGGAGCAAGGGGCCCATCTACCCCGGTCTCCCACCTCCTGGCTATGCCAGAGGAGCTGCCGGCTCCGAGTCGATGGAACCGGGGGACCTGCCCCCCATTGCAGGTGTCACACGGAGCCTGCCTGTCCCAGGGGAGTATCTGACCCCTCCCCCATCTTTTCCCACCTCTCCCTTCCCGTCATGCCGGCTGCCCCTCACCCCGGTGTCTGGTCTCCCAGCAGCAGGTGCCCCCCCGTGACGGCGCGTCGGGGTTCTCCCGGCCCTGCACCCCCGCCCTCAGCCGGATGTGACTCCGCCAGCCAGTGGAAGAGCGAGGGGTCACTGCGGCCCCGCATGGGACGGATGGGGGCTTAGGACGGCTCCCCTGGGGGAAGGGGTCGCAGGCCCCTGAGCCTCCCTACACTGGTTAGTCTGCGTCCCCCACGCTGCCCCACAGCCGCCTGCCCCCCTCCACAACACCCCTTCCTTTGCTCAGCGCCCTGGTCTCCGGGACATGAGGCTCTCGGGGCCACCCCCGCCGGGCAGTGCAGACGCAGGCCAGCAGGGGTCACCCCCAGCCCACACAGCAACCAGGGAGTGCCCCGCCAGCGTGGGCCCAGGGCCACAAGTGGAGACAGCCCCCCCCCCCGTCACTCCCCCGGCCCCTCAGGCCAGATCGTGGGGTGGCAGGTCCGCCCCGGCCCCACGGCCTGGCACGTGGGGGGGACTCGCTCACCACCTGCCAGGGTGTGGGGCCGGGCACTGCTTCCAGGGGTGTTGGCAGGGGGGTGTCCCGGACGCCTGGGTTCCTCGTCCTGGTCTCTCTCCTGCAGCCTCCAGGACCCGCCCTGTACACGGTCCCCCTGGGCCCGCGTGCTGTCGGCCCCTGGCCCCGTCTGTCCCCCAGCCCCAACACGCCACCATCCGAGCCAGCTGCTGCTCCACCCCCTTGGGGTCCAGCCCCTCGGCCTCCCCGGGCGCTGGGTCTCCACTGGGGGGACGTGCACCAAAAGTCCAGGCACCTGGGTTCTCTGTGGGGGGGAGTAGAGACTAAGGGATACAGCAGGGGGAAGGGGGGAGCCAGGACGCCTGGGTTCCATCCCTGGCTCTGGGAGAGGAGTGGGGGCTAGTGGTTAGAGCCGGGGGGGCTGGGAGGCAGGACACCTGGTTAGAACTGCGGCTGTGGGGAGAGTCTGGAAGCTGGGACTAGAACCCAGGTGTCTTCACTCCCGTCCCCCACTTCCAGTTCCCATCCCCACCCCATAGCCCCTGCAGGATGTGTGGGTCCCACTGGGACACCCCGACCTAGGAGGCCTCTATCCCGAGCTCTGCTGGGATTGGCTGATAACGCAGGACCAGGTGAACCCCCCTCCCCACCCCCGCATCCGCTCCCTGCCGCCTCCTGCCCTCTAGTGGCTGCTCCTGGTCCCTGCAGGCGCCTCCTGCCCTCTAGTGGCTCCTCCCTGTACCTGCAGCCACTTTTCTGCCCTCTAGTGGCTGCTCCCTATCACTGCAGCCACCTGCTGCCTTCTAGTGGCTCCTTCCTGTACCTGCAGCCGCCCCCTGCCCTCTAGTGCAAGGATGGCCAAATGCGGCTCTTCAGAAGTTAATATGCGGCTCCTTGCATAAGTAGCAAATCCACGGCTGCTCCAGCTCCTGGGCAGCAGCCTTCGCCGCCTCCCAGGGCCGAGGGAGATGACCGCCACCGCACCTTCCCCCGTGGCTCCCCACCCCCTCCATCCTCCTGGTGGGGCTCCTGGTGCAACTGTCAACCAGGGCGGACTGTCCTCAGTGTACCAGGACTGCATCGCGCCGCCAGGTGGGGAGGGCCATTTTCTTTTTTATTTAAAAAAAATCCAGGGCTGGAGCTACAGGTGCCAACTTTCCCCTCGGCCGGAGGGTGCTCACTGTTCCACAACCAGCCCTGCCCTAGACGCTACCCCCCTAGGATCCTGCCACTTCCCACCCTCTCCACGGAGCCTGTCACACTCACGCTTCTCCCTCCAGTGTCTCCCACTGAGACAGAGCTGATCCCAGGGGGCAGGAGAAAAGGAGAAGGAGGCTCTGACCGGTGGGGCTGCCAGGGGGCGGGATGTGCTGGAGGCGGGGCTGGTGACACAGAACTGTTGCTCTTTGGCAAGGTGCATTGGTCAATTCTGGCTCCTTCTCAGGTTTAGGTTGGTCACCCCCTTCTAGTGGCTGCTCCCTGTCACTGCAGAGCCTCCTGCCCTCTAGTGGCTGCTCCCTATCAATGCAGCCTCCTCCTGCCCTCTAGTGGCTGCTCCCTGTCACTGCAGCCCCTCCTGCCCTCTAGTGGCTGCTCCCTATCAATGCAGCCTCCTCCTGCCCTCTAGTGGCTGCTCCCTGTCACTGCAGAGCCTCCTGCCCTCTAGTGGCTGCTCCCTATCAATGCAGCCTCCTCCTGCCCTCTAGTGGCTGCTCCCTGTCACTGCAGCCACCGCCTGCCCTCTAGTGGCTGCTCCCTATCAATGCAGCCTCCTCCTGCCCTCTAGTGGCTGCTCCCTGTCACTGCAGAGCCTCCTGCCCTCTAGTGGCTGCTCCCTATCAATGCAGCCTCCTCCTGCCCTCTAGTGGCTGCTCCCTGTCACTGCAGCCACCGCCTGCCCTCTAGTGGCTGCTCCCTATCAATGCAGCCTCCTCCTGCCCTCTAGTGGCTGCTCCCTGTCACTGCAGCCCCTCCTGCCCTCTAGTGGCTGCTCCCTATCAATGCAGCCTCCTCCTGCCCTCTAGTGGCTGCTCCCTGTCACTGCAGCCACCTCCTGCCCTATAGTGGAGGGCTGGCCAACCGGTTACAGGAAAGGAGCCAAAATAGTTGTGAATATAGGGCAAAGAGACGGGGGGCAAAGTTGTGGAGCAAAAGGAAGAAAGGAGCCCCCCAGATGCATTTGGTTGAGCAAAAAAAAAAAAAGCCTGCCCCTTTAGATGCGCATGTAAAGACTTTTTGGCCACATCAGGCTCCTGCCAGCTGACGCCCTCTTGAAGACCCCATTTTTAATGCCCTTGCCAGACCGCTTCCCTGCCCCGATAAGCACAGTGAGTCGAGAGGCAGGGTTCATTTTCAGGGGTACAGGGGATGCTTCACAAGCCTCAGGGGTGGTTTTGTGAGCTGCCCCCTGGTGGGCAGCATTTTGCCGGCAAGCTGCGGGTTGGCTACAGCTGCTCTAGTGGTGGCTCCCTGTAACTGCAGATCCTCCTGCCCTCTAGTGGTTGCTCCCTGACACTGAAGCCTCCTCCTGCAGTGTTTCTCCACTAGTGGTACGAGTACCCTTAGGGGTACTTGAGAGAAGCCTGGGGGGGGGGGGTACGCCAGCACAACTGAAATTTGCAGAAAACTGAATTTTTGTTTTAAGTTTCACAGCACTTTATTATTTTTGTACTTTTTACACCCAAAAAAGTCATCGCCCACCTGGCTACGATTAAGTTGTTTAAACAAATGTGTTGCAATGGTAGAAAAAAATTGTGTGTCTGAAAACTGTAGGTACTGGGGGTACTTATATTTTTAAAGGGGTACTTTAGAAGAAAAAAAGGTTGAGACACACTGCCCTAGTGGCTGGTTCCTGTCACTGCAGCCTCCTCTTTCCCTCTAGTGGCTGCTCCCTGTAACTGCAGGCTCTTGCTGCCCTCTGCTGGCTGCTCCCTGTAACTGCAGCCTCATCCTGCCCTCCAGTGGCTCGCTCCCTGGTCAGGACCATGCTGGGTCAGAACAAAGGTTCATCTAGCCCATTGTCTTTTCTGCCAACAGTGACCAATGCCAGGTGTCTCAGAATGAGTGAACAAAATAGGGAATCATCAAGTGATCCCTCTCCTGTTGTCCATTCCCAGCCTCTGACAAACAGAGGCTAGAGACACTACCCACACTGCCCATCCTGACTGATCTGTCCTCCATGAATGTATCTAGTTATTTTTTTGAACTCTGTTAAAGTTCTGGTCTGCACAACATCCTCTGGCAAGGAGTTCCCCAGGTTGACTGTGTGCTCCATGAAGAAAAACTTCCTCTTGTTTGTTTTAAGCCTGCTACCTATTCATTTCATTTGGTGACCCCAAGTTCTTATGTTATGGGAACTAGTAAAGAACTTTTCCTTATTCACTTTCTCCACACCTGTCATGATTTTATAGACCTCTGTCATATCCCCCCTTAGTCTCTTCTTTTCTAACCTGAAATGTCCCAGTGTTTTAAATCTCTCTTCGTATGGCAATTGTTCCATGCCCCTAATAATTTTTGTTGCCTTTTTTTGAACATTTTCCAATGCCAAGATATCTTTTATGAGATGAGGCAACTACATCTGCACACTGTATTCAAGCCGGGGGGGTACCATGGATTTCAACAGAGGAAATCAGATAGTCTCAGTCTTATCCTCTATCCCTTTCTTAATGCTTCCAAATATTCTGTTTGCGTGAGTTGTTAGAGCTAAATTAGTTCCCATCATTTTACATGTATTGTTCGGATTATGTTTTTCATTTTTGCATTTATCATCATTACAATTCATCTGCCTTTTCGTTGCCTCGTTTTGTGAGACTTAGTTTTTGTTACTTAGTTTTGCGAGACTGTTTTAAAGCTTTTCACAGTCTGATCTGGAGTGAACTATCTTGAGCAGGTTTCTATCATCTGCAAATGCTGCCACCTCGCTGTTTACCCCGTTCTCCAGATCATTTATGAATATGTTGAACAGGATGGGTCCCAGTACAGACACTTGGGGAACCCCCCTAGCTACCCCATCTGGTCTGAAAACCTGTCCATTTATTCTCATCCTTTGTTTCCTGCCTTTTACCCAGTTATCAACCCATGAAAGGGCCTTCCCTCTTATCCCACGACGACTTAGCTTACTTAAGAGCCTTTGGTGAGGGACCTTGTCAAAGGCTTTCTGGAAATCTAAGTGCACTACATCCACTAGATCCCTCTTGTCCGCGTGTTTATTGACCCCTTCAAAGAATTCTAGTCGATTTCCCCTTACATAATTGATGTTGGCTCCCCCCACCAACAAATTATGTTCCTCTATGTGTCTGACAATTCTGTTCGTTACTGACATTAAACTTACTGCTCTGTAATTGCCAGGATCACCTCTGGAGCCCTTTAAAAACCCATTGGTGTCACATGAGCTATCTTCCAGGCATGTGGCACAGAAGGTGCTGTAAGGGCAGGTCACACACCACGGCTAGGAGTGCTGCAATTGCACATTGGAGTCCTTTCTGAGCTCCTGGGTGAATGCTAGTGGGTCCTGGGGACTTCCCCCGCCCCCTGCCCTCTAGTGGCTGCTCCCTGTAACTGCAGCCTCCTCCTGTTCCCAACGCATGCCCCCCCCCCCCCCAATATTCTGGGGTGCCCTGGTGACTGGCGATGCCGGCGCCCTGTGTGGGATGAACCCAGGAGCCGTGCCCCCTCTGCCTGCCTGCAGGGAATGGTTTGGAGGGGCACCGGCAGGGCTGGGGGCAGGACTGGGCCGGCGGGGGCTGTGGGGTGGGAGTGGGGGGCACCGGCAGGGCTGGGCTGCCAGAGGCTGTGGGGTGGGAGTGAGGGGCACTGGCAGGACTGGGCTGCCAGAGGCTGTGGGGTGGGAGTGGGGGGCACCGGCAGGACTGGGCTGGCAGAGGCTGTGGGGTGGGAGTGAAGGGCACTGGCAGGGCTGGGCTGGCAGAGGTTGTGGGGTGGGAGTGAAGGGCACTGGCAGGGCTGGGGGGGCAGGGCTGGGCTGGCAGAGGCTGTGGGGTGGGAGTGGGGCACTGGCAGGACTGGGCTGGCAGAGGCTGTGGGGTGGGAGTGGGGCACTGGCAGGGCTGGGGGGGCAAGGCTGGGCTGGCAGAGGCTGTGGGGTGGGAGTGGGGCACCGGCAGGGCTGGGCTGCCAGAGGCTGTGGGGTGGGTGTGGGGGGCACCGGCAGGACTGGGCTGGCAGAGGCTGTGGGGTGGGAGTGGGGGGCACTGGCAGGGCTGGGCTGGCAGAGGCTGTGGGGTGGGAGTGGGGGGCACCGGTGGGGCTGGGGGCAGGGCTGGGCTGGCAGAGGCTGTGGGGTGGGAGTGGGGCACTGGCAGGGCTGGGCTGGCAGAGGCTGTGGGGTGGGAGTGGGGCACTGGCAGGGCTGGGCTGGCAGAGGCTGTGGGGTGGGAGTGAGGGGCACTGGCAGGGCTGGGGGGCAGAGGCTGTGGGGTGGGAGTGGGGGGCACCAGCAGGGCTGGGCTGGCAGAGGCTGTGGGGTGGGAGTGAAGGGCACTGGCAGGGCTGGGCTGGCAGAGGCTGTGGGGTGGGAGTGGGGCACCGGCAGGGCTGGGCTGGCAGAGGCTGTGGGGTGGGAGTGGGGCACCAGGAGGGCTGGGCTGGCAGAGGCTGTGGGGTGGGAGTGGGGCACCGGTAGGGCTGGGCTGGCAGAGGCTGTGGGGTGGGAGTGGGGCACCGGTAGGGCTGGGCTGGCAGAGGCTGTGGGGTGGGAGTGGGGCACCTGTAGGGCTGGGCTGGCAGAGGCTGTGGGGTGGGAGTGGGGCACCAGTAGGGCTGGGCTGGCAGAGGCTGTGGGGTGGGAGTGGGGCACCGGCAGGGCTGGGCTGGCAGAGGCTGTGGGGTGGGAGTGGGGCACCGGCAGGGCTGGGCTGGCAGAGGCTGTGGGGTGGGAGTGGGGCACCGGCAGGACTGGGCTGGCAGAGGCTGTGGGGTGGGAGTGAAGGGCACCGGCAGGGCTGGGCTGGCAGAGGCTGTTGGGTGGGAGTGGGGCACCGGCAGGGCTGGGCTGGCAGAGGCTGTGGGGTGGGAGTGGGGCACCGGTAGGGCTGGGCTGGCAGAGGCTGTGGGGTGGGAGTGGGACACCGGCAGGGCTGGGCTGGCAGAGGCTGTGGGGTGGGAGTGGGGCACCGGCAGGGCTGGGCTGCCAGAGGCTGTGGGGTGGGAGTGGGGCACCGGCAGGGCTGGGCTGGCAGAGGCTGTGGGGTGGGAGTGGGGCACCGGTAGGGCTGGGCTGGCAGAGGCTGTGGGGTGGGAGTGGGGCACCGGTAGGGCTGGGCTGGCAGAGGCTGTGGGGTGGGAGTGGGGGGCACCGGCAGGGCTGGGCTGGCAGAGGCTGTGGGGTGGGAGTGGGGCACTGGCAGGGCTGGGCTGGCAGAGGCTGTGGGGTGGGAGTGGGGCACCGGCAGGGCTGGGCTGGCAGAGGCTGTGGGGTGGGAGTGGGGCACCGGCAGGGCTGGGCTGGCAGAGGCTGTGGGGTGGGAGTGGGGCACCGGCAGGGCTGGGCTGGCAGAGGCTGTGGGGTGGGAGTGGGGCACCGGCAGGGCTGGGCTGGCAGAGGCTGTGGGGTGGGAGTGGGGCACCGGCAGGGCTGGGCTGGCAGAGGCTGTGGGGTGGGAGTGGGGCACTGGCAGGACTGGGCTGGCAGAGGCTGTGGGGTGGGAGTGAAGGGCACTGGCAGGGCTGGGCTGGCAGAGGCTGTGGGGTGGGAGTGGGGGGCACCGGCGGGGCTGGGGGCAGGGCTGGGCTGGCAGAGGCTGTGAGGTGGGAGTGGGGCACCGGCAGGGCTGGGCTGGCAGAGGCTGTGGGGTGGGAGTGGGGCACCAGGAGGGCTGGGCTGGCAGAGGCTGTGGGGTGGGAGTGGGGTACCGGCAGGGCTGGGCTGGCAGAGGCTGTGGGGTGGGAGTGGGGCACCAGGAGGGCTGGGCTGGCAGAGGCTGTGGGGTGGGAGTGGGGCACCGGCAGGGCTGGGCTGGCAGAGGCTGTGGGGTGGGAGTGGGGCACCGGCAGGGCTGGGCTGGCAGAGGCTGTGGGGTGGGAGTGGGGCACCGGCAGGGCTGGGCTGGCAGAGGCTGTGGGGTGGGAGTGGGGCACCAGGAGGGCTGGGCTGGCAGAGGCTGTGGGGTGGGAGTGGGGCACCGGCAGGGCTGGGCTGGCAGAGGCTGTGGGGTGGGAGTGGGGCACCGGCAGGACTGGGCTGGCAGAGGCTGTGGGGTGGGAGTGAAGGGCACCGGCAGGGCTGGGCTGGCAGAGGCTGTGGGGTGGGAGTGAAGGGCACCGGCAGGGCTGGGCTGGCAGAGGCTGTGGGGTGGGAGTGGGGCACTGGCAGGGCTGGGCTGGCAGAGGCTGTGGGGTGGGAGTGGGGCACTGGCAGGACTCAGAGAGCTGCTCCACGCCTTGCCCTCCTGTTATACCAGGGCCACCTATGGGCTCCATTCTCTGCCCAGAGCCACCTGCTCACCCCTCCTGAGAGGCTGCCAGAGGAGAGGTTCCACCTCCGGGTGCCCTGGGGCCTGGCTGAGCGTTGGGGTCGGCTCTCCATCTACACAGGTCCAGGACATGGAGCTGTGAAGGGCTGGGCCAGGTCTGGGCACCACAGAGGGTGTCTGCTCGGGGTGAATTACTCAAAACCAGGGCTGCTTCCAGCCCCAGACTGGAGACCTCCCCAAACAGGCCACACACCAGTCCCACCGAGCGCTCCAGCTGCCAATCCAGCCGGCAGGAACCTCACGAGCAAAACCCCTCAGACACCCCAGCTCTTCCTGTGCCCTAATCGCCCCGGGCGTCACAAAGTGAGGGGTTACAGAACCCAATGACACCTACCGTGAGCCTGTTCCTCTGGTACCAAAAAAACAGCCACAACTCCCAGGTCAATGTACACTCTGCATCTTACCCACAAGATCACGCTGGGCCAGTCCTTTAGCATCCAACATCTAAAGGTTTATTACTAAAAGAAAGAAAAGCCGGAGAGTGAGGTTGTTAAAGTATCATACATGACATGCACCGAATCTCCCAGTTCTCAACGCAGGCTCTAGCAGAGACGTTACAGCTGCTGGCTTAAAAGTCTCTGGTGTCCATCCTATGGCAGGATGGGTTCATGGTTCTTCCAGCTCGTTCCCTACAAGGCTGCATCTGGGATTAGGAGCTGAACTCAAGACAAGATGGAGGGTGCCACATGGTGCTTCTACACCTCTCCTGGCATCTTCCTGGCCAGAGCAGGTCCCATGGTCCAATGACCTATCCCTGTGTCCCATGCCCTGGCTGGTTTGCAGGCTCCATTCCCTTGTAAGTTTGGCCCTTCAGAGTTAAACAGCAATTTCGTTTGCCAAAGCAAGTTTTTCCCTTCCCCTTGTCCTGAGGGCTCAAACCCGGCTCAGTGAAGACAAAGGGCTGGCGGGGTGTGTCTCCCTTGCTCACAAGAGCCATGGCATTCTCCCCCTCCCCCCAATCAGTGGGGTCACAACAATAAGCTGTAGACTCACAAATCTCTCGTCCTTCCACCTCTAACCTCTGTTTCCACATGGAACCAGCTATCAGATTCCCTGATCGATGACCAGTGTCCACCGTGTCCAGAGATGGGCACTTAACTGCCATCTCCTGCATCCCAGAGAGAGTGACCACACAGCCGTTCTGCCCTCCACACTTAGCCACACAGTCCTCCTGAATCTGAGACACACACTGTCCACTCTCATCTTCAGCCTGGGAACACGCCTGTCCCGGCCACACTGACCTCCCAGCCAGCTGGTCACCTACAGTCACTTGGTTCTCAGACTGCTCCAATTCTCTGGCTGTTCCTGCCTCACCTGTAACAATCGTCCGCCCCTTTGAAGCCCCTCCAAAGCCATCCGCACTGGATCTTTCTAATTCCAAGGCAGCGGAGTCACTAACAGACAAATTCTGTCTGCCAGGCGCTGACACAAGCATCTCCTGCATCAAGCTGCTGCCTTTTCCAGGTGGAGCTTTCTCCGGAATGGCATCCCCAAGTAAAGCCCTCTCGCCTCGCTCAGTCCCTGCAAACGGCTTGCTACAAGCACTGCCAGGACTCTCTTCCCCATGAGCTTCCTTAAGCGACAGTTCCCCCGTCTCTGGCCCTGCCGCCGTATCCCTCTGCTGAGCCACCACCAACTCCCACATTCATTTACTCCCTGGCTCACCTCTGGCTCCTCAGGTGGACTCACGGACAATCCCCTCAGGCCAACAGACAGAGCGATGAGCTCCAAGGTCAGAGACATCTTCTTCCCCTTTGCAACTCTCTGGACTGGCCCCTCACGGCTCCCTGTCCCAGCACACACAAGGGTAGGAATCCTTCTCTCTTCCTCAGGTAACACACAGGCCCCTGAACCGTCTAATCTCTGGGATCCTGGCCAGACACTGACCAGATCTACCCCAGTCACCGCCTCCTTCTCCCCAGCAGACACAACCCTCGGGCTACCCCCTTTCTGGGCCTTAGCTGTATCCAGACCCAACTCCGGGACAACAGCCCTGCTCTCAGCCATCACAGGCTGCCGGGCACCTTCCTCAGACACAGGAAGAAACTTCCCCGCACACAGACAGACAATCCGAGACAGTCGCTCCCTTGTCCCAGTGCCCCTGGATATTCTCAGGCCCACAGCTAGTGACGGGGACAGCTTCCTTCACTCACACACTGCTACGCCCAGCAGCCAAGCTGCCAGTGCCCACACCCTGTGGCTGCTCACACTTCGCACAGCTCACTTCCCGCTTGTGCAAGGGACATTTCACAAGCACTACTGGCTAAGAACTCATCCCGCTCCAGAACTTTATCCTGTTCCCCAGTGAGGGTCTCCAGGTGTCCGGTTTTGAACTGGCCAGTCCATTATTTGAACTTTCTGTTTGGGAAACAAATGGAGAAAATAGAAATGAGAAAATAGAACTGTCCGGTATTTTCTAACTACTGTGCCATGTAGAGTGCGATGTCATGTCAAGTGTGTCTGGTGCTTTTGTTGAAACCATCTGGCAACCCTATCCCCAGTGAGGAATTCACCCAGGCCCTCCCCTGCACCCTGCTCCAGAGAAGCGTTGTCCCGACCCCTGGGGTCCCCCTGGCCTGCTTCTGATTCCAGCCTCACCCCTGAGGCATCAGACAGGCCCCGAGAACCCTCATGCCCAGGCCCACGGCCCCCCTGCACAGACACCCGGCCCTCTGCCTCAGGCAAACAGCTAGAGACTTTCCCCTCCATTGCAATAGGACCGACTAGCCCCAGACAGCTGCCCAGAGACACACGCACCCCCTTTACAAGCCCCATACGTGCTTTGGGGCTGGGTTAAGACGTCAGCCGAGTTGAACACAACGGCCATGTCACAAAAAGCAAATATGATTCTAGGTTGTATCAACAGGTGTGTTGTAAGCAAAACTCGTGAAGTCATTCTGCCGCTCTACTCTGCACTAGTTAGGCCTCAGCTGGAGTACTGTGTCCAGTTCTGGGTGCCACATTTCAAGAAAGATGTGGAGAAATTGGAAAGGGTATAGAGAAGAGCGACAAGAATGATGAAAGGTCTAGAGAACATGAGCTATGAAGCCAGGCTTCATGAACTGGGCTTGTTTAGTTTGGAAAAAAGAAGATTAAGGGGGGACATGAGAGCGGTTTTCAAATATCTAAAAGGGTGTCACAAGGAGGAAGGAGAAAATTTGTTCCTCTTGGTTTCTGAGGACAGGACAAGGAGTAATGGGCTAAAAGTGCAGCAGGGGAGGTTTAGATTGGACTTTAGGAAAAAATTCCTAACTGTCAGGGTGGTCAAATATTGGAATAAATTGCCAAGGGAGGTGGTGGAATCTCCCTCTCTGGAGATATTTAAGAACAGGTTAGATAGACATCTGTCAGGGATGGTGTAGACGGAGCTTGGTCCTGCCTTGAGGGCGGGGGGCTGGACTCGATGACCTCTCGAGGTCCCTTCCAGTCCTATGATTCTATGATTCTATGAATCACACCCACACGGTTACACACCGAACTCCCCGGAGGAGACAGTCGCTTCAGTTCTTCTATTTTCTTAAGCTGAAGTTCAAATCTGGCAGCTTTCTCCTTGGCTTGTCTGAGCCTCCTGTCCGACTCGACCATCCTCTTTGCAGCTTCTGCCTTTCTCTTGGCAAGTTCTTGTTCCTGCTTCTGCCTTTTCTCAACAGATGTTTTGATTAGCTCTTGCGCTAATTCAGCCCTTTCTTTGGCAACTTCTTGCTCTCTCAGCAATTTCTTTGGCTTGCTTCTGCTCTCTTTCAGCAGCTTCTTTGGCTACTAACATCCATCCCTGTTCTGGTTCAGAGGCTCTCTCTCTAAAAGCAATGCCTCTCTCCAAGCACAAATCCTTCAGAGTCCTTTTGTCCAGACTCTCGTATAGTCTCTGGCTCATCGCAGCGGCTCTTTAACCCACCAAACTCTCAACACCCCAAAATCCAATGGAGACAGCGCGGGGTCCTGATCCAAAGCTCAGTTGACCAAGATCTGTGGAGCCAGCCAACTACGCCACTGTGACAGACCAGGCCGGGTCTGGGCACAGCTGAGGGCGTCCGCTCAGGGCGAATTGCTCAGACTCAGGGCTCCTTACAGCCCCAGACTGGAGACCTTCCCAAATAGGCCACACACCAGTCACACCGAGCGCTCCATCTGCCAATCCGGCCAGCAAGAAGCCTCATGAGCAAAACCTCTGAGACCCCAGATCTCCCCGTGCCCCGATCAACCCCAGGCCTGGACACAGGTGAGGGGATCTAGAACCCAATTACACCTACCCCGAACGGGTTCTTCCGGTCCCAAGAAACCAGCCACAGTCCCCAGTCAATGTACACTCTGGATCTTACCCACAAGATCACGCAGAGCCAGTCCTTTAGCATCTACAATCTAAAGGTTTATTACTAAAAGAAAGAAAAGCAGGAGAGAAAGGTTGTGAAGGAGAATACATGACATGCATCGAATCTCTCAGTTCTCAATGCAGGCTCTCAGCAGAAGTGTTACAAACTGCTGGCTTAAAAGTCTCTGGTGTACATCCTGTGTCAGGATGGGTCCACGGTTCTTCTGGCTCATTGGTCCCTGCAAGGCTGCATCTGGGATCAAAAGCTGAACTCAAGACAAGATGGAGAGTGGCACATGGCACTTATACACCTCTCCTGGCATCGCCCTGGCCAGAGCAGATCAGATGGTCTAATGACGTATCCTGTCCCATGCCCTGGCTGGTTTGCAGATAGCCAGACACGTCCCTGAGGTGCGTATTGGCACCTAGAGATCTATTGTCCCTGCACAGTCAATGGCTGAACACTCTTTGCCCATTGCTCTGCCTCAGACAGTGAATTTCCAGCACCTACACAGAGTCTATATTCATAACGCCACACACAGACACCATACAAGTACATGACTAGCATATACAGGGTCCATAGAACACAAGCTTTCATTCAACACCTCACATGGCCCCCTTTGTATAGACTTTGGGGGCCACCCCCCCTCCCCCGCCCAATAGGTGCAGGATAATCTGTAAAGTTCAGTAACGTGACAGGCGCCCTGGGGATAAACAGCCCAGGAGGAAAGAGACGTCAGCTTCCTAGCTGGCTCCACCCGCTGCTGGGGCCGCCCGAGCCGTCCGTGGACTCCCCGGCGGTGGGTTCCACCCGGCCCTGCACACAGCCGTGCCCGGTGGGCTGGGAAAGGCTGCAGGGCGGAGGGAGGGAGCAGATGCAGATCCGCATGTCATAGCAACCTGCTGCGTGTGGCACACTTGGTGCAACGCCGGTTGGAGGGGAGGGGCTGGAAGCGTTCCTGGCGTGAGATGGCTCCCTTGCTCAGAGAGGGGGGTGCAGGAGGTTAGCCGGTTAATCGAGAAGCTGATTCTTGTTGGTTTTTGTTACTGGTTAAACTCGCCCCCACCCTGCCCCCGGGGAGCTGACTGCTCTGTGCTGCAGGCTCTGCAAACCCCACACCTGGGGGCACCAGCTGCCCCCCCCCTGCTGCCTAGCACCCCAGGAGTGGGGCTGGTGACAAGGGGCATCTTGAGCACCTCTCCAGCCTCCACCATCCTTCCCCCCTGCCCAGGGAAAACAATCAGCCCATGTCACCATTCGACTGGTAATGGTGACACGGCGGCTGGCCGTTTCTATTGTTGGCACCCCCGCTCGGGACAGGGGCCCCCCCGCAAGGGGGCCGGACACGGAGACCTCTTTGAGGCCAGAGACAGTTAGAGGCTGCAGGGCTCCCATGTCCTCATGCAGCTCTGAGAGGGGTGTGGGATTGAGGGGGCTAGAGCGAGGGGGGCCGGGAGCCGGACTCCTGGGTTGTCCCCTGGCTCTGGGAAGGGGGGCCAATGCTCCGACAGCAGAGCCCATGGGGCCAGCAGCGGGGACCCCGTGGAGCTGGAGGCTGGGACGTCAGGCAGCAGCCGCACCTCACACATCCCACTCGGATGGCATGAACAGGGGGAAATCTGCCTGGCAAATGCCAGGCTGTGGGGCCTAGAGGTTCGTGGGGAGAGAATCTGGGAGCCAGGAGGGGACTAGGGTCTAGTGGGTTAGAGCCAGGGTTGGGGGAGGCGGGGCTGGGAGCCAGGACTCCTGGGTTTTCTCCTCAGCTCTGGGAGGGGAGTGGGGTCTAGTGGTTAGAACAACGGGCTGGGAGCCAGGACTCCTGGGTTTTCTCCTCAGCTCTGGGAGGGGAATGGGGTCTAGTGGTTAGAACAACGGGCTGGGAGCCAGGACTCCTGGGTTTTCTCCTCAGCTCTGGGAGGGGAATGGGGTCTAGTGGTTAGAACAACGGGCTGGGAGCCAGGACTTTTGGTTTGCAACCCTGGCTCTGGGAGCCAGCGACACTGCATGGGGGACTGTTGCATCCAGGCAAGAGGTGCAAAATCTGGGGGGTACAGTAGCACCTCTGCAGCCCCACTTCCCGCCCCAATGGAGGAGAGCGGTTAGAGCAGGGGGGCACGCCTGGGACCACCTTGGAGGGGGCGCTGCCTCAAGACCTCACTCCTGCAAGCTCTGGCCTGCTGCTGATGGAGACACACACTTGGGCGAAGCGCGGAGAAGGGGAAAGGACGCGAAGGGAAATCAGATAAAAACCACCCGTTAAACCCCAAGTTGCCACATGCCGGCGGTTCCGTAACGGCCACGTTTCTTGCCAGTTGTGAGATCTCGATAACACAGCGCCCCCCTCCCCTCCCCTCCCCTCCCCTCCATCACCACCCGGGGGCTGCCATTAAAACCCCGCAGCCCAACGGGACCCGCGGGGAACAGACAGCGGGCGAGAGGTAAGAGATCCCCAGCCCAACCCCCGGGCAGCCCCAGATGTTCACAAACTGGGGGTCCGGCGCCCGTGACACTGGGGGGCC
Source organism: Pelodiscus sinensis (assembly GCF_052426305.1). NCBI lineage: Eukaryota > Metazoa > Chordata > Testudines > Trionychidae > Pelodiscus > Pelodiscus sinensis. Next base: position 134,438,804 of record NC_143056.1, on the reverse strand, counting down.
TGTAAAACCAATGCTGGGCGCAGCTTTTCCCTTGCCCCCAGCGTTCGCAAGCCCCCTCCGCAGCCCCGCAGCCTGGAAATGGGTTTTCCTTTGAGACGGAAATCGTGCCGGGCTCACCTGACTCCTGGAGCTGGGGCTTTAGGAATAAAATGAGACCCTGCCGAAAGTCCTGGGAGCCAGCCAGACTGTATCCCTCCCATAGGGCCCCATTACCCACCCCCACCGGCCACCCCATCCCCTGCCATGGGGCCGGACAGCTAGTCTGACATCTGGTCACTCCAGTTTCTTTCAGCTGATCCCCCTCGGTGAGTTATTCGGGGGTCGGACGCCAGGATGTCCCCCAAGAAAGCCGCCCTCCTGCTTCTCGCTGCAGTTTGGCTGCTGCCCTCAGGGGACTCAGCGGTAAGTGGCTTCGATACAGTATCCCTGCCCCACCCCAGAGGTGGCTGCATCTCAGCGCTAGGTGAGCCGCCTCCCTGCAGCACCGCTGTGCAGCTGTTCCCTAGCAGCCCTGCTCGGGGAAGGAGGCACATCCCACACATCCCACTCGGGTGGCATGAACAGGGGGAAATCTGCATGGAAAATGCCAGGCTGTGGGGCCTAGTGGTTAGTGGGGAGAGACTCCGGGAGCCAGGAGGGGACTAGGGTCTAGTGGGTTAGAGCCGGGATCGGGGGGGCTGGGAGCCAGGACTCCTGGGTTTTCTCCTCGTCTCTGGGAGGGGAGGTGGGTTTAGTGGTTAGACAAGGGGCTGGGAGCCAGGATTTTTGGGATGCATCCCTGGCTCTGGGAGGGGAGTGGGGTCTAGTGGTTAGAGTCAGAAGGAAAGGGGGGGAGGGCGAGCCAGGAGACCTCTGTCCAGCAGCAGCAGGAGGTGCAGCGGATCCTCAGACTAGCTGAGATCAGGGGGTTTTCCGGCTCTCCAAGTGCAAACAGAGGGGGAGGCCAGTGGGGGAAGGGGGCCTGGCTAGAAGGGGACTAGCCAGAATGGGGGGCCCAGGAGCAGCTGGGGGGGCAGCTGGACCAAGGAACATGCTGGGCGGGGCGCAGGCCGGAGCTACACTTAGCAGGTAGATCTCAGCCGGGCACCATTGCTCTGGGGGGTGCAGGCGTCACGCCCTGAGCCCTGCCCCCCACCCGACCCCACCTCCCCTGCCAGGCGCCCTGCCCAGAGACGAGCTGGGGGCCACGAACCCCCTTTCTCAGGCTCCCGCCAAGGCCCGGCCCTGAGGGCCCAGAACTCACTGGGGAGGGGCTGGCTTAGGGGGGCCCAGGCAGGCAGAAGGGGGTCGGAAATGGGGGTGAGAGGGCAGAAGAGCCCAGAGCCCCCTGCAGAGCCCAGCACCCCACGTTCGGAGGACTCGGCGGCTCTGAGTGACGGGGTCAAATGGCCCCGGCTCAGCGTGCGCCAGGACACAGGCTGGGAGAGGGAGTGACCTGCCTCAGGAACGGGCCAGGAGTCCGGCGCTAACCACTAGATCCCACTGCCCTCCCACAGCTGGAGGGGGAACCCAGGAGTCCTGGCTCCCAGACCCCCTCCTGCTCTACCCACTAGACCCCACTGCCCTCCCACAGCTGGAGAGAGACCTCAAGAGTCCTGGCTCCCAGACCCCCCCCTGCTCTACCCACTAGACCCCACTGCCCTCCCACAGCTGGAGAGAGACCCCAAGAGTCCTGGCTCCCAGACCCCCCCTGCTCTACCCACTAGACCCCACTGCCCTCCCACAGCTGGAGAGAGACCCCAAGAGTCCTGGCTCCCAGACCCCACCCCCACCCTGCTCTAACCACCAGACCCCACTGCCCTCCCAGAGCTGGAGGGAGACCCCAAGAGCCCTGGCTCCCAGGCCCCCCGCTCTCTACCCTCTAGACCCGTGGTCCCCAACACGGTGCCCGCGGGGGCATTTCTCTGCACCCGCCAAGTGCTCAGGGCTCGCCTGGCCCCGGGCGCATGGCGCACAGTGAGCGCCGGCCCCGGGGGCGCCGCGGATTCACCCCCTGCGGCGCAGGGGGGGGAGAGAGCGCCGGGCGTGCGGCGCTTGGGGGAGGGGAGGGGAGAGAGCGCCAGCGCCGGCCCCGGGCGCGCGGCACTTGAGGGGAGAGCGCCGGCCCCCGGAATGCGGCTATGGGGGGCCCCGCCCCCGGCTATGGGGGGGCCCCGTCCCCGCCACCGCGCCCCCCGGGCGCCCGGCGGGCGAACAGCCACGCCCCCTGGCGCCCGGCAACCCCAAAAGGTTGGGGACCACTGCTCTAGACCCCACTGCCCTCCCACAGCTGGAGAGAGACCCCAAGAGTCCTGGCTCCCAGACCCCCCCCCCCGCTCTACCCACTAGACCCCACTGCCCTCCCACAGCTGGAGAGAGACCCCAAGAGTCCTGGCTCCCAGACCCCCCCCTGCTCTACCCACTAGACCCCACTGCCCTCCCACAGCTGGAGAGAGACCCCAAGAGTCCTGGCTCCCAGACCCCCCCCCTGCTCTACCCACTAGACCCCACTGCCCTCCCACAGCTGGAGAGAGACCCCAAGAGTCCTGGCTCCCAGACCCCCCCCACTCTACCCACTAGACCCCACTGCCCTCCCACAGCTGGAGAGAGACCACAAGAGTCCTGGCTCCCAGACCCCCCCCCCCCCCGCTCTACCCACTAGACCCCACTGCCCTCTCACAGCTGGAGAGAGACCCCAAGAGCCCTGGCTCCCCCACGCTCTCCCCGGCCTGAGTAGCTCTCCCTTCATCCCGTCTGAGCGTGAGCCCATGTCTGCTAGGCCCGCCCCTGTGCACCCTGCGTGGGCGAAGGCGGCCCCCAACTCGACATGGCCGCCTGGTCGGTGGATGACACGTACCGCGGCTGCGAGCCCGCCATGGAGCACAGACTCGCGGCCCTGCTGCGCCTGGAGCTGGCGAGCAACAAGAACTTGCGGGAGGCGTGGGCCAAGGCCAAGGAGGAGTGGATGAGGCTGAAGAAGATCCCCGTCTTCACCCCGAACATGCAGTCCTTGTGCAGCGTGGCCGTGTGGGCCTACACCCTGGAGAACCCGCCTCTCTACCGGGAGTTTAACAACGCCACCCGGCTGGGCTGGGCGGGCGGCTCCCGCTCCTACGCCCGCTACCCCTTCAAGGCCCTGCACTTCCTGCTGACCCAGGCGCCCCGAGCCATCTGGGGCATCCAGCCCAGCTGCTCCACCGTCTACAGGGGAACCAAGATCGACTTCTCCGTCGGCCGCGTGTTCCGCTTCGGCCACTTCACCTCCACCTCCCGGAGCAAGGCGGCCGCGGCCAACTTCGGCCAACGCACCTTCTTCCAGCTGGTCACCTGCACGGGCTACGCGCTGCAGGGCCTGTCCCACATCCCCAGCGAGCAGGAGGTGCTGGTGCCGCCCTACGAGCTCTTCCGGCTGCAGAAGATCAAGCGGAACGGGGCGGCCAAGACGGTGCAGGCCAAGTCGGTGGCCGTGTGCAGCAACCACAACTGCGCCCTGACGGGGCACGGTAGGACCTGGCGGCGGGAGGGCGGTGGGCTCCCGCCAAGGGGCCGGCTCGGGGGGCGGGAGACGTTCCCCGCCGGGCCGGGCCAGGGAAACGTAACCGGGTCTTGTCTCTTTTCCAGGAGACCCCTATGTACCGAAGTGTCCTGCTCACCAAGGTACCGGCCTTAGCCCTCCGTTGCATGGGCACAGGGGGGCAGTAAGGATAGCAATGGAAAGAGTCCTGGGCCCTCCTCCCAGCTCTAGGAGGGGAGTGGGGTCTAGTGGTTAGAGCAGGGGGGAGGACCAGGAAGGGGAATGGAGTCTAGTGGGTAGAGTGGGGGACTGGGAGTCAGGACTCCTGGGCATTATGGGAGGGGAGTGGGGTCTAGCAGTTAGAGCAGGAGGGCTGGGCTCTCTCCCTGGCTCTGGGAGGGGAGTGCGGTCTAGTGGTTGGAGCAGGGGAGCTGGGAGTCAGGACTCCTGGGCGCTCTGGGAGGGGAATGGGGTCTAGTGGTTAGCGCGTGGGGGGGCAGGGGGGAAGGGAGTGGAGTCTAGTGGTTAGCGCAGGGGGGGCGGCCAGGGAGGGGAGTGGGGTCTAGTGGTTAGCGCGGGGGGGGGGGCTGGGAGGGGAGGGAGGGGAATGGAGTCTAGTGGGGTCTAGTGGTTAGAGCAGGGGAGCTGGGAGTCAGGACTCCTGGGCGCTCTGGGAGGGGAGTGGGGTCTAGTGGTTAGCGTGGGGGGGGGAGCAGGGGAGCTGGGAGTCAGACTCCTGGGCACTCTGGGAGGGGAGTGGGGTCTAGCGGGTAGAGCAGGGGAGCTGGGAGTCAGACTCCTGGGTGCTCTGGGAGGGGAGTGGGGTCTAGCAGGTAGAGCAGGGGAGCCGGGAGTTAGGACTCCTGGACGCTCTGGGAGGGGAGTGGGGTCTAGTGGTTAGCGCGGGGGGGGGGGTCCAGGGAGGGGAGGGGAGTCTAGTGGTTAGAGCAGGGGAGCTGGGAGTCAGACTCGTGGGCGCTCTGGGAGGGGAGTGGGGTCTAGCGGGTAGAGCAGGGGAGCTGGGAGTCAGACTCGTGGGCGCTCTGGGAGGGGAGTGGGGTCTAGCGGGTAGAGCAGAGGAGCTGGGAGTCAGACTCGTGGGCGCTCTGGGAGGGGAGTGGGGTCTAGCGGGTAGAGCAGGGGAGCTGGGAGTCAGACTCGTGGGCGCTCTGGGAGGGGAGTGGGGTCTAGCGGGTAGAGCAGGGGAGCTGGGAGTCAGACTCGTGGGCGCTCTGGGAGGGGAGTGGGGTCTAGCGGGTAGAGCAGGGGAGCTGGGAGTCAGACTCGTGGGCGCTCTGGGAGGGGAGTGGGGTCTAGCGGGTAGAGCAGGGGAGCTGGGAGTCAGACTCCTGGGCGCTCTGGGAGGGGAGTGGGGTCTAGCGGGTAGAGCAGGGGGCCTGGGAGTCAGACTCCTGGGCGCTCTGGGAGGGGAGTGGGGTCTAGCGGGTAGAGCAGGGGAGCTGGGAGTCAGACTCCTGGGCGCTCTGGGAGGGGAGTGGGGTCTAGCGGGTAGAGCAGGGGAGCTGGGAGTCAGACTCGTGGGCGCTCTGGGAGGGGAGTGGGGTCTAGGGGGTAGAGCAGAGGGCTCCGAGCCAGGAGACGGGCTGAGCTCGAGCTACGTCTGGGGGAGGAGCAGCGCTAGCGGGGCACGGCTGGCTCACAGGTGCGTGTTTGTCTCCCCGCAGTGCTGCACTTGTGAGCTGCTGGCGCTGGGGGGAGCAGCAAGCGCTGCGGCTGGGCCTGGCCATGTCCCCGGATGGGGGGACCCCCCCCCGCCTCTCCGCTGGAACGCTTGGGGAACACAGCCCCCCCCCCACTTCCCACTTTCACCTTCCCGCCTGGCAGGCCTGCGCCTTCCCCCGCCAGAGCCGGCTCCCGTGCTGCATTGGCCAGGGGCCCAGGCACTGAGACCGGGGAGGGGCCCAGGGCCTTGGAACGGGGCCCCACCGGCCCACCTTGGCACATGGGAGTAGTAGCCGCAGTGGCACCACCCTCTTCCCAGTGGGGGGGCTGAGATGGGTCTTAGCCCCTCCCATGGCCCCCCCTCCCCAGGGACCCAGAGCTGCTGACGGGTGCCCTGGACCCTCCACCTGGGGTCAGGGACGTGGGTTGGGGGCGGCTCTCCCGCACCACGGCCCCCCGCCCAGGGTAGGTCCCACCTGCTCCCTGCGCTGCCCTTCCCACCGCCGCCCCAGCCAATGTGTCCCGCTTCCCGGTCCGGCCGCGGATCCCGTTCTGCCTTCTCCCGCCTCTCCGGCGCAATAAACCCGCCCGCTGCAGCATCACAGGGACTGGCCCGGTTGCGCCTTCGTCGCCAGGAGTCCAGGGTGAGGGGCTGTGCTTTGCCCTTGCCGGGGCGGGGGAGCTGGGAGAGCCACACGGGAAAGGGGGGGGGCCTCACAGCAAAGGGCGGACACGTGCCCTCCGGCGCTGGGGCTCGGGGGGCTGCGCCCGCTTAGCCCAGAGGGCAGGAAGAGGGGGAGGGGAGGGGGGAAGGGGGGTGCGGGAATGGGACTGACTGCCTGGGGGGGCAGGGATTTGCCCCTCGGGGGGCTGGCTCCAGTGTGACCCCAGAACAGAGGTGGAGCCCAGCGCCCGGGGAAGGCAGGCGGGGCCCGGATCCAAGAGGGGCAGAAGGGGACAAGGCGGTTGGGGAACCCCGAAGGGGCCGCGCCCGCTGCCTGGCTGAACTGTGCGCAGGGGTTCTGGGGGGCCGGCCCTGGGGCCCCCGGTTCGTGGAGCCCACAGGCCATGAGCTAACCCGGCCAGGGAGACGCGGCCGGAATCTGCTGGACACGGTCTCCATCTACTGGGGAGCGCCGGGGGGGGGGGCAAGTTCAGGGCTGAGGAGGGGAGAAAGAAAGGGGGGGGCTGTGTGTGTGTGTAACAGCATTGGAACTGTGTGTGTGTGTGTGTGTGTGTGATTCATAGGAATAAGTATATGTATATTCATATTCTTATAATGGAGTAGCTAGTGTATTGTCCTAGGTAAAGGCATTATTCTACTGCCTGTGCTCACTATCCCATGTACTGAAATCGATCTGTGTAACTGCACTGCTTTCCTTTACTATTCTGTGCACAGTAACGTTAACAAGAGTTCATCTGAAGCATTTTTACTGGCTCCTCTCATATCTAAAAACCGAACCACACGACACCGGAAAAGCTTGTTTCGAAAGAGAGCGTCCACACGGCAAAAGCACAACGAAACAGCAGTGTGCTTTTGCAGAAGATAGCATCCACATGGATTGGACACTCTCACATTTCAGTTATGATTAATATGGACCAAGTGGCCATCAGGGCACCTGTCTTATTTCCTGGAGGCCTCTTCTTTTGAAAGAATTCCCTCTTCCCCGTCCATGCACGCCTTTTTCCGAAAACGTTTTTTTGGAAAAAGTCTTCTTCCTCATAGAAAGAGGTTTACCGCTGTTGGAAAAACCCCTCCATTCTTGTGACTTTCTGTCGAAAGAACTGAATGGCACCGTGGACCCAAATATTGTTTTTCTCTGCCCCCTTGTCACTAGGATGCCAAAGGGTCCCGCTTACTCCATTTGCCCCGGGAATCCTGCACCGTGTCCCTTTAGAGCCCCACACACCCTCTGGTCTGGGGCAGAAGCGATCTCTTTGCCCCACGGCTAGTGGCCACCCTGCGGAGACTACGGAGCATCTGGGATCTCCTGCCCAAATCCTTCGCCTGTAGCCCATGCACTTAAAGCAGCATGTAACAGTCAGGGTTAGATCCCAGGACTCCTGGGCTCTCTTCCTGGCTCTGAGAGGGGAGTGGGGTCTAGTGGTTAGTGCGGGGAGGGCTGGAAGCCAGGATTCCTAGGATCTATCCAACGTTCCCTCTAATTTTTTCCATCCATGTGCGGAATAAATGTTATATGCACTGATGCATGTGCGGCCGTGCACCGCCAGTGAAAACACACGCTCCTGGATGAGGCACTGGGGGTGCTGTGCTAATCAGCGAGGTGGCTTTGAATGTCTCCTGGGTGGCCATCCAAGCACTCCCCAGGAAAACCTGTTCTAGCCCAGCTGTGCCAGCCTACAGGGTCACGTCATTTCTCTGAATGTGGTCCCCGCCCCCCGTCCATCAGACCAACCCTGCTGTTCCTCAGACTATCAGCTCTTTGGACAGGGACTGTCGTTCATTAGGTCTGTGCAGCGCCTGGCCCAACGGGTCCCCTTCCAATCTCAGCCTGGGCGCCCCGATCTCAGCGGTAGCCGTAGGAAATCCAGACCCAAACCAGGCCCCGCAGGGCTGGGAGACACCGCGCTCTTTGCTGTTTGTAAAACCATTTATCCACAGCTGGAACGCCAAATGGATTACAACCAAAGACACACACGCGCGGAGAGAAAAACGCCCCCGCGCGTGCGCACGACACAACTGGCCCGCTCACCGCTCTCTGCCCCCTGCTGGCGTGCACCAGTAATGCAGCTGGGAAAACAAACAGCCCAGCCAAACCCAGCACTGGGGGCTTCTACCCTCCTCCACAGATACCATGTGGCATCTCGGGGGATGTGGCATCAAGGCAATACAGTGTGTGGGTTGGGTAAGGCACCCGCTAAACCTCTGGAAACCTGGGATTGAGTCTCTGCTCCATCGCTGATTCCCTGGGCGAATTTGAGAAGACTGGGGATTAGGTTACAGTAGGCAGTGGGGAGGGATAAACCCAGAAACACATGGAGATGAGAGCGGACACAGATTGGGAAGTCGATGAGACACACACTAGGGAGTAGAACAGTGCACCGGAAAATAGATTTTCCATTCCCTGGAAAAAAATTGAGTTTTTTGGCCCCAAAATTGCAACTTTTTTTGGCAAGGAAAAAAGTTCATTTGGGGTCAAAATGTTTCCTGTTGGTTAATACTCAACAGTTGGACATTTCTGGGGGTACAAAACACGGCTCTCCAAAAGAAAAGCCATCGCCAAATGAAGTATCGAAAGTTTTGACATTTTCAAATTTGAAAATGTCTATTTTGTATAGAAAATGGAATTGAAATGATACCGGGGGGGGGGGGAGAGGGGCTGGCCTTGTCAACGCCATTGCTTGTTTCAAATGGAAACCAGCTGATTTGACCCTAAAGTTCTGCCCCGCTCTTAGGGAGCAGGTTTGTTTGGGAGGTGAGATTAGGGGAGGGGGAGAGGGGAGGAGAGTGGCGCTTACCTTGGGCAGCTCCCAAAAGCAACCAGGGCCCTGCTCTGGCAGCTGCTCCTAGGAGAGGAGCTAGGGGTCTCTGTGCCCTGTTGCCCTCAGGCACCGCCCCTGCAGCTCCCATTGGCCCCAATTCCCGGCCAATGGGAGCTGCAGAGTCAGTGCTCGGGGTGGGGGCAGTGGGTGAGGCCCGCCAGGGGCTGCGAGGATGTGCTGGATACATCCGAGCGGCAAGGGCAGGGCGGAGGCCTGCCTTAGCCCCACTGAGCCGTGCCCCCCGTCGGCAGGCGATTTCAGCCTGGGCGCCGCACTGTCCAAGATTCCCAGAGGGGTCCCCACCTCCACTCAAAACTGTTTAGTGGCCGGCACATGGAGAAAAGGTTAAACCCCCTGGACAAGACAGGGTGGGATTAGCCAGGTATATTAAAGAGAGCAGCTGGCCAGGGAGAATAGGGATGGGGAGATGGTTAGAGGGGAAACGGGGATCAAAAAACGGTGCTGATTACACACCAAACTGCCTAGAGAAACCCCACACAGCGATCCAGGCCATGAAGGGCAGGAATTCCTCACGCCGCTGGGTTTAGGGAGAGTCAAAGGCGGGTGAGCAACGCTCATGCTCCAGGGCAATTCATAGGGGTCAGGGAGGAAATCAAACCCCCCCCCCCCCATATTGCAAGGCAGCACCTCTTCCTGGCACTATGGGGACTACTGAGCCCCTGCCCTACGGCGCAGTGCCCTGAAGGTACAGGCAAGCTCTGCCATCCATGCATGGTGCCTGCTTCATGTGAGACTGTCGGGGCAGCAGGCGAACCAGCAACGGACCCACACGAGCAGGAGACAGGAGCGTCTAATTGCTGCTTGACTCAGCCCATCCTGACCCCAGAGGGAGGGGAAGAGGGGTTTGCTCCTGACCCCACCCGCAGCCCCCATGAGGAGAGACGGCGCAGAGGGGCTGGGGTCTCAGTCTCAGGCATCTTGGAGGTCGGGAATGTCGGAGAGGATCATGGGAGAGCCCAGCTGCAGCTCCTGCTGGAGGGATTCCATATCGGCTGGGTTCATCCGATGCACCTCCAGCCAGTCAGCCAGCAGAGAGGCAGAGAGAGGGGCTGAATCGCCCTGGCTAGGGGAGGAAGAAGAAAAAACAGATCAGACAGACGCGGGGCTGAGCAGCTAATCACCGTGAGCCCCCAGGAAGGACTGGAACCTGTGACCCAGGGACCTAGTGATGCTGCAGAGCTTCATGGGAGTTGTAGTTCAGGGGCTGTAGTCTGACAGGATGCCCCAGGAGCTCCCTGGGAAAGCTTAACTGTGGGTAGGGCTCCCCAGCCAGTCCAATGAGGGAGCCCGGCTCAGAGGACAGAATGAGATAACCCAGCTACTACTCCCATGATGCACTGCAGCAGCTCAGCCAGAGGGAAGCCATGGGGCATCATGGGAGATGTAGTTTGACCAGGGGGTGCAAGTTATGGAAAGTGGGGGGCAGCTGAAGAACTCGGATGAATGGACCTACAGGGTTAACGCAGTGGGGGGGCTGGGGAGCAGGATGTCCGGCAGCGGCTCTAGCGGCTTCGCGCAGCAGGGAGGGCTCACCTGTCCCTGTTCTCCGCCGCCATGTCAAAGGACTGATTGAGGAATTCCTCCAAATCGAACCCCACGCCGTAGCCCGCTCCACTGCCCTTGGGGGTCACCGAGAAGACGGGCGGCAGGAGATCCTCCACCTGTGATGGCAGCAAGACACAGTGAGCCTGGCCCCCCCGGCGCCCATCTCTCCCACCCCCGCTTATCGGCTCCCCGGCAGAGACGGAGCGGCCCCATCCGGGCCCACCTCGACGGATCTGAGGCGCTGCCCTTAAAAGGGAAAGGCCCCGTTACCTGCGACTTGGAGAGCTGCTGCGTAACCATGGTGATGTCCGGTGACTCCGTGGGGACAGTGTCCGGCAACGGGGCTGTGGCGACCGGGTGCTGGTTGGGCCCTTTGACGCCGCCTACCGCTGGCTCCGGGGTCCTCTTCCCCATCTCCTGCAGGAAGACGGCCGGGTCCAACCCCACGCCCTCCCTGCCTGGGGGCACGAGGCTGCCCAGGGGGCGGCTCGACGGCCCCTCTTGCGGCTGTGCCCCGTTAGGGGTCGTTGGGCCTTCCCCGGGTGCCAGCCTCCCGGCCATGGGCCAGTTCTCTGGGCCCTGGGCCCCAGGCCATGCCAAGCCGAAGGGGGCCTGGAAGATCTGGCCCGGGGCGTATTTGACGCTCAGAAGGCACTCAGGTTTCGACAAAGCTTTGTGGCAAGCCGTGGAGGCCACGAGAACTGGAGGGAAGGGGCCGGGCGGGGCCGGGAAGTACTGCACCATGTTGGGAGCGGGGCCACTGGCTGGGTCTGCAGTCATAGGCAGCACAGTGAGTTTAGCGCCACCGCCGGCTGGCGCCTTCTCAGGGAAACTCAAGAAATCCGACGTCGCAGCCATGTGACTAGCTGACATGGCTGGGAGGTGGCCAACGGCTCCCGGTGGAAGGTGGCCAGTAGGGGTGGCTGGAAGGTGGCCAGTGGCTCCTGGTCGAAGGTGGCCAGCATGGATGGCTGGGAGGTGGCCAGCAGGTCCCAGTGGAAGGTGGCCAGCAGGAGTGGCTGGAGGGTGGCCGGTGGGTCCTGGTGGAACATGACCGACAGAAGTTGTTGGGAGATGGCCAGTGACTCCCAGCGGAACATGACCTGCAGTCATGGCTGGGAGTTGGCCAGTGGCTGCCAGTTGAACGTGACCTGTGGCTCCCAGAACGTGGCCGGCAGGCGTGGCTGGGAGGTGGCTGGGGGCTCCCGGCGGAACGTGGCCGGCAGGCGTGGCTGGGAGGTGGTTGGTGGCTCCCAGCGGAACATGGCCGGCAGGCGTGGCTGGGAGGTGGTTGGTGGCTCCCGGCGGAACGTGGCCGGCAGGCGTGGCTGGGAGGTGGTTGGTGGCTCCCGGCGGAACGTGGCCGGCAGGAGTGGCTGGGAGGTGGCTGGTGGCTCCCGGCGGAACGTGGCCGGCAGGCGTGGCTGGGAGGTGGTTGGCGGCTCCTGGTGGAACGTGGCCGGCAGGCGTGGCTGGGAGGTGGTTGGTGGCTCCCGGTGGAACGTGGCCGGCAGGCGTGGCTGGGAGGTGGTTGGCAGCTCCTGGTGGAACGTGGCTGGCAGGCGTGGCTGGGAGGTGGCTGGTGGTTCCCAGTGGAACGTGGCCAACAGGTGTGGCTGGGAGGTGACCAGCAGCCCCTGGTGGAACATGACCAGTGGCTCCCGGTGGAACGTGGCCAGCAGGCGTGGCTGGTACAGGACCGACAGGCGTGGCCGGGGCGTGGCCAGCAGGAACAAGGTTGCCAGGCGTGGTTGGGGCGTGATCCATGGGCCCATTGAGAGCCAGTTTCTGATGATTCCGGTCAATCATCTTGGTCCATCTCTCCAGGAGGCTGCGGTCGTTCTCGCTCAGCACCAACCCGCCCAGCACGTCGCCGCGCCGCAGCTCCTTGCGCTCCTTCTCCTTCTGCTTCTTCTCCCGCTCCTTGGCCCGCTCCTGCCGCCGCTTGCGCTTCTCCTCCCGCTCCCGCTGCCGCTCCTGGGCCGTCACCGGCTTCCTCATGTCCAGGGGCTCAGGGACGGAGCTCAGGGTGTCTGGGAACAAAGCACAGAGGAGTCAGCTCGCTCCCGGCAGCCCCGGGCATCACCCCCAGCCCTGCCGGTGCCCCTCACTCCCGACCCGCGAGGCCAGAGGCGTCCAACCTAGACAGCTGGCTGGGAAGGGCCCCCTCAGGGTAACGGCCCGTAGAAGAAGCATGGCCCACACCTGGTGAGCCTTCCTGTGTGGACAATTCGGTCACCCTGCAAGTAACGGGTACCAGAGCATGTGACCAGCCCACAAGCCTCTGTTACCTACCAGCTCTGTGTTCTTGGGGAACCAGAGCATGGCCACCTGTCCGCCCTGTGCTCTTGGGGAGCCAACGATGGAGTTACGACCGTTCGCACTTACGACCAAAGCTCCCATGGAGCGGTCGTAAAGGCGGTCCCCGAGTTCCGGACGCAACCCGCGCGTACGAACAGCGCGGTCGCGTGTAACTCAATGGGGTGCGAGTTACGAACGGATCCAGTTACGGCCCAGTGTTTGGTGCGTAACTCGTTCGTCACTCGGGGAGAGGCTGTACAAACAAATGCAAAATATCCCTCTTAGGAAGCATCAAGTGCACACATCCAAACTGGGACCCGAGGAAGAACTACCCCAGAAAAGAATCTGGAGGCCATAATGCGCCATAAGTAAATAAGCGTGAACAGAGTAACACTGTGAGCAAACATCATTCTGGGGAGTATAAGCAGGTGCAAGACACAAGCAGCTCCACTCCAGACCGTACTGTGTCCCGTTCTGGGTGCCACATTTCAAGGAAGATGTGGACAAACTGGAGAAAGTCAAGAGGAGAGCAACAAAAATGATCGCTCGTCTAGAAAACATGACCTGTGCGGGCAGATTGAAAAAACACCTGGTTTTCTTGAGTCTGCAGAAGAGGATTGAGAAGGACAGAATAAGTTTTCAAGCTTGTTACAAGGAGGATGAAAATGTGTTCTTCTTAACCTCCGAGGATAGGACAAGAAGCAACAGGCTAAAATTGCAGCAAGTGCAGTTTGGAATGGAAAGCAGGACAGATTTCCTGCCGGGGTGGTTATGCTCCGGAACAGAGTGTCTAGGGAGGCTGTGGGATTTCCATCTTGGAGGTTTTTAACAACAGGTTAGACAATCACCTACCAGCCGCCGTTAGGGCAGGGGAATGGCCCAGATAACTATGGGTATGTCTACACTACCCCGCTAGTTCGAACTAGCGGGGTAATGTATGCATACCGCACTTGCTAATGAAGCCCGGGATTTGAATTTCCCGGGCTTCATTAGCATAAGCGGGGAATCGCCATTTTTAAATCCCCGCTGCTTCGAACCCCGTGTAGCGCGGCTACACGGGGCTCGAACTAGGTAGTTCGGACTAGGGTGCCTATTCCGAACTACCGTTACTCCTCGTGAAACGAGGGTAGTGTAGACATACCCTTACTGAGGTCCCTTCCAGTCCTCTACATCTCTGATTCTAGGAAAATCAGAAACAGAATCCAAGATTCCTGGCTCCCAGCCCCCGCCACCGCCCTGCTCTCACCACTAGACCTCACTCCCTTCCCGCATCCCAGCCTTTCACCTTTGTTCTTATTGCGCAGCGCCGACTTCAGCAGCGCGGCCTTGAGCGCCGCCTTGGTGTCGTCCGAGATGGCCCCCTCCCTCTTCGGTGGCAAGGCTTCCGGCTCAGCCTTTACCTCGGCCGGCCCCTCGAGGTTGGGGGGAGCCCCAGGCGAGGTCAGGTCTATGGTCTCCGGAGGGTAAGGGACTTCCACGGGGGCTGGCGACTCCATGGCATAGTCTCCCCCAGTGGATCCGGCGCTGGGCATGTCCACGTCCTGGCAGCGCAAGGGGGCAGCAGCGGGCGGGGCGGCATCGGCCGGCCGGAGGGCGGGTTTGAAGCTGATCTGCCGGCGGATCCCTTCGCGGCGCTCATGGAAGTCATGGATCTCGGCCACAATGGCCTCCTTGATTCGCTCTTTGGTGAGGACCTGCTTGTCGAAGTCGAAATCGAAGGCGGGCACGCAGTCGGGCTCGTCGTCTGGGTCGTGGTACTTGGCCACGAAGGGGTGCTTGAGGGCCTCGGCCACGGTGATCCGCTCGCGGGGGTCGAAGCGCAGCATCTTGGCCAGCAGCGCCAAGGCCGAGCGGTCGGCCTGCTGGTAGAGGGTCTCCCAGGGCACCGGCTGGCGGGAGGGCAAGCTCTGGATGTAGGCACGTACCCGGTCAGCCCCGATGGCGTGGATCACCTTGGCGGAGGGCGTGCCCAGCACCGTCATGATCAGCTGCAGCTGGTGGATGTAATTCTTCCCGGGGAAGAGCTGCTTGCGGCCCAGCATCTCGGCAAAGATGCAGCCGACGGACCACATGTCAATGGCCTGCGTGTATTCATGCAGGGAGAGCATGAGTTCCGGGGCCCGGTACCACCGCGTGGCCACGTACTCGGTCATGAAGTATTTGTACTCGTCCGGCTTGGTGCACAGCCCCCGGGCCATGCCGAAATCCCCGATCTTCAGCTCGCAGTTCTCGTTGATGAGCAGGTTGCTGGGCTTCAGGTCGCGGTGGATGACGTTGGCCGAGTGGATGTACTTGAGACCCCGGAGCAGCTGGTAGAGGAAGTATCGGACATGTTCCAGCGTGAGGGGCTGGGAGGAGTGGATAATCTGGTGAAGGTCGCTCTCCATCAGGTCTAGCACCACGTACCTGCCAGGGGGTGGGGAGGTCAGTGGGGAAGAGGACCCAGAAGTCCTAGCTGCCAGCCCCACCCTCACGTTCACTCACTAAACACCCCTCCCTAGAGACCCCAGAGGTCTAGGCCCCCGCACAAGTCTCCCTGCTCAACCCTACCTCTTCCAGAGCCGGGGAGACAACCCAGGAGTCCTGGCTCCCAACCCCACCTAGCTCTAACCACTAGATCGCACTCCCCTCCCAGGACCAGGGATAGGCCTCAGGAGCTCTGGCTCCCAGCCCCGTACGCCACTCTCCTAGGGTTGCCAAATGGACACACTTGACATTACATCACAACCTACATTCCATCTTATTTAGAAAATACCAGCCAGTTCTATTGTCTCAATTTGTTTCCCGAACTGAAAGCTCAACCACTGGACTGTCCGGTTCAAAACCAGACACCAGGCGACCCTACTCCCCTCCCAAAGCTAGGGACAGGATCCGGGGCGGGCGCTCACACGGATCTGAAGTCATCATAAGGCACCGCGGGTTTCAGGATGTCTTTGATGGCGATGATGTTGTCGTGCTTGAAGTGTTTGAGGATCTTAAGCTCGCGGAGGGTCCGCTTGGCGTTCATCACCACATCGAAGGCGTTGGGGATCTTCTTGATTGCCACCTGCTGGCCTGGAGGGAACCAGAGCAGAGAGGGTCAGAGTAGAGACGCCATCCCCTGCGCAGCCCTCCCCTATGGAACCCAGGAGTCCTGCCTCCCAGCCCCAAACTCTGACCCCTCTAGGCCTAATTCCCCTCCCAGGGCTGTGACTAGACCCAGGAGTCCTGCCTCCCAGCCCTCCTCCCGTTCTAACCCACGAGCCCCCATGCCCCTCCCAGGAGTGCGGCTGGGTCCGAGCTGACCTGTGGACCGGCGCCGGGCGGAGCTGACCACGCCGTAAGCTCCGGTGCCGATGGTCTCGATGACCTCGTACTCGTCCCCCACCTCGAAGGTGACGTCGAGGGAGCGAGCCTTGAGGATGGCCAAGTTCTTGGCTGCTACGGTGGCCCGGTGCGCCGGCTCCCGCTTGTCCCGCTCCTCCGCCTCCTCCTCTTCTTCCTTCCGCGGCTCTGCCATGGTGCCTGCCCCCTGCTGAGGGAAGGCCGGGCAGGGGGAGATCAGGGAGAGGCTCCCTGAGAGAACCCAGGCATCCGGGAGTGGTGGTGCAGGCAATGGGGGGTGGGGGGGTACAGGGCCTCAATCAGCTGTGGTGGGGGAGGGGAAGAGAGAACTAGGAGAGGGTGGGGTCACAGTGCACGGAGCCTGGCAGGGAGGGGGGCGGGGCCTGGCAGGGAGGGGCGGAGCCAGCAGGGTGGGGGCGGGGCCTGACAAGGTAGGGATGGGGCAGGAGTCTTGGGGACTGGGCACCATGGGACCAGGCCTGGCAGGGAGGGGGCGGGGCCTGGCAGGGCGGGGGCGGGGCAGGAGTGTCTCTGGGGTGGGTGCCATGTGACTGGGCCTGGCAGGGAGGGGCGGGGCCTGGAAGAGAGGGGCGGGGCTTGGCAGTCGGGGGCGGGGCCTGGAAGGGAGGGGCGGGGCTTGGCAGGGAGGGGGCGGGGCAGGAGTGGGTGCCATGTGACTGGGCCTGGAAGGGAGGGGCGGGGCTTGGAAGCCGGGGGCGGGGCCTGGAACGGAGGGGCGGGGCGTCATGGGGCAGAGACTCTCTCCCCTTCGCGGAGGGGCCGAGGGCCGCTGGGGGCGGGGTTTCCCCAGGGGGCGGGGCCTCGCGGCCTCTCTCACCAGCTCGCGCCCCGCGCCTCCCCAACCGCGGGCCGGTTCCCCCTCGGGTCCGCCGCTCCCAGCGCCTGCCCCGAATGCCCGGATGTGGCGTCGCCCCGCCCGCCCGGCCAATCACGGCGGAGGAAGGGGCGAGACCCGCAGAAACGCGCAGGGGCCGGGCGGCTCCAAGTCCCGCCCACTCTCTGGCGGATGAGCCAATCGCGCGAGGGAGAGGGCTTCCTTACGCAATTCCCGCCCTCCCAAGGCGTGGCCAATCACGGGCTAGCTTCTTGAGAAATTAGCCAATCAGAGTAGAGGAGCAGGGCGACGGCGATTTTTACCGAAACGCCACCACCTAGCAGGGATTGACCAATCACAGAGTGGTTCCCAGCCAATCAGAAAGAGAGTGTCTAACCTAAACCCCGCCCTCTCTTAGGGATAGATGGACCGAGCAGCCAGTCAGAAAGAAAACTGATTCGTCTTTTTTATACATCCCTCTTACTCCCTCTAGCCAATCAGCGATTACTTCCTCATTACTGCTATCCAATCAGATCGCAACAGTGGGCGAGGCGGGGGGGGGAGGGCCGGGAATTTAAAGGGCCAGGCAGCCCTTTGTAGGGGAGAGGCTGAGAGTGTTCGAACAGCGCCTGGAGGGGCAGTGGGGGCTAGTGGTTAGAGCAGAAGGGCCAGGGAGGGCAGTGGGGGATAGTGGTTAGAGCAGGAGGGCCAGGGGCCAGGACTCCTGGGTTCTAGCTGAGGGAGGGCAGTGGGGGATAGTGGTTAGAGCAGGAGGGCCAGGGGCCAGGACTCCTGGGTTTTAGCTGAGGGAAGGCAGTGGGGGATAGTGGTTAGAGCAGGAGGGCCAGGGGCCAGGACTCCTGGGTTCTAGCTGAGGGAAGGCAGTGGGGGATAGTGGTTAGAGCAGAAGGGCCAGGGAGGGCAGTGGGGGATAGTGGTTAGAGCGGGAGGGCCAGGGGCCAGGACTCCTGGGTTCTAGCTGAGGGAAGGCAGTGGGGGATAGTGGTTAGAGCGGGAGGGCCAGGGGCCAGGACTCCTGGGTTCTAGCTGAGGGAAGGCAGTGGGGGATAGTGGTTAAAGCAGGAGGGCCAGGGGCCAGGACTCCTGGGTTCTAGCTGAGGGAGGGCAGAGGGGGATAGTGGTTAGAGCAGGAGGGCCGGGGGCCAGGACTCCTGGGTTCTAGCTGAGGGAAGGCAGTGGGGGATAGTGGTTAGAGCGGGAGGGCCAGGGGCCAGGACTCCTGGGTTCTAGCTGAGGGAGGGCAGTGGGGGATAGTGGTTAGAGCGGGAGGGCCGGGGGCCAGGACTCCTGGGTTCTAGCTGAGGGAGGGCAGTGGGGGATAGTGGTTAGAGCGGGGGGGCCTGGGGGCCAGGACTCCTGGGTTCTAGCTGAGGGAGGGCAGTGGGGGATAGTGGTTAGAGCGGGGGGGGCTGGGGGCCAGGACTCCTGTGTTCTGCCTCCAGCTGTGGGGCGGGTGGGGCTGGGAGTGACAATCCCACTGGAGCCTGGGGAGGGCAGGGGACGTGACAGGGCGCACAAGGGCTCCTGGTGAGTCCATGGAGGCTGAGTCCAGCAATGGCTACTAGCCAGGCTGGGCAGGGTGGGTGTCCCTGGCCTCTGTGCCAGGGGCTTGGAACGGGCGACACTGGGCTAGCTGAACCTTTGGTCTGTCCCTGTCTGGCCGCTCTGCCCCCCCGCCCTAGGAGAGGGGAGTTAGTGGGGTCTTTGGGCCCCCAGCCGCAGGGTGAAATGTCGCCCCTAGATTTTGGGGTGGGTAAGCACAGTGTGTTCCCCTCAGACCTGCCCTGCTTGGCAGGGCTAAGAGCCGGGCTGCCTCCTGCGAGGCTGAGAAATGAGTCCAGCTCAGTGCGTGTATCAAATTTCTGGCCATTCGGGGGTGGTTGTGCGAGAGAGAAAGAGATTCTGTGTGTGTGTGTGTGTGTGTGTGTGTGTGTGTGTGTGTGTGTGTGTGTGTGTGTCTGTGGCCTCGGTGTGGGTGTAATTCTGGCTGTCAGCATGTGTGGGGGAGAGCGATTGTGCGTGTGCCTGTGCCTGTCTATCTCTGAGCATCGCTCCCTGGCTGGGTGTGTTGGGCCCTGCTCCCAGGCACACCCCCTGTGGGTGATAAACTCACCGAGCGCAGAGCAAACCTAACCTGTCACCCAGCTGGCCGCACCTTTCCCCGGGTTTCCCTGTGGACGCAGCACACAGCAGCTCCTGGGCTCTCTCCCGGGCTCAGGGAGGGCAGTGGGGCCTGGTAGTTACAACAGGGGGAGCCAGGATCTGCCCCTCATGGCTTCCAATCCCCCCCAACTGGGCTGTCTCTCGGAGGAGTTCTCCTGCCCTGTGTGCCTGGACTGGCTGCGGGCTCCCGTCACGCTCCCCTGCGGCCACACCTACTGCCAGGGCTGCATCGAGACAGCGTGGGGCACCATGGGGGTCCCTCCAGCCTGCCCTGAATGCCGGGAGCTCTGCCCCGACCGGAGATATGCCCCCTGCAGGCTGCTGGGCAAGCTGATCGACCAGGCCAGGGGGGTGAGCCCTGGTGGGGCAGGGGAAAGGGCGCGCCCAGAGGGCAGGGGCCAGGGCTACAACGAACCCCGGAAGATGGAGGGAGAATGCAGCAGGGAGATCCGCGGGGGACCAGCCACGCACGAGAACCCCACCCACCAGGCCACCGTACAGCACCAGGTGAGACGGGGAGCCTGGGCTCTGTCCCCCACTCTGGGGGGAGAGTGGGGGCTCTGGCCTGTGATCCCCCACCCTCACCTCCAGCCTGTTTCCTGCCCTGTAGGAAGAGCCGGCCTCAGCTGAAGCCCAGCTGGAGTCCAGCCTCGCTCAGCTCCTGCGGCTGAAGAGGGAGGTGGAAGAAAGGATTTGGAACCACCAGGTACCTGGGGCTGGGTGGCGGGAAGGGCAGGAGCCTGGACCCCCCCCCCCACATGGGCTCTGGGGGCCAGCAGGGCCGAGTAGCTGTGAAGGGCAGGGCTGGGGGTATCTGTGACTATGCCAGAGACTTGAGTCTTCCCATCGCTGGGAGATAAGAACAGCAGAATGGCCAGACGGGGTCAGACCAAAGGCCTGTCTCACCCAGTGGGCTGACGGCCAGGCCCCGGAGGGAGGGAACACAACAGGGAAGCATCAAGTGTTCCCTCCCCAGCTCCTGACAAACAGAGGCCAGGGACCCCATCCCTACCCAGCCTGGCTAGTAGCCACTGATGGACCTAACCTCCAGGAATCTATCTAGCTCTTTTTTGAACCCTGCTAAAGTCCTGGTCTTCACCAAATCCTCTGGCGAGGAGTTCCACAGGTTGTCTGCGCCCTGCGTGAAGAAAAACTTCCTTTGGTTTGTTTTAAACCCGCTACCTGTTCATTTCATTGGATGACCCCTAGTTCTGATGTTATGGGAGCCAGTAAAGAACTTTTCCTTGCTCACTTTCTCCACACCTGTCCTGATTTTATTGACCTCTGTCATATCCCCCCCAGTCTTTTTAATCTCTCTTCATATGGGACCCGTTCCAAACCCCTCCGCATTTTTGTTGCCCTTCTCTGAATCTTTTCCCATGCCAAAGGTAGTTTTTTGAGGTGAGGCAACCACATCTGCACACAGTATTCAAGATGGGGCTGTACCCTGGATTATCCTCGCTCCCTTTCTTAACGATTCCCAGCTTTCTGCGTGTTTGCCTGGCGCTGCGCATGGAGTTACCTGGTCCGCAGTGGAGATGACTTACAGAAGGATCTCGAGAGCCGGGGGCCAGACAGTAGTAGCCACAGAGAGTAGTTAGGTAGAAGCTGCTGGATACTCGAGTAGCTGGAGGAATATTACTCCAGTGTAACCTCGAGGTGCCTGGCGGTTGTATTAGCGAGCACGTGGGCTGCTGGGTCCCCAGAGAGGGTGAGCAGGATGCAGGCAGGTACCTGGGAGCGCTAGCTCCTGGGGTGCTGGTCCCGCTGCATCCTCTGGGCACTGGGCGGGTCCCTGTTCTCCAGGCGACGGTGCTCGGCCTGGGGGATCACATCTCGGCGGAGTTCGGGAAGCTGCGGGGCTGGCTGGCCACCCGGGAGGAGCAGTGGCAGATGGGGCTGCAGCAGGCGGGCAGCAGGCAGCTGCGGGCGCTGGAGAGGAACCTGCAGGAGCTGGAGGGGAAATGCCACGCGGCGCGGGAGATGCTCACGGAGACCCAGGGCCCCCTGCCCCAAGGGGACGTTGCGGAGTTCCTGATGGTGAGTCCAGCGCCCCCTAGTGTGGAAGAGCCCCGTGTCTGCTCCCCACCCCACGCAGGGAGTCCCCGGAGCTGGCGCCCCAAGTCCCACACAGGGCCTTAAAGAGACAGAGCTATACTTATTGCTTCTCTCTCTCTGTGTCCGTCCCTCACAGGACATCAAATCCTTCCTGACCTGGTAAGTCCGCCGCGTTCCTTGGTCCCTCCCCACACCCCCTTCCCCATTGCTCAGTCCCTAACACGCTGTGGCCGGGGCGGTTCTCCCCCCTTATACAGGGCGAAGCAGCATCTGGCTACGCCTCGTGGGCCAAATACCGGGTCCATGTGGCAGATCCTGGGGCAGTTTAAAGGGCCAATCCAGTATACTGCCTGGAAGGACATGAAATCCATCCTCAGCATCGGTAAGAGAAAGGGGCCCAGCAAGGGGTGCTCTCCCCTGGCAGGCAGGGCTGGTGCCAGGGGGCTCTGTGGGTCAGGGAGGGGGCAGGGCCCAGCAGGGGGCTCTCTCCCCAGGCTGGCCCAATGCACCAGGGTGGTGCTAGGGGGCACTGTGCTGCAGGGGACCAGCAGGGGGCGCTGTCTTCTGGCAGACAGGGCTAGCCCTGTGCCCCAGGGTGGTGCCAGGGGGCGCTGTGGGGCAGGGAGGGGTCAGGGCCCAGCAGGGAGTGCTGTCCCCTAGCAGGCAGGGCTGGCCCAATGCACCAGGGGGTGATGTGATGTGCTGCAGGGGACCAGCAGGGGGCACTCTCCCCAGGCAGGCAGGGCTGTCCCAGTGCACCAGAGTGGCACTAAGGGGCATTGTGCTGCAGGGGACCTGCGGGGAGCGCTCTGGGTTGGCCCAGTGCCCCAGGGTGGTGCCAGGGGGCGCTGTGGGGCAGGGCCCAGCAGGGGGCGCTCTCCCCTGGCTGGCAGGGCTGGCCCTTAGCAGCTCAGTGCTGCAGGGGGCCTCGATTTAACCCTCCCTCCCCCACCCCCTTCTTGTCCCTCTCCAGATCTGCCGCAGGTGACGCTGGATCCCACCACGGCTCATCCCTGCCTGGTTCTCTCAGAGGATCGGACCCGGGTCCGGGACGGACACCACCGCCAGCCCCTCCCCGACACTCCTGCCCGCTTCGATTTCTGCGTGGCTGTGCTGGGCGCGGCGGCGTTCGCCTCCGGGAGGTGCTACTGGGAGGTGGAGGTTGGGGAGAAGCAGGCATGGACGCTGGGCGTGGTCCATGCCTCCATCAACCGCAAGGGGAAGATCCAGGCCTCCCCCAGCAAGGGCTTCTGGGTCATTCGGCTCCGGGGCGGGACTGAGCTCATGGCCAAGGACACGCCCCCAGTGGTGCTCCGCCCCCGGAACCTGCCCCACAGGATCGGGGTCTACCTGGACTACGAAGGGGGCCAGGTTTCCTTCTACGACGCCCACAGCATGTCCCACCTCTATACCTTCAGCGCGCGCTTTGCAGAGAGAGTGTATCCCTATTTCTGCCCTGGGCTGTATGATTCGGGGGGGAATGCTACCCCCCTGAAAATCTGCCCCCTGCCCTGAGTCAGCCTTACCCTGCTCCGGGGCCAGACGGAGCTGGTGCCCCCTAGCAGGGAAAGGCCCCTTGTCCCATTTCCCCAGCCCCCTGAGCCAGCCAAGCCCCTGCCCAAGGGCCAGCTGGCAGCTGGTGCCCCTAGAGGGGTTAGGCCCTGTGATCCATTCCCCAGCCCCCTGAGCCAGACAATGGATTATTGATGAATGGCCATCATCCTCAGACTCGTCAGAGCCAGCTGTTTGGTTCTCCGAAGCAAGAAGGAACGGAGCACAAGGCCAGACTGCACCCTGCCAAGCAGGGACTCCAACAAGATCCTCATGGACATGCAACCCAGCACGAACCCCCAATGTTTCCTCTACTCTTTTCTACCCATGCGTGGATTTTTTCCATCTGTGTAGAATAAATTTTGTTATGTGCACCACAGTGTGTGAAGATGTGCACCACCAGGAGAAACACCAACCTAGCGGTGGGTGCCCTGCTAACCAGCTAGGCAGTATTCGAATTTTTCCTGCGTCCCGCTTCCAGGGAATGCTGGCTCCCAGCGCGATGCCCTGGCCGGAAGAGCTAGTGTGGTCCTGGGGGCACACACAGGGGAATGGCGAGTAGGAGCTGAGAGGTGATTCCCACTGGGGCCCTGCTGCTGGGGTCCTGTGTCCAGTTCCGGGGCCCCCACTCAAGGACAGTGATGGATCGGAGAGGGGGCAGAGAAGAGCCGTGAGAAGGGTCAATGGGTCAGGCAGCCTGCCTGAGAGAGATTCCCGGAGCTCTGGCTAGTTCCAGGAGCACAGAGGGCTAAAGGGTGACTTGGTCGTGCTCTGTAAACACCTCAGGCAGGAGCAGAACAGTGATCAGTGGCTGTCCAGCCTGGCCGACACAGGCCTAACACAGCAGTTCCCAAACTTTTCGGCATCGTGCCCTCTTTTTGATTTTTGAGGAACCCTCACGCCCCCGCTCCCAAAAACGTAGCAGCAAAATTCAAAGTGGGATTGACGGGGGGGTGCGTCTGGGTTGCCTCGTGCCCCCCCTGGAATTTTTTCACGCCCCCCAGGGGGCACACCCCCCAGTTTGGGAACCCATGGTCTAACAGGAACCAATGGCAGACCAGTTCAGACTGGAAATAAGGGGCATCTTGGGGAACTCACCCTGAGGACAAGAACAGAAGGCTACGTCTAGACTGGCATGATTTCCGCAAATGCTTTTAACGGAAAAGTTTCCCGTTAAAAGCATTTGCGGAACAGAGCGTCTAGATTGGCAGGATGCTTTTCCGGAAAAGCACTTTTTGCGGAAAAGCGTCCGTGGCCAATCTAGACGCGCTTTTGCGCAAAAAAAACCTCGATCGCCATTTTCACGATTGGGGCTTTTTTGCGCAAAACAAATCTGAGCTGTCTACACTGGCCCTTTTGCGCAAAAGCTTTGCGCAAAAGGACTTTTGCCCGAACGGGAGCAGCACAGTATTTCCGCAAGAAGCCCTGATTTCAGACACTAGGAAGTCAGTGTTCTTGTGGAAATTCAAGCAGCCAGTGTAGACAGCTGGCAAGTTTTTCCGGAAAAGCGGCTGATTTTGCGGAAAAACTTGCCAGTCCAGACACAGCCAAGGTATTGCAGTGGGACCCTGAACGCCAACTGCAGATCAGCTGTTCTTGCGGCTACACCGTGAAACGACAGTGTGACAAACACGGCTGGGTGAGTGTTCACAAGTAAAGCTGCTCCTGGCTACAGCTGGTGGGGCATTTTCCAAAGAGGGAATATGTTTGTGTGGGGAAGCATGCCATGGAAACACTGGGATGACATTTCCGGGAGCAGGATACGGGGGGGATCAGATCAGGGCATTTCAATGTTTTGTTTGCTTGTTTCATTTTGATTTTTTTAATTTTATGTGACCTAATTCTCAACTAGGCTTGGAAGAATTCGATTGGCATCTGCTAATGTTGTAAATGTCAATTTTGCCATCCACGTTCCCAAAGTGATGAAAAACTATTCCACTGGTAATCATGGACAGAGAATCAAAACACAAAATGTGGCATGAGAATTCAGCCTTTGTCATGAAATAGTTGTTGGGCACACACAGAATTTCCTGCAGCTCTGACACTTTACACTGATTAAATTTTTAAAAGTTTAAAAATAAACATCAGCATCTGTCCTGAGTAGAAAATAGAAATCTAGTTCTCCCAAGCTGAATATTCATGGCTATAAATGTAAACCAAAATTAAATTTAAACTATGTGCTGTATAGAATATTTAAATGATAAATGTGTGCATATGCAAACTATATTTCATACACAATATGTCATAGTGTTTACACTTGTACATTTACTATAACTATACATCATTGTTCATAGAACATGACTTTTTTAAAGATTGAAATTGGAACAAAGTGATTTTTCCCCAAAATGTCATTTTGCAGGACTTTTAACAAAATTGTTTAGAAACCAAAAAGGTGAATTTTGACCAACACAATCAAAATAAAGCCCAAACCTGAACGGCATTTTGTGTTTATTGAGCCCTAATGGAAATTGTTTTGATTAGGAAAACCCTGACATTGCAGTTAGTACAAAAGCTGATTTTCTTCTATTTTTATCAGAAAATAATTGTGTGTGTGTGTGTGTGTGTGTGTGTGTAAAATGTACAATTTGCATTTTCACTTTGTTATTATGAGGAAAAGTCAAATATCGAATTGGGTGTAAATAGAAGGATTTGATTCAGTTTAAGCAGAAAGTTAATGTATCTGACTATTACAAAAATAATTTCTATTCCGTTTCCACTAGAGAAAGTGAAACATTTTCACTTTGGCTGTGTCTAGACTGGCCAGTTTTTCCGGAAAATCAGCCGCTTTTCCGGAAAAACTTGCCAGCTGTCTACACTGGCCGCTTGAATTTCCGCAAAAGCACTGACTTCCTACTGTAAGAAATCAGTGCTTTTTGTGGAAATACGATGCTGCTCCCGTTCAGGCAAAAGTCCCTTTTGCGCAAAAGGGCCAGTGTAGACAGCTGAGATTTGTTTTGCGCAAAAAAGCCCCGATCGCGAAAATGGCGATCGGGGCTTTTTTGCGGAAAAGCGCATCTAGATTGGCACAGATGCTTTTCTGCAAAAAGTGCTTTTGCGGAAAAGCGTCCGTGCCAATCTAGACGCTCTTTTCCGAAAATGCTTTAAAACGGAAAACTTTTCCGTTAAAAGCATTTGTGGAAAATCTTGCCAGTCTAGACGTAGCCTTTGTGTTTTAAAAAAAGCAGCACAATTGAAAAAGCGAAGATATGTCATTGTTATATAAATATGAACTTGCACCTAGTTTTGATCAGATGCTGCCTTAAATATTGCCTGTGGTGTAAAGCGCTTTCATTGGGATCAAGCGGACATAAAATGCATTGGTTTATGTTCCAAATAGGGATTTTTGTTTCATTCCACCAGGCCTGAGGCCTGTTATATTTAAAAAATATATCCAGTTGTTTTGATGGGGAATAAAATCAACATGGGTGAGTTTTGTCTAGTTCTGGTGGGGGGGGGGGGGGAGTTGAAGGATTTGATTTCCTATCAAGTCAGCGCGGGGTGTAGGCTGCTAAAATACTTGGAGGCTGGATTCGTGTCCCTGCAGGTCTGTGCTGGACTCTCCAGGAATTAAAGATTAATCGTTCTTGGAAGACGGCCACGCAGGGACCCCTCCAGGAACATGGCCAACAAAAACGGGTGGCTCCGGTTGGGGTCCAGTGCCATCACCCCACCTGCCCTACGGGGGCTGCATGTGTGGGTGCTTAGAGGGGGCTGGGGGTGCAGGGGGGGCTGTGTGCGAGCAAGGGGGTGCAGGGTTGGGAAGCTGCGGGATGCCTGGTGGGGTTATACAGACTGGGGGGGTTGTGGGGGGGCCCTATGCGTGTGCCTGGGGTGTCCCTAGGGGCTAGGGGGTGCCCAGAGGGCCATGGGGCGGGTGCAGAGGGGGCGCTGGGGGCCCAGGGCACCGCCCCCCACCCCCGTGGGTTCGGGGCTCCGGCTCCAGCGCTCCCGAGCGCCAGTTCAAAACCCCCGCCTAGGAAGTGCGTAACCGGGAGCCGCTTTAGCGCCGGGACCTTCCTGCTGCCCGCACCCGCCCACCCCCGGCCCTGGGCTCGGCGCCGGGTGGGCCCTGGGGCCGGATCGGGGCCCCCCGCGGGGATCCAGCCGCCCGCTCCGCGGCGCTGGTGAGTCGCGGCCGCCCGGAGCCAGGGAGCGAGCCGAGCCCAGCAGCCTCCCCGCATCCCGGCTGGCCCGGGGGCGCGATCCCCCCCAGCCAGGACCGGGGCGCACGGGGCGGGGTCCCCCCAGCCTGGACCGGGGCGCACGGGGCGGGGTCCCCCCAGCCAGGACCGGGGCGCACAGGGAGGGGTCCCCCCAGCCAGGACCGGGGCGCACGGGGAGGGGTCCCCCCCAGCCAGGACCGGGGCGCACGGGGAGGGGTCCCCCCAGCCTGGACCGGGGCGCACGGGGAGGGGTCCCCCCCAGCCAGGACCGGGGCGCACGGGGAGGGGCCCCCCCAGCCAGGACCGGGGCGCACGGGGAGGGGTCCCCCCAGCCTGGACCGGGGCGCACGGGGCGGGGTCCCCCCAGCCAGGACCGGGGCGCACGGGGCGGGGTCCCCCCCAGCCTGGACCGGGGCGCACGGGGAGGGGCCCCCCCAGCCTGGACCGGGGCGCACGGGGCGGGGTCCCCCCAGCCAGGACCGGGGCGCACGGGGCGGGCCCCCCCCAGCCTGGACCGGGGCGCACGGACCGGGGCCCCCCCAGCCTGGACCGGGGCCCCCCCAGCCTGGACCGGGGCGCATGGGGCGAGGACCCCCCAGCCTGGACCGGGGCCCCCCCAGCCTGGACCGGGGCGCATGGGGCGAGGACCCCCCAGCCTGGACCGGGGCCCCCCCAGCCTGGACCGGGGCGCACGGGGCGGGGTCCCCCAGCCAGGACCGGGGCGCACGGGGAGGGGTCCCCCAGCCAGGACCGGGGCGCACGGGGCGGGGTCCCCCCAGCCTGGACCGGGGCGCACGGGGCGGGGTCCCCCCAGCCAGGACCGAGGCGCACGGGCCGGGATCCCCCAGCCAGGACCGGGGCGCACGGGCCGGGGTCCCCCAGCCTGGACCGGGGCGCACGGGGCGGGGTCCCCCCAGCCTGGACCGGGGCCCCCCCAGCCTGGACCGGGGCGCACGGGGAGGGGTCCCCCCAGCCTGGACCGGGGCGCACGGGGCGGGGTCCCCCCAGCCAGGACCGGGGCGCACGGGGAGGGGTCCCCCCAGCCAGGACCGGGGCGCACGGGGCGGGGCCCCCCCAGCCTGGACCGGGGCGCACGGGGCGGGGTCCCCCCAGCCAGGACCGGGGCGCACGGGGCGGGGTCCCCCAGCCCTCTCGGGGGGTGACCCTGGGTTCAAGGCCGCTGAGCTGGGCTGGGCCCAGTCCCTTGGATGCCAGCGCGGGGCAGCAGGCTTAGCGCCCGGGCTAGGGGCTGTTGGGGGAGCACCTGGCTCGCTTGCTGCCCCCCCCTTTGTCAGCCTGGTTGCAGATTTGCAGATTTCTTCCTCCCCCCCCCCCATGCTGAGTGTCCCCTCCACAGTCCGGGACCCCACCCAGCACCTTGTCCTGGGGAGAGTTGCAGTGCTCCCCCCCCCGAATTGGGCCCCGAGTGTGTGTTCACACCCCCCCCTTCCCAGTAATTACATCCTGCAGCCTTTCAATCCCGGGGACTAGAACCCGGAGACCCGGCTCCCAGCCCCCCCCCCAGCTCTTCCCAGTGGACCCCGCTCCCTCCCAGAGCCAGGGATAGGGGCTCGGGGCCCAGCACTCCCTGAATTTCTCTCTTCTTGGCGCAGTGCCAGTCATGAGCGGGGCAGAAGAGCGCAGCCCCTCTCCGTGGGCGGAGGAAGAGCCCCGGAGCCCAGCTGGCTCGGAGCGGGAGATCTCGTGTGACATCCAGTGCTGGTCGGATAACGAGGAGTGGGGGCCAGACAGCCCAGCTGGCATTGGAGCAGTTGGAGACATCCTCTCCCAGCCGGACGGCAGCCCCGCAGCCTACGGGACCAGCTACCCTCGTGGCTTGCACCATGACGGCAAGCTGGGTCTCCACACCGCCTCGCACGAGGACAGCGAGCTTGGGTTGCACGCTGGCTCAGATGAAGATGGCGAGCTCGACTTCCACCATGGTTTGCACGAGGATGGTGCACTGGGACTGCATGACGGCTTGCACGAGGATGGTGAGTTCAGGCTGCATGCCGGCTCAGACGAAGACGGTGAGTTCGGCTTCCCTGCTGGCTCAGATGAAGAAGGTGAGTTCGGGCTGCATGCCAGCTCGCACGAGGACAGTGAGCTCGGGTTACACGCTGGCTCAGATGACGATGGTGAGCTCAGCTTCCATCGTGGCTCAGAAGAAGACAGCGAGCTCGGTTTGCACACTGACTCGCACAAGAATGACGAGCTAAGCTTCCCTCGTGGATTGCACGAGGATGGCAACGCCGGGTCGCACGCCAACTCGCACGAGGATGACGAGCTAAGCTTCCAGGGTGGCGCGCATGAAGACAGGGAGCTCAGGTTGCACGCCGACTCGGATGAGGATGTCGAGCTCAGTTTCCGTGGGGTTTCGCACGAGGACCGGGAGCTCGGGTTGCACGGCGGCATGGGGAACCCCCCTGCCTTTGATCTCGCTGGCAGTTCGCACCCAGCCTCTGCAGCGTGGCCTCCCCTGGGCCACCCACCTTCCCACCCTGCCCCGTCGGCGCGCCCCTTCCAGTGCCCGGAGTGCGGCAAATCCTTCGGCTCCAACTCCACCCTCGCGCAGCACCGCCGCATCCACACGGGGGAGCGGCCCTACAAGTGCGGGGAGTGCGGGCGGGCCTTCAGCCGGGGCTCCACCTTCCTGCAGCACCAGCGCACCCACACCGGCGAGCGGCCCTACAAGTGCCCGGACTGCGGCAAGGCCTTCAGCCGCAGCTCCAACCTGCTGCAGCACCGGCGGGTGCACACCGGCGAGCGGCCCTACAAGTGCCCGGACTGCGGCAAGGCCTTCAGCCTCAGCTCCACGCTGCTGCAGCACCAGATCATCCACACCGGCGAGCGGCCCTACAAGTGCCCCGACTGCGGCAAGAGCTTCAACCGCAACTCCAACCTGCTCAACCACCGGCGCACCCACACCGGCGAGAAGCCCTTCCCCTGCGGGCTGTGCGGCAAGCGCTTCTCGGAGAGCTCCACCCGCACCCAGCACCAGCGCACCCACACCGGCGAGCGCCCCTTCCGCTGCGCCCAGTGCGGCAAGGCCTTCAGCCTCAGCTCCACCCTCATCCAGCACCAGACCACCCACTCCGGCGAGCGCCCCTACCAGTGCCCCGACTGCGGCAAGGCCTTCGGCCTCAGCTCCACCCTGCTGCGGCACCGGCGGGCCCACGCCGGCGACAAGCCCTTCCGCTGCCCGGACTGCGGCAAGGCCTTCGGCGTCAGCTCCCACCTGGCCCAGCACCGGCGGGTGCACACCGGCGAGCGCCCCTTCCGCTGCCCGGACTGCGGGCGCGGCTTCGGGCAGAACTCCCACCTGGCCCAGCACCGCAAGGTGCACCGGGGGGCCGGGGACGCCGCCCGCCCGCCCGGCCCCCTCTACATCTGCGGCGACTGCGGGAAGAGCTTCCGCCAGAGCTCCCACCTGGCCCAGCACCGCCGCACCCACACCGGCGAGCGCCCCTTCTGGTGCGGGGACTGCGGGCGCGGCTTCTCCCAGAGCTCCAAGCTGCTGGAGCACCGGCGCACCCACACCGGCGAGCGCCCCTACGCCTGCCCCGACTGCGGCCGGGCCTTCGGCCACAGCTCGGCCCTGGCCCAGCACCGCCGCACCCACACCGGCGAGCGGCCCTACGCCTGCGGGACCTGCGGCAAGAGCTTCAGCCAGAGCTCGGCGCTGGTCCAGCACCAGCGCATCCACACCGGCGAGAAGCCCTACCGCTGCTCCCGCTGCGGCCTCAGCTTCCGCTACCTGCTGCAGTACACGCGCCACCAGAAGGTGCATGCTCAGGAGGAGGTGCTGGGGCAGGAGCGGGCAGGGGCGGCGCCGGAGCCCTCTGCGGCGTTAGAGGGGGCGCCGGAGCCCTCTGCGGCGTTAGAAGGGGCGCCGGAGCCCTCTGTGGCGTTAGAGGGGGCTCCGGAGCCCTCTGCAGCATTAGAAGGGGCGCCGGAGCCCTCTGCAGCGTTAGAGGGTGCGCCGGAGCCCTCTGCAGTATTAGAGGGTCCGCCGGAGCCATCTGCACCATTAGAGGGGGCGCCGGAGCTTTCTGCGGCGCTCGAGGTGGTTCCAGACTCCCCTACGCTAGAGGTGGTGCCGGGGCTCTCTGCCAGGCTCAGGGTAGTGGCCGAGGAGGGGGCGACAGTGGTGCTAGGCATGGGGGTATGAAATTCGCCCCCCCTTCCCCACCAGGGCAGATGTGGGGGACGCGGCAGAAGTGACGACGGAAGGAAGAGGAGGTGAAGGTAATGGGGGGCTGAGAGAAGAAGAGAAAAGTGGGGCGTAGGGGGAGACACATTGGGAACCCTCTGAAATCGATACGAATTAGCGGGCAGGTTTGGGTCTGAACGAAACGGCTTATACAGCCGGGGGGGGGGCTGGGAGCCAGGACTCCTGGGGTCTGTCCCTGGAATTGGCAGGGGAGCGGGGTCTAGTGGGTAGAGCAGGGGTGGGGCTGGGAGCCAGGACTCCTGGGTTCTCTCCCCAGCTCCGAGAGGGATGTGGGGCCTAGTGGGTAGGAGCGGGGGGGGGGCATGGATGCCGCTCCGGGTTCCCCGCTGCCAGGGGGCTGTTAGGTTAGTAGAGGCCGTGCCGTAGGGAGATGGGGCTATTGCCTTCGGGGCGCTGGCTGAGGCCGGCAGGTGGACGGGGACTAAACAGGGAGTGAGTTGACCATTCACAACCTCACCGCTGCCGCTGGCACTTAATAGACAGGACTCTGATCCCTCCTCTTCCCCCCTCCAGCAACACAGAGGGAGTCCCCATTAGACCGGAAGTTTAGCCACAGCTCTGGGGGAGAGGGGAGTCTAGTGGTTAGAGCCGGGGTGGGGGTTGCTGGGTTCTTTGCCCAGCCCTCCCTCTTCACTGTCATTATGTCACCGCGAGGGGCATGCCACGCTGTGCCTCAGTTTCTCCATTTTTAAATTGGGGATCAGTAATGCTTCCGGGGGGGGGGGGGGGTTCCTCGAGTTTAACCCATGAACATCTATGCAGCCCCATGGGATACCCTGTTACTGACGCCCAGAGGGATTGGGGAGTTATTCCCACACGCCCACTTCCTGCTGCGGTGCGTGGGTCCAGGTTTATCATCCCAGCTTGGGGTGGGGGGCAGCAGAGCCGGGGGCGGGCGGTAGCTGGTAGCCACGCTCTCAGCCGGGGCCCTGTGTTCCTGGCCCTTCTTGTAATAAAGACCTATTGGCATAGCAGCAGCTGTGTTCTTCTGTCACACGGGTTATGGGTTTCCATTCCCCCCCGCTCCCCGCTCTAACTTATTAGCCCCCACGCCCCTCCCGGATCCTGGGAGGGCTCTCGTCGGCCTGTGACGGGTGTGCGTGTGTACCAGCAATCCAGCATCCTCCGCCGGCCGTCGGAAGTGTGCCCAAAGGTTTGCGGCAGGCAGCCTCTGTACTCATCGCTTTCCGCATGGCCCTCTCTTCGGTCTCCATGCGGCGGGGGAACCCACGGGCGTGGCCCGTGAAGGTCGGGGTCTCAGAGACAACACAGAGACCCCCTGCTCCAAAGCGCCCCGGTTGCTCGTTACTGGCTCACCTGGGAAACCCACAAGAGGCCCATGAAGACAGGAAACCCACCGCAGCTTCAGCAATTCCTAGGCCAGAAGGGACCCGTAATCACCTCCTCTGAGCAAAACCAGCAGCCTGCCCCCAATCAACCCCTAAAGCGGATCTCTTAGAAAACCACAGCAACCTTCATTTCACAATGGCCAGTGATAAAGAGATTCCCACCATACTCCTTGGACAGTCATAGTAGACTAGGCAGCAGATTTAAAACAAACAGGAAGTATTTCCTCATGCCACGCAGTGTCAACCTGTGGAACTCCTTGCCATTGGATGTTGGGAAGACCGGGATTTTAACAGGGCTCGAAAAACAGCTAAATTCAGGGAGGTTAGGTCCATCAATGGCTACTAGCCAAGATGGGCAGGGATGGAGTCCCTAACCTCTGTGGGAAACTGGGAGTGGGTGACGGGAGGGATCAGTTGATGGTTCCCTGTTTTGTTCACTCCCTCTGGGGCACCTGGCAGACAGGACCCTGGGCTAGATGGACCTTTGGCCGCACCCCGTCTGGCCGCTCTACGGTGACCATTGTTCCAAGATCAGAACCCCCCGCCTTTGACAAGATGCACCCTGGCTCCAGTGCGAACTAGGCTAACGTCAGCGCCCAGCTCTTGGATGGTTAGAATCTTCGGCTTCTGGACGGAAGAGCCCCCCGTCACCCCTGAACTTTTTGCTTCCCGCACAGCTATGTCTAGACTGGGCCCCGGTCACCCCGGAACCTGCTCTGTGGTCAGCGACATCCCTGGCGCCGCCTTTGAGCGGCTCGCTGGGGGCATCATGCGCCGTGTGCTCGGACCGGAGGGGTGGGAGGCGGGGCCAACGACTGCGTGGGTGGAGACTTGAGGGAGGAGGCGGGGCTTGGGCAAGGGGTGGCGTGGGGACGAGTCCCATGGTGGCGCAAATTCCAAGCCAAACACAGAGGTAAAGCAACCCCGTTTATACATCCCAAGGCCCCGTTTGCTCACCGGGAGCGTGTGGCCAGGCAGGGAGCCAGGTGATCCCCCAAAGCTTTCGCTGCCCCGCTTTTCCTGGGGTCTCACATTCCTGCGGCGGCTTCCTGGCGAGACACGGCTGCAGCCCCCACACCGACTGGTTCGTGGTCCAACTCCTCCTCGCCTGGCCTTCCCCATAGCCAGCTGCCCCACCCCTACGCGCCCTGCCTGGTGGTGAAGATCGCAGGCTGCGCTCGGCGCTGTGCGAATAGCGGCAGAAGGTCGATCCATCTGGGCCCAGCTCTGCGATGCTTTATCCCTGGCTGTGCGCACACTGACAAAACGTGTGTCCCTCCAGCGCATCAAAACCCCCCCTGCGGAAAACGTGCCCGAAGGTGGGTCGTGTGGCATGGTTCGGCCCGGGGTGGTTTGGCTCATGAAAACCTCAAACTCCGTCACCGCCACGCTGGAGAGGCCGGTCCCACGGCACTGCTCACCACTGTCCCCAGGTAAGACAATAATCTGAGACCGGCGCGCCAGGGGGAAGACTTCAAAAGCCAAGCCCAGCCCGGAAGCCACATGGCGAGGAGCTGTGGCATGGACACCACGCCGATCCGCCGGCGTGCCGGGACCTGGGAAGACGCGTCCCGAAGAAGGAATGCGGCTGGACCCAGCTGTGTGCAAACTCAGTGTGGCCAGGACATAATCCAAGCAGCACCTTTTATTTCAGGGCCATGAGCAATTTGTTGCCGGCGGCTTTGGCCCCGTGGGGTAAGCAGTGCCCATATAGGGCTGATCGGAAAGGCATGAGCTGAGCCTGTGCTTACCAGATCAGCTCCCAGAGGGGCCGAGCACCCAAATGACATGTAAATGGGTGTGAAGCCGGAGTGAGTCCATTCACTGTCATGCATTTTTCCAGGGAGAGTGCAAGATTTACACGCTGGGAGCTGAGTTTACCCCACGGTGACCCCTGAGGGAAGGACTTTTACGGGATCTGTAGGAGCCCAAGTGGGCAGAAGAACCCAGCTAAGCCAGCCTGACGCCCAACCCCCCTCTAACCACTAGCCCCCACTTTCCTTCCAGAGCCGGAGATGGGCCCCAGGTATCCTACCACTCACCACAAAGAGCCTGGGAAAGTCCTGGCTCTCGGCTCCTCCCCGCCACCCCACACAGCTTTAACCCGCTAGACCCCACTCCCCCGCCCTGGGATGGCCCAGCAGCTTTGCAAAGCACCATGGGTAATGTTAGTCCTGCAAGGGGGCATTGTGGGAGCTGTAGTCTGGGCAGGAGCCAGGTGAACTTTCAGGGATTTGCCTCATTCCCAGGCAGCAGATGGGCTGTTAATCCTGGAACCTACTGATGGCCATTTGAACACTGGGGCTGCTATTTATAGCCTCCCACAGGGCTGCTGTAAGGACAGCCTGGGCGTCACGACTCCTGGGGCATAGGTCCAACTCTGGGCATTAGAGCAATCGACATGTTTATTAATCCAATCTCACCCCCACACATACACACTGCAAGCCCCCTTCCTCCGAGGGAACAGAAGCCAGGCTCCTGGATCTTCACATGCGTCTGTTCTAACCACTGGTCCCCACGCCCCCCTCGGCGCTGGGGAGAGAACCCAGGAGTCCTGGCTCCCAGCCCCTCCTCCCCCCTTCTCACCTGACGCCTGGGGGGGAGGGGTTCTGGCAGGACAGGGCGTGGCTGCACCGTTTCTCACCCCCCCCCCCGCCCCAGGAGGAAACGTCCCACACTGGGCTCCTGCCCCACGGCTGGCTCTGAGCCAAACGCCGGCTGTGTCGTCCCCCCGCCCGACACACGGGGGGGGGGTCTGTCAGCTAGACTCACCGGCTCCCCACCCCTGCAAGCCCCTTTGAGGCAGACAGCCGGGGTAGGCGGGTGAATGAGACCCCCCCCGATGGGGGGGGCAATGCGGAGGCGGCGTGGCCCGGGGAAGGTGAGTGCGAAACCTGCGAGACAGAAGGTGGGTGGGAGGGAGGGGTGGATGATGGAGGGGGACGGACGGACAGACAAGAGATGTGTAGGGGGACAGACGGAGGGAATATCTGGGGACAGACACGGGCCAGTAATCTTAGTGTCGCTCACCATTAGGCCCAGCCCCTCAGAGCTGGGGGGCGCCCTACAGCCACTGAGGTGAGTGAGGCTGAGGGAGCCAGGGGCCTACCTGAGGCTGGGGCTGACCCGAAGGCAGGTTTCCAACAGGCCCAGGGGAGTTAGGAGCCCCAGGCACACGTGCGACAGGGTCACTCCCAGATAGGGGCTCACCCTGGTTTCTCCAGGCGTCTCCTGGAGCCCCGAGGCTACTCAAGCCCGTCGGGGAGCAATCGGGTGCTGAAAGTCCATGGCGGAGTGCGGGGGGGGTCTCCGCAGCTCCCCTTGGCTGGGAACTGCAGCCAATGAGAGTGGTGCGAGCCCCTAAGCCCCGCCCCCTCCTGCATCCCAAACCTCTGCCCCTCCCCCCTCCCGGAACCGCACCCCACACTGTAACCCCCTCCCCCAGCCCTGAGCCCCCTCCTGCACCCAAACTCCCACCCAGAGCCCTCACCCCTCTCCCCCTTCCGCACCCCAAGGCCCAGCCTAGCGCCCCCACCTGCACGCTTCACCCTCAGCCCCACCCCCTCCTGCACCCCAAGCCCCTGGCGGGAGGGGGGATGGAGTGAGCCGGGCAGGGGTGTTCGGGTTTGTGTAACTGGACAGTTGCCAACCCGGCCTCCTAGGCCCTACGGTCACAACAGGAAGAATGATGATCTGGAAACTGAGGCTCGAAATCCCCTGTAGCCTGGGCCCCTCAGCATTACGGGGAGGGGGATGCCAGCCGGGTTCCGCCTGGCACATCTCAGGGGCTGCCCCCCAGGGAGCCCCTTCCTCCCCCTTGGGTCGTCCCAATGGCACAGAGACGGGGCCGGAGAGACTCTGCCGGGCCCCCGGCCACGCGGAGGAGGGGGGCAGGACGCGCTCAGCGCCTGAGGTCGCCCAGCAGCCGATGGCAGCAGGACCCAGGTGCCCCGGCCTCAGCTTCCTGCAGCCGCTGGACCCCTTCCCCGCCCGGAGCCAGGCCTAGCCCCCACGGCCCGGAGATCTGCGCCAGGCTCCGCATGAAGCGCTGGAGCCACGTCCCACGGGTGCTGGATTCTCGGGGCGTGGCATCGTGACACGGCAGCCCTGGGAGCAGCCAGCTGTTCCACCCCAAGCACCAACCCTGCACGCCCATTGGCTGGTTCCCGGCCAATGGGAGCTGGAGGGGGCGGGGCTGAGGATAAGAGCAGCATGCAGAGCCACTTGCATGCACAGTGCCAGAACAGGCCGGAAGCTGCCTTAGCACCCCCACTGCCCACGCCCCATCCCTGCCCTAGCCCTGAGCCCTCCCCCAAACCCAGAGCCCCCTCCTGCTCCCCGAGCCCCTCGGCTCCAGCCCCACCCCGGAGCCCTCGATCCAGTCAAAAGGTGTAATTATGTTGGGGCACAGACATCAACGATTTTCTTCAATTGTGTCGCAAGGAAAAGTTTGAAAACCTCTGCCCTATGGGGTCATGACCCCGCCCCGTGGTGCTAAAGATCCAAGACCCCCGCACTGGTCTCCCACGTCCCTATGGAACCGTGACCCCACCCCATGGACCCCAATGGCCCTAAAGATCCAAGACTCCCCCCTGGTCTCCCACGTCCCTATGGAACCGTGACCCCACCCCAGGGATCCCTATGGCCCTAAAGATCCAAGACCCCCGCACTGGTCTCCCACGTCCCTATGGAGCCGTGACCCCACCCCAGGGATCCCTATGGCCCTAAAGATCCAAGACTCCCCCCTGGTCTCCCACGTCCCTATGGAACCGTGACCCCGCCCCATGGACCCCAATGGCCCTAAAGATCCAAGACTCCCCCCTGGTCTCCCACGTCCCTATGGAGCCGTGACCCCACCCCATGGATCCCAATGGCCCTAAAGATCCAAGACTCCCCCTCTGGTCTCCCACGTCCCTACAGAACCATAACCTCACCCCCTGGATCCTCATGGCCCTAAAGATCCAAGACCCCCCACTGGTCTCCAACATCCCTATGGAGCCATGATCCTACCCTATGGACCCCCATGGCCCTAAAGATCCAAGACTCCTCACTGGTCTCCAACATCCCTATGGAGCCATGATCCCACCCTATGGACCCCCATGACCCTAAAGCTCCAAGACCCCCCACTGGTCTCCAACATCCCTACGGAGCCGTGACCCCACCCTATGGACCCCCATGACCCTAAAGCTCCAAGACCCCCTCTCTGGTCTCTCCCGTCCCTTCAGAACCATGACCCCACCCCATGGACCCCCATGGCCCTATAGAACCAAGCCTCCCCCCCGTCTCCCACTACAGCCACTGCCAAGCACAGCCTGGCCGGCCCAGCCCCGCGGGCTCAGGCGTGGACTTTCTGGTGGGTGCGGAGGTGAGTCCGAGCCCGGAAGCTCTTCCCGCACTGGGCGCAGGGGTAGGGGCGCTCCCCGGTGTGGATGCGCAGGTGCTGCCGGAGGTTGGAGCTGACGGTGAAGCCTTTGCCGCAGTGCGGGCAGCGGAACGGCCTCTCCCCGGTGTGGGAGCGCTGGTGGATGAGGAGGTGGGTGCTGACGGCAAAGGCCTTCCCGCACTGGCCGCAGCGGTAGGGCTTCTCGCCGCGGTGCGTCCGCTGGTGCTGGGCCAGGTTGGAGCCGCGGCTGAAGGCCTTGCCGCACTGGCCGCAGCGGTGCGGCTTCTCGCCCGAGTGGGCCCGCTGGTGCCGCGTCAGGTTGGAGCGGAGGCCGAAGCGCCGCCCGCACTGGGCGCACTGGTGGGGCCTCTCCTCCGCGTGGCTGCGCCGGTGCTGGGCCAGCTTGGCGGCCTCGGCGAAGCCGGCCCCGCAGTCGGCACAGCGGTACGGCCGCTCCTCCGTGTGCCCGCGCTGGTGCACCAGCAGGTGGGAGCTGAGGCTGTAGGCCTTGCCGCAGACGCCGCACTGGTAGGGGCGCTCGTCCGTGTGCCGGCGCCGGTGCCGGGCCAGCTGGGAGCGGGCGGCGAAGGTCTGGCCGCAGTCGGCACAGGCGTGGGGCTCGCCGGGCGGGTGGCAGGCCCGGCGGTGCTGAGCCAGCCGCCGGGCGTGGCGGAAGGCCCGCCCGCAATCGGCGCACTGGTGCGGCTCGCTGCCACGGTGCGTCTCCAGGTGACGCCGGAGATTGGCCTTCTGGCTGAACCCTTTGCTGCACTGCGGGCACCGGTGGGGCCGCTCGCCCGTGTGGATCAGCTGGTGCTTTGCCAGGTTTGAGCGTTCGCTGAACCCTTTGCCGCACTGCGGGCACCGGTGGGGCTTCTCCGCCAGGTGACTCTTGCTGTGCTGGGCCAGGGCCGAGGCAGTCCCGTAGGCCTTGCCGCAGGCCGCGCACCGGTGCGGCCTGTCGGCCACGTGGGCCTGGCGGTGCCGGTTGAGGGTGGAGCTCTGGCCGAAGGACTTGCCACACTCCGGGCAGCCGTACGGGCGCTCACCCGTGTGGGTGCGTTGGTGCTTGACGCAGGCCGAGCTGTGGGAGAAGGCTTTGCCGCATTCGCCGCAGCGGTACGGGCGCTGGCAAGCCGGGGCAGAGGGAGTTCCTGGCTCGGTGGCTCCATCCCCCTCAGCCAATGGCATCAGGGTCAAGGGTTCCCCTTGGATCTTCAAGTCAACATCCCCATTGAGAGGTTCCATCTTGGCCATGGTCATCCAAGTTGAGTGCCCCTCTTGGGTCTCCACATCAATGTCCCCATTGGACGGAGCCACCTTGGGGTCTTCACACTCCTCCTCGGGCTTAGGGACGGCCAATGGCATCAGGGTCAGATGTTCCCCTTGGGCCTTCACATCAACATCCCCATTGAGCGGTTCCATCTTGGCCATGGTCATCCATGTTGAGTGCCCCTCTCGGGCCTTCACGTCATCACAGGCCTTGGCTGGCACCGTTCTAGCATCTTCAGCCTCCTCTTCCTCAGTCTTACAGGCAGGCAGTAAATCGGAGGCCGTACATCCCAGCTGGCCCAAGCCACAAACGTCCATGTTTGGAGGCATCGTCTTGACCACAGCTGTCCACTGAGGACATCCCTCCTGTGCCTTCGCGGCACCATCCCCATTGACAGCCTCCATCAGGGCAGCCTCCTTCTCAGTCGTCGTCAATGACCCTGAGCTCCAGCGTTGCCTTTGGGCGTTCAGAAGAACAGCCATCGCAGGAGGCGCCATCTTGGAAGCCTCCTCCTCCTCCTCGACCTTAGGAACAGTCAGTGAGATGGAGGCTGAACGGCCCTGTTGGGCCTTCCCAGGATTGTCCATGTTGGGAGTCAACACGTTGGCCATGGTCATCCTCGTTGCCTGTCCCCCATGGGCCTCCCCAAGATCCCCGTTGAGACATGCCTCCTTGGCCACTTCCTCCTCCTCAGTCTTGGGGCGGGTCAGTGACACTGAGGTCACACGTCCCTCGAGGGCCTTTCCGGAAACATCCCCGATGGGTGGCGCCATCTTAGCAGCTCTCTTGTCCTCCTCATGCGGACATCCGGACCCAGGACCTGCGGGACAAGCAAGGGGTGCTGAGGAAAAGGGACACCCCTCGTGGGCGCTTTCTGCGCCTCGGCCCATGCATGGAGGCGGGACCAGGGTCTGGGGACAGGAGAGAGACACCGGATTGGGGATGGTTCTGCTCACGCTCCCTGGCGGCCCGAGACACATGGAGGCGGGGGCCTGTCTGGAGAGATGGCAACACCGCGTACAGCCTGTCTTAGAGAGCAGGCAGATAAGAGGACGTGGGACTCCTTCATCCACCCATCCACGCACGTTCCATCTCGCCGATGTCCACACACGCCTCTCCGTCCGTGTGTCTGTCCCCCATCCTCCCATCCATCCACCCTCCCGCACCTCGCTGCCTGTACCCCTCGTCACCTACCTGTCCCTCGCTCTGCCAGACCCCCCATCCACCCCCACACACCTCGTCACCTACCTGTCCCTCACTCTCCCAGACCCCCCATCCACCCCCACACACCTCGTCACCTACCTGTCCCTCACTCTCCCAGACATCCCTTATCCTCCCCCACACACCTCGTCATCTACCTGTCCCTCACTCTCCCAGACATCCCTTATCCTCCCCCACACACCTCATCATCTACCTGTCCCTCACTCTCCCAGACACCCCCTATTCACTCCCACACACCTCGTCATCTACCTGTCCCTCACTCTCCCAGACACCCCCATCCACCCCCACACACCTCGTCATCTACCTGTCCCTCGCTCTCCCAGACACCCCATCCACCCCCACACACCTCGTCATCTACCTGTCCCTTGCTCTCCCAGACACCCCCTATCCACCCCCACACACCTCGTCATCTACCTGTCCCTTGCTCTCCCAGACACCCCCTATCCACCCCCACACACCTCGTCATCTACCTGTCCCTTGCTCTCCCAGACACCCCTATCCACCCCCACACACCTCATCATCTACCTGTCCCTTGCTCTCCCAGACACCCCCTATCCACCCCCACACACCTCGTCATCTACCTGTCCCTTGCTCTCCCAGACACCCCCTATCCACCCCCACACACCTCGTCATCTACCTGTCCCTTGCTCTCCCAGACACCCCCTATCCACCCCCACACACCTCGTCATCTACCTGTCCCTTGCTCTCCCAGACACCCCCTATCCACCCCCACACACCTCGTCATCTACCTGTCCCTCGCTCTCCCAGACACCCCCATCCACCCCCACACACCTCGTCATCTACCTGTCCCTCGCTCTCCCAGACACCCCCTATCCATCCCCACACACCTCATCACCTACCTGTCCCTCGCTCTCCCAGACACCCCTTATCCACCCCCACACACTTCATCACCTACCTGTCCCTCGCTCTCCCAGACACCCCTTATCCACCCCCACACACCTCATCACCTACCTGTCCCTCGCTCTGCCAGACACCCCTTATCCACCCCCACACACCTCATCACCTACCTGTCCCTCGCTCTGCCAGACACCCCTTATCCTCCCCCACACACCTCATCACGTCTGTTCTCCTACTCACACCCCTCACTGTCTCCACCCCCTTCATGACTCTGGGTAGCTACCCCATCCGTCCCCACACACCTCTTTCTCTCCATCTACCCACCTACACCCCTCTGCGCATCCCACCTCCTGCCCGCAGCCCCCCCGGTCCCTGAACCGCCTGCAGCCCCCGTCCGCATTCCCCACCCCCTGAAGCCGCCCCACCCCTGCACCGCCCTCAGCCCCCCCGCCCGCTGCACTGCACGCAGCCCCCAACCCTGCACTGCCCGTAGCCCCCCTGCAGCCCCCCGCCCCCGCCCGCTGCACCGCCTGCAGCCCCCCGCCCACATTCCCCACCCCCTGCAACCTCCCCACTCCTGCACTGCCCGCCGCCCTTCCCCTCCCTCTGCCCGCAGCCCCCCACCTCTGCAGCCCCCCTGCACCACCCGCAGCCCCCTGCCTGCTGCACCACCCACTGCCTTTCCCCTCCCTCCGCCTGCAACCCCCCCTTGCAAACGCCCCGCACCTCCGGATCCGGGTCCCTCCATCCCCTTCCCTGCGCTCCTGCACCCCCTTCCCTGTTTCCCCCCACTCCCATCTTCCCATCCCTGAGCCCCCGTCCCGCCCTATACCCCTTCCAGCCATCCCCATACTTCCTGCCCCCCCCCCAGCCACCCAGCCTCACTCCCCTGTCGCTGTCAGTTCCCCCAGCTTGGGCCCCCAACCCCATCTCTCCATCCATCCTGCCGGCTGCATTGCCCCCCCGCCACGCCCCCTCTGTCCCCACCCCCAGCCCTGCCCCCCGGCCTGTCCCTCCGTCCCACCCATGCTTAGCTGTCCCCATGCGCCCCCTCGTGCTATCCATCCCGGGGGGCTCTCGGGCCCTCCCGAGCCAGGCCTCGTGTGGGCTCAGCCGGGCGGGGGGAGGTGCCTGCCAGGCCATTCCCCAGTGGGGTGTCAGGGTGAGGGGAGGCAGATCCCAGCCAGGCTGGGGGTGGGCAGGCAGAGGCGGTGGATGGGGAGGCAGGTACAGGGCGGGGGGATGGATGGAGAGACTCAAGAGCAAGAGGCGGAGTGGCGGGGGGGGCTGCAGGGGAGGGGGGCTGCGGGCGTTGCAGTGGGCGGGGGGCTGCAGGGGCGGGGGGGCTGCAGGGGGGCTGCAGGCGGTGCTGCAGGCGGTGCAGGGGGGCTGCAGGGGCGGGAGGCTGCAGGCGGTGCAGCAGGGGGGCTGCGGGCGGTGCAGGGGGGCTGCAGGGGCGGGGGGCTGCGGGCGGTGCAGGGGGGTGGGTGGCAGCGAGCGGTGCAGCATGCGGGGGGGCTGCGGGCGGTGCAGGGGGGCTGCAGGGGCGGGGGGCTGCAGGCGGTGCAGCGGGCGGTGCAGCGGGGGGGGTTGCGGGCGGTGCAGGGGGGCTGCAGGGGCGGGGGGCTGCAGGCGGTGCAGCGGGCGGTGCAGCGGGGGGGGCTGCGGGCGGTGCAGGGGGGCTGCAGGGGCGGGGGGCTGCAGGCGGTGCAGCGGGCGGGGAGGCTGCAGGCGGTGCAGCGGGCGGTGCAGCGGGGGGGGTTGCGGGCGGTGCAGGGGGGCTGCAGGGGCGGGGGGCTGCAGGGGGGCTGCAGGCGGTGCAGCGGGCGGTGCAGCGGGGGGGGCTGCGGGCGGTGCAGGGGGGCTGCAGGGGCGGGGGGCTGCAGGCGGTGCAGCGGGAGGGGGGAGGGGGGCTGCGGACGGTGCAGGGGGCGGGGGGGGTTGCAGGCGGTGCAGCGGGCGGGGGGGGGGCGGGCGGTGCAGGGGGGTTGCAGGGGGGCTGCGGGCGGTGCAGCGGGGGGGGTGCGGGCGGTGCAGGGGGGCTGCAGGGGGGTTGCAGGCGGTGCAGGGGCGGGGGGGGGTTGCAGGCGGTGCAGCGGGCGGGGGCTGCGGGCGGTGCAGGGGCGGGGGGGGGGTTGCAGGCGGTGCAGCGGGCGGGGGCTGCGGGCGGTGCAGGGGGGCTGCAGGGGGGCTGCGGGCGGTGCAGCGGGGGGGGCTGCGGGCGGTGCAGGGGGGCTGCAGGGGGGCTGCGGGCGGTGCAGCGGGGGGGCTGCAGGCGGTACAGGGGGGCTGCAGGGGCGGGGGGCTGCAGGCGGTGCAGCGGGAGGGGGGATGGGGGCTGCGGGCGGTGCAGGGGGGGTGGCTCACCCCGGCACCCAGCGGCTCTGGCGGCGGCAGCTGCCGGCTCCGTGCGGGGCGGGCCCGGCTCCATGCGGCCCCCGCTCCCGTCCGCACCCCGCGGGGCAGGAAGCGGCAGAGAAAAGCGGGGCGCTCCCCCCCCCCCCCCCCCGCACTCCGCAAAGCACCATGGGCCGGGGAGTTCCCCAGGCAGAGGCTTGTGGGAGCGGTAGTCCCAGCGCCTGTGTCCCTGGGACCCAGGAATCCCGGGTCCCCCCCCCCGTCTCCTCGGATCCCTCCCGTCACCCCCCCCCCCTCCCGCGCCCAGCCAGGGACTGCCTTGCTGTGAACTTCCCCGCCACAGTGCCCCAGCTTGGGATCCTCCCATCTAGCCGGTACCCCGCCCCCCTCCTGCCGCAATCGGGCTGCAGAGAAATTGTTCGGGAACCGCCTGGCTGCCCAGGAAAACTAATCTTGGTTTATGCCCAGTATTGCCTCGCGAGCAGCCTTGGCGCGTTTTCTAACCTTGGGCTCTTACACATGCTTAGATGAAATCCCAAACCTGTGTTCTCGATCACCTGGCGGTGAGTTCCGCAGGTTAACGGCCCGCTTGGGATTCCCTGCCATTTTCTCAGATCACACCCACACAGGCCTGCTTCCCTCCAGCAGGGGCAGCCCCGCTCGCTCAGTCTTTTACATCCACAACAAAACACGCATGCAGGAGATACACACCTCTGGGGTATTTTTCAGAAGATTATCCTGTCAATTTCGACAGGTATGAAGAGGGATGCTCCCAAAAACACAGAAGCGATCACAACTCATTGCCCATCTATTGCTTCTCATTCTGTGTGTGTCTGGGAGGGGATAGGGTTGTGTGTGTGTGTGTGTGTGTTGCAGTCAGTAACATACACACATGTATTCCTAGTTCTAATTCCATGCACATGGAATGACAGAGGTCTATAAAATCAGACAGAGGTCTATAAAATCAGGACTGGTGTAGAGACAGTGAATAAGGAAAAGTTATTTACTTTTAGTTTACTTGTGCCCATAACACAAGAATGAGGGATCACCAAAGGAAATGAACAGGCAGCAGGTTTAAAGCAAACCAAAGGACGTTTTTCTTCACACAGAGCACCGCCAACCTGTGGAACTCCTTGCCAGAGGATGTGGTGAAGGCCAGGACTTTAACAGGGTTAAAAAATGAGCTAGATAGATTCATGGTGGTTAGATCCATCAATGGCTGTTAGCCAGGCTGGGTAGGAATGGTGTTCCTGGCCTCTGTTTGTCAGAGGCTGGGAATGGGTGACAGGAAAGGGATCACCTGATGGTTCCGGGACTCGAACCCGCGACCCTGTTCACTCCCTCTGGGGCACCTGGCACTGGCCATACAGGACTCTAGGCTGGATGGACCTTTG
Organism: Pelodiscus sinensis; assembly: GCF_052426305.1. NCBI lineage: Eukaryota > Metazoa > Chordata > Testudines > Trionychidae > Pelodiscus > Pelodiscus sinensis. The sequence continues at coordinate 134,394,072 of NC_143056.1, read as the reverse complement.
GTCTAACCCTGTCTGGCCATTTTTATGGTCCCATACACACCTCCACTGGGTGCTTCTAACCCCCCTCCCAACCTCCACCATATTCATCCCACAGACAGCAGCCGTCTCTCTAACCCTTCTCACCCGCAGACACAAGCCTCCTTTACATTTTCATCCGAGATCTGCACCCACGTCACCTAGGTAGTGCTCAGTTTGCCCTCTCTTTATAATTTAGGCCGCGAGCAATGCTTGGTTTTAACCCCTTCTCCCCCTCGTTTGCATCAAGTTAAATTTTCATTGTTACAAAATTATGGACTAGAAACCTCTCTCCCTTGCAGCAATTTACATTTTTACAGCTGCGGGAAAGCTTGGGAGTGGTCCAGGCAGTGGGACAAAAATTAATGACCGTCCAGGGCGAGATCCCAAAAGTTAAGGCTTCGTCCCCATAAAACCCACACACTCTTAACAGCATGTGGCCCAGTCCCCTGAAACGAGTGACATTCGCATGAGCTCTCCGGCCCCCCTTTGCAGTTTGATTGTCGGGCTGCGTGTGGGCACAGCGAAACCAGCACACCCTGCTAAAAATCAAACCCTTGCAGACGTAGCCATCTCGCACACAGCTCTGACCGTGATCAGAGTCTGAAAGCCACACTGTCAATTCCTAATCTCTCTCACACACAAATGACTCACAATTCTAATCTCACACACATGCACACGGTATTTTTAATCCCACACTTCAGGTGGCTATTCGCACACATGTTGATGTGTGTCCAGCTGTACGTACGTACACACACACACACACACACACACACACACACACACACTATAAGGGAACCCTGTTTCACTCAATGCACGCTTTGTCCTCACTCTCTGCACACACACACACACACACACACACACACACACACACACACACACACACTAACAAACTCCAACATTCTCGATTTTTCTCTGTAGAAAACTTTTTACCAAATTTCTACCCTTTAACCACAAAAAAAGCCAGAGCCCACCATCACACCCAGGCCGGTTACATCCCTACGGATACAGGGCAAAGTCATTCACAAGACGCCGCGCGGGCGCAGAGCGGAAAAGATTCCTACGCAACCAATGCTCCCATGACATGAATCACACATAAATAAATCAGTCAGTTCCAACAGCTTAACCACATGTTGCCGCGCGCTAAGCAGGGAGGCTTATGCGCTTCTCTGGGGAGGGGAGAGAGAGTTTAGCCCTGAGTGTAATGAGTGAAGGAGACACTGTCATGAAACAGACAATAGGCAGATACAAGGGTCTGCATGGGGCCGGAGAGGTAGCAGCACCACAATCTAACGAGGATAGGTAGATAGCTAGTTAGAGGGGGTGTATGGGGGGAGAGAGAGGGATAAGGTGTATGGGGATAGATAGATAGATAGATAGATAGATAGATAGATAGATAGATAGATAGATAGATAGATAGATAGATAGATAGATAGATAGATAGAGGGGGGTGTGGGGATAGATAGATAGAGGGGGGTGTGGGGATAGATAGATAGTCCAATGAGGAAGTCAGACAGTGTACAGACATACAGACTAGAGTCCACTCAGAGACAGGACAGACAGACAGACGGAGTATTACTGACAGAGGGACAGGAATCGCGTAGCCATGGCTCACTGCCAGAGCAGCTGTAAAATGCCCAGGAGGCGGGTGGGGTGGAAGGCCCGGCTCAGAGCCCCCTTTGCCCCACGGCAAGGCTGGCAAGTGGGGGCTCCATTAGCACCCGTGTCGTACAGCTGGGACCTCGGGCAGCAGGTGTGGCTCCTGGGAGCTGGGAATATCGCAGGCGATCACACGCTTCCCGCCTACCTTGGGCTGAGTGCAGTTTTCAAGCCCAGCCTGGTGCTTATTAACGCCCTTTCCATGCCACAAATCCGCCACGTGGTACCGTGACGCCAGGGGCACCAGGCACTGGAGGAGTTCTGGCACTTCAAGGCGCAGTACCCCTCCGGGCCACTAGTAGTGCTAGAAGGGTCCCGTCCCCAGGAGCTGCAATCCACCTGGGACACCACTTGAGGGACGCTGTCTGTTGCTTCAGAGCCAGGCTGCAAGTAGCAAAGAGAAACCCTAGAGCAGGAAATCAAGGGCTCTGTTGGGGGTTATTCTTTGACCCCCAGAGGTAGAGACAAGAGTGATTTCGACAGTCCAGCTGGCTTCCTGGGCCAGGCTGTGATCCAGTGATTTTTTGGAGGGGAAAATTTTACTTCCTTTTTGCACTAGACATCACCAATTCCCACGGACAGGGTTTTGGCTGGAGGAAATTGGCCAGTCTAGGGAAGAGACAAAACGGGGATGACACGGCAGGTCATTCTCCCCAGACTCTTATCAATGACCGGGCATCATTCACCCTGGCCCGTCACCTCACGGGAGAGCTAGACAGAGAGAGAGAGAGAGACAGAAGCAAGGGGAAATCTTAGCTACATTGTCTTCAATCTAGTGATGCAAAAGCAGGAATCTCATCCAAACGTCAGGGCCGATTTTCATCAACATTTGAAATGTCCACAAACAACTTGCAACATTTGGAATTTCGATCTTTTCCATCCAAATGTCAAATGTGTTTGATTGCAGTGCTTATTCACCCACATTTGGAATCTCAAAACTTCTCAAAACTTTCCTATTTCTCAGACACATTCAGAACTTCGATCATTTTCATGAGAATTTTGAAGGTCATTGAATTTTTTCCCCACTCACAATTGAAAATGCTAGTGAAATTTTTCATCAATTTCAAATTCCAAGAAAATATTTTGACATTTCAAATTTTGATATTTATTTTCCATCCAGATTTCATCATAATATTTTCATCAGAAATTGAATGTGCACTTTTCCCATCAACCCTTCGCATGCCAGTAAAAATTATCAAAAAGGTCCAATTTCAGTAAAAATGTTCAACATTTCTACAAAAAAAATTCATCCATGTTTTCAATTTCAGTATTTTATCAGAATTTTTAATCTTACTGAAATTTTTCCTCAAAAATTTGAATTGCAACATTTCTCATCCACACTGCAAATATCAGTGAAAACATTCATCAGAATTTCAAATTCACACAAAACCTTCCATTGACATTGCAAATTTCTGTTTCCCATCAGAATTTCAAATGTTGTTGAAATGTTTTCATCATACTTTTAAAAATTCCAGTGCATTTTCTTCACCAATTTCAAGTATCAAAACATTTTTTGACATTTCAAACTGGGGCTTTTTTTGTCAAAATCATCAATCTCACTGAAATATTTGCTCCGAAATTTGAATTGCAACACTCATATTGACTTCTTCAAATATCAATGAAATTTTGCATCAAAATATCAAGTTTCAGTGCAAATTTTTCAGTCACATTTCAAGTTTTGTTATTTTCCATCTCAATTTGAGTACCCACAAAATTAAAATTCCTCTTCAAAATATCACAAGCATTTCAACCAAAACATTCCAGTGACACTACTAATTCTGACATTTTCCATCAGAATTTTGAATCGCATTGAAATTCCCCCCCTACAAACAGTAAAATTCCAATGACATTTTTCATCAGTTTCAAATTTCAACAAAACATTTTCACTGGCATTTCAATTTTGATATTTCCTTTCATGCTGGCAAATCTCATTGCAATGTTTCCCAGTTATGCTCTGAAATTCCAATGATGCTTTGCACCAGTGTCCAATTTCAGCACCATATTTTCATCGACATTTTTAATTTCAGTATTGCCAGCAGAATTCTGAATCGCTCAAAATATGATCTATCCGCATTTCTCATTGCATGTCAAAAGCTGTAAAACTTCATAGCCCAATAAACCCAACCATATTTCAATGAAAGGTCTCCACATGGATAAAGTTCATTACTACTTCAAATTTACATGGAGCGGAACAAAAATTCTGCCCCCAAAAATGTGGAATCTCCATCCCATCGCACTAACAGCCTCCGAAATGGACACAAATATTTTAAAGCAGAAATGCAACCCTGATCTCTTTCGAGGGGAATACGTTCGTTCTGACCTCATCCCTATGCACCAAAAAGGAGCAAAGAATGTTGTAAATTAACAGTATTTATTATCTGGATTGTGGTAGCGTCTATGAGCACCAGCCGTGGCCTACGACCCCTTTAGCACCCCCAGCAATAGACGCTGTACGGACACAGAACAAAAGAACTTGTACTCTGATGTCTGCGGCATTCAGCTTGTGCGTGTGGCGGAGGCTGGCGAGGTAAGTCCCAGCCACCGGAATCTAGTTCAGATTCCATGTACAGTAGAGGATGAAATCAACAAGGAGCCAGTTTGCAGCTTGAGAAGAGAGTAATATCCAGTCCTCCCTATGGCATCTCTTCCCAGTCCAGAACAGTAGCCATGTTACACTCCACAGGCCCTCTTCCAAATCCCACAGGAATACCGGCCCCAGAGCAGAACAACAGGCCCAACTACTCCGGTATCCTATCTCTATCCGTGACAGTTCCCAAAGGCCGAGAACGGGTGATAGGGGATGTTTCCCTGGTCTGTTCCCTCCCGCTGGGGCACCTGGCGTTGGCCACTGTCCAAAGACAGGACACCGGGTTAGAGGGATGTCTGGCCTGACCCCGTCTGGCTCTTCTGATGTCGCAGCTGCTTCAGAGAAATACAGATGAACCCCCCATCCCCACCCTGGGGGAAAATCATTTCCAGCAAATCAAAAAAAAAAAATCCCATGTAGGTTCAAACAAAATGTTTCCTTTTGAGCTGTGGTTGGGAATCAGGACGCAAACTCTTTGGGGGGATTATTTTCTGGGGGCTTTTTCCAACCCAAACCATTTGCCGAAACGGACGAGAAACCGCAAAATGTGTCGTGGCTTTGGCCAAAAAAAAAAAGAGTCTCCCACCATAGTTGCCGATTTCTCGTTTTGTCATGGGCTGGCCCCGCCCCCACCCTGCCTCTTCCCCCAGTCCTCCCCCTCCCTCCTGGAACCTGAGTGCCACAAACCAGCTGTTCACGGCGTTCCGGAAGCACTGGGAGGGAGGGGCAGGAGCCGATGTACTAGGGGCGTTGAAGGGGGCACAGGGAGGAGTTTAGTGCTGGGGGGTTCTCCCTTCCCGGGGGCTGCCACCGCTGGGAACGCCCGCAGTATCCTTCCCACGGCCGGATCCCTTCTTGCACTCGTTGTCGTGCTCGGCTCGGCCGTTACCGAGTGGCCGGCCCCCTGGCTCCGCAGAGCATGGGGGGGGTGAAATCAACACACCCCTGGGAGCCGCCTCCAAAGAGCTGCCATTGCTTTCCGAGGGGAAACGGGCCCCCGCTGGACTCCTCCTCCCACGCCAGGAGACGAAAAGTCACATTTCACCAATGGCCCGGGGGGGACAGGATCGGGGGACGGGCAATGGCAGAGCCAGTCCTGGCTCCCGGGCCCTCTGCTCTAACCACTAGGCCCCACTCTCCTCCAAGCACTGGGCCTAGAACCCAGGAGTCCTGGTTCCCTGGCCACACTGCCTCCCACGACAGCCTGGAGGCCCGGGAAGGCTGCCAGAGAGAGGAAGAGGCTTCGGCCGACAGGAGCAGCGACGTGATTCCGGCCTCTGGGTTTGGGAGGACGGCGGGTTCTTGGCGCTCCCTGACAAAGGCCGAATGGGAAGCAGTGGGCAGGAGGGGAGGGGAGGGGTAAGAGCCACACCAGAAAGGCTGGCCCAGTGCTGAAATGCGGCTGCCTCTGGGGCGGGGCAGCGAGGGGACAGTGACACCACTCACGGGCTCCCGTAAAGAAATGCAATTCCCCAGACAGATCCCAACATGGTCGGAGTCAAGTCCCCCGAATATATCTCAGGCCTATCCCCCACAAACCCAGCCCAACCCCCCCACAAACCCAGCCCTGAGATCCCAGCCGGACCCCCCCCACAAACCCAGCCCCCAGATCCCAGCCTGACCCCCCCACAAACCCAGCCCCGAGATCCCAGCCTGACCCCCCCACAAACCCAGCCCCCAGCCTGACCCCCCACAAACCCAGCCCCGAGATCCCAGCCTGACCCCCCACAAACCCAGCCCCCAGCCCGACCCCCCCCACAAACCCAGCCCCCAGATCCCAGCATGACCCCCATGAACACAGCCCCCCAGTCCAACTCCCCACAAACCCCATCCTCGCCCCCCACAAACCCAGCCCCCGAGATCCCAGTCCAACCCCCCCACAAACCCCATCCTCGCCCCCTGCAAACCCAGCCCCCCAGATCCTAGCCTGACCCCCCACAAACCCAGCCTCCCAGATCCAGCCTGACCCCCACAAACCCAGCCCCCCATCCTAGTCTGACCTCCTGCAAACAGCCCCCTCCCCGAATCCCAGCCCAACCTCCTCCCCCCGGAATGCCACCCCTGAGAGCCCAGCCACGCCCCCACTAACCCAGCCCCCCGATCCCAGAGCAACCTGCCCCCTGCCAGACCAGATCCCATTCAAACAGATCCCGAAATTAGCCTCCCTTCCTCGCCAGCCCCCACAGCACCGCAGGCCTCCCTTGCTGACATCCGGACCCCCAGCTGCCCACGCCCCCGGCGGCCTCACGCCCTGTCCCCGACGTGGTTCTGGAGGTGCTGTAGGAGCACCGAGCCCCCCTGGGGGCCTTTGCTGCACTCCGGGCGCCCCAGAGACACGCTCCCGAGCCGGCGGGTGGCTGGGGCCGAGCTGCGGCCCGGGGGCTGGAGGCGTGGCCGAGCCGGGCCGTGGCGGGAGCCAGGAGCCAGGAAGTCGCCTGGTGCGTGGCTCTTGGGGCCACGCCCGGCCACGTGGTTTCCTTGGCTCAAGAGGACGGCGGAGATCTCAGCACAGCTCTTGCGGCGGTTCCCCCCGGGCCCGGCCGGCTCCCCTCCCGCGTGGACTTCCTGGTGCCGGGCCAGGGCGGCGGCGTCCGAGAAGCCCCGCCCACACTCCGGGCACCGGCAGGGCTTGGGGTGGGAGGCCAGGTGGCGGGAGAGCCCGGAGCCCTCGGCGAAGCTCTGGCCGCAGTCGTGGCACTTGTAGGGCTCGGTGGCCAGGCGCTGGATGAGGCTGGCGATCTCGCCAGAGCCGCGGCGGCCGCCGTCGAGGACAGGATCCACCGCGGGCCGGCCTCCTTCCTGGGACGGTTCCCCCCTGGGGCAGCCTCTTTCCTGGCCCTCGAGATCGGCACGGTCGGGGCCGGGCTCCACCTCGGCGGGGTTTCTCCCGCGGGCCGGGCAGTCGTGGGAGGGCTTGGCCGTGGCCTGGCCTCTCTGGTGGGCGCCCGGCGCCCCGAGGCCCTGCCCACAATCGGGGCACCGCAGCTTCTCGCGGATGTGGCTCCTCTGGTGCTGGGTGAGGGCGGCGATGTCACCAAAGCTCTGCCCGCAGTCCGGGCACCTGTACAGCTTCTCGCGCATGTGGGTGATCTGGTGCCGGGTCAGGGCCGCGCTGTCCGCGCAGGCCTGCCCGCACTCGGGGCAGATGCACGGGGCGTGGGTCTGCCGGTGCTCGGCCAGCGCCGCGCACCCTTCCAAACCGAGCCCGCACTCACTGCAGACGCAGGACCCGTGGCGCTCCTGGTGCTTGGCCAATGCTGAGGTATCTCCGAAGCTCTGCCCACACTCGCTACAGATGCAGGAGGCGTGGCTCTCCTGGTGGTCGGCGAGGGCGGAGCTGTCTCCAAAGCCCCGCCCACACTCGCTACAGATGCAGGAGGCGTGGCTCTCCTGGTGCTGGGCGAGGGCGGAGCTGTCTCCAAAGCCCCGCCCACACTCGCTACAGATGCAGGAGGCGTGGCTCTCCTGGTGGTCGGCGAGGGCGGAGCTGTCTCCAAAGCCCCGCCCACACTCGCTACAGATGCAGGAGGCGTGGCTCTCCTGGTGCTGGGCGAGGGCGGAGCTGTCTCCAAAGCCCCGCCCACACTCGCTACAGATGCAGGAGGCGTGGCTCTCCTGGTGGTCGGCGAGGGCGGAGCTGTCTCCAAAGCTCCGCCCGCACTCTTTGCAGACACAGGACCCGTGGCTCTGCTGGCGGGCCCTGCCTCCTGCCCCGCCGCCGTGCCCCTCCTCCTGGTGCCGCCGCAGCGCCGCCTCCTCGGCAAAGCGCTGCCCGCACTCGTGGCACACGTGGGGCCGCTCCTCCATGTGGATGCGCTCGTGGGTGATGAGGTTGGAGCTCTGGCTGAAGGCCTTGCCGCACTCCCCGCACCGGTAGGGCTTCTCGCCGGTGTGGGTGCGGCGGTGCTGGATGAGGTGGGAGCTGCGCACGAAGCTCTTGCCGCACTCCCCGCACTGGTAGGGCTTCTCGCCGGTGTGGATGCGCTGGTGACGGATGAGGGTGGAGCTCATCCCGAAGCTCTTCCCGCACTCCCCGCACCGGTAGGGCTTCTCGCCCCGGTGGATGCGCATGTGCAGGGTGAGGTTGGAGCTGAGGCTGAAGCTCTGCCCGCACTCGGCGCAGGCGTAGGGCCGCTCCTCGGTGTGGCAGCGCTGGTGGCGGGCCAGCGCCGAGCTGAGCCCGAACGTCTTGTGGCAGGTGGGGCACTTGTAGGGCTCCACGCCCATGTGCAGCCGCTGGTGCTTGACCAGCGTGGCGCTGTGCCCGAAGCTCTTCCCGCACTGCAGGCATTCGTAGGGCTTCTCGCCGGTGTGGGTGCGCTGGTGCTGGATGAGCTCCGAGCTCTGGATGAAGGTCTTCCCGCACTCGGTGCAGCGGAAGGGCTTCTCCCCGGCGTGGATCTTCTGGTGCTTCACCAGGTTGGCGCTCTGGGTGAAGCCTTTGCCGCACTGGGCGCACTTGAAGGGGCGCTCGCCCGTGTGCGTGATCTGGTGCTGGATGAGGTCGGAGCTGCGGTAGAAGCTCTTCTTGCAGTCCCCGCACTGGTAGGGCTTCTCGCCGGTGTGGGAGCGCTGGTGCTTGATGAGGTTGGTGCTCTGGCTGAAGGCCTTGCCGCACTCCCCGCACTGGTAGGGCTTCTCGCCGGTGTGGGTGCGCTGGTGCTGGATGAGGTTGGAGCTCCAGCTGAAGGCCTTGCCGCACTCCCCGCACTGGTAGGGCTTCTCGCCGGTGTGGGTGCGCTGGTGCTGGACCAGGTGGGAGCTCTGCGTGAAGCTCTTGCCGCACTCGGAGCAGGTGTTGGGCCGCTCGCCCGTGTGGATGCGCTGGTGACGCACCAGCTTGGACCACTGGGTGAAGCTCTTCCCGCACTCGTTGCAGATGTAGGGGCGCTCGCCCTTGCGCTGCGGAGGGGCGGGGCGGGAGGAGGTGGTGGCGGGGGATGGGGGCTCCAGCGGGGCAGGGCGGCCCCCTTGAGTCCAGGAACGGTTCCCCCACTGCCACTCGGCGCTGGCAAGCTTGGGGTCCGGGGGAGGTTTGTCCTCCGGCGACGTGCGCTCAGCTGTGGGGGAGAAAGAGAAAGATGATGGGAATGTGTCCGGAGGCCTGGGGTCCAGCCCTGGCTCTGGGAAGGGAGTGGGAGCTAGTGGTTAGAGCCAGGACTCCTGGCTTCTCTCCCCAGGTCTGGGAGGGGAGTGAGGCCTAGTGCAGCCGTGGCCAATCCGCGCCCGCGAGCCGCATGCGGCTCTTCCCCCAGATGTGGCTGGGGCTTTTTTTTTTTGCTCAACAACTCCCCCCACCCCGGCTCTTTGCACTATAGGCACAACTATTTTGGCTCTTTGCCTGTAACGGGTTGGCCAGCCCTGGCCTAGTGGGTAGAGCAGCTGAGCCTGCACCCTCCCTGGCCTGCTACAAAGCCAACTAGAGAGCCAAGGAGCTGTGAGACCCGACCCCGATCCCCAGCCTCAGGTTACTGCTGGACATTGTCCAAGCCGGCCTGGCTCGTTCCTCGCCCGCGTGGTTACCTCCCGAGATCTCCCGTTCCTCGGAGCCCTGGAGACCCGGGGCGCTCGGCTCTGGCCCTCGCTCCATCCAGGAGGTCACAGCAGGAGAAGAATCGGGATAATCTGTGCATGGAGAAAAGACAAACAGATAATGGGACAGGGAGGACCAATATGGGGAGTCCTGGCTCTCAGTCTCCCTGCCTTAGCCCACTTGACTCCGCTCCCCTCCCAGAGCTGGGGGGAGACCCCAGGAATCCAGGCTCCCACCCCGCAACCACACACTAACCACTAGACCCCACTCCCCTCCCAGAGCTAGGGAGAGACCCCAGGAATCCAGGCTCCCACCCCACAACCACACACTAACCACTAGACCCCACTCCCCTCCCAGAGCTGGGGGGAGACCCCAGGAATCCAGCTCCCACCCCACAACCACACACTAACCACTAGACCCCACTCCCCTCCTGGAGGTGGGGGGAGACCCCAGGAATCCCAGCTTGCAGTAGGGATGGGGAGCTGCCAGGCGGATCAGATTAACCCTGTGCCCAGCCGTGTAGCGCTTTCCCTGCGGATCTCAAGGCACATAACGTGGGCAAGGGAGGCGACTGGTAACCATTTTATAGTAGGGGAAACTGAGGCACGGAGGGTTCATTCATACACATTCAGAAACTGAACCCAGGAGTCCTGGCTCCCTGCTCTAACCATTAGCCCCCACTCCCTGCCAGGCCCTGTCTCCACTGGTGTCTGCGGGGACCACACCGTGTTTACACAGAGGTCACCGAGCTCCGGATCCGCCCCCACAGCTGATTCCAGAAGTGAAGCGGGCTCCCCGACCGCAGCCCAAGGGGTGCACAGCGCCGCCCTCCCGGCCTGGCTGCGTCCGACCAAAGGAACAGCTCCCTGTCAGTTTCCACGCAGGGTCTGGGGGGTTGGTTTTCTTGACTCGTCAAAGCAATTAGAGCGCATTACCTAATTAATCCTGCCCGCAGCCCTGGGAGGTAGGTATTCTTAGCCCGCCCTGACACACAGGCGGCTGAGTCACACCAATGAACTCATCTGCCCGGAGGACACAGGATGAGCTGCTGGCAGGGTGGAGATTTCGGCTCCGAAATCCCTGGCTGCGAGTCATGTGCCCGGCGCCTCCGTGGTTAGCGACCGGGCGCCGAGCCCCCCTCCGGCAGCGGGAGCCGCGGGATGCGCACCGGGGCGGCCCCGCTCGGAAGCCGGCCCTGACGCCCTTCGCGCCGGATTTCGCCGCCTCGCGGCCGGTCCTCAGCTCCGGGAACTTGGACCGGGGCGTTTCCCCTAAAAACCCGGCTGCGTCTTTTCTTCCTCCTCGTGTCTTCAGCATCCTTAAAGCGCCTTCCGAGCCTGTAGTCAGTTACCACGGGGAGTTCTGCGCAGCCCCGCCATGCGACTGGCAGGTAGACACACCCTGAGGGAAACCCAGGCCCTGCTGCGCCAGGCGCTGCACAAACCCAGATGGGGGCGTGGGTCTCGTTTTACACTCACTCTTCTCCCAGAGATCAAGAGAGGAACCAGGAGTCCTGGCTCCTCTGCCCCCCTGCTCTAACCACTAGACCCCACTACCCCTTAGAACCAAGGAGTCCAGGCACCCAGGCCTGCTGCTCTAACCACTAGACCCCACTCCTCTAGAACCCAGGAGTCCTAGCGCCCAGGCCCACTGCTCTAACCACTACACCCGAGTCCCTCCCTGAGCTGGGGTGAGAAGCCAGGAGCCTGGCTCACTCCCCACCCCACTCCAGCTATAAAGACAGATACCGATTTGGGGGAGCATCAATTTTTCCGCCCCTCTCTGCCAGCTTGAGGAGGGCCCCCTCCCCACACAGCCGGCTCCTACTGTGGGGGAGAAAAAGCGGCCGATTTGCTGTGGTGAAGATCAACTGGCCAGCCAGGCACCGCAGCTGCGCTTTAAGCCACACATCTCGGGGACCCAGGAAGAGCCGCCGGCCCGAGCCCTGGCCAGCAGCAGCGGGCCTGCAGCATGGCTGCTGGTTTGCTGCCAATCGGTGTTTATTATCACCGAACTGCCCGGCAGCGGGCTCTCCTCGGTCACCCAGCCCAGCACAACGCCAGGCCACCGTCTCTCGTCCTGTCCTCCGGCGGGGAGAACAATTAATCGCCCTCCGCTTCGTAACCATCTTCCCCGTGCCTGACACCCGTTTTCCTGTCCCCGCGGGGGCTCTTCCCCACGCTACGCAAGCCCGTTTTCCCCGCCTCGCGCGTCAGCCATGTTCCCGAGACCGGCCGGCCGGCCCTTCAGCGCGCTCTTCCGGACGCTGCCACGCGGCCGCGTCGTTCCCAAGGAGCTGGACACCGGCCGGCCTTTCGGCGCGCTCTTCCGGACGCTGCCACGCGGCCGCGTCGTTCCCAAGGAGCTGGACACCGGCCGGCCTTTCGGCGCGCTCTTCCAGACTCTGCCACGCGGCCGCGTCGTTCCCAAGGAGCTGGTCACCGGCCGGCCTTTCGGCGCGCTCTTCCGGACTCTGCCACGCGGCCGCGTCGTTCCCAAGGAGCTGGACACCGGCCGGCCTTTCGGCGCGCTCTTCCAGACTCTGCCACGCGGCCGCGTCGTTCCCAAGGAGCTGGACACCGGCCGGCCTTTCGGCGCGCTCTTCCGGACTCTGCCACGCGGCCACGTCGTTCCCAAGGAGCTGGACACCGACCGGCCTTTCGGCGCGCTCTTCCAGACTCTGCAACGCGGCCGCGTCGTTCCCAAGGAGCTGGACACCGGCCGGCCTTTCGGCGCGCTCTTCCGGACTCTGCAACGCGGCCGCGTCGTTCCCAAGGAGCTGGACACCGGCCGGCCTTTCGGCGCGCTCTTCCGGACTCTGCCACGCGGCCGCGTCGTTCCCAAGGAGCTGGACACCGACCGGCCTTTCGGCGCGCTCTTCCGGACTCTGTAACGAGGCCGCGTCGTTCCCAAGGAGCTGGACACCGGCCGGCCTTTCGGCGCGCTCTTCCGGACTCTGCCACGCGGCCGCGTCGTTCCCAAGGAGCTGGACACCGACCGGCCTTTCGGCGCGCTCTTCCAGACTCTGCCACGTGGCCGCGTCATTCCCAAGGAGCTGGACACCGACCGGCCTTTCGGCGCGCTCTTCCAGACTCTGCAACGCGGCCGCGTCGTTCCCAAGGAGCTGGACACCGGCCGGCCTTTCGGCGCGCTCTTCCGGACTCTGCCACGTGGCCGCGTCGTTCCCAAGGAGCTGGACACCGGCCGGCCTTTCGGCGCGCTCTTCCGGACTCTGCCACGTGGCCGCGTCGTTCCCAAGGAGCTGGACACCGGCCGGCCTTTCGGTGCCGAGCCCGGCAGCAGAATTCTCTCTCGGGTCTTGCTCTCCACGCTCCTGCCGACAGCCCCAGAGCGATATGTACGGGGCTGCCTCCTGTTCCGTCTGTGAGCCGCTCTCACCCCCGGATCCCTGGCTGCACACGCCCTCCTAGGTCAGGTTTTGGGCCAAGCTGTATTCCTGCCCTTAGACTTCCAGCCTATTTAACAACCGTGCCTCGACCGGGTCCAACTTCCTGGAGAAGCGGGGCCGGAGAATAGCACCTGGCTGCTCCAGCATGGAGCCCGATCACCTGTGTCTGGCTCCGGCATCTTCCAGGAAGTCAGCCAGTCTAGAGTGGAAGGCCTCAAGATGGGAATTCCACCCCTGGCCTTGGGAGGTTGTGGCCAGGGCTGATCACGGAGTGTGGAAAACGTGCTGCCTTATTGGGATCTGTTTGGCTTCTAGATGCAGGCCATGGATTTCTCAGCTGGATTCCAGCCCTGACAGGGCCTGGGATGGTCTCTGACCTCTGGGGATCTCGGGGCCTTTCCATCTTCCTTTGGAGGTGCATGGGCCGTCTCTCCCTCGTTTTCTCCAGCCCTAGCCTCGTTTTCGTGGGTCCTCGACCGCTCGTGCTGCCCCATAGCTGCGGGCCCTACGCCGGTAGCGGTGTCAGGTACAAGCACCCCTGTTTTCTTGTTCACACAGACCAAGGTGGAATCAGCCCTTTCCATCATGGGGAGCACATGCTGAGTTGGGTGCCCAGTATGAACTCCCTTAGCAGGGCTGGGGAGAGAACCCAGGAGTCCTGGCTTGCTTGCTGCTCTCACCACTAGACCTCACTCCCCTCCCAGAACTCCTGGCTTCTGGCGGGGCCACTCTGAACCTGCCCAAACATGGAGCCACACACACAAGCCCGGGACAGGGTGGGCCTGGGGCAGTCTCACCAGCCTCACACGAGCAGGGGAAACCGAGTCCCTGTGCTGCGCATCTCCATCCCCGGACGCCGCTCGCTCTCCCATTTTCACGGAGATGAAAACCTTGCTCACCTGAGGAGTAGCTTGACCACCCCCCTCCCAGCCCAGCATAACCCCGGCTCCCTGTGGCGCGAGGGAAGCGATGGGTAAGGTTTGAACATGCACGTTGCTGGGAGACCCGGCACCTCCAGTCCCCCCCGCCCTGGCTGTGGGGACCCTGCTGGGCTCAGCTACACAAAGCTCTCACTAGGACTGCTAAGGGGTGAGGGAACTGGGCATCTGGACTCTGGGTGCTAACCCCAGCTCGGGGAGGGGACGGGGGCCCGGACTTCTGGGATCTCTCCCCAGGACTGGGATGGGAGCGAGGGGGCTCGTGGGTTAGAACAGGGGGTTTGAGAGCCAGGACTCCTGGGTTGTCTCTTTGGGAGAGGAGTGGGGGCTAGTGGTTAGACGGGGGGAGGGGAGCTGGAGCCAGGACTCCTGGGTTCTCTCTTTAGGAAGGCAGTGGGGGCTAATGGTTAGAACGGGGGATGCGGTGGGGAGCCAGGACTCCTGGGTTCTCTCTTTAGGAAGGCAGTGGGGGCTAATGGTTAGAACGGGGGATGCGGTGGGGAGCCAGGACTCCTGGGTTCTCTCTTTAGGAAGGCAGTGGGGGCTAATGGTTAGAACGGGGGATGCGGTGGGGAGCCAGGACTCCTGGGTTCTCTCTTTAGGAAGGCAGTGGGGGCTAATGGTTAGAACGGGGGATGCGGTGGGGAGCCAGGACTCCTGGGTTGACTTGTTGGGAAGGCAGTGGGGGCTAGTGGTTAGAGCGGGGGATGCGGTGCGGAGCCAGGACTCCTGGGTTGACTTGTTGGGAAGGCAGTGGGGGCTAGTGGTTAGAGCGGGGGATGCGGTGCGGAGCCAGGACTCCTGGGCTGACTTGTTGGGAAGGCAGTGGGTGCTAGTGGTTAGAGCGGGGCGCTGGGATCGAGGACTCCTGGGTGCTCTCTTTGGGAGGGCAGTGGGGGCTAGTGGTTAGAGCGGGGCGCTGGGATCAGGACTCCTGGGTTCTCTCTTTGGGAAGGCAGTGGGGGCTAGTGGTTAGAGCGGGGCGCTGGGATCGAGGACTCCTGGGTGCTCTCTTTGGGAGGGCAGTGGGGGCTAGTGGTTAGAGCGGGGCGCTGGGCTCAGGACTCCTGGGTTCTCTCTTTGGGAGGGCAGTGGGGGCTAGTGGTTAGAGCGGGGCGCTGGGATCAGGACTCCTGGGTTCTCTCTTTGGGAAGGCAGTGGGGGCTAGTGGTCAGAGCGGGGCGCTGGGATCAGGACTCCTGGGTTCTCTCTTTGGGAAGGCAGTGGGGGCTAGTGGTCAGAGCGGGGCGCTGGGATCAAGGACTCCTGGGTGCTCTCTTTGGGAGGGCAGTGGGGGCTAGTGGTTAGAGCGGGGCGCTGGGCTCAGGACTCCTGGGTTCTCTCTTTGGGAGGGCAGTGGGGGCTAGTGGTTAGAGCGGGGCGCTGGGATCAGGACTCCTGGGTGCTCTCTTTGGGAGGGCAGTGGGGGCTAGTGGTTAGAGCGGGGCGCTGGGATCAGGACTCCTGGGTTCTCTCTTTGGGAGGGCAGTGGGGGCTAGGGGTCAGAGAGGGGCGCTGGGATCAGGACTCCTGGGTGCTCTCTTTGGGAAGGCAGTGGGGGCTAGTGGTCAGAGCGGGGCGCTGGGATCAGGACTCCTGGGTTCTCTCTTTGGGAGGGCAGTGGGGGCTAGTGGTTAGAGCGGGGCGCTGGGCTCAGGACTCCTGGGTTCTCTCTTTGGGGGGGTAGTGGGGGCTAGTGGTTAGAGCGGGGCGCTGGGCTCAGGACTCCTGGGTTCTCTCTTTGGGAGGGCAGTGGGGGCTAGTGGTTAGAGCGGGGCGCTGGGCTCAGGACTCCTGGGTTCTCTCTTTGGGAGGGCAGTGGGGGCTAGTGGTTAGAGCGGGGCGCTGGGCTCAGGACTCCTGGGTTCTCTCTTTTGGAGGGCAGTGGGGGCTAGTGGTTAGAGCGGGGCGCTGGGCTCAGGACTCCTGGGTTCTCTCTTTGGGAGGGCAGTGGGGGCTAGTGGTTAGAGCGGGGCGCTGGGCTCAGGACTCCTGGGTGCTCTCTTTGGGAAGGCAGTGGGGGCTAGTGGTTAGAGCGGGGCGCTGGGATCAGGACTCCTGGGTTCTCTCTTTGGGAGGGCAGTGGGGGCTAGTGGTTAGAGCGGGGCGCTGGGATCAGGACTCCTGGGTTCTCTCTTTGGGAGGGCAGTGGGGGCTAGTGGTTAGAGCGGGGCGCTGGGCTCAGGACTCCTGGGTTCTCTCTTTTGGAGGGCAGTGGGGGCTAGTGGTTAGAGCGGGGCGCTGGGCTCAGGACTCCTGGGTGCTCTCTTTGGGAAGGCAGTGGGGGCTAGAGGTTAGAGCGGGGCGCTGGGCTCAGGACTCCTGGGTTCTCTCTTTGGGAGGGCAGTGGGGGCTAGTGGTTAGAGCGGGGCGCTGGGATCAGGACTCCTGGGTTCTCTCTTTGGGAGGGCAGTGGGGGCTAGTGGTCAGAGCGGGGCGCTGGGATCAGGACTCCTGGGTTCTCTCTTTGGGAAGGCAGTGGGGGCTAGTGGTTAGAGCGGGGCGCTGGGCTCAGGACTCCTGGGTTCTCTCTTTGGGAGGGCAGTGGGGGCTAGTGGTCAGAGCGGGGCGCTGGGCTCAGGACTCCTGGGTTCTCTCTTTGGGAAGGCAGTGGGGGCTAGTGGTTAGAGCGGGGCGCTGGGATCAGGACTCCTGGGTTCTCTCTTTGGGAGGGCAGTGGGGGCTAGTGGTTAGAGCGGGGCGCTGGGCTCAGGACTCCTGGGTTCTCTCTTTTGGAGGGCAGTGGGGGCTAGTGGTTAGAGCGGGGCGCTGGGCTCAGGACTCCTGGGTGCTCTCTTTGGGAAGGCAGTGGGGGCTAGAGGTTAGAGCGGGGCGCTGGGCTCAGGACTCCTGGGTTCTCTCTTTGGGAGGGCAGTGGGGGCTAGTGGTTAGAGCGGGGCGCTGGGATCAGGACTCCTGGGTTCTCTCTTTGGGAGGGCAGTGGGGGCTAGTGGTCAGAGCGGGGCGCTGGGATCAGGACTCCTGGGTTCTCTCTTTGGGAAGGCAGTGGGGGCTAGTGGTTAGAGCGGGGCGCTGGGATCAGGACTCCTGGGTTCCCTCTTTGGGAGGGCAGTGGGGGCTAGTGGTCAGAGCGGGGCGCTGGGCTCAGGACTCCTGGGTTCTCTCTTTGGGAGGGCAGTGGGGGCTAGTGGTTAGAGCGGGGCGCTGGGCTCAGGACTCCTGGGTTCTCTCTTTGGGAGGGCAGTGGGGGCTAGTGGTTAGAGCGGGGCGCTGGGATCAGGACTCCTGGGTTCTCTCTTTGGGAGGGCAGTGGGGGCTAGTGGTTAGAGCGGGGCGCTGGGCTCAGGACTCCTGGGTGCTCTCTTTGGGAAGGCAGTGGGGGCTAGTGGTCAGAGCGGGGCGCTGGGCTCAGGACTCCTGGGTTCTCTCTTTGGGAGGGCAGTGGGGGCTAGTGGTTAGAGCGGGGCGCTGGGATCAGGACTCCTGGGTTCTCTCTTTGGGAGGGCAGTGGGGGCTAGTGGTCAGAGCGGGGCGCTGGGCTCAGGACTCCTGGGTGCTCTCTTTGGGAGGGCAGTGGGGGCTAGTGGTCAGAGCGGGGCGCTGGGATCAGGACTCCTGGGTTCTCTCTTTGGGAGGGCAGTGGGGGCTAGTGGTCAGAGCGGGGCGCTGGGATCAGGAC
This sequence comes from Pelodiscus sinensis, assembly GCF_052426305.1. Lineage (NCBI taxonomy): Eukaryota > Metazoa > Chordata > Testudines > Trionychidae > Pelodiscus > Pelodiscus sinensis. The sequence goes on along the minus strand of NC_143056.1, from coordinate 134,376,291 downwards.
TCCTGGGTGCTCTCTTTGGGAAGGCAGTGGGGGCTAGTGGTTAGAGCGGGGCGCTGGGCTCAGGACTCCTGGGTTCTCTCTTTGGGAGGGCAGTGGGGGCTAGTGGTTAGAGCGGGGCGCTGGGCTCAGGACTCCTGGGTTCTCTCTTTGGGAGGGCAGTGGGGGCTAGTGGTCAGAGCGGGGCGCTGGGCTCAGGACTCCTGGGTTCTCTCTTTGGGAGGGCAGTGGGGGCTAGTGGTTAGAGCGGGGCGCTGGGATCAGGACTCCTGGGTTCTCTCTTTGGGAGGGCAGTGGGGGCTAGTGGTTAGAGCGGGGCGCTGGGATCAGGACTCCTGGGTTCTCTCTTTGGGAGGGCAGTGGGGGCTAGTGGTTAGAGCGGGGCGCTGGGCTCAGGACTCCTGGGTGCTCTCTTTGGGAAGGCAGTGGGGGCTAGTGGTCAGAGCGGGGCGCTGGGCTCAGGACTCCTGGGTGCTCTCTTTGGGAAGGCAGTGGGGGCTAGTGGTCAGAGCGGGGCGCTGGGATCAGGACTCCTGGGTGCTCTCTTTGGGAGGGCAGTGGGGGCTAGTGGTTAGAGCGGGGCGCTGGGATCAGGACTCCTGGGTGCTCTCTTTGGGAGGGCAGTGGGGGCTAGTGGTTAGAGCGGGGCGCTGGGATCAGGACTCCTGGGTTCTCTCTTTGGGAGGGCAGTGGGGGCTAGTGGTCAGAGCGGGGCGCTGGGCTCAGGACTCCTGGGTTCTCTCTTTGGGGGGGCAGCGGGGGCTGGTGCAGCGGAGCCGCCCCTCCCTCCCTGCCCGCCTCGGAGCCGCCCGCCGCCCCCCCTCCATTGTTCCCGCTGCCTGCCCCGGGCCCCACTCACCGCTGCGGCCGGGGGCGCTAGGCGGGCGGCAGCCCCGCGGCCCCCTGGCCGGGCTCGCAGGCGAGCTGGGCGGGCTCAGGGTGACTGCCTGGCGAGCGGAGGAAGGTCCCTTCTCGTATCCTGTCCCCAACCCTCCCACCCTCTTACGCTACTTCCCGCTCCTGCCGCCAGCCGGGAGCCAGCGAGCTCCGCGGGCTCGAACAGCTGGGCGCCGGGTTCTAGCCCCGCCCCCGGACTCCTGGGCCCGCTGCCCCGCCCGGCCGGGGTGTGCGGCTCCCGCTGCCTGGCCCGGCTCCGCTTCGCATCCCCCTGGGGGGCTGCCCGATGGGTGGGAGAAGGAAACATACCGGAGAGTTCGGGGGGGGGGGCGCCTGACACAGACCCTGGGACCATCATGAGACTCCAGGAGTCCTGCCTTGTCAGCCCCTCACCTGGGCCTTGAATTTGTCACGAGAGACAAGCTAAAAAAGGGGTGAATAAGAGGAGAGGCCCCATCCCCAACCCAGTCTGGTCTGCCCCTGCTCCAGCTGTCCAAGGCCGCCTTCTGCAAGTGGGCTGCCAGAAGATAACAGCCCACTACTGCTGGCAGCTATGGGAGTCTCTCCCTCAGCTCTACTCGTGTCCAGGGGCTGCTCAGCTAGAGGGTAACAACCTACTACCTCTGCCCGCTGATGGAGTCACTCCCTCAGCTCAGCTGGGGTCTGGTAGCTGCTTCAGTGGATGGCCTTACTCCTCTAACATCAGGGCTCCATGGAAGGTAACATGGGCTGGAGGCCACATTCACATAGGGACGGATGCTGAAATCTTTTGTTTTCCTCCCCGCGGTGATTCCTCTATTTATCCCCATTGGCATCGCTTCCACCCCTCTCCGGCCACTGCAGTGAGCAGCAAGAGGAATAGTAAATGCCAAAGGCAGAGATGGAGAAGCACAAAGAAGTTCAGAGCAACGGACTCAGACTCTCTGCAGACCCAGGCAGGGGGCAGCCCCCCATCTTAAGGCAATTAGCTCAGGAAGGCAACAAAGTTCCCCCTTTATCCCCTCAGGGTGGTTTCCAGGGGAAGGAAACCCCTGTTGTTCTTCAACGCCACCCTGTGTATTTACAAAGGGACGCAAAGTCCTGTCTCCCTGACCCTAAGGGGAACCAGAACAGCAGGAGTCAGTGTCTTTGCTCGCAATAATCCCACGCCTCCTTCCGGGCAGAGCTTTGCCCAAAATCTCGCTCGGAGCTTTCTCCTCGGGGTCCTGCTCCAAGTGCTTTTTGTCAAATGAAACATTTTGATCAGTGGAACTGAATCTGCTTTCCGGGAGAATTCGAAAAGTGTCGACGTGTGTTGGACTGGATTTTCTGTTCCCTGCACGGCCCTACCGAGGACACTGGTGGGCCCTGCTCCCTGAGCAGAAGCTGTGATGCTTAAGAAGGTTAGAACTCTGACAGAAGTCCCGACACTGGTGCATATGCCACTGGGTGTGGGTCTTCTGAGGCTATGGCTGTAGCACCTCCCACACTGGAAGTGCTGGGAGGGGGGCTTCTTCCCTGTATGAATCTGGATATGTTGGGAAAAGCCCCACATAATCCCCTTTCTGCAGTGGTGGCACTTGTGTATGTGTATGGGAGGGGGGTGTCTCCATATTGGTGTCAGCAGTGGGATCTCTCACCAGTGTGCTGTCTGTTCTGAGCACTGGGGGACATCCACTGCCACAATCTGGACAGAGATGGGTTCCCCTGCTTGCTGGGCAACCTGCTGGTGGCTGAGGTATCGGTGGTACTGGAGGAGGCTGGAGGGATGGGGGAATTCTGGCTGCACAGGGAGTACCAGTAGGGTTTCTCCGTCGCCTAGTGAGGGCAGAGCCATTCCCGCAAACATGGGACATGCATGCCAAGAGCGCTGTCACGTATGTCCTCCAGGATCCCTAGACGGTCCTAAGCAGATCTGCTGCTCCGGGGAATTCTGGGATACATCCTCTTGGGATCTCATTGGGAAGTCCTACCAGATCTGTTCCCTGGGGATTCTGGGATGTGTCCTCATAGGCTCTGACTGCGAATGTCCCATGCACACCCTCTCCCTCAGCATTCTGGGGTACACCCTGGGGGTGGGGGGAATCCAGCCGGGGTTCCTCCCCCGAGCTGTGAAGAGGTGGGATTGGGGCAGGGGGCCACCCTGTAGTGTATGGGGGGAGGGATGGCCCAGTGGTTTGTGCATGAGCCTGCTAAACCCAGGGTTGTGAGATCAAACCTTGTGGAGGCCATTTAGGGATCTGGAGCAAAAATTTGTCAGGGATGGTACTTGGTCCTGCTGTGAGGCAGGGGACTGGACTTCCGAGGTCCCTTCCAGCTCTAGGAGATAGGCAACCTCCATTATAAAATTACAAAGAGCCTCTGGCCAAGATCAGGGGCGCTGCTGTGCCAGGGACTGTGCAGTGTAACTAGCCCTCCTGCTGCTGCCTGCACTTTGCTTGCAGCACGACCCAGGGGAGGGTCATTTCCAGAGCAGCTGGTGCCGATGGCGAGGGTTAGAGCCGGGACCCCTGGGTTTTCTCCCCAGCTCTGACACAGACTCCACTGTGTGACTTCCTGGGTAAGTGACTGAATTTCCCCCGGCCTCAGTTTCCCCTTTTAGTCTGACTGCTTGGGGGGGGGGGAAACACACTCCCGCACAGAGCACCTGGGTGGGGGTGCAGCGAGGGGGGCCCGATCTCGGGGCGCTGGACTCCGTGCACAGGTCCCCAGCCCTGCCGGCCGGACCCGGGAGCGCCACGCGCCGGGCCGGGAGGGAGCGGAGCGCGGTTGCACCGGGCGGAAATGGAGCGAGCCCCGCCGCCCGCCTGCTACCCATAGGGACTACAATTCCCAGCATGCCTCGGCCTCGTTAACCCTCTGCGCGCTGCAGCCCTGGAGAGAGGCCGGGCAGGGCTGGGGGACTGGCCCTGGGTTTACCTGCCGCGGACCTTCTTCCCCACGCGAGCCTCCCTAAGTCCCGGAAGCGGGGAGTGTCCCCTGCTCTACCCACTAGGTCCCACTCCCTTCCCGGAGCCAGGGGGAGAACCCAGCATCCTGGTCCGCAACCCTAGCTCCTGCTATAATCAGTAGCCCCGCTTCCTTGTGGGGAGAGAAACTGGAGGGCTGGCTCCCAGCCCCCTAGCTCTAACCACTAGCCCCCACTCCCTCCCAGAACCAGGCGCAGAACCCAGGTGTCCTAGCGCCCCCCTCCCGAAATGCAAATGCATCAACACTCTTATTTCCAGGCCAGATCCTGCCCTCGGAGCCCCCGGCACAGAGCCAGTGCGAGTCCAGCTGGATTCTGATCGCTGCTGGCGAGCCCACATCTCTGCTCTCCCCTACCCTGGCTGAGCGCGACTGTTTTACTTCTCACACCCGGGGGCGGCTGTAACAGCCCAGAGGCACCTGAGGTGCGGGAGGGGTATTTCGGGTGCGGCCTGGGCATACAACTCCAGCCAGGCTCCCCCCTAAGCAAGGAGATTGGCCCCTTCTCAGCGGTGCCCGCTTGGCCCGGCCCGGCCCTGCCCGGCTCAGTGGATCTGTGCACCTAGGAGTGAGCAGACGCGGGAGGAGCCGAGATGGTGCCAGGGGAACAGAGCCATGGTCCTTATGGGAATGCCAAGCCCAGGCTGGCAGCAGAGACCAGGCCATGGGCAGTCATGCCTAATGGCTACAGCCAACCTCAGGCCAGGCGGCAGAGCAGCAGGCGTCGGTAGCCCAGGGCCAGTGGCCAGATGACAGAGCTGAGGAATGGGGCCAGACAACAGAGCACCGTCCCAGGTTGGACTCAGGAGATGGGGCTGGTGTCCGTGGGGGTGTCTAACCCCCCCGCTGCACAGGGCCCTCAGACCCTCCCCTTGCCCTGGTTTCTGCTGACGAGGTGGCACTCAGATGGAGAGGTGGGGGATGCTTTTGATGTCTAGTGAGAACCCAGATTATTGTCTCCTCTGACCTCCCACCCCCCTGCATCTAGCCCCATAGGCTCTTGGGGCCCCTCAGAGCACATCGCACCCCCCCCCAAACCTCTCTGAAATTGTTGGACTCCCCTCCCAGAGCTAATAATGGAACCCAGGAGTCCTGGCTCCCAGCCCACCCCACTATATCCCAATGCCCTTCCAAAGCCATGGCGGCCTGTTTTCTCCAGATACTAAAACACACCTAGCGAATTAAAACAATGTCACAAAGATCTTACAAGCCATATATTCTTTTAGCAGAGCTTTTCAAACAGTCGTACCAAGTTGTGTTGAAATCAGACAGCTAGACAACAGTCACTAAAAGTAAACATTTTTAACTCAGTGGGGCTGGCTATTGTATCCAAGAGTTTTAGAAGAGTTGGCCGAGGAGCTGCTGGCTCAGGAAGTTCCAGAAGACTGTAGTGCGGGGTGAGGAGGGATATTGATCCTGGGCAAAACAATAGAGCAGCTGATACAGGACTTCATTCATAAACTCAAGGAGGGTCCTATAACTAATACCTATTGCCACGGGGTTATGCAAAACACATCCCAACAAACTAACTTGGTAACTGTTTTTGTGAGGAGACAAGTCTACGTTTGGGTGATAAAAGAAATGGAGCAGAGCTAACAGATTTCTGCAAGGTGCTTGACTTGGCACTTTGATTGCAGGCTAGAATGATATTCTACGACCAAGCGGGTGCGTATCTAGCGGGGTCCCGCCGGGCACGGCTCTTGGCCGCATGCTATTTAACCCTGGTCTCAGTGACCTGGAAGACAATGTAAAATCTCCACTGGGAAAGTCTGCCGATGCCATGCACGTTGGGGGAGGGGCAGCTAAGGCTCGCTTGGTCAGCTGGGCACGAGCGAACAGTGCGGGTTTTCGTACAGCTAGCCGTAAATGGGTCCATCACGGAACAAGAATGCCAAGGCCGGACTTGGAGGGGAGCTCGCTTGCTCCTGGAAAGCGGTGACCCTGTGAATGATTTGGGGGTCACGGTGGATCCGAGACAGGGCTCTCCAGGAGTGCAGAGGTTACTTTACTCTGGATTTGGCCCTGGGGCGACTGTGGCTGGAATCGTGCGTCCAGGTCCGGGGCCCACAATTCAAGGCAGCCAGGCTGGCTGGTCACAGTGGTCCCTTTTGGCTTTGTAATCTGTGACTAGATCCCAGGAGTCCTGACTCCCACCCTGCCCCCGCCCTAACCCCCAAGACCTCACTCTCCCTCCAGAGCCACGGTAGCACCCCGGAGTCCTGGCTCTGCCCCACGAGCTCCCAGCCCGGGGAACAGCCTTCCTCGAACCTGGACAGGATGCGCGCCGAGGGGGGACGTGCTCGTGGAATTGTAGGAAGCCCCCGTTACAGTCCAGAAGCACCCGCATCCTGTGGGGCGTCACCCCCAAAAGGACCAGACGCCGATGGGGACACCAGAGCGGTGTCTCTAAGCACCAGGTGAGCCATCCCCCTGGGCGTCTGTTCCCTGCTGCCCTGCCCCAGAGGCGGCTGCATCTCACTGCCAGGCTGCAGAGCAGTTGGCTCAGTTTCAGAGGGCCGAGGCTGGTAAATGACTAGCACAAAGCCACCTTAGCAGTTTCATAGCAAAGTCTATTGTTCAGACCAAAAAAAAAAAAAAAAGTATATACACAGAGGGTGTAAAATTCACCCCTGGCCAGGCAGCAGGGGGCACTGTGGTGCAGAGGATGCTGCCCAGCTTTCCCTACCCACAGTCCGTCTCCTCCCACTCCCCTCCCAGAGCTGGGAGAGAACCCAGGAGACCTGGCTCCCAGCCGCCCTGCTCCAACCACTAGACCCCACTGCCCTCCCCTCCCATCCCCAGGGTCCTGACCCAACTTCAATACCCTCTTCAAAGCGTCTTTGGTCCCTTTGCATTTGGCAAGCGTGATTCACCTCCTGCCCGGCTCCCCCTCTGCCCGCCATGCCCCCTGTAGGGCGCAAAGCCGGGGAGAGGGCAGGGATGAAGCAAGGTCTATGGGGAGTGGGATGCGCCCATTTCCTGCTCCTCGGGGCAGATGCGCTTCAGGGGAGGTGCCCCCATGGACTCATCATCCTCTTCTTCCAGCACCGGCTGGGGGAAGGCTGGGGCTGTCTCGAAGGGCGGTGCATCGTCCTGCCCCTTTGGGGAAAAGGGGAATGGGTGTTAGACTCTGAGAGAGGGCAGCCAGAGGGATGGCACCCCAGCAACCTAGGTACGGCAGCCCTGATCCCACCCCGAGGTCCCCAGCAACCTCCCTGCTTTCTCCTCTGCCATGGGTAACCACCATCCCCAACGTAAACAATGAGACCTTCTGGCCAATGGCCCAACCTCGACCCAACCCAACTCAACCCAACCCTCACCAATGGCTCAACATCCACCCAACTCAACCCAACCTTCACCAATGGCTCAACATCCACCCAACTCAACCCAGCCCTGCCAATGGCTCAACATCCACCCAACTCAACCCAACCTTCACCAATGGCTCAACATCCACCCAATTCAACCCAACCTTCACCAATGGCTCAACATCCACCCAATTCAACCCAACCTTCACCAATGGCTCAACATCCACCCAATTCAACCCAACCTTCACCAATGGCCCAACATTCACCCAACTCAACTCAATCCTTCCAAATGTCCAACCTCTACACAACCCAGTTCAACACAACTTTTGCCAAAGATCCAATCTACACCCAACCCAACCTTCACCACTGGCTCCACCACCGGCTCCACCACCACCACCACCACCACCCAACTCAACCCAAACCTGCCAGTGGTCCAACCTCCACCCAAGCCAACTCAATCCAGCCTTTGCCACTGACCCTACCTCCATCCAACTCAACCTATCCATTGCCAATGGCCTAGCCTGCACCGCCCTAACCCAATACAACCCAACCTTTGCCAATAGTTCAACCTCCATGCAACCCAACACAACCCAACTTTCACCAACAGCCCAGCCTCCACTCAACTCAGCCCAGGCAGTACCTACGCCCCACACACCACCCAATCCAACCGTTGCCTATGGCCTAACCCAGCCACCACCAATGATGCAACCTCTACCTAGCTCACATGAACCCAGGTTTTGCCAATGACCCAACCTTCATCCCACAAAGCAAAATCCAACTTTTGTCAATAGCTCAACCTCCACACAAAACAACCTCTACTTGGCCTAATCTTCCCCAATGGTCGGACTTCTATGCAGCTCCACCCAACCTTCACCAATGGCCAAAGTCTACCCTACTCAGCCTTCGGCAGTGGCCCAAGCTCCAAACAACCCAGCCACTGCCAATGGCAGTGTTTCCATCCAACCCACACCCCAGTCTCCACCCCACTCAGCCCACCCCCACGCACCATTCACCCCTGGACACCTGACCAAACTTCTCAGTTCCGTGCATCCCCTATCCCTTGGTTCCACTCCTCCATGCACTCTCCCCAACCGGTCACGCCCCAAGCTGCACCCCACTCCATCCAACCCATCTCCACGCCTCACCCCTCAATTCCCGACCCTTCCCCACGCACCTGTGACTCCAGCAGTCCTGGAACAGGGTCCTCCTTGGTCAACATGGGGGGCTCATCTGTCCCCTCCAGCAGCAGCACCCCAGGGTCTGGACCCAGAGAGGAATGAAAACAGTGGAGTACCCTGGTGCCAGCTCGCTGCCCTCTCCTGTAGCCCTCTGGGAAGCATGGCCCTCCCCGCTGCCTGGGTCCCACCCCCTCACTCCCTGGGGGCGCCGAGTGATGCCATGCGGGGAGCTGGGGGTGAAGCAGTCCCGGACTCCTGGGTTCCTCTCTCTCCTTCCCTCCTTGCAGGACTGGCAATTCTGCATCCCTCTCCCCCACCATGGCACTTACCCCCTTCCTGCCCCAGCATGGGAGGCTGCGAGTCCTCCGCTTTCAGTTCCCCCAGCGGAGTGGGGGTCGCCGTCTGGCTGCGGTCAGGGGTGGGGCTGGAGCTGGTGTCGCCCCCCTTGGCCAGGGAGGTCTCGGACAGCGAGCTCTGGTTGCTGTTCTCATCTGCAAAGCGGACAGGGTCGGGGGGCGTCTGAGATGCCTAAGTCCTATCCTCAGTTCTTTAGAGGCACCGCCAGCACGGATACCTGGGCCCATCCCTTCCCTCCAGGTGTGCTAGGCACACGGCTGTCCCGGACGCCTGGGTCCCTTCCCCTCACTCCAAGTACGCGGGGCACGCCGCCGTCCCGGACACCTGGGTCCCTTCCCCTCACTCCAAGTACACGGGGCACGCCGCCGTCCCGGACGCCTGGGTCCCTTCCCCTCACTCCAAGTATGCGGGGCACGCCGCCGTCCCGGACGCCTGGGTCCCTTCCCCTCACTCCAAGTACACGGGGCACGCCGCCGTCCCGGACACCTGGGTCCCTTCCCCTCACTCCAAGTATGCGGGGCACGCCGCCGTCCCGGACGCCTGGGTCCCTTCCCCTCACTCCAAGTACACGGGGCACGCCGCCGTCCCGGACACCTGGGTCCCTTCCCCTCACTCCAAGTACACGGGGCACGCCGCCGTCCCGGACGCCTGGGTCCCTTCCCCTCACTCCAAGTACGCGGGGCACGCCACCGTCCCGGACACCTGGGTCCCTTCCCCTCACTCCAAGTACGCGGGGCACGCCACCGTCCCGGACACCTGGATCCCTTCCCCTCACTCCAAGTACGCGGGGCACGCCGCCGTCCCGGACGCCTGGGTCCCTTCCCCTCACTCCAAGTATGCGGGGCACGCCGCCGTCCCGGACGCCTGGGTCCCTTCCCCTCACTCCAAGTACACGGGGCACGCCGCCGTCCCGGACACCTGGGTCCCTTCCCCTCACTCCAAGTATGCGGGGCACGCCGCCGTCCCGGACGCCTGGGTCCCTTCCCCTCACTCCAAGTACACGGGGCACGCCGCCGTCCCGGACACCTGGGTCCCTTCCCCTCACTCCAAGTACACGGGGCACGCCGCCGTCCCGGACGCCTGGGTCCCTTCCCCTCACTCCAAGTACGCGGGGCACGCCGCCGTCCCGGACGCCTGGGTCCCTTCCCCTCACTCCAAGTACGCGGGGCACGCCGCCGTCCCGGACACCTGGGTCCCTTCCCCTCACTCCAAGTACGCAGGGCACGCCACCGTCCCGGACGCCTGGGTCCCTTCCCCTCACTCCAACTACACGGGGCACGCCGCCGTCCCGGACGCCTGGGTCCCTTCCCCTCACTCCAACTACACGGGGCACGCCGCCGTCCCGGACACCTGGGTCCCTTCCCCTCACTCCAAGTACGCGGGGCACGCCGCCGTCCCGGACGCCTGGGTCCCTTCCCCTCACTCCAAGTACGCGGGGCACGCCGCCGTCCCGGACACCTGGGTCCCATCTCCTGAGTCTCCAATGAGGGCCACTTGCACTAGTGTTCACTGGAGGGTTTTAACCTCCCTGATTTCTGCTGGAAGGTGATTTGCAGCCGCGCCCGCTGCCTCCTGGGCAAGGGGCAGTTTTCGGACCCAGAAAGCTGAGAGGAAACCACCCGGGGGCATCCCCTGCGGATCTGGTTTTGACCAAGAGGGATGGATTGGTGGCGGACAGGAAGGCGGGCAGGGGCGTGGGAGGAAGTGATCACCCCCTGGTAGATTTCGAGAGCCTGCGGAAAGGAGGCCCCGAGAGCAGCCAAACAAGGAGAGCGGGGCCGAGAGGTGGATTTCGGCCGACTCGGCGCCACAGGAGACAGGGTCCCGTGGACCGACGGCGTGGGAGGAAGCAGAACCGAAGGGCAGCTCCCCAAAGCCGGCCGTGCCAGACACTCGCCAACAAGCTACCCCGAGGCCGAGGAAAGAAGAGTCACAGGAGGCTCACGTGGAGGCTCACGGCGTTTTTAGCAACCTCCGCCCCAAGAGGGGCCCATCCAGAGAAGGGAAGGGGGGCAAGTCACTAAGGAAGGACACAGGGGTCCGGAAAGCCAAGGCAAGGAACGAGTGACCGGATGGTGTCGGTCCTGCAGGGATGGCGACAGACTTCACCAAGGCCTGGGCAAGGTGGGAAGGGCGGGGCCTCTGGTGGAAGGGGTGGGGCATCTGGTGGAAGGGGCGTGGCTAACAGGCAGCAAGCCCTCAGCGCTGCCTGGACTGGGCTACAGAGGGCTCCGGCGGCGATTTAAAGGGCCCAGAGCCCAGGCAACCGACTCCTTTGCCTTCCAACTCCACTGCTCCCCCCCCCATTGGTCCTGCTCTGTGGGGGAGGGGTGCTGGCGGCAGAGGACAGTAAGGCAGAGCCGCTCAAGGCCTACGTTGCTTCAGTCTTCTCCCCATGAGACTGGACCACTAGAGACGCTACCCCCGAGGGCTGCAGATCGGGCACCGACGCAGGGCCGGCCTTACCAGGAGGCAAACCGAGGCAGCCGCCTCCGGTGCCAGACCGTGGGGGGCGCCACGAGGACCCGGAGACTTGAGACCTTTCAAAGTTTTGGCCCAAGCGAGGGACTATGGGGGCATCATTTGAGCTCCCCGCCTCGGCTGCCAGAACGTTGTGGGCCGGCCCTGTACCAACGCATCAGATCTTCTGACCAATCCGCCCCAAGTCAAGTCAGCTGGGCCGGCCGCTGTCATCGCCCCGGGGCGCAGAAGGAAGGAGCTGGAGAACTTCTGGCAAGACGCGTTGCCAACTTGGGGTTCACAGGCCTCAGAAGACAGGAGAAGCGCTAACGTGGTGCCCATCTGGAAAAAGGGGCGAAAGGAGGAGCCGGGGAACCATAGACCAGCCAGCCTGACTTGGACCCTTGGGAGGCCACTCGACCAACGCATAAAATATTCAATTTGCAAATCCGTAAGAACGGCCAGACGGGGTCAGACCAAAGGCCCATCCAGCCCAGTCCTGTCTGCCCACAGTGGCCAGTGCCAGATGCCCCAGAGGGAGGGAACAGAACCAGGAACCATCCAGTGATCCCTCCTCCGTCGCCCACTCCCAGCCTTGGATAAAAAGAGGCCAGAGACACCATTCCTAGCTAATAGCTATTGATGGACCTAACATCCATGCAGTTATCTAGCTCTTTTTTGAGTCCTGGTTGTCCTAACATCCTCTGGCAAGGAGTTCCACAGGTTTGCGGTGTGGCTGGAGGGAGGCAGATACCTGGAGAATGGCGCATTAATCACTAGCAGCCAGCCTGGGTTTACCAGGAGGTTGCCAAATCAGCCAGGTGTCTGTCTTTGACAAGGTAACTGATTTGATGAAAGGGGCCATGCAGTTGACCTAACACACCATGCCTCCAGGCAGGCCGCTGACTCACTGAGATAAGTAAGCAGGGGAAAGGCCGTTAAATGGCTACCTAATTGGTTACAGGGTGGTCTTCAGTGGGGATTGGTCGGGAGCTGCTCTGGGTCTGGCGTGGTTTAATAGTTTTACTCATGCTGATGGGCCGATGGTGCCACGCTGGGGCGGGGGAGAGAGATGTAGAGAGACGGGAAAGGCCCCAGAGGTGAGTGCCAAAGCTGATCAAGGGGAGGGAGACGCCAGCCCTGTGGGCCAAGGCTGGAGGGACATGGTACTTTAGTTTGCAGAGGAGATGACAGGCGCACATGACTTTTATAGAGAACTTTCTGGGTGTCTGGCTGGTGAGTCTTGCCCACATGCTCAGGGTTTAGCTGATCGCCATATTTGGGGTTGGGAAGGAATTTTCCTCCAGGGTAGATTGGCAGAGACCCTGGAGGTTTTTCGCCTTCCTCTGTAGCATGGGGCACAGATCACAGCTGGAGGATTCTCTGCATCTTGGGGTCTTCAAAGTATTGGAAGGCTTCAATATCTGAGATCTAGGTGAGAGGATTATTCTAGGAGGGGTGGGTGAGATTTGTGGCCTGCACTGTGCAGGGGGTCGGACTGGGTGATCATAATGGTCCCTTCTGACCCTGGAGTCTATGAGTCTATGAGACAGCGGTTGAAAGCCGGCCCTAGGAGGCGGGGGAAGTTGTTTTCGCCTGCCTCAGAGGGCAGGACCAGGGGCGATGGGTTCCAACCCGAGCCCGGCAGACGGAGATGAAATCGCAGGGAAAACTTCCTAAGCGCCAGCCTGGCAGGATGAGGGAGCAGGAAGCAACTGTGCGGGAGGTTCTGGAAGAGGCTGGAGAGAGGGGGCTGGTTTAGACGCAGCAGATCCTGCATCCTCTCCGGAGGGTGGATGACACGGCCCGGGCGGTCCCTCCCAGCCCTGTGCCTGAATTCCCACGTCCCAACGAGAGCCCCTCAGGATGGAAGACCGTGCGTTGCTGTCCCGGACGCCTGGGTCCCCCCCCCCCCACAGCCTGCAGCGTACCATTCAGATCCAGCATGAGGAGGGCGGGGTTGGTCCGGGGGCTGGGCACGCGCCCCCTCCTCTCCCGGCCCTTGTGCCTCTCCCCGCTGCCAGCCAGTCGCCGCTTCTCCTGCGGGGGTGGGGGGAGAGAAGAAAGGGAGTACAGATGGCATCCAAATGGGGGGGAGAGGAGAGAGGAAGAAGGGGGCTGGGGCACACAGCAGGGATGGCCAGACAGACAGGGTGGAAGCAGACTGGCACCCCGTCTCCCGCTTACCTCATCTCGGGGGTCCACAATGGGCACCCACTTGTAGATCCTCAGAGATGTGTCCCCCACGGTCACCCAGCGCTTCTCCCTGCGGGGGGGTTGGAGATGAGGTGGATATAGCCCCACACAGAGCCCCTCGCCGCCAAAATTTGCAGCCACTCCCATCTAAACCTGTAGGTGGTGCCGCTCACTGGCAGAAGTAGTAGGTTATTATCCCCCAGGCAGCGCTAAAGGGCTGAGGCCATGGGCTAGCAGCAGTGGCAGGTTATCTTTTGTCTGTCATGAGGGCGGAAACTCTCCAATCGCATCCTCCCCAAGTTAAAATACAGACTCCCTTAAAGAGCAGCAATAGTAAGTTGTTATCTTCTCTTGTCCAGCAGATGACTGTCTGACATATTATCCAGAGTAAAGAACTTGACAGCTAGTCACATCTCAGAAGCAATTTCCATAGAGAAAGGGAGGTGAACAATACACACAATAATTAAATAATGGACGAATAACTAATTGCCATAATTAAGAGCCTGCTCCTGCATTTGGCCACAGGAGTTACTTTAAAGAAGATGGCACCACCTCTGGGGTAGGATAAATGGGGAAAGCCACCCAGCGAGACTGCATGGGGCTGGCTGGCCCAGCGCTGAGATGCATCTGGTTCTGGGGTGGGGCAGTTGGGGGAACAGCCGCACATAACACCACCTGGGGCTGACTCGCCTGGCACTGAGATGAAGCCAGCTCTGGGGCAGGGCAGCTGGGGGAACGGCCGCACATAACGCTGCGTGGGGCTGACTCACCCGGCTCTGAGATGCAGCCAGCTCTGGGGCAGGGTACCTGGGGGAACAGCCGCACATAACGCCACGTGGGGCTAGCTCACCCAGCCCTGAGATGCAGCCAGCTCTGGGGCAGGGTACCTGGGGGAACAGCCGCACATAACGCTGCGTGGGGCTGACTCGCCCGGCTCTGAGATGCAGCCAGCTCTGGGGCAGGGCACCCGAGGGAACAGCCACACACAAGGCCGCGTGGAGGTGACTCGCCCGGCTCTGAGATGCAGCCAGCTCTGGGGCAGGGCACCCGGGGGAACGGCCGCACATAACGCCGCATGGGGCTAGCTCACCCGGCTCTGAGATGCAGCCAGCTCTGGGGCAGGACACCCGGGGGAACGGCCGCACATAACGCCGCGTGGGGCTAGCTCACCCGGCCCTGAGATGCAGCCAGCTCTGGGGCAGGACACCCAGGGGAACGGCCGCACATAACGCCGTGTGGGGCTAGCTCACCCAGCTCTGAGATGCAGCCAGCTCTGGGGCAGGACACCCGGGGGAACGGCCGCACATAACGCCGTGTGGGGCTAGCTCACCCGGCCCTGAGATGCAGCCAGCTCTGGGACAGGACACCCGGGGGAACGGCCGCACATAATGCCGCGTGGGGCTAGCTCACCTGGCCCTGAGATGCAGCCAGCTCTGGGACAGGACACCCGAGGGAACGGCCGCACATAACGCCGCGTGGGGCTAGCTCACCTGGCTCTGAGATGCAGCCAGCTCTGGGGCAGGACACCCGGGGGAACAGCCGCACATAACGCCGCGGGGGCTGACTCACCCGGCCCTGAGATGCAGCCAGCTCTGGGGCAGGGCACCCGGGGGAACGGCCGCACATAACGCCGTGGGGGCTGACTCACCCGGCCCTGAGATGCAGCCAGCTCTGGGGCAGGGCACCCGGGGGAACAGCCGCACATAACGCCGCGGGGGCTGACTCACCCGGCTCTGAGATGCAGCCAGCTCTGGGGCAGGACACCCGGGGGAACGGCCGCAGATAACGCTGCGTGGGGCTAGCTCACCCGGCCCTGAGATGCAGCCAGCTCTGGGGCAGGGCACCCGGG
The DNA here is from genome assembly GCF_052426305.1 of Pelodiscus sinensis. Classification (NCBI taxonomy): domain Eukaryota; kingdom Metazoa; phylum Chordata; order Testudines; family Trionychidae; genus Pelodiscus; species Pelodiscus sinensis. The sequence goes on along the minus strand of NC_143056.1, from coordinate 134,361,106 downwards.
GGAACGGCCGCACATAACGCCGCGTGGGGCTAGCTCACCCGGCCCTGAGATGCAGCCAGCTCTGGGGCAGGGCACCCGGGGGAACGGCCGCACATAACGCCGCGTGGGGCTAGCTCACCCGGCTCTGAGATGCAGCCAGCTCTGGGGCAGGACACCCGGGGGAACGGCCGCACATAACGCCGCGTGGGGCTAGCTCACCCGGCCCTGAGATGCAGCCAGCTCTGGGGCAGGACACCCGGGGGAACAGCCGCACACAAGGCCGCCCGCCTCCCGCACACCCTGCCGCTCACCATCGGCGCACTCTCTCGATGGCTGCCATCACCTTCTTGATGTCATCCTTGGCCCGGCTGCGGGTCTCGGCCCGCACGGTGCGCCCGGCCATGGGGACGGGACCCCGGGGCGCCGGGCGGGTCACTGCGCGCGGGTCCGGCTCGCTGGCCCTGGCTCCGCGCAGAACCGCCCCGCGCCGGCCGAGCTCGCTGCGGGAGGCGGAGCGGAAGCGAACTCGGGCTTCCGCGGGCAGAGCCGGGGCCGGGCGGGCCTGGGGGGCGGGACTCCGGCTTCTCCGCAAGAGACACGCGCACCCCCGCGAGCCGGGCTGGGTCCCGCACCCCCTGCCCCCCCACAACCCCAACCCCCCCACTATATCCCCCCCCGCCAGCGAGGAACCCTGGTGTTCGGCCCCCCCCCACTATATCCCCCCCCGCCAGCGAGGAACCCTGGTGTTCGGCCCCCCCCCCACTATATCCCCCCCCGCCAGCGAGGAACCCGGGTGTTCGGCCTCCCCCCCACTATATCCCCCCCCCCCCCGCCAGCGAGGAACCCGGGTGTTCGGCCCCCCCCACTATATCCGCCCCCGCCAGCGAGGAACCCGGGTGTTCGGCCTCCCCCCACTATATCCCCCCCCCCCCGCCAGCGAGGAACCCGGGTGTTCGGCCTCCCCCCACTATATCCCCCCCCCCCGCCAGCGAGGAACCCGGGTGTTCGGCCTCCCCCCACTATATCCCCCCCCCCCCCGCCAGCGAGGAACCCGGGTGTTCGGCCCCCCCCACTATATCCGCCCCCGCCAGCGAGGAACCCGGGTGTTCGGCCTCCCCCACTATATCCCCCCCCCCCCGCCAGCGAGGAACCCGGGTGTTCGGCCTCCCCCACTATATCCCCTCCCCGCCAGCGAGGAACCCGGGTGTTCGGCCTCCCCCCACTATATCCCCCCCCGCCAGCGAGGAACCCGGGTGTTCGGCCTCCCCCCACTATATCCCCCCCGCCAGCGAGGAACCCGGGTGTTCGGCCTCCCCCACTATATCACCCCCCCCCCGCCAGCGAGGAACCCGGGTGTTCGGCCTCCCCCCACTATATCCCCCCGCCAGCGAGGAACCCGGGTGACCGACACCCCCCGCCAGCGAGGAACCCGGGTGACCGACACCCCCCCCACTATATCCCCCCCCCGCCAGCGAGGAACCCGGGTGACCGACACCCCCCCCACTATATCCCCCCCCCGCCAGCGAGGAACCCGGGTGACCGACACCCCCCACTATATTCCCCCCCCCCCGCCAGCGAGGAACCCGGGTGACCGACACCCCCCCCACTATATCCCCCCCCGCCAGCGAGGAACCCGGGTGTCTGGCCTCCCCCCACTATATCCCCCCGCCAGCGAGGAAGAGGATGTCTGCCCCCCCCATATCCCCTACACCAGCGAAGAACCCGGGTGTCCGACTCCCCCCCCCCCCACTATATCCCTCCCCCGCCAGCGAGGAACCCGGGTGTCCAGCCTCCCCCCCCCACTATATCCCTCCCCCCCCGCCAGCGAGGAACCCGGGTGTCCAGCCTCCCCCCCCCACTATATCCCTCCCCCCCACTATATCCCTCCCCCGCCAGCGAGGAACCCGGGTGTCTGGCCTCCCCCCACTATATCCCCCCGCCAGCGAGGAAGAGGATGTCTGCCCCCCCATATCCCCTACACCAGCGAAGAACCCGGGTGTCCGACTCCCCCCCCCCCACTATATCCCTCCCCCGCCAGCGAGGAACCCGGGTGTCCAGCCTCCCCCCCCACTATATCCCTCCCCCCCCCATCCCTCCCCCGCCAGCGAGGAACCCGGGTGTCCAGCCTTCCCCCCCCCACTATCCCCCCACCAGCGAGGAACCGGGTGTCCAGCCTTCCCCCCCCCCACTATATCCCCCCCCACCAGCGAGGAACCTGGTTGTTCGGCCTCCCCCCCACTATTTCCCCCCCACCAGCGAGGAACCCGGGTGTCTGGCCTCCCCCCCACTATATCCCCCCCCCCCCCGCCAGCAAGGAACCCAGGTGTCCCGCCTCCCCCCCCCCACCCACTAGATCCCGCCCCCAGCCAGAGAAGAACCCAGGTGTACGGCCTCCCCGCCCCCCCACTAGATCCCTGCCCAGTCAGGAGAGAGCCCTGGTGTCCTGTCCCCCACCACAGGACCCCCCCAGTCAGGGGAGAGCCCGGATATCCGGCCTCCCCACCTTGCTGCAATTCCTAGACCCAGAACCCAGGAGTCCCGGCTCCTACCCCTTCCCCCCCCTTTAATCCTGGCAGTAGCTCAGCAGGGATTACAATGGAGGGGCCTGGGGTTAGACACTGAGCTCATTGTGCTGGGGTGACTCACCCTGGAGCAGGCTGGGGGGTCACCATTACCTCAGCCGCCCACGGGCAGGAACCTGCTGCGGGGGGGGGGGCTATAGGTCTGGAGTGAGGGAAACGAGGGGGGGGCTGGGCTGGCAGGGGCTGCGGGGTGGGAGTGAGGGGCAGGACTGGGCTGGGGGCAGGAGTGAGGGGCAGGGCTGGGGGGCCGGGAGTGAGGGACAGGACTGGGCTGGTGGGGGCTGGGGGGCAGGAGTGAGGGGCACTGGCAGGGCTGGCGGGGGCTGGAGGGCAGGAGTGAGTGGCAGGGCAGGGCTGGCGGGGGCTGGGGGGCGGGAGTGAGGGGCAGGACTGGGCTGGCGGGGGCTGGGGGGCGAGAGTGAGGGGCAGGACTGGGCTGGCGGGGGCTGGGGGGCGGGAGTGAGGGGCAGGACTGGGCTGGCGGGGGCTGGGGGGCGGGAGTGAGGGGCAGGGCTGGGCTGGCGGGGGTTGGGGGGTGGGAGTGAGGGGCAGGACTGGGCTGGCAGGGGCTGGGGGGTGGGAGTGAGGGGCAGGACTGGGCTGGCGGGGGCTGGGGGGTGGAAGTGAGGGGCAGGACTGGGCTGGCGGGGGCTGGGGGGTGGGAGTGAGGGGCAGGACTGGGCTGGCGGGGGCTGGGGGGTGGGAGTGAGGGGCAGGGCTGGGCTTGTGGGGGCTGTGGGGCGGGAGTGAGGAGCGCCGGCAGGGCTGGGGGGCGGGAGTGAGGGGCAGGGCTGGGCTTGTGGGGGCTGTGGGGTGGGAGTGAGGGGCACCGGCTGGGCTGGGGGGTGGGAGTGAGGGGCACCGGCAGGGCTGGGGGCAGGGCTGGGGGGCGGGAGTGAGGGGCGCCGGCAGGGCTGGGAGGCGGGAATGAGGGGCACCGGCAGGGCTGGGGGCGCAGCTGGGGGTGTGTACCTGCAGCTCGGTGGACCCTGTACCTCGCTGCCTCCTGTCTTTGCACGTAGAGAGGCTTAGGAAAGCCCAGAAGCCCCCTGCTGACGGGTGGGGGGGTCTGTGGATTTCCGCAGAGCTGGGTCACATAGGGAGGGTCCGAGGTGTTACCCCTGCTCCCAGCCACCCCTCTAACCACTGCACCCCGCTTCCCTCCCAAAGCTGGGCTGGAGCGCTGCACTCCTGGCTCCCAGCCTCCCCCACTCTAACCACTAGGCCCCACCATCTCTCTCCAAAGCTGACTAATGGGAATAGCCGGGGGAAAGGAATTGAGTTTCTTCCAGGTACTGTTCTATTGCAACCCAGGGCCTTGCCAGCCCTTCCCAGAGCTCCCTGCTGGCTCTTGCCGGGCAGCGCACCGTGACGCCCCCACTTACTTCCTCCTCGGGGAGGGGGCTTTGCAGCGCTGGGGGCGGGAGGAGCAGGGGGCGAGGCCAGAGGGGTGTAGGACGGAGACACGGGACCTGTGCCCCCCTCCCGCCCCACGGCCCCTTTAAGCCGGCTCAGGAATGTGTTTATGCCGGAGGCTCCCCCCTGCCAGGGTGGGGCGTTGGCCCCGGGTGCCTCCTAATCAGGGGCGCAAAGACTCACGAAGTAAAACTAAGGAGCGTGGGGCGGGCTGCCCGCCCAGGGAGAGACGGGACGGCGGCTCCCCTCCCCCACGGCCCTAGGGGGGGCGATCCGCCTGGGCCGCGTCCCTGCCGGACCGCGCCAGGTTAGGATCAGACAAATCATTCACTGCACAGTCCTACAGGAGCAGCTCCAGCCACCGGACCGTGAGCTCAGCCTGTTGGCATTCCCACGGGCGCTGGGAAAGGGGCGTGGGCGGGGGGGGCAGGGCTGGGAGGGGATATAAACCCCGGCTCCCGCCCCCAGACCGGGCTCTGCGGGACAGCAACAAGTGTGCGCGGCTGGCACAGCATGGAAGTGCTGAGAGGTAGGGGAGCCAGGACTCCTGGGTTCTCGCCCTGGCTCTGGGAGGGGAGTGGGGTCTAGTGGGTAGAGCAGGAAAGGGGCTGAGGCCAGGAGGCCTGGGTTCTCTCCCCAGCTGTTATAACTCAGTCCCTCCCGCCCCCACCAGACACAGCATTTGGGGATGTTCCTTGCAGGGGCAGATCCTGATCTGGGGGCAGGAGCAAGGCTTTGTGGGGGAAAGGGGGCTCAGGGTGGATTGGAAGGGAGGGGTGATGGAGACAGTTGGGGGGCATCGGAGGGGAGACCTGGGGTACCTGCAATGAGCTGAGGCAGCCCCAGAAAATCCCCTCGCCCATAGAAACTTCCCCCTCAGGAGCTAACTCCTTCTGCCCACCCTGCCCTGCCTCGGGGGCCTCTCCGGGGCCAGGTGTGGGCTCTGCTGTCCACCCAGCCACTGCGGGCTCCATCTCTGGGCCGCCTGCCTTTGGCTAATGATTGACAGATGCAGCGTCTGGGCGCCAGAGGGATCCGGGGCGGGACGAGCGCGCTCGGGTCTCGAACCAAGAGCCCGCCACATGCTCTCCGAGATGTGGGAGTCAGGTCCCACTGGTGCGACCCCTCCTCCCCCCGAGGCCGGGGGGCTGATGTGAGGGGCAGCCGCAGAGCTGTGGCCAGACGCACTGGGGCTGCTTTCAGGGGAATACTTGTACGTGCTCTAACCACTGGCCCATACTCCCTTCCTGAGAACCCAGGAGTCCTGACATGCAGCCCTCCTGCCCATACCCACTCGACTCCGCTCCCCTCCCAGGCTGGGGACAGACCCCACAAAGCACTGGCAATGTTCCCCCGCCCCCAAGGAGACTGGCATCTGCCAAGGCGGAGAAGGGCCTTGAACTATGACGCTTTCCTAGGGGTCCCACTCTCGGCCTTGGCCAGCTCCTGTGGCGTGGGCAGGGGCCCGGGACAGAGCCAGCCGGGCTGGTCTAGCAGGGTTCTCCAGGTTCCTGGCCCGCCCCCCTAGCCATTGGTCCGGCTGGGAACCTGGGGGTGGGGGCGGATGGACGTGATGTGACCAAATATCTGTGCTGGGGCGGGCATGGCCCTGCTGAGAGATCAACGCAAAGGGGCAGTTAGGGGGCTCTGGGAAGGGGAGGGGGGTCTAGTGGCTAGAGCGGAGGGAGGGACTGGGAACCAGGACTCCTGGGTCTGTTCTCCCTGCTCTAACCATTGGGCAGAACTGCCCTCCCGGAGAGCCTGTGGTCATTCTGCTCTGCTGGGTCAGAACAATGGGCTCTCTGGGGCTTGGCGGGGAAGTAGTACACTGGGTACAATGAGGGGTGGGGTGCACCTGACACCTAGGGGAGGAAATGGGTCAGCAGCGGGGTGGGGGGGGGGCTTGCTCTCCCGCAGTCTGTGCTGGCTCCAGTGCCCCCGGGTGGCAGGAGGAGGTGCCATGCTGCAGGCAGACAGAAGGACCCGTTGCGTGCAGCTGTTTTCCCCACCGCCCCACCCCAGAGGTGGCTGCATCTCACCAGCATTTTTCCAGGGGGCAGGGAGAGGGATCTTGCGCTGAATTAATTTTCCCTCGAGGCGGCCTCTGAGCCCAGGAGCTTGCTCCAGAGGTTGGCGGCTCTGGGCATGAGTCGAATGACCCCTTTGTGAACTTCCTCTCTCCAGTTGATCGTGCCAACCTGCGCCCTTCCGCCGCCGCCTCCTCCTCTGCCCAGCAAGAGGTGGCCACCAAGATCAAGCAGACGCACAGCCTGACCGTGCTGCTGAAGCGCTGCTCGGAACAGCTGCTGGCAGAATATGTGAGCATGGAGGGGTGGGCCGGGGGGGGAATCGGACTCCTCTCTGTGTGTGTCTTGCTGTCCCCTCGAGCCCACTTGCCTACACATTTTTGTCTATTGCCTGGCTTCAGTCCTAGGGGAAACCCCCTCTCTCTGTTCCCCTGTTGACTCTTGAACCTAATGGTGGGCCTTCAAGCATGAAATGTGTCATGGATTTCACTGCCGCTCTTACAGCTCAGTGCTTCAGGCAGTTCTCTGGGATCCCAGGCCATGCCCACCCCCCCTGCTGTAACCACTAGACGCTGCTCCCTTCCCAGAGCTGGGGGTAGAACCCCGGAGTCCTGACGGAGTCTCTCTCCATTCCAGGTGCGCCACCAGGGGGAGCCTTTCAGCAGTGCCAATTTTCAGCCCCCTGCAATGACAGTGCCTGGCCTGCCCTCGCCCCCCGTCTCCCTGGAGGCCTGGCTGGCACTGAGTGACGGGGAGCGACTGTGGCACCTCGCCGTGGCCTACGCCGCCCTGCCCGGACTCCTGGGTGCCGTGCAGCAGCAGCAGGACGACCTCAACCCTCTGGCTTCGGAGCTGCACCGGCAGCTGGATGCGGCAGCTCGTCAGTGCCGGGGGCTGGCTGTGAACCTGGAGGGGCTCATGGGCGCCTTGGGGGTGCCTGGCCCCCCCTCTCCTGCCCCCAACCTGGGCTCTCCCCCCCCCAACGCCTTCCTGGCTAAGCTGAGAGGGTACCACGTGTGCCGGCTGCACCGGGACTGGGCCGCACGGAGCCATGACGCATTGGTGCGTCTCACCACCAAATACCCACTGTGAGTGTCCCTCCCCCATCCTTCCCTCTGCCCTGTCGCCGCCCCCCCCACAAGACTCCCTGCATCTGCCCCCAAGTAACCCTGCCCCTAACCCTCCCCCACGGAACCCCCCTAACCTTCACACTGCTGGGGGGGTCTCCCTTCCCCCAGCGGATCCCGCATCCCCCACTCCAGAGGACTCGTAGGAAGGCCTCCCCCATTGAGTTCTGGGGTGAGCATCTCCAATGCCCCCCTCCTTATCACTACAGACAGTTCCCCCATGATTTATGCAGAGGGGTTAGGAGGGGTCCCCTCTGCACCCCCAGTACTGAGGGACTTTACGCCCATAACAGTAGTTCAGACTGAGGTATGTTCCTAGACAATATCACAGTGTAATAATAATTAATAAAGTATTTTTGGTAGAAGCTGAAAGTGTATCATGTCCCCCACCCAACCCAGGGATAGAACCCACGTTCTTCCGCCTCCCTGCTCCAACCCACCCCTCTCCTCTCCCTGAGTCAGGGAGAGATCCCAGCACAAGAGTTTTAGCTCAAAAAAATCAGAACTTTTATTGGGTGTCAAAAACACCAATTTAAAAAAAAATCTCGTGACACAATTACAAAGAGACATGAGTGGGTACTTGTGAGGGAGAAGCATTCCCCTCCACTGGCTAGACTCAGAATTGCTCCTCTGTGTGTCATATGCCCTGTACTGCTAACAGAGATTCCCCGGAGTTCAAACGGAAGCAACCCATGTTTTTAAGGCCGAGAACCTCCTTGCTGTACGTGAGGCTACCCGCTCACCAATGAAATGCCAACCACGAGTGGATACAGAGTAGAGAGAGACAAATGTGTTGTACAGTAGTAGCAGCTAGGCTTACTGTAACAATCAAGCAGTCACAGCCACTAAAATCGGTACATTTATAGGCAATCCGAGGAAATTACACAAGTAACAAGACATTTGACAATGACTTTTAAGGCATCAAGTTTTAGGCTTCATTACAGCCTGATGCAGCATTTCTGGGCGGCTCTTCCCAAGCTGTCCAACCCCCGGAGGCAGCTGCATGTCTGCACTGGCTTGGAGTCTCACGTCACTTTATAAAGTGCTTTTGGAACATGTATTTTGGTTTCCTTCCGTAAACCTACAGCAATTTCACCTTGATAAGGCCTCAAGAGGTCTCCAACTATTAGAAGCCCCAAATTCAAGCCAACATTCAGCTAGTCTGTTAATTAGTATAAATAATCCAAATTCATGTTTCTTTTGGACATAAACACAAGGGGATTTTAAAACATCTATTAATGCTGTTCACATGCCGACTGTAATGGATTTGGGGGCCTATGACGTAAACCCGTGGACCTTAGGACTCCTGGGTTCTATCCCCGGCGCTGCAAGTCCCCTGGCTGTGACTCAGTTTCCCCATAGGTAAACTTGGGCTAATTATATTTCTCTCTCTTTGAAGTGCTTTGAGGTCTGTGGATGAGAGCTGGGTGTTATTGCTGTGATAATTATCATCACATCTGTCACAAGAGGAACTTTCCCCATCTCGGTTTGGGCCAGAACTGATGTGAGGAGGAAAATCGACTGACTTCATCAACCCCTCAAAAAAAAAAAAAAAAAAAAAAAACCCTTTCGAATCATTTATCTTTGCTATGGAGGGGAAGAAATAGGGTTCATAGGAAATGTAGGACAGAAAGTTCATGGGCCATGTTATTGGACAACAGGAAGTGCATTGGCCATCCTCCAGGCATAGAGGAAGTGCATGGCCTAGCCAGTAGGCCAATAATTTTATTTGGGCCCCATGCATATGATGGATTCCCTGAAGCAGACACGAACAGGAAGTGTGCGGTCAAGTCAACAGGAAGTGTATTGACCATTCTCTAGGCCAACAGGAAGTGCATGGTCCAAGCCATAGCCCAACAGGAAGTGCATTGGCTATCTACTAGGCCAACAGGAAGTGCATGGTCCAAGCCATAGCCCAACAGGAAGTGCATTGGCTATCTACTAGGCCAACAGGAAGTACATGGTCTAAGCCCTAGCCCAACAGGAAGTGCATTGGCTATCTACTAGGCCAACAGGAAGTGCATGGTCTAAGCCATAGCCCAACAGGAAGTGCATTGGTTATCTACTAGGCCAACAGGAAGTGCATGGTCTAAGCCATAGCCCAACAGGAAGTGCATTGGCTATCTACTAGGTCAACAGGAAGTACATGGTCTAAGCCCTAGCCCAACCGGAAGTGCATTGGCTATCTACTAGGCCAACAGGAAGTGCATGGTCTATGCCATAGCCCAACAAGAAGTGCATTGGCTATCCACTAGGCCAACAGGAAGTGCATTGGCTATCCACTAGGCCAACAGGAAGTGCATTGGCTATCCACTAGGCCAACAGGAAGTGCATGGCACAGGCCATAGGCCAACAGGTTGTGCGTAGCCCCCTTGATATGTTAACAGGAAGTTCATGGCCCAGGATTGAGGATCACAGGAAATCCATGTCCTAGCCAACAGGAAGTATGCTGGCCATGCTCCGGGCCAACAGGAAATGTATGGCCCAGTCTCTATACTCACAGGCAATGCCTGGCATGACAGCAGCCCCTAGGCAGGGTATTTGGCCTTGAGTAGTGTGAAGTCCCTCACGGTCCGGTCAATCCAGCCCTGATACTCCCGGCACACCACATAGCCCCGGCACTTCCTCTCAAATGCCCCCACCCCAGTCGCCTCCAAGCTCAAGGAGTCTGCAGCAGGGGGCGCTGGGATGCCCATGGTAGCCATAATGGAGGTCAGGTTGGCCAGGAGGCCTCGGGTCCGGGCCCGGGCTGCGCCCAGCATGGCCAGCAGCTCAGAGCAACCGGGGCACAGCTCGGCTTGGTCATCCCACACCAGCTGGAGGAAGGCGTCAAAGGCAGCGTACGCCCCGTAGCTCCGTGTCAGCCGCTCTGCGTCGCCCATGGTGCGCCAGGCCAGGAACGGCAGGGTGGCCACTGGCACGCCCGCCCACCGCAGCCCCACAGCGCTGAAACCAGGGTCGCTGAATGGGGAGCCCTGGGCGCTCAGCTGGGAGGGGAACACAAACAGTGGGGAGTCAGGGCATGTGCTGCCTTCGCCTAGTGGCCTCCCCACCTCAGCTCCCATCCTTCCCCCAATACCTGTCCCCTCCCCCAGCTCTGTCCCAAGATTGCGCCCTATCCTCCCTGCACACCCCCTTCCAACACCCCCCAATTTCCCCACCCTGGAATGGGGACTGTATGGACATGCAGAAGCAGAATGCCAAGGGGAGGGCATCTCTGGGCGCGATGGGGGGATGCCTGGGGTGGGAATTCCCATGGGGCTAAAGGGGCAGCCTCAGACCCTATCCCATCACCGTCCCGCACTCTGGCATTCCCAGGGTCCAGGCATACCAGCACATCCAAGCTGCAGAATTGCTGTCTGGGCCACATCCCACCGCCCCCACCATCCCTGTGCTCTGGGCTATGGCTGTGATCCAGGCTTGTGGACTGGGTAATTGGCTGGGCTGGGGATGGGGATGGAGCCAAGGGACCCCAGGTGGGGCAGCTGAAACACCCTCCCACACATACGCACACCCCCCCCCCCCCCACACACACACACACACACTCTCCAGTCGTCAGGGGGAGAGGGACCTTGGAGGACTCACCAAGAGACTGGAGTGAAATCTGTCATCTGTGTTTTCCCTGAGTGGGGTGACTGACTTGGGGGGGATGGGACAGGAGGCCTTCCCCCTCTGGGGCGCTAGAGACAATGACTTCCCGGACCTCCTGAGGCCACAGAGCCCCTGGCACCCTGGGGGCCCAGCACTCACGTAGGTGTTGAGCAATGCTGTAGAGTTGGCCTGCAGCAGCCGGGCCAGGTTGTAAGTCTGGGCGATAGTCGTAGCGCTGGGATTGGGGTCGGGCCGGGCCAGCTGGACCAGGACCAGGGACACAAGCAGATTCTGGGCTGCAGGAGTAAGGGGGGAGAGAGGCTTAGTTGGCGAGTCAGCCATTGGCCTGCCCAGTCACAGCACTTTCCCTCAGCGGGAGACACACTTTTGCTGGGCTGCCATCATCTCTCTGCTCTGGGCAATGGCAACCACTTCTTGCTCTGCTGGGATCCCACCGCCCCCACCATCCCTCTGCTCTGAGCAATGGCAGCCACTTCTTGCTCTGCTGGGATCCCACCGCCCCCACCATCCCTCTGCTCTGAGCAATGGCAGCCACTTCTTGCTCTGCTGGGATCCCACCGCCCCCACCATCCCTCTGCTCTGAGCAATGGCAGCCACTTCTTGCTCTGCTGGGATCCCACTGCCCCCACCATCCCTCTGCTCTGAGCAATGGCAGCCACTTCTTGCTCTGCTGGGATCCCACTGCCCCCACCATCCCTCTGCTCTGAGCAATGGCAGCCACTTCTTGCTCTGCTGGGATCCCACCACCCCCACCATCCCTCTGCTCTGGGCAATGGCAGCCACGTCTTCCTCTGCTGGGATCCCACCACCCCCACCATCCCTCTGCTCTGGGTAATGGCAGCCCTTCTTCCTCTGCTGGGATCCCACCGCCCCCACCATCCCTCTACTCTGGGCAATGGCAGCCACTTTTTCCTCTGCTGGGATCCCACGCCTCCACCATCCTTCTGCTCTGGGCAATGGCAGCCAGTTCTTCCTCTGCTGGGATCCCACCGCCCCCACCATCCCTCTGCTCTTGTCTATCACAGGCTCCTCCTCTAGCAGCCTCTTTTGCTGGGGTTCTACCCGCACAACTCTGGGTTATACCGGCCATCTGCCCCCTGTAGGAATCCCTGTCTGGCTTCTCTGCTATTTAGTCTGCCTTATGGATCCCCAATCCAGTGCAGAGCCATATTCCACTCTGGAATTTCCATGTGACTCTCTCAGTTGGGCCCCTGCATTTGCCAATAGCCAGAGGATGGGGAGCGATTAAATCCAGAACCAGATTTACACAGTGGTTTGGATTGGAGGCTGTGGATCATACATTACCCACTGGGAGGGCAGTGGGGTGTAGGGCGTTAGAGAGGGGGTGGGTTGGAAGCCAGGATTTTGAGGGTCCATCCTTGGCTCTTGAAAGGGAGCAGGGTCTAGTGATTAGAGCAGGGAAGCTGGGAGCCAGAGGGGAGTGGGGTCTAGTGGGTTAAGAGCAAAGGTGCTTGAAGCTCAGTTAAATCTTCCCAGAGACCCTGCTGCAAGGGCACTTACCTAGGGTGGGCGGCATTTCTGGAGTGCTGGGATCCAGCGGGTGCCAATCAAGATTTAGCTCCCAATCTATTTTCCTGTCGCCCCCTAGTGGTGTGTCCCAGCAACGTCGCCGGTTGCCCCCTGGTGGCTGATCGCAGCAACGTCTCCTGTCACCCTCTAGTGGCTGATCCCGGTATCTCCTCTTCTTGCCCCCCAGGGCTGATTCCAGCCACCCCTCCACCCTCACTGAATTTGCTGTGTCAGCAGGGAGCTTCTCATGTGCTCCTCTTGATCCAGGCTTCTGCTGTTACCTGAGCCCCAGGTGTGTGGCTGCTTTATAGGCAGGCTGGGCCCTGTCCCCACCTGCCCCCCCCCAAGGCACACGCCTCCTATGGGGTGGGGAATGGGACAGGGAGGGGGGCACACCCCAGCCTGAAAGTCCCAAAGTCACATGATGGGGGGAGTTATATCCTGAAGATTCTTCCTCCTTCTCTGGCCTTTTGTCAGTCTCGGCTTCTTGCCTCTGCTGCTTCCTTCCCCTATGCTTCCCCATGCCAACCCCTCTAATCCCCCTTTCTCGTTCCTCCCCTCCCCCCAGGACTCCCATCCCCCTCCACCAGCCTTGAGCAGCGTGCCCCTGGGCCCGAGGCCAGAGGAAGGCCTGACCCACCCCACAAGGGGGGGGGGGGGGTCTGGAGGCCAGGCCCTGACTTGAAGGGAGAAATGTGGGATGAGAAGGGGCCAAGGCTGGGGGAGGCAGTGCGGGAGGGGGCAGGGCGGGGTCCCTTTGTGACAGATACAATAGGTGCCCAGGCTGTGCCAGCCGACAGGGATTGGCGTTGCTGCACGTCCTCACCAGATCGGGTTTCCAGCCACAATGTGAGCTGGGGGCAGGAAAGAAGCCAGCTGGGGAGAGGAGCGTGGAGGCAGAACTCCTGGGTTCTGTTCCTGGTTCTGGGGGCGGGGGGAGTGGGGTCTAGTGAGCGAGAGCCGGGGGGCAGCCAGGACGTCTGGCTCTGGTTCTGGGAGTGGGGTCTAGTGAGCGAGAGCTGGGGGGCAGCCAGGACGTCTGGCTCTGGTTCTGGGAGTGGGGTCTAGTGAGCAAGAGCTGGGGGGCAGCCAGGACGTCTGGCTCTGGTTCTGGGAGTGGGGTCTAGTGAGCGAGAGCTGGGGGGCAGCCAGGACTCCTGGGGTCTAGCTTGTGCCCTGGGAGTGGAGCAGCAGCTGCAACTGAGAGGTCCCAGCAGAACAAACGAAAAACCAAAGTGTTCCTAGCACCGGCTCACTCTTTGCATGCACGCATCTCTCTCCCCAAGCGCATCCATCAGCACCCCTCAGCCTGCATCCCCATTACCCCAGCCTGCCAGCTCTGGGGGGGGGGGGGTCCTGTGTGCTCAGCTACAAGACTCACAGACCCATCAATTGTGACTCATGGTGAGAAGAGGAAACAGGAATCACATCTCTTCCTGTGAAGGTCCAGTGGGGCAAATCCCTCCCCACTCCAGCACAGGGGTTTGCTCTGAGTAGTGGGTGATTTCCAGGCAGCTTTGGCATGAGAGGACTCTCCCGTGTCCAGGACTGAACATCCCAAGGCATCCTGGTCTTGCCCACTCATTTGCATAGTGAGGTCACTTCCTTGCCCTTCCCAGACCCCCCACCCCACTGACATCAAATACAGAATTACTTCCTTCCCCGCCACACACACCTCCAGTCGCTGGTGGGGAAGCTGAGTCAGCTGAAAGCAGGGAAGGCCCGGAAGCCAGAACTGTTTGTGGAAGAGATGTTCCACAAACACCTCTTGTGCAAGAGCACATCCACACTGCCACATCCGCATTGCCACGGATGCTCTTGTGCAAGAAAGCTCTGACGGCCATTCTGTGAATGGCCATCAGAGAGCACCTGTGCACCCGTCCACACGCGCCTTTTTGTGCAACAGCTCTAACACAAAAAGGCGTATTCCTTGTGGAAAGAGTAACTCTTGCGCAAAAAGCCCTGTCTTCTGGCGATCGACTGTACTTTTTCTTGTGCAAAAATGCACTTGTAATGTGGACACTCTGCGAGTTTTTGTGCAAAAACGGCTGGTTTTGTGCAAAAACTCTGCAGTGTAGCTGTAGCCCTGGGTTTTATTATTGGCTCTGGGAGGGGAACAGGGTCTGGTGGGTTACAGCAGAGGAGTGGGACTCAGCAGTCTAATGTTTTCCACCCATGTGTGGAATAAATTTTATTAGGTGCACCAAGGCATGCTAGCTGTGGGGCTCTGCTAAGCAGCTGAGTGGTCGCCCAAGCACTCAGCTTACAGGGAACATTGGCGGGAGCCAGGATTTCTGGGTTCAGTCCCCAGCTCTGGATGGCTAGTGGCGTTGAATAGGGGAGCTGGGAACTGGGACTCCTGGGTTCCATTCCCACACTCAAAACCAACCCCCCCCCCAATTTTGTCCACACCCGGTACCATCTCGGGTATGGGGCTGGGAGCCTGCAGAGAGCACATCCCCTGCTACAAACAGGAACTGTAAGAGTGTCTAGCCGGAAATCATAGAGTGTTTTACGATGGGGTAAAAGCAAACAATGCACCCAGCCTCTTTCCTCTCTGCCTGGAACTTAGCACCTGCCAGGACTCTCAGCCGGTTTTCCCCTCACCGTCACCTTTATTTATTCTAGAGAATTTCCTTTTTGTAAACCTGCCTGCATGGGGACTGGAAAGTGGCATGAGAGATATGGGTCTTTCCCCTGGAGGGGGTGCTGGGTCCGATCCAGCCCCAGGGCAGGGGACCGCTCCCCTTAGGGGGCGCTATGGGGCAGGCGAGCTGTCTGGCAGAACTGGTCTGACCGGAACAGCTTATGGTGTATTCTTTCCAAGAATCCAGACCCAGGGGGTGGAGGCAGCCAGGTGGCCGGGCATGGGGCGGGGAAGCACCTGGCACCCGACAGGCAGGCCGTTTTTCCGCCTCTGTTGCTTCGATTTCCGCCTGGCCCGACCCACCCGGGAGCTGCAGGATCCCGCTCCTGTTTTCCATTCCACTTGTTACTGTGGGGGTGAGAGTCCTGGACCCCTGGGTTCTCTACCTGGCTCGGGAAGCAGAGTGGGGTCTAGTGGGTAGGGGTAGGGAGCAAGGACTCCTGGGCTAGCTCCCAGGCTCTGGAGGGGCTATTAGAACAGGGCTCCTGGTATCTTTCTGTGCCCTGGTTCCTGCCTCAGTTTCCCCTGTTGGGCTAGAACCCAGGAGAGCTGGCTCCCAGGTTTCCTTGCGTAACCTCCCCAGCTTCAGGCCATGGGGGTCCTTTGGGAACCGCTCACCCCAAAGGCAGGTGTGCTGGGAGGCGTGAGTTTGCACAGCCCCCTCCTGGGCACACTGTGCTATGACAGCCCATCACCCCCTGCCCCTTGGGAACCAGACACAGGGTGCTAGGGCTGATTACCCAGAAGAAGGCTTGCATATAAGCAACAGCCCTGTCCAAACTAAGTAGTCCAGACCCCAAGAGCTCTCTGTGCTGGCTCCGATCCCGGGGTGCGGGCCGTGGACTGGGTGGCGATTGGCGCTGGGAGGGATGGGCTGCGAGGTGACTCGTCGTTAGGTTTTTATTATTATTAAACATTTCCGCGTCCCAGTGGCTGTGCACAGAGCTCGGACAGAGGTCTAGAAAAGAAAGGTTCCTGCCCCCGTCGGCTTACAATCTAAGCTAGGCAAACCTAGGACACGCTGCGGGCACGGGCCAGGGAACCGTAAATAAATAGAAAGATCAGTCGGGTTATAGTGTCACAAGTCTGAGAACGTCCAGGATACATGGCTGGCTGCTGGCAGCCAGCGACGCGCTGATCCCCATGGAGCCCGGCCAATTAACACCCGTGTGGTCCGGCCCCACTGACCCCCGGCCGATTAATACCCCTGCGTGGTGTGGCCCCACTCACCCAAATGGAGCCATGGCCGAATAGCACCTCTACGTGGTCCATCCCCCCCCCCTCCGGCTCCCACAGAGTCACAGCCGAGGAATCCCAGCTAGGACCTGGCCCCACTGACCCAATGGCGCTAGGCCGAGTGACCCAGCTAGGTCCTGGCCCCACTGACCCAATGGCGCTAGGCCAAATGACCCCAGCTAGGACCTGGCCCCACTGACCCAATGGCGCTAGGCCGAGTGACCCAGCTAGGTCCTGGCCCCACTGACCCAATGGCGCTAGGCCGAGTGACCCAGCTAGGTCCTGGCCCCACTGACCCAATGGCGCTAGGCCGAGTGACCCAGCTAGGTCCTGGCCCCACTGACCCAATGGCGCTAGGCCGAGTGACCCAGCTAGGTCCTGGCCCCACTGACCCAATGGCGCTAGGCCAAGTGACCCAGCTAGGGCCTGGCCCCACTGACCCAATGGCGCTAGGCCAAATGACCCCAGCTAGGGCCTGGCCCCACTGACCCAATGGCGCTAGGCCGAGTGACCCCAGCTAGGTCCTGGCCCCACTGACCCAATGGCGCTAGGCCGAGTGACCCAGCTAGGGCCTGGCCCCACTGACCCAATGGCGCTAGGCCGGGTGACCCAGCTAGGGCCTGGCCCCACTGACCCAATGGCGCTAGGCCGAGTGACCCAGCTAGGGCCTGGCCCCACTGACCCAATGGCGCTAGGCCGAGTGACCCAGCTAGGGCCTGGCCCCACTGACCCAATGGCGCTAGGCCGAGCGACCCCAGCTAGGGCCTGACCTCACTGACCCAATGGCGCTAGGCCGAGTGACCCAGCTAGGGCCTGACCCCACTGACCCAATGGCGCTAGGCCGAGCGACCCCAGCTAGGGCCTGGCCCCACTGACCCAATGGCGCTAGGCCGAGCGACCCAGCTAGGGCCTGGCCCCACTGACCCAATGGCGCTAGGCCGAGTGACCCAGCTAGGGCCTGACCCCACTGACCCAATGGCGCTAGGCCGGGTGACCCAGCTAGGGCCTGGCCCCACTGACCCAATGGCGCTAGGCCGAGCGACCCCAGCTAGGGCCTGACCTCACTGACCCAATGGCGCTAGGCCGAGCGACCCCAGCTAGGGCCTGACCCCACTGACCCAATGGCGCTAGGCCGGGTGACCCAGCTAGGGCCTGGCCCCACTGACCCAATGGCGCTAGGCCAAGCGACCCAGCTAGGGCCTGGCCCCACTGACCCAATGGCGCTAGGCCGAGCGACCCCAGCTAGGGCCTGACCTCACTGACCCAATGGCGCTAGGCCGAGCGACCCCAGCTAGGGCCTGACCCCACTGACCCAATGGCGCTAGGCCGGGTGACCCAGCTAGGGCCTGGCCCCACTGACCCAATGGCGCTAGGCCAAGCGACCCAGCTAGGGCCTGGCCCCACTGACCCAATGGCGCTAGGCCGAGCGACCCCAGCTAGGGCCTGACCCCACTGACCCAATGGCGCTAGGCCGGGTGACCCAGCTAGGGCCTGGCCCCACTGACCCAATGGCGCTAGGCCAAGTGACCCAGCTAGGGCCTGACCCCACTGACCCAATGGCGCTAGGCCGAGCGACCCCAGCTGGAGCCTCGCGCACCCCCCACACCCAGGGAACAGACTGTCGGCCCACCTACTTCTGACTGACAAGTTTCCCCTAGCAACCAAAGAACCAATTGACTCCTTAGCAACAATTGCCGTGGTAATCAAACCACCCATCCCCTCCTTCTCTCATAGTGACCCATCGTCCTTGGGAACCGGACAGGCAATCCTCCCCATCAGTGGTCAGTCACCATGGCTACTGAACTACCAATCCCCAGCTTAGTGACCAGTTACCATGGTAACCAGCACACCAAGCCCTCTGTAGGGACCAGTCAGCAGCGTAACCAGCCCACCAAGCGCTTCCATAGTGACCGGTCACTAGGGTAACCAGCCCACCAAGCGTTTCCATAGTGACCGGTCACCATGGTAACCAACACACCAAGCCTCTGTGTAGGGACCAGTCACCAGCATAACCAGTCCAACAAACCCCTCCACATGGACCAGTCACCATGGTAACCAACACACCAAGCCTCTGTGTAGGGACCAGTCACCAGCATAACCAGTCCAACAAACCCCTCCATATGGACCAGTCACCAGGGTAACCAGCCCACCAAGTCTCTCCGTACTGACCAGTCACCATGGTAATCAACCCCCCAATGGTGACCGATCACGTCCCAAGCGGCCCCTCCCTTCACTCCACCCCCCACTGCCAGCCCACTATCCGGAGGTGGCGGGCGTTGGGCCGGGGCGGGGGCGGCGGCGTGGGCAGGGCGGGCTGGCCCGTGGCGCTGGTGCTGTCGCCGGCGTGGACGCGCTGGTGGCGGATGAGGGTGGAGCTGCGCCCGAAGCTCTTGCCGCAGAGGGGGCAGCGGTAGGGGCGGGCGCCGGTGTGGGCCCGCTGGTGCACGGCCAGGTAGGAGCTGTCGCCGTAGCTCTTGCCGCAGACGTTGCACTTGAAGGGCTTCTCGCCGGAGTGGATGATCTGGTGGCGGATGAGGTGGGAGCTCTCGCTGAAGCTCTTCTGGCACTGGGTGCAGCGGTAGAGTTTCTCGCCCGTGTGGGTGCGCTGGTGGCGGCCCAGGTCCGAGCGCTGCGAGAAGCTCTTCCCGCACACCCCGCAGGCGAAGGGCCGCTCGCCCGTGTGCACCCGCTGGTGCCGGATGAGGTGGGAGCTCAGCGTGAAGCGTTTCCCGCAGTCGGGGCAGTCGAAGAAGCGGGGCTGGGCCCGCGGGGCGGTGCTGACCCGCCGCCGCCGGCCATAGGGGCCCCAGCGGCCCCCCCGCTGCGGGGGCCGGCACAAGCTCTCGCAGGCTTCGGCCCAGTCAGGGTGGCTGGGGGCATCCGGCCCCGGAGACTCTTCCTCCTGCCGGGGAGGCTCCGCCGCCTCCTCATCCTCATTGTCGCTCGCTGTCCCCTCGCCTGCTGGGAGACACAGCAAGAGTGCAGGCAGGGCTTGCGGCCTGCCACGGACACGCCAGGCACGGCGAGGGCACAGGCAGGGCTTGCAGCCTGCCACGGACACGCCGGGCACGGCGAGGGCACAGGCAGGGCTTGCGGCCTGCCACGGACACGCCAGGCACGGCGAGGGCACAGGCAGGGCTCACGCCCACGCCAGAGAGGGCTGCCACGGACACGCCGGGCACGGCGAGGGCACAGGCAGGGCTCACGCCCACGCCAGAGAGGGCTGCCACGGACACGCCGGACACGGCGAGGGCACAGGCAGCGCTCACGCCCGCGCCAGAGAGGGCTGCCATTGACACGCCAGGCACGGCGAGGGCACAGGCAGGGCTCACGCCCGTGCCAGAGAGGGCTGCCACGGACACGCCAGGCACGGCGAGGGCACAGGCAGGGCTCACGCCCGTGCCAGAGAGGGCTGCTATTGACACGCCAGGCACGGCGAGGGCACAGGCAGGGCTCACGCCCGTGCCAGAGAGGGCTGCTATTGACACGCCGGGCACGGCGAGGGCACAGGCAGGGCTCACGCCCGCGCCAGAGAGGGCTGCCACTGACACGCCGGGCATGGCGAGGGCACAGGCAGGGCTCACGCCCACGCCAGAGAGGGCTGCTATTGACACACCGGGCACGGCGAGGGCACAGGCAGGGCTCACGCCCGTGCCAGAGAGGGCTGCCATTGACAAGCCGGGCACGGCGAGGGCACAGGCAGGGCTCACGCCCACGCCAGAGAGGGCTGCTATTGACACACCGGGCACGGCGAGGGCACAGGCAGGGCTCACGCCCACGCCAGAGAGGGCTGTCACTGACACACCGGGCACGCCTGCGCCAGAGAGGGCTGCCACTCCGTGAACACCCATCCGCATATACACGCCACCCCTCCCTCCGCACCTGCTCCCCCTTCCAGCCCATCTAGCCCTGTAAACACCCACCCATTTCTTCACCCCTCCCTCTGTCTCCACAAACCCCCCACTGACCCATTGTTGTAAGCCCCCATCCCTCTCTCCCTCCCTCCCTCCCTGTGCACACCCATCCCCACACCATCCACCCACCTGTCCTTGCACAGACCCCTCCTCCACTCCCAGCCCCTCCAGCGGTGCGTCCCAATACCTGTCCTTCCTACACACGTCCACTCCCTTCATCCACCCCCACACACTCATCCATCCATCCTTACACTCGCCCACTAGGTGTGGAAAACCCCAGTTAACCAATCATATCCCTATCGTCCACCCCATACATGTCTCATCTATCCCTCCCTCTCTCCACCCCCTTACAGTCCCCTTCTCCATCCATCCATCCCCATCCCCATGCCAGCGATCCCTCCAGCCCCATGCACACCCACCTCCCTGGGGTCAGTGTTACCTCCCCCGAGGGGAGGGGCCGGTTCTGCTCCAAGGGCCCATGGAGCCCCCCGAGAAAGGCCGGGGAAGGCCAGGAGTCAGGTAGGGCCGATGGAAGCCAGAAGGATCCCAGCTTTTCCCATCACTCCTGGATGGTGTCACTTGGTGCTCACCTGGGATCTCCTGTTCCTCAGAGCCCTGGAGATCCGGGCCACACGGCTCTTCCCCTCGCTCCATCCAGGAGATCCCAGCTGGTTTGGGAACAGGGAATCCTGCCAGCGGGAGGAAAGCAGGTTTGTTATCTTCCCAGCAGGGCTCACTAGGATTGTGCGTGGAGGGCCAAGAGCATCTCCATGCACCGAATTCCATGGCAGGACACACATGGGGCTGTCCACAAACACAAAAAGAGCCTTGCCTATTTCATGAATCCTGATACAACAGTAATTGACAAGTACTTCCACTGTTACATAATAACCAACACATTTCCCAGTATATTCTATTATCCTGCTACAAAAGTAGCTGACCCTGGATAGAGAAGGGAGAAGCATGAAAAAAGCATATAACACAATATAAGCACAATGCCTTCACTATTCTGTAATAATCCAAACATCTGCCAGTGTATTTAAGTGGCAAGAAAAAAGGGTCTAATATCACTTGGTAGAATTATTTTTTTTTATAATTTTGCAATATAATATCAATGTTGATTTTTAAACTTTTAGATGTTTATCCATTTACATTTTCACAACTGTTCAAAGGGGCCTTAAAACATTTCCCCTCCCCCCGCAATTTTCAATTATGGGAAATTAAGGAGAACGTGTCAGACAAATGTTAAAGCTTTACGTCTGCTAAACACAAATTGTCAGTGTCACATGCTACAATACCCGAAGTAACAATTCACTCATTCAAAAATCTAAAGAGTTGGAGTTTGCCTATAAAGTCTTACTCGATCTGCAAATTTTGATGACCATCAATGGAAACATTTTTTGTCGGTTTGTGCGTATATGGGAAGAAGGAAATTTAGCAACATTTAATGATAAAAATTAAATCCTTCCCAACCTCTGTTAATGATGTATATTGTATTACATATTATACAAGCCAAAGCAATAAAAATAAAATATGTAATGTTTGTATTACATTAATTGTATCAAAACTAATAGAATATAAATAAATAAATCCCCCCCCCCCAACTTGCCATGGAAAAAGGGTAAGAAATGAGGGAGGAAAAACTTTAAAAAAAATCCATTTTCTTTTCTCCTCTTCATTAATTTTTTTTAATTAAAATTAAAAATTACAATTTTTAAAAATAACCCCCCCAAAATAATGGCCTTGAAAACATTTATTTTTGAAGTTTTTCTTGTTTTCCCCATTTTTTTTATTTCTCTACAATAAAAAGGAAAGGGGAAAATGGAAAAAATGGAAGTTGAAAACCCAATTCCATGTAATTTTGTTTTTTAAAAATAACTTTTTTAAACCTAAAATTTTCCATCATCCTGTTTTGGTCCCCCCCCCCCCCCCGCCCATTTCCTCCTCCCATCTCTATTTTTTGTAGAAAAAAGGAGAGGAATTGGGAGATGGGGGAGGAAACTGGAAAAGACAGATCATTTTCTAAGTTCATCATGAAAAAAAACATAGAATGTTTAAAAAAATAACTCAGTTTGGAAAACGTTCATTTTCTAAAGTTTGAGGGATTTTTCTCCTTTATTTCCTTTCATTCATTTTGCCACAGCAAAGGTGGAGGAAATGAGGAAAAGAAATCTGAAAAACAACACAAGTTTTCCGTTTTTAGAAAAGTACTTTTTTGAAACCCAAACATTGTTGTGAAATTTCCCCTCCCCCCGCCCCCTTTTAAATTTTCCAAAGAAAAAGGGGCTGGCCAGGAAATTTTAGAAACTGACTCTACTGATTTTCTTCACTTTTTTGTTAAACAAAAAAATATTTGTTTTAATATTCCATTAACATTTCCAATTGTAAAATGAGGTAATATCTTTTATTGGATCCATTTCTTGTGGTGTGAGAAAGAAACTTTTGAGCTGTGCAGAACTCTTCAGGTGTTCTTTGACATAGCTACATATAAATGTCCACTTTTTAATTCGTTGAGGGCTTTCCCTCTTCCCCTCCCACAGAAAAAGGAGACTAAATAGAAAAAATAAAATTTGAAAAAAAAATCATTTCTCACGTTTTTGAAAAGAGCAGAATAAAAAAGCCCTCACGAATTTGCCATGAACATTTTCTATGTTAAAACAATGAAGAGTCCTGTGGCACCTCAGACTGATTTGGGAATAAGCTTTCATGAGTAAAATCCACTTCATCAGATGACTCGGAGTGGAAGTTCCAGAAGCAGGGGTACTTACTATGCTGAAAATTCTTCGTTTTTAAAATGTTTTTTCATATTTTTAAGTGCTAATTTTCATTTTTCACTTAAAAACGCGCCAGATTAAATGGAAATCTATGACATTTTTCTGTTGAAAATTGTTAATTGTTGACATTTTTCTCTCTTTCTTCCACGTCACCACCAACATGGAAAATGGAAAAACCCTTCCATTGCTCATTTCTCACTTCTGTTAAAAAAAAACTTTAAAAAAATGGTTTTTAACACCACATTTTTCATGAAAATAACTATTTTGAAAAAAGGCCATTTTTCAAGAAATCTGTCACTCCAAAAACTTCTGCCAACTTCACCCCCAACGGCGTTATCTGGCATAGAGGAAGGCTGGCCCAATGGTTATAGGATGCTAGCCAGTTCCTCACTCTGCCACATATTTCCTCTATGACCATGGGCGAGTCATTTAGCCGTTCCATGCCCGAGTTTCCCCACGGGGGCGAAAAGCTCTGCCTCACCGTGGTGTTAGGAGGTTAAATGCACTAGGGGCATGAGGTGCCCAGATGCTACGGTGATGGAACCAGATAGATCGCGACTGTCCTTCAACTCGGCAGTTCTCTGGACCGTAGCTAGCACGTGCTGGTGTGCCCGCGCCCGGCGTCTGCGGGGAGGCGCGTCAGCACCACGCTTAGGCACGTCAGCAGCAATGCCTTCTGCGCAGAGGCGTCCCGTTCTGAAAGGGATCGGGGTGATCAAAGACAGCCCAGTGGGGCACTGAGGGAGGAACAGGTGGGCAGGGGATTGTGGGGAGGGGGTGCCCCAGATGCACTGTGGGAAAGAGGCAGTTGGGGAGAGCCCGGGGCATGGGGGGGGGGGAGCAGGGCAGGCCCAGGGACACTGTGGGAAGGGGGGAGCAGGGCTGGAGGAGAGAGCCCAGGACTGGATCAGCCCACGGGAAGGAGATGTCGGGTGACAATCCCTCTGCCTGCAGCCCTAGGGAGCTGATGCCCCCCGCCCCCCACCTTGGCCCCTCACCGAGCGAGATGGCATCTCCGTAGTTCTCCTGCATGACGTCCCTGTAGAGCTCCCTCTGCCTCTCATCCAGCAGCGCCCACTCCTCCATCGCAGCCCCGGCACCTGCACAGACGGACGCACCCCAGGTCAGGGCAAACATCTGGGGGGCTGGGAGCCAGAGCGGAAGGGGCTCCCTGAAAACTGCCTCTTCATAGGGGTGG
The DNA here is from genome assembly GCF_052426305.1 of Pelodiscus sinensis. Lineage (NCBI taxonomy): Eukaryota > Metazoa > Chordata > Testudines > Trionychidae > Pelodiscus > Pelodiscus sinensis. The sequence goes on along the minus strand of NC_143056.1, from coordinate 134,337,064 downwards.
GGGGTGGGGGGAGTTATAATTGGCTGAAAAGTATTATGGACACGGGGGATGGCCGGACAGACAGACAGAAAGTCGGGGGGGGGGGGGGGCAGAGTTCCTGCCCTGAGGGCTGGGCAGGCAGAGGGCATTAGTGGTGTGAATGGGGGCAGAAAGTCCCACTGTGTCCAACACATCTAGTGCCAGGAGACACCAGGAACCTCCTTGCACCCCCAGAGCTGGCTGGGGGTCCAGCTGCTATTGCCCCCTCCCCGTGCACCCCCAGAGCTGGCAGGGGGCAGCCCCATCTCCGTGCACCCCCAGAGCTAGCAGGGGGCAGCCCCATCCCCATGCACCCCCAGAGCTGGCAGGGGGCAGCCCCATCCCCGTGCACCCCCAGAGCTAGCAGGGGGCAGCCCCATGCCCGTGCACCCCCAGACCTGGCAGGGGGCAGCCCCCTCTCCATGCACCCCCAGAACTGGCTGGAGATCCAACTGCTCAGTCCCCTCCCCGTGCACCCCCAGAGCTGGCTGGAGATCCAACTGCTCAGCCCCCTCCCCGTGCACCCCCAGAGCTGGCAGGGGGCAGCCCCCAGAACTGGCTAGAGGTCCAGCTGCTCAGCCCCCTCCCCGTGCACCCCCAGAACTGGCTGGAGATCCAGCTGCTCAGTCCTCTCCCCGTGCACCCCCAGAACTGGCTAGAGGTCCAGCTGCTCAGTCCCCTCCCCGTGCACCCCCAGAGCTGGCAGGGGGCAGCCCCCTCTCCATGCACCCCCAGAACTGGCTAGAGGTCCAGCTGCTCAGCCCCCTCCCCGTGCACCCCCAGAGCTGGCTGGAGGTCCAGCTGCTCAGCCCCCTCCCCGTGCACCCCCAGAGCTGGCAGGGGGAAGCCCCCTCCCCGTGCACCCCCAGAGCTGGCAGGGGGCAGCCCCCTCTCCATGCACCCCCAGAGCTGGCTGGAGATCCAACTGCTCAGTCCCCTCCCCGTGCACCCCCAGAGCTGGCAGGGGGAAGCCCCCTCCCCGTGCACCCCCAGAGCTGGCTGGAGATCCAGCTGCTCAGTCCCCTCCCCGTGCACCCCCAGAGCTGGCTGGAGGTCCAGCTGCTCAGCCCCCTCCCCGTGCACCCCCAGAGCTGGCTGGAGATCCAGCTGCTCAGCCCCCTCCCCGTGCACCCCCAGAGCTGGCAGGGGGCAGCCCCCTCCCCGTGCACCCCCAGAGCTGGCAGGGGGAAGCCCCCTCCCCGTGCACCCCCAGAGCTGGCTGGAGATCCAGCTGCTCAGCCCCCTCCCCGTGCACCCCCAGAGCTGGCTGGAGATCCAGCTGCTCAGTCCCCTCCCCGTGCACCCCCAGAGCTGGCAGGGGGAAGCCCCCTCCCCGTGCACCCCCAGAGCTGGCTGGAGATCCAGCTGCTCAGCCCCCTCCCCGTGCACCCCCAGAGCTGGCTGGAGATCCAGCTGCTCAGTCCCCTCCCCGTGCACCCCCAGAACTGGCAGGGGGAAGCCCCCTCCCCGTGCACCCCCAGAACTGGCAGGGGGAAGCCCCCTCCCCGTGCACCCCCAGAGCTGGCTGGAGATCCAGCTGCTCAGCCCCCTCCCCGTGCACCCCCAGAGCTGGCAGGGGGAAGCCCCCTCCCCGTGCACCCCCAGAGCGGGCAGGGGGCAGCCCCCTCCCCGTGCACCCCCAGAGCTGGCTGGAACTCCAGCTGCTCAGCCCCCTCCCCGTGCACCCCCAGAGCTGGCTGGAGATCCAGCTGCTCAGTCCCCTCCCCGTGCACCCCCAGAGCTGGCTGCACCGCCCCCCCTCGCCCCGATCCCCTTTGCCCACTTCCCACAGGCTGCAATTTCCTGCCCCTGCTGCTGCTGCGCCCCCTCCGCTCTGACCGCCGCCCCCGGCCCGGCCCCCCACTCACCCCGGCTCCTTTGCACCCCCCCCCCTTGGAGGGGGCTCTGGCGCTGGGACCGGCCCTGCCCCCGCCCGGCAGCTGGCGGCTCTCGCAGCCGAGCAGGCTGGGAACAGGAAGTTGCCTTTGTTATTAGAGTCCCCCGCGCGCCGGGCAGCGCCAGCCCCGCGCCTGTCCCCGTGGCCTCGCTCCTGCCGCCGCGCCCGGCCGGGCTGCAAGGCAGACACCCAGTTACCGGCCCGGCCCCCCTGGTCCGGCCCCCTCCCCGGCCTGCCACCCCCGGCTGGCACCCCTAAATCCAGCACCCCCGTCCCGGCAGCACCCCCAAGCCCGCTCCCCCCCGGCCAGCCACCCCCTGGGCCCACAGTTCAGAGCCTGGCCTCCCCGGCCCAGCAGCGCAGAGCCCGGCACCCGCTGTCCTGGCGTCTCTGGGCCAGCACCTCTGGGCTCACCATGCCAGCTGTGTATCAGAGGGGCAGCCCTGTTAGTCTGGATCTGCAAAAGCGAAGAGGAGCCCTGTGGCACCTTAGAGACTAACAGATGGATTGGAGCGTGAGCTTTCGTGGGCAAAGACCCACTTCGTGCATCTGCTTATGCTCCAATCCATCTGTTAGTCTATAAGGTGCCACAGGACTCCTTGTCCCTCGTGTCAGTTATGAATATAAGAAAATCTTGAGTCCTGGTTCCTTATTGCTTAAGCCTTGCTGTGTCTTGCATTACAAATCAAGCACTGTATCCCTCTATCCATCATTATACACACCCCATCTAGCTCCACATGCATTATGTCTATCTATCTATCTATCTATCCCAATATACACCCCATCTATCCCAAGATGCACCCTTCGTCCATCTGTGCCTTTACACACCTTTACCTTTATGTATCCATCCACCCATCCTCATATGCATACCCTTCTATCAATCCCCATCTATCCATCCCCATGTGCACCCTATATCTATATATCTATTTCTCCACGCTCATACATACCTCATATCCCCATACAAACCCCTTACCTATACATCCAGCCCTCTACATTGTTACTTATCTATCCATCCAGCTTCATATACACAACTTTGTATCACCCATACATCATCATCCATCTATATATCCCCCAGGGCTATGTCTAGACTGCAAGCCTCTTTCGAAAGAGTCTTTTTCGAAAGATACTTTTGAAAAAGCCTCTTTCGAAAAAGAGCGTCTAGACTGCAAGCAGAACTTTCGAAAAAGCAAGCCGCTTTTTCGAAAGGCAGTCTGGATGCTCTCTTTTGAAAAACTCCTGTTTGCATTCAAGAACGCCTTTTTTCGAAAGAGCACTTTCGAAAAAAGGCGTTCTTCCTCGTAAAATGAGGTTTACCACCGTCGAAAGAAAAGCCGCGTTCTTTCGATTTAATTTCGAAAGAACGCGGCTGCAGTCTAGACGCAGGTGAAGTTTTTTCGGAAAAAGGCTACTTTTTCGGAAAAAAACCCTGAGTCTGGACACAGCCCATATGATCGATGGATCTATCTATCATCTATCTAATCCTCATATACTACTATATCTATCCAGCTAGCCACATATGTAGTGCCCAATCTACGTGTCAATGTACCTGTCTCCACCCCATCCTCTATCTATCCATCCATCCATCTTGGGGAAATAAAAACACACCAGGTCAATTGCAAACATTCCCGTGCTCTGCGATCGAAATGATGCATTCCCATTTTGACATTTTTATTAGATTGCATTATAATTTGTAAATGTCATAAACCGAATGTCTTTTGGGAAGCGGAAAACGGAGCTGTTTCCTATTGAAATATTATTGCCCCCTCCCCTGGGGGATGGCATTTTATTGCAAGACACGTTTTCATGGAAATGTTCTGTTCTGGGGGAGGGGGGAGGGTTGACTAGTTCCAGTCACTTATTTCTATTGCTGTAATAATAAATAAACCCTGGCTCTTACCTGGCACTTTCCATCAAGATATTTACATAGGAGGCCAGGATCACTATCCCTGGGAAACTGAGGCACGGAGCTGCAGTGACTGACCCAAAATAATGCAGCCATCCGGTGATAGAGGCAGGAACAGAGTCCTGAGTTCACAGTCCTCTATCCAGAAATCCTATGACCTACTAGCAGCAGGGGCCGTGTGTCCGTTGCACCTTCCAGAGTCACGCTGACTCACTACAGAGTCAAAACTCACAAGTGGGGCTTCACAAACAAATCACAAGATTGGCTTAAAAATCTGGTAATTTTTTAAATGATAAATTGTGGGGGCTTTTCGTTTGGCTACAGTTAGGGTCACTCTTGTTTTGAACTTCTGTCCCGCATCTATGAGAACTAAACATTTTTTTTCCAAATGGAAGCTGATTTCACATGACTCCAGGAACTTCAAGGAAAATATGTCATGAGAATTAGATGCTGCTCTTGGTGATCCGGGTCTGAATCTGGAGTGACTTCACTGACACTAATGGAGTGAGGATTTCCTTGACCCCAGAGTGGATCCAGACTCACACTTCACCCCATGTGGAGCTGTGTGGGAACCCCCCTCCCCCAAAAACTCACTCTGGGTTTGGGAGCTACCATTCTCATGAGAGGGGGAGATGGGAAAATAGTCTCAAAGGATTTAACTCCCTTCCCAGATTAAAAAAAGGCATGTAATGGGAGAGATTTTTATTTTGAATTTCCTGACAGGCACAACAAAGAAAGCCATAACAAATTTTTTTCAAAAGACAATCTTTCTAAAAGTGCACCAAAAGACTAAAAATAATAAAAAAGTACACCAAAAAATTCAAAAATAAAGAGTTAAGCTAGCAATTTAGGAAAAAGATTGGATGGCTAACAGCAGCTAGCTTGAATCGTACTTAGCCAGCCAATCTTTCTCCTAAATTGCTAGCTTACAACTTTATTTTTGACTTTTTGGTGCACTTTTTTATTATGTTTAGTCTTTTGGTACACGTTTAGAAAGATTGTGTTTTTAAAATATATATGTATATATTAATTTTTGTCTTTATCTTAAATCTCATGTGTTTCAAGTAAAAAACTACAAGGTTCATTTTGATATGCTTATATATTTTGAGCTAGACTTTTTTACAAAAATTTTTTGCACTAGGTATTTACATTTATAATGAAAAACAGTTGTGTGTAAGTCAAGGATAAAGTAATTGAGGTGATCGATCAATTGTTTTGTTGGTGAAAAGGAGGAAGGCTTCGAAGACGCTGTAATTCTTCTAAGGCATCTTTATGACAAACATTGTCACCCATTCATGTGTTTGGATCGATTTTGTCGATCTCTATGCTTTCTAAAGAACGTACTTGACTAGTGCCATAAACGGTTGAGCTGGTGCAAAGTATTGAGAGTCACGGTTCACAACCGCTCTATCCAGCGTAGTCCCTTGTAGTTTGTGGACGGTGGCAGCGTAAGCGTGGATGATTGGAAACATTCACCGCTCCACCAAGCCGTATCCAAAATTCACTTGAAATTGATATGTGATTGGCTCGATTATGTGCTTTGCGACATTGCCTTCGAATTCAATTTCAACTGTAGGGATATTGGTTTTGTGAATTTTGTTGCGTCGGAAGTAGGCCCATATGATATTGGTGATGGTGCCAATTTTGCCGTTGACCAAGCCTTTTGCTTGGTCAACATTGTACCGAAGCATAACTTTAGTGCCCAGATGTATTCCAATTCTCTTTGGAATGCCTACCGTTCAACTGATCTTTGTTGGGATAGCTTGATCAAGGTTAGGCACTCATCTTCTCTGCTTAATGAGGGCATCTTGCACTGTGATTGTGAACATTTGGAGGTTTGTATTGTCTAAACCAGACAAAACTTGATTATTGTGGTTGTCTACCATTTTACAAGTTGGCATGATTCTCAAAGCTTTTCTGGGTGAAAAGTCCCCTTGTTGTTTGCTTTCCTCATATGTACGCAGTAAAATATTTAGTTGTTCTCGTGTGAGTTTTTCCTCTTGAAGATTAAAAATTTCGATAAATGTTACATCCCCTTGCTGTCACCTGTTTTCAGTACATTCACAAAAGCCAATGAAGCGCCAGTGATGCAACGCAGGCCTCATTGAAACAGGTTGCTTATAAATGGGACTGCCTGATACTGGTGGACGTTGAAGGAGATCACTGAAGATGAACCCACCACCCTGCACTCCCCATAAATCAATTCCGGCTTGCTCAGAAATGTTACCCCCCCCCCCATAAGTGAAATGGTTCCATCCAGATGAGAGCGAAACTCCCAGCAGGGGGGGATGAACACTTTCACTGTTGAGGGATGGGCAGAGGTAAAATATTACAGGTTCAAATTTGACCCATTGAATGTTCATTTCTCCAGCTCTGAAAAATCAGAGACTTTTGGTTTTGGTTTTTTTGTGAAAGTGGGGATTTTTTTTTTTTTTTTTTACTCAAATTGCCAGTGCTGGGGATTTGCATGAGGTCACTACTCCCCCTGCCTCCGGTGAAAATGGAACATTCCAATATGCCAGGGCAGTTGGCCAATTCCTCCTCCCACTGAAAAATGGAACTTTCCAAAGTGGCAGTTGACCAGGTCCCTTCTCAGTGAGATTGGAACCTTCCAAAGTGTCAGTTATGGCAGTTGGGCAGGCCCCGCCCTGTAGGCCTTGGCCACGCCCCTGCCATGTGTCTGAAGGGATTAGACCCCATCCACACTGGGCACTAAGTGGGGTTTACAACACAGGACAGGAAAGCCCCTATAGAAAATCCAGTGGCCAATGGGGTCAGTTATGGGGCAGCTGGCTCATATGAAAGGCCCCACCCAATACCCCACACAAGTGGTTGCCCTGGAGCAAGGAGTGGGGCATAGGACTCCACCCCTCATGCAAACCAACGTGAGATCTCCCACGAGACACCGCGGCCGCATTTCCAAATTGAAATATTTCCATTTTCAACAGAAAATTTTCAGCTGCCGTTATTCCGTATTCAAATTCTACTGGAAAAAAATCAACACGTTTCCTCCTCCTGAACCCCATATTTCAACTTGTTCCATTCATATGGCTACAATAAAAGCTTTTCTCCCATCGGTGGGTGCAAGGTCTTTGACGCACATATGGCTTCAGACTTCAGACTAAACCAGTTTTAAGGAGTCTAAATCACTCTGTTCTCCCTTTATATGAAAAGTTCCATTTGTTAATAAACGATCAGATCTCTGTTTAGATCAAGAGCTCATTGATTGTGATACAGTCCTGACAGGCCAATAACGGTGGCTTATAACCACCTATATAGCATGTGCTGCCCACGTCAGTAACATGTTTATAACATACACTGATCTTTCATTAGTCCTTTGTAATATCAACCATGATCAGTGTCCTCTGTAAGCTGTGAGCTTGTGCAGCCGCTCAAGAGAAATTCAAATGGCACCCAGCTATTTAAAAGCACATCCATGGCTAGCTTTTGTGTTTCTATTGGTGGTGCACATTTGCACATGGCCTGGTGCACATAAAATATTTATTCCACACAAGGATGGAAAAAGTCTGCACATGGATAGAAAATATTAGAGGGAACATTGACCATGACCTTAGTTTCTCCTCTTAGTTAAATTTCTCTGCATCTAGAAACCAACCATTTCTTACAATGCTGGTGAGACTATAAGGCCCAGTCTTCCAGCCAACCATAGAGTAAAAGAGGAGAAGAGTGGCTAGACAAGACCTCAAGAAAGCTCACCCTGGAGTTGCAGTGTGACCTACAGAAGACCCCACCAATGGCATCTTGGTTTGTTCAAGGTCTTGGTCTTTCCCCGTGCCAATGAAAGAAGTTCTCATGGTCAATAAGCACATCAATATAGCATAACTGTAGAACGACCCTCTGTTGGGTCATTAGGGGCATTTGAACACTGGGTCTTCCCGTGATAAAAGCATGATCCTGACCATGCCAATGTCCTGTAAGCAAGTCACACCCTTGAAAGGGCAACTCCTTGTAAGTAAGGCTCATATAGCAATTCCCTGTGGGAGAAATCTGCCCTACAGGGGGCAACTTCCTGTGATCTACACCGAATAGAGGATGCAACTTCCTGTGGACAAGACCCACCCTACAGTGGGCGACTTCCTGTTGGCAAGATACAAATGGGAGGGGTGACTTCTTGTGAGCAAGACCCATGCTACAGGGGGAACGTCCTGTCAGAGAGACCTGCATGGGGTGGGGGGTATAACTTCTTGTAAGTGAATACCCTCAGGGGTGCAACTTCCCGCAGGCCAAACCCCTGCTAGAGGGGTTGACTCCCAGTTAGTGCCACCCTACTCAATGGCACAACTTCCTGTGAGACCTGCCTTGTGACACCACTTCCTGTGAGCGAGGCTCGCTAGACCGATCGACTTCAAGCCGGACCGTGTCCTCGTGGGGCGACTTCCATCAAGCAACACCCGCCTACGGGATCAGCTTCCTGGGAGCCACAGCTGCCCCAGAGGGAGTACTTCCTGCAAGCTGCCTCCCGCTGCCCCTCTAGTCCTGCCCCTTCTCGTGGGTCGTCTGGTGCTGGGTGAAGGCAGTGCTCTGAACAAAGCACCGGACGCACTGGTAGGGCCGTTCACCGGTGTGGGTGTGCCGGTGAGCTGCCAGGTTGGAGTTCTGGCTGAACGGCTGGCCATAGTCGGGGCAGCGGTAAGGCCGCTCACCGGTGTGGGTGCGCCAGTGCTGGGCATAGGTGGAGTGCTGGGAAAAGCACCTTCTACACTGGGCACACTGGTACGGCTGCTCCCCCGTGTGGGCGCGCCCGTGGGCAGCCTGGTGGGCCTGGCGGATGAAGCTATGCCCACAATCCCCGCACCAGAAGGGCGTTTCTCCCGTGTGGGTGGTCTGGTGGGTGATGAGGTTAGAGGTTTTGTCACACACTGGGCAGTGGTCGCGCTTCTTGTCGGTGTGCACCCGCTGGTGCTTGACTAGGTAGGAGCCGTCGTAGAAGCCTTTGCCGCATTCCTCGCACTGGATGGGCCGCTCGCCGGCGTGGATGCGCTGGTGCTGTGCCAGCTTGGCACTGTGCCCGAAGGCTTTGTCGCACACGGCCCCACTCGGAAAAGTTCCCCCTTTAAACCTTGTTCACCTGGGGAAACTGAGGCAAAAAAGGAAACTAATGACTTACCTCAAGTTCCCCAGGGAGTCTTTGGAGGAGCTGGGGATTGGGCCCTGAGCTCCACTGCCGTGGCCGTTACCAGAGGAGGCTGGGTGCCTTTCCCCCCGGACTTTAACCCACATTGCAGGATGCAGCTGGGGCCTACTGTTTGTAAAGCTCCCACATTTGCATTTTGCTCAGGGAGCAGGACTGGTCCTGTCTCACCTGGGGATTTCCTTGTCCCTGTTCTTGGAGGAACTAGTGAAGCTTATCTGTGTCCTGGTGCCCAAAGCACGGCTGGGGCCCCAACGTGCCAGGTGCTGTGTAAACACAGAGCTAAAGAAAGTCTCTTCTGCAAAAGGATCTGAGCCAATTACCTGATATCCACTGGCCATCTCTGGGGAGTATTTCCACCAGGCACTGTGGGTATCAGAGGTAGCCATTTGCCTCTGGTTCAGCTATAACTCACAGGCCCATATCAACGTCCCCTCTAATCTTTTCCATCCATGTGCAGAATACATTTTATGTGCCACCAAGGCATGTGTGAGTGTGCACCACCCATAGAAACAAACAAACCTAACTGTGCGCTCTGCGAATCAGCGGGATGGCATTTGAATCGCCTCTGAGTGCACTCAGCTTGCAGGGAACCCTGGTCTGCATTGTTACAGCACCTCTTACCGTCGCCACATCTTCAGTGTAGACTGGAGACGCTGACTCTCCAAGTCTATGGGCCCGTTCCAGCGCTAGCCAGGGTGATGCCTTTCCAGGAATGACCCAGCTGTTGCAAGGCGAGGAAAGCTCAAGACAAAAAGTCAACGCTGCTTGCAGTCTCAAACTGACTAGTTTGCACCACAAAAGCATGTTCTGCAAAATATCGGAGTGGGTGGGGAGATTGCGATTTGAGGAGTTTTCCCTCATTTTCTATCACAATATGCCAATGTAATTTTCATTCAAAACCAATCATTTTTCAAAATATTTTTGGGGGGAAATTCTGATTTGGGAAGTTCTTCCTCATTTTTGATCACTGTCAATTTCTTTCCAAAACCAGTCATTTTTCATTTGAAAAGCATATGTTGTAAAATATTTTTTGGGAAAAATTCTGATTTGGGGGCATTTTTTCTCAGTATTGTTCCCAACATTAGTTTCATTCTCAAGCCAACAATGTCTCTTTCTTTTTAAAAGATATGACAAAACTGGTTTTGTTAGAAAAAATTCAGTTTGGCTGTTATTCTGTATCTGGTTTTCTGCCTCTGATATGCAACAAATTAATGATATCCAGGTATCTTTCCTCCTTCCTGGTCATTCTTTTCAAAATCCACCATTGTTCTCCATCCATAACGATTGTATTTTCTTTACAATTTTCTCAACACTTTTTAATTTGTTTTTAATATTTGGGGGTTTTATTCAGAATTTCATAGTTCTTCTAATTCCAACACTGTTTTTTTTTCTTTAAAGTATTTTGCAAATCTTTTGGCAGGGAAAAGATTTGATGGGGGAAGGAATTCTTCATTTTTTCCCACTCCAAAATGTCATAATTTTGCTTTCAAAACCAAAATATTTGCTGTATTATTTATGTGCGTTTTTTTTGTATTACATGTCCTTTTCTTTCCAAAATGTTGGTCCATGAAAATTGTTCTCTCTTCCCCAACCTTAAACTGTTTTACAAAACTTTTTATGTGCATTCTTTCCGTGTACTTTTTCCAAGTCTTTTCCCCTTTTCATTTCCTCTTCCTTGCTCTGTAACATTTCCAAATTTCCCTCCCTCTTTGGAAAAATTATAGCGCCATCAAAAGGAGAAAAACAGGAAATTATTTGATTCAGCCGTTCTGTAATTTCCCCAAGCTTAGTGCTAGACGCAAGTGAAGTTTTTCGAAAAAAGGCCACTTTTTTCGAAAAAAAACCTATAGTCTAGACATAGCCTATGTAGGATGCTACACCAGAATTTATGTCCATGTCTAAGAGTGCGTCTTCACTGCACCCTTACCTTGAAATAAGCTACGCAATTAGCTTATTTCGAAATCTGATACAGTCTACACAGCAACAAATTTTGAAATAAAGTGCTATTCCAAATCGTCCCTTGTGGAATGAGGTTTACAGGGACATCAGAATAGCGAGCCCGTCCTATTTCGAAAGGACAGGCATTCTCAAAAGATGCAGAATAGCAATTTTGAGCTACTTCTGGTATCCTGAAATAACTCCACAGCGTAGATGTAGCCAGAAATGAGTTTTGTGAAATGTTTTGACTGACACTTTTTGGGATGAAAATGGGATTTGCATCAGTGTCACCAACTTGGGGTTTTTTTGGGGGGAGGGGAGTTTAAAACAAATGACCCCAAAATATTTGATTTTTGATTCAAAATGACTCTTCACTTCCAAATCTTTCTTTTTATTTTTTTACAACAAGTAAAAAAACAAACATGAAATAGTGCCCCAAATGGTTCATTCAGGCTCCAACAAAACAGAGGATTCTCTTTTCCAAAAATTTGGGAGAAAATTAATGTTTTGGTCAGTGCCAAACAATGTGCTAAAATTGTTCACAATTGGCATGGTAATGAAAAAAACCCATCCTTGCTCCAGATGTAGCCTAAGGGTTGACTGTGTCTAGACTCGGTAGAGTAACACATTTGGGTGAGTTTAAACAAGCTGAGAAACAACATGGACTTTAATGCGGTTGGTTTAATACGTACTAACCATGCAATTAAGTTACCTTGGTGGGGATCCATGGATTCATGAAGGCCATCAGGCCCGGCCTCCCGCATCACACAAGCTAGAGGATGTCCCCAAATCATTCCTGGAGCAGAGCTTCGAGCAAAACACCCAACCCAACGATTTTCAACGTTGCCAGCGATGGAAAATCCACCACACTGGTCCCGATGGCTAATGCTTCTCACCGTTAGAAAGTCAACACCTTATTTCCAGTCTGAATTTGTCTGGCTTCCCATCCAGCCACTGGATCGCTGTCCGATGGGCTGGCTCTCACGTCTGGGTCCCCACGTAGATGCTTCTGGGTTCCCGCCCTTACGTCATCTTCAGTGGTCCCTGTCACTTTTTCCAGTGTTGGGGGCGGAGCCTGAGAAGGAAGGGATTGTAATGGGGTGGGGCCTAGAAGTATGGGAGGAGCCATGGGCATGGCAGGTGGTAATGGGAGGAGGAGCCTGTCAGGCAGCGGGACTAAGAGGGAGAGGCAGAACCAGGGGCGAGTCAGTGGGTGGCAACTGGTGAAGAGGGGGCTATTGGGAGGGAAGAGGCAGAACAGGGGGTCTGTCAGGGCCAGGGCCTCGGAGGAGACAGTCAGTGGTGGGACCCGGGAAGGAGGGAACCTCTCAGGGGGCGGGGCCTGGGAGGGGGCGTGGTCAGAGCACCTGAAGTGGCTCGAATTTACGCCGGGATGAGCACACGGGCGCCCCGAGCCAGGGCCGGCGAGCGGGGAAGCAGCAGGCTCTGAGGGGAGGCTGACCCACGCCCTGGCCCCCGGGGCCCTCCTCCTTGCCGTGGGGCAGGCCGGCCGGGTCGGCATGCCGCCGGCAGTGGGACACCAGGTGGGCGCTCTGGATAAAGCCGCGCGGGCACTGCCCACGTTTGAACGGCTTCTCCCCGGAGTGCGCCAGCCGGTGCTGCCTGAGGACGGAGCTGCCTTGCCGCACTGGGGGGCAGGAGTAGGGCCGCTTGCCCATGTGGGTGCAGAGCTGCTTCACCAGATCTGAGTGCTGCAGGTGGTGGGGCGCTCCCCCCAGCGGGGGGCCCCGGGCGGGGTGGAGGGTGGCCTGCGTGGGTCCCCGGTAGCGGGACTCTGGGGTACGTCCTCTTTGGAGCGCCCTGAGAACAGCCCATCAGCTCCGCTCCCGCGGGATTCTGGGACGGGTCCCCTGGGCGTCGCCGTGGGAACGGTCCGCTCCCGCAGGATTCTGGGACGGGTCCCCTTGGGTCCCCTTGGTGTCGCCATGGGAACGGTCCGCTCCCGTGGGATTCTGGGACGGGTCCCCTTGGCGTCGCCGTGGGAATGGTCCACTCCCGCGGGATTCTGGGACGGGTCCCCTTGGGTCCCCTTGGTGTCGCCATGGGAACGGTCCGCTCCCATGGGATTCTGGGACGGGTCCCCTTGGGTCCCCTTGGTGTCGCCATGGGAACGTTTCACTCCCGTGGGATTCTGGGACGGGTCCCCCTGGGCGTCGCCATGGGAACGGTCCGCTCCCACGGAATTCTGGGATGGGTCCCCTTGGCGTCGCCGTGGGAACGGTCTGCACAGCTCTGCTCCTGCGGGATTCTGGGATGGGTCCCCTTGGCTGGGGGGCAGAGAGCGGGGCAGGGCTCAGTAGAGGGCGCTCTCCTTTTCCAATCCAAGCTGTCTCTTGTGCTGAAAATGTGAATTTTACTTCTAGGATAAAGACTTCGTGCAGCGAGATCTCACCCAGAGTTATCTCTGCCGCTGGTTTTAACTCCACACTCACCTGAGTTCCAGTGTCATCTGAACTGTTCTGGGTTAGCATACCCGGAAGGCCAGGTTCCCATCTGGAGTTAATCTGAGGAAGATTCGGAGTAAGTCTGCTGGCTTCACATCACAGAGATCAGAAACCCAGCTGTGACTCCACTGCTGTCAGTGGGCTCACTCCAGATCCATCCCAGGGTCACCGATCTCAGACTCTGGCCCTGACGGGGGGTCACTCCGGACGGGATCAGAAGGAAGTTTTTCTGTTGCCTTTGAAAACTGCTGGAAAGAATTCTCAGGGTCAGTGGCTAAGGCAAAATGGTAACATTCTGCTTGGGAGGGATGCTTCAGGTCAGGATTAGTGCCACTGGTGCATGATTTTGACCCAGGAGACGATCCTAAGCTGTGTGCAATCATTTTATCAGGAATCTCCCATTGTTCCCCATCCTCTCGCCTCCCCCCACTTCCCATAATGCCTCGAGCTTCAGGAGTCATGTGAAAAACTCTGCTTGCCTTTAAAAGTGCCCAATCATCAATGGTTGGTCCTTGTTGGAGAAAACCCTGAAGACACCATTCCCATCAGTACCAAAGCAAGAAGGCAATTAAAAAACACAGGGGATTTACTTGAGTTGGTTATGACATCTCACGATTTGCCACAGCAAGCTGGCGATTTTTGGAGGCATCAGGCATAACTTCTGAACACTTGGGGCTGGTAACGCCATGGAAATTGGCGTCGTCCCTGGCTACTCCCAAGCTATGGAATCAGGGCAGCAGGATTTTGGCTTGGTGCGGACGCCAGGTGGAGGTTTGCCCGTGCAAGCGCTGCGTGAAAGCAAGCATCAGACTGAGAGCTGCTCGGGTGGACCTATCATCTCTCATGTAGCCCCATCTGCTTTAACCCTGCCCTGCAAGGGGGTTGTCCGTGGGTCTGGAGAAAAAAGGATTAAGTCCCAAGAAGAGGCGTCGGTCGGCTGGGCTGCCTGTGTGCCTGGGAAGGGCAGTCGACTCTACTGAAGGGTGGGTGCTCTAGGACCCAGGATTTCTGGGTTCTATCCCCAGTCCAGGGAGGCGAGTCGGGATGCTCCTGGAGATGAATGGGGGCTGGGGCAAGGGAACTGGACTACATTTCCCAAGAGGCCCTTTCTTACTACAACTCCCAGGAAGCCTTGGGTGGGATTTCCCCCTCCCCGCCTCTGGGTCTCCATGGGGGCTGTAGTCCAGTGTGGCTTTCCAGTCGTAACCGGGGGAGCGAAAAGACTCCAACCCCCATGAGGCCGTGCGCGGGCAGCTCCGCCATGTTAGTTGTAGTGCAGGAGGGCGCGAGGACTGCATTTCCCATGAGGCCTTGCCAGACATGAACCTGGCTGCACATTTGTGCGGTACGCGTCTCCCACCGCCCTGTGAGAACAAAGGGGGGGGGGTTCCCTTGGGTGGCGGCTCTCGAAACTACATCCCCCATCGGGCGTTGCGCCGCCAGCGCCCCGCGCCGCCATGACACTTGTAGTGCTCACATGCCCCCTGTCCCGCCTTGAGACGTGGGATTCGGGCAGCTGAGGAACTACCTTTCCCATGAGCCCTTGCTGTGCGCCGCCATGACAGTCGTAGTCAAAACACGGACATAAACAGACACCCTGGGGTGGGGACTATATCTCCCATAAGGCAACGCGAGCCCCCCTCCCCCTCGCGCTGCCATGGCGCTTACGGCCCAGGCACCCCCTCCCTTTCTTTCCCTCGCAGGAAAACGCAGGAGCTGGGAGGGGGGGGGGGTGTAACACAAACTACATCTCCCATGAGGCAGCGCGAGAGCCCGGCCTCCCTGCGCCGCCATGGCGTTTGTAGTCCAAACATTCCCCTCTTCCCCATAGGCATGAACGGGGCTGGGCGGGGGGACTCCATCTCCCAAGAGGCGTTGCGCGGGGCCGGCCGCCATGACCTTTGTAGTCCGCTCGCTCGGCGCCCGCCCCTGGGCGGGAGGGCGGCCCGGCGGCCGGGGAACTACGTCTCCCAGGAGGCCGCGCGCGGGCCGGGGCTGGCGGCGGGCCGCCATGATGGGTTTTGTGTGTTTGCGGGGCCGGGAGGGGGAGGGGCAGGGGCTGAGCCCGGCTGCAGGAGGAGGGGGCGGCGGCGGTAGCAGCAGCGGCGGCGGCGGCGGCAGCAGCCTCGGGGGCCCGGCCCCCCCTCCCCGCAGCGGCACCCCTCCCCCTCTCTGCCTTCTCCAGGGGGGGGGCCTGGGGCCGCCCCTCCCCCCCGCACGAGCCAGCCCGAGTGGGGGGAGGGGGAAACGAGGCAGCCGCGTAGGCCCCGCCCCCTTATGTGCGGGGGGGCTGGGAGCAGCTCGGGACCCCCCTCAGGCTAGAGCCCCACGTTGGGGGGCTGAGCTCCCCCCTCTGCAGCGGGGGGGCCCCGCGGGCTCGGAAGGGGCAGAGCCCCCCGCAAAGGGGGGTCACCCCGCACCCGGGGGGGCGCTGCTCCCTGCTGGGGGAGGGGCCGGTCCCTGGTGGGGGTGGGAGCTCGGAGCCCCCCCGCCCCTGGGAGAGCCCGGGAGGGGCTGAGCGCTCGGGGGGGCAGGGGACTGGGCGGGGGGGGTGCAGTTAGGGGGCTGCACGTGAACTCGGCGCCCTCCCCCAGCCCCTGCCTCTGCCAAGGACAAGGGAGCGGTGAAGGGTAAAGGGGGGGTGGCCCAGCCCGGATTGGGGGGTGGGGGTCAGGCGTAGGCCGGGGGGGTCCCCCACATCGCACCTCAGCAGCCGCCTCCCAGCCCCCCCCAACCCCCCCCCACCCCGCCCGCTCTAGGGACGAAGGAAACAAAAGTCTGGGCTGGTTGCAGTTTCTCTCTCCTCCGCCCCATGGAAGAGACTGTGGCCCCCGCCGGATCCCACGCAGCCCCATGGCTCCCCAGCAGGTAAGCGCCCCCCCCGGCGGGTCTCTGGGGGGCCCCACCCCCGAAACAGCAGAGCCACCCTAGGGATGGGTGGGTAGGTGCTGCCAGCCAGCTCTCCCTGCCAGGCCGCTGGGATCCTGGTAAGTTTCTTTGCCTCCGCTGAGATCCTGCCGTCGCCCCAGCCCTCGCCCCCCCGCCCAGCCCCCCGCAGCCCGGCTGCCTTTCGGGGGGCTCCTGCCCGGGAATGTGGGGAGCCGAGATTTGGGAAATGGGGGTGGCTTTCCCAGCTGCCCCCAGCGCAGGCCCGGCTTCCACGGCAGGGAGCAGAGACGCAGCGGGGTGCCCGAGACTGCAGCCGAAGGGGGGGGGACGGGCTGGGGAAATCGGGGGGATCCCCCCGTAGGTCCCCAAGCACGCAGGGGCTGGGCAATCACCTCCCACCTCTCCCCCCCCCCCCGCTGCCGGCCCCCTTTGTTGTTGCACCATTATTCTGCATTCCCCCCCCTTGCAGGTTGCATGGGGGGGAGGCAGATCCGGGAGCTGCATGCAAGGGGGGGGGGTCTGTGGGAGAGAGAAAAGGGGGGGGCAGCCAGCTGGGGAGCCCTGGGGGCAGCAGGGGCCACCAGGAACCAAACTTTCCCTGCTCCATTTCCCGGGGAAGCAGTTGCCGGTGGGGAAGCCCGGGGTTGTGCTGGGCTCTTGCTGGCTCGTGTCTCCCGGCCAGGGGCTTGGCAGGGCCCGGGGCAGCCCCGATCCCACAGCTGGGGTCACAGGCAGCCCCGGGGAGGGGGGCCAGCCGCAGCATGTGGGGCCAGGTATGTGGGGGGGCTGGGCATGGGGAAGGGGAGCTGCAGGCCAGGGGGAGGAAAAGGACTAGAGGGTGAGGGTGTGCTGGGGGGCCCTGCTGGTGCCCCCTATTCCTGACCCTGGCCCCCCATTCTTGCCCCAAGCGCTGCTGGTGCCCCCCCGATTCCTGAACCTGGCCCCCCATTCTTGCCCCCCTACCCTGCTGGTGTCCCCCATTCCTGAACCTGGCCCCCCATTCTTGCCCTCCTGCCCTGCTGGTGCCCCCCATTCCTGACCCTGGCCCCCCATTCTTGCCCTCCTGCCCTGCTGGTGTCCCCCATTCCTGAACCTGGCCCCCCATTCTTGCCCTCCTGCTCTGCTGGGGCCCCCCATTCCTGAACCTGGCCCCCCATTTTTGCCCCAAGCCCTGCTGGGGCCCCCCATTCCTGAACCTGGCCCCCCATTCTTGCCCCAAGCCCTGCTGGGGCCCCCCATTCCTGAACCTGGCCCCCCATTCTTGCCCCCCTGCCCTGCCAGTGCTTCTCACTCCCACCCTGCAGCCCCTGCCAGGCCAGCCCAGCCCTGCCAGTGCCCCTCACTCCTGCCCCACAGCCCCTGCCCCCCCATCAGTGCTGTGTTGATATTAATTTCCTCGTTATATTTTCTTTGTTGGCGGCTGTGGGCTAAGGGCGGGTGTGGGGGGAGGCTGATGGGAGGGAGGGGCCCAGTTGCTGGTGGCTGGGATGTCTGGCTGTGGCCTGTCCAGGCAGAAGCTCTGTTTCAGTATCTGCCTTCCAGCTGGGGACTAGTGGTTAGAGCAGAGATGGTGGGGCTGGAAACCAGGACTCCTGGGTTCTATCCTGGCTCTGTCTAGACCCCCTTTGTGACCCCACGCAAGCTATGAAATTTCTGTGGGCCTCAGTTTCCTTCTCTGTGATGAAGACAGGGTTCTTTCCCCCATGTTCATGGCCATGCTCTGGGCAGTGCCTCTCAGCTGGGCTCTGGGCAGGGTGGGCCGGGGACCTGATGTTGATCTCCCTGTAGTACAAACCTAACATCCACGTGCTCCTCACAAAACCGCAGTGAAATCCTCTTTGATCGGGGCGGCAGTGCAGTAGTTAATAATGCTGCTGTCTCCTCTGCCATCAGTAGGTTTCAGAGGCAATGCCCATATCTCTGCAGAGGAGGAGAAACTAAAATGCCTGAGTTTATAGACCAAGAGCGTGTGTGACATGGGAGGGCCAGACCTTTGCTTGGTGTGTACAGGGTTTGGGCAAGGACCCTGGCTTGCCATGGTGACCTGTGGAACTCCCTGCTGCTGTGCTTGGGTGTCAAATGCACAGGCAGATAGCACGTGTGGGTGTCCGATCCAGTGCTGGGGGCTGGAGGCCGGATTACACAGGCCCGTTGGTCTGAGCTGGAGTGGCACAGGGGGCCTGTTCATGTCCGTCTGCCTTTCCCGGCCCTAGGCCTTGGTGCAGTTGTCTTTAGAAACGCAGTTGCCAGTGACTAGGATGTTATGGGCTGGGAGTGGGGTCTAGTGGTTAGATGAAGAGGCGCTGGACTCCACTCCCCACCCAGAGGTGGTGATACAACCCAGAAGTCCTGGCTCCCAGTCCCTGCCCCCCCACGCGCTAACCACTAGACCCCTCTTCCCTCCCGGAGTTTGGTAGAGAACCCAGGAGCCCTCTGTCTGGCCATGATCACTTGGTTCCTCTGTCTGGTACCTTGGTTGGGCTCGGGGCAGCGCCCGGCCCAAGGGGGCCCAGATCTCGGCCGGGCTCGGGGCAGCGCCCGGCCCAAGGGGGCCCAGATCTCGGCCGGTTTGGGGCAGCGCCCGGCCCAAGGGGGCCCAGATCTCGGCCAGGCTCGGGGCAGCACCCGGCCCAAGGGGGCCCAGATCTCGGCCGGGCTCGGGGCAGCGCCCGGCCCAAGGGGCCCAGATCTCGGCCGGGCTCGGGGCAGCGCCCGGCCCAAGGGGGCCCAGATCTCGGCCGGGCTCGGGGCAGCGCCTGGCCCAAGGGGGCCCAGATCTCGGCCGGTTTGGGGCAGCGCCCGGCCCAAGGGGCCCAGATCTCGGCCGGTTTGGGGCAGCGCCCGGCCCAAGGGGGCCCAGATCTCGGCCGGTTTGGGGCAGCGCCCGGCCCAAGGGGGCCCAGATCTCGGCCGGTTTGGGGCAGCGCCCGGCCCAAGGGGCCCAGATCTCGGCCGGGCTCGGGGCAGCGCCCGGCCCAAGGGGGCCCAGATCTCGGCCGGGCTCGGGGCAGCGCCCGGCCCAAGGGGGCCCAGATCTCGGCCGGGCTCGGGGCAGCGCCCGGCCCAAGGGGGCCCAGATCTCGGCCGGGCTCGGGGCAGCGCCCGGCCCAAGGGGCCCAGATCTCGGCCGGGCTCGGGGCAGCGCCCGGCCCAAGGGGGCCCAGATCTCGGCCGGGCTCGGGGCAGCGCCCGGCCCAAGGGGGCCCAGATCTCGGCCGGGCTCGGGGCAGCGCCCGGCCCAAGGGGGCCCAGATCTCGGCCGGGCTCGGGGCAGCGCCCGGCCCAAGGGGACCCAGATCTCGGCCCGGCTCGGGGCAGCGCCCGGCCCAAGGGGGCCCAGATCTCGGCCGGGCTCGGGGCAGCGTCCGGCCCAAGGGGGCCCAGATCTCGGCCGGTTTGGGGCAGCGCCCAGCCCAAGGGGGCCCAGATCTCGGCCGGGCTCGGGGCAGCGCCCAGCCCAAGGGGGCCCAGATCTCGGCCGGGCTCGGGGCAGCGCCTGGCCCAAGGGGGCCCAGATCTCGGCCGGGCTTGGGGCAGCGCCCGGCCCAAGGGGGCCCAGATCTCGGCCGGGCTCGGGGCAGCGCCCGGCCCAAGGGGCCCAGATCTCGGCCGGGCTCGGGGCAGCGCCCGGCCCAAGGGGGCCCAGATCTCGGCCGGGCTCGGGGCAGCGCCTGGCCCAAGGGGGCCCAGATCTCGGCCGGTTTGGGGCAGCACCTGGCCTGGGGGGCACTTCTCTTGGTCAGGGCATGGTGCAGAAGGAGCCTTGCAGGTGAAGGGGGTTCACAGCATCTCTGTTAGCCAAACATCTCTACAGTTAATGGCTCTGGCTCATGCCTCTACGATGTAGCTACCTCTGGGGTGGGACAGCTGGGGAAGAGCTGTTCAGCAATAGCCCAGACCCCTTTTTCAGACCATCTATCCTGGCATCCATCCCCCAGTACTAGATCAGACACTCACGTGCTCTATCTGCCTGTGTGTTTGACACCAAACACAGCAGCAGGGAGTTCCACAGGTCACCATGACAAACCAGAGCCCCCTATCCTAACTCTCTGTACCCCAAGCAAAGGCCTGGTGCTGCCATGCCACACACGAGCCCTTAGTCTATAAACCCAAACACACATGCACCTCCCCCGTGTGACAGGGCCTGGGATCTGATTCCAGCTGCTGGCGAGGGCCCCGTGTCCCACCTTAGTGTCTCCAGCCTGGGCCGTGTTGCACAGTCCCTGGCTTGGGCTCTGCAGGGCATGGCACTCGCGGGCTGCCAGCCGTCCCTGCTAGCCCAGACACCTGGGGTGGCTGCTGTCCTACCTCCTCGTTCCCCTGGTGTGGGCTCTGACCTTGGGCCGCTCTGGGAGGGGAGAGGGGTCTAGTGGGTATAGCTGGGGGGGACTGGTCCTGATTTGGGGGCGTGGGACCCGCTAATGCCGGGCGTCTCCCTGCCCCAGCCTGCAGAGTAGCTGAAGCGGGAGGTAGCCAATGTCGTCCAGCAAAGGGGCGGGGGCTGGATCGCGCCGGCGCCGGACGCGCTGCCGAAAGTGCCACGCCTGCCAGCGGAACGAGTGCGGCGAGTGCCACTTCTGCAAGGACATGAAGAAGTTCGGGGGCCCGGGGCGCATGAAGCAGTCCTGCCTCATGAGGCAGTGCACGGCGGTGAGCGGGGGGCGCGGCAGGCGGGTGCCCGGGGCCAGCCCCTCCAGCTGCCCCGGGGGGGGGGGGGACTCATCTCTGGGCGGGGGGCGGGTCCCTGTGTGACCAGGCCCTGGCCCCTCCCCCGGGGGGCTCCTCCCAGTGTGGGGGGCGGGTCCCTGTGTGACCAGGCCCTGGCCCCTCCCCCGGGGGCTCCTCCCAGTGCGGGGGGCGGGTCCCTGTGTGATCAGGCCCTGGCCCCTCCCCCGGGGGGCTCCTCTCAGTACGGGGGGGCGGGTCCCTGTGTGAACAGGCCCTGGCCCCTCCCCCGGGGGGCTCCTCCCAGTGCGGGGGACGGGTCCCTGTGTGAACAGGCCCTAGCCCCTCCCCCAGGGGGCTCCTCCCAGTGCGGGGGGCGGGTCCCTGTGTGACCAGGCCCTGGCCCCTCCCCCAGGGGGCTCCTCCCAGTGCCGGGGGGCGGGTCCCTGTGTGAACAGGCCCTGGCCCCTCCCCGGGGGGCTCCTCCCAGTGCCAGGGGGCGGGTCCCTGTGTGACCAGGCCCTGGCCCCTCCCCCAGGGGGCTCCTCCCAGTGCCGGGGGGCGGGTCCCTGTGTGACCAGGCCCTGGCCCCTCCCCCGGGGGGCTCCTCCCAGTGCCGGGGGGCGGGTCCCTGTGTGACCAGGCCCTGGCCCCTCCCCCGGGGGGCTCCTCCCAGTGCTGGGGGGGCGGGTCCCTGTGTGACCAGGCCCTGGCCCCTCCCCCGGGGGGCTCCTCCCAGTGCCGGGGGGCGGGTCCCTGTGTGACCAGGCCCTGGCCCCTCCCCTGGGGGGCTCCTCCCAGTGCCGGGGGGCGGGTCCCTGTGTGACCAGGCCCTGGCCCCTCCCCTGGGGGGCTCCTCCCAGTGCCGGGGGGCGGGTCCCTGTGTGACCAGGCCCTGGCCCCTCCCCCGGGGGGCTCCTCCCAGTGCCGGGGGGCGGGTCCCTGTGTGACCAGGCCCTGGCCCCTCCCCCGGGGGGCTCCTCCCCGTGCTGGGGGGGCGGGTCCCTGTGTGACCAGGCCCTGGCCCCTCCCTGGGGGGCTCCTCCCAGTGCCGGGGGGGCGGGTCCCTGTGTGACCAGGCCCTGGCCCCTCCCCCGGGGGGCTCCTCCCAGTGCCGGGGGGCGGGTCCCTGTGTGACCAGGCCCTGGCCCCTCCCCTGGGGGCTCCTCCCAGTGCCGGGGGGCGGGTCCCTGGGTGAACAAGCCCTGGCCCCTCCCCCGGGGGGCTCCTCTCAGTACGGGGGGGCGGGTCCCTGTGTGACCAGGCCCTGGCCCCTCCCCCAGGGGGCTCCTCCCAGTGCCGGGGGGCGGGTCCCTGTGTGACCAGGCCCTGGCCCCTCCCCCGGGGGGCTCCTCCCAGTGCCGGGGGGCGGGTCCCTGTGTGACCAGGCCCTGGCCCCTCCCCCGGGGGGCTCCTCCCAGTGCCGGGGGGCGGGTCCCTGTGTGACCAGGCCCTGTCCCCTCCCCCAGGGGGCTCCTCCCAGTGCCGGGGGGCGGGTCCCTGTGTGACCAGGCCCTGTCCCCTCCCCCGGGGGGCTCCTCTCAGTGCTGGGGGGGAGCCCGACATAATGGCTCCCCTGTGCCCCACCCCAGAGGTGGCTCCTGGCAGTGCTGGGAGAGGGGTCCCTACATAACTGGCCCCTGCCCCTCCGGTCCCCAGAGGCAGCCGCATCTTGGCTAGGGGTGGTCCCTGGGCGCTCCCCAGGGCCCCTGGTGGCAGAGCTGGCTGCTCATCTGGCCCCCGGGCCCGTCCCTGCCGCCCGCAGCCCGTCCTGCCTCACACGGCCGTGTGCCTGCTGTGCGGCGAGGCCGGGAAGGAGGACACGGTGGAGGGGGAGGAGGAGAAATTCAACCTGTCGCTCATGGAGTGCTCCATCTGCAACGAGATCGTCCATCCCGCCTGCCTCAAGGTGAGCGCCACGCCCGGCGACCCCCAGCCTGGGGCCTCCGGGGGCTGGGTGCCAGGACTCCAGGGGTCTGTGCCCCAGACTCGCTGAGCGACCTTGGACACGCCGCTGCCTGGCTCTGTGCCTCAGTTTCCCCGATGTGTCGGGAGGGGAGAACGCCCCCTGCTGGTGCCCAAGGCCGCCTGGGCTGATGCGTCTGAACCCGCGTGACGCGTGTGCGCGATCAGAGCCCCCGGCGCCGGCCCCGAGCCCTTTCCTGGCTCGGCACGTCCCATGGTGCTTTGCAGAGCTGGGGGAGACTCTCGCAGGCCCTGGGGGGACGGGGGCGTCCGTCATGCCCCCTGCAACGGGGCTGGGTGCAGGCCGGGAAGGGCGGCTCAGTGTCTGTCTGTCTGTCCGCACAGATGGGGAAGGCGGAAGCCGTTATTAACAACGAGATTCCCAACTGCTGGGAATGCCCCAAGTGCAAACGGGAAGGGAAATCCACCAAGGTACGTGCCCCCCTCCAGTGTGGGGGCTGGGAATGGGCCCCGGGCCGCTGCGTTGACCCCAGGAGATTGGCTGGCTTGGGGGTGGGGGGGGAGGAGGAATGGGACCCCCGCCTTTCCCAGCTGGGGGGTGTCTGCTGCCACTGTGTGACCACCAGGTGGCGCTGCGGCTCTTTCCTGCGGGGCGGGGGGGCAGTGGGTGCCGGGGTGGAGGGGCTGGGAGGCAAGAGGGAGAATGGGGGGGCCCCGGGAGGTGCTTGGGGGGGCCCACGGCGGTGTTTGGGGGGGCCCACGGGGGTGTTTGGGGGGGCCCACGGGGGTGTTTGGGGGGGCCCCCGGGGGTGTTTGGGGGCGCCGGAGGGCAGGGTTTCCGGGGAGGGCCACCCACTCGGTCTCGCCCCCAGGACTCGGGCGGCGACGGGGCGGGGAAGCGCCGGGCGGACAATGGGGAGGACGGGGTGCGGTGGAAGCTGACGGACGAGCTGGCCCAGCACAAGAAGAAGCTGCTGCCGGCCCCGCCCCCCACAGAAGAGTCCCCCACCAGCGCCCACAAACGCAAGAAGGAGAAGGAGCTGCCGCCCCCCGACACGGGGCCCAAGAAAAAGGTCAGAGCCAGGGAGAGAGTCCGGGAGACCTGGTCCCTGCACTTCCCCCAAAGCCCTCTTCCCCCCAGCCCAGGGGTCCTGGCTCCCCCCCAAACCCTACTGCCCCAGCCCAGGGGTCCTGCCTCCCCCCCCAACCCTACTGCCCCAGCCCAGGGGTCCTGCCTCCCCCCCCAACCCTACTGCCCCAGCCCTGGGGTCCTGCCTCCCCCCCCCAACCCTACTGCCCCAGCCCTGGGGTCCTGCCTCCCCCCCAAACCCTACTGCCCCAGCCCAGGGGTCCTGCCTCCCCCCCAAACCCTACTGCCCCAGCCCAGGGGTCCTGGCTCCCCCCCCAAACCCTACTGCCCCAGCCCAGGGGTCCTGCCTTCCCCCCCAACCCTACTGCCCCAGCCCAGGGATCCTGGCTCCCCCCCAAACCCTACTGCCCCAGCCCAGGGGTCCTGGCTCCCCCCACCCTACTGCCCCAGCCCAGGGGTCCTGCCTCCCCCCCCAAACCCTACTGCCCCAGCCCAGGGGTCCTGCCTCCCCCCCCAAACCCTACTGCCCCAGCCCAGGGGTCCTGCCTCCCCCCCCCAACCCTACTGCCCCAGCCCAGGGGTCCTGCCTCCCCCCCAAACCCTACTGCCCCAGCCCAGGGGTCCTGCCTCCCCCCCAAACCCTACTGCCCCAGCCCAGGGGTCCTGCCTCCCCCCCAAACCCTACTGCCCCAGCCCAGGGGTCCTGGCTCCCCCCCAAACCCTACTGCCCCAGCCCAGGGGTCCTGCCCCCCCCAAACCCTACTGCCCCAGCCCAGGGGTCCTGGCTCCCCCCCAAACCCTACTGCCCCAGCCCAGGGGTCCTGGCTCCCCCCCAAACCCTACTGCCCCAGCCCAGGGGTCCTGCCCCCCCCCAAACCCTACTGCCCCAGCCCAGGGGTCCTGGCTCCCCCCCAAACCCTACTGCCCCAGCCCAGGGGTCCTGCCTCCCCCCCCAACCCTACTGCCCCAGCCCAGGGGTCCTGCCTCCCCCCCCCAGCCCAGGGGTCCTGCCTCCCCCCCCCAACCCTACTGCCCCAGCCCAGGGGTCCTGCCTCCCCCCCAAACCCTACTGCCCCAGCCCAGGAGTCCTGCCTCCCCCCAAACCCTACTGCCCCAGCCCAGGGGTCCTGCCTCCCCCCCAAACCCTACTGCCCCAGCCCAGGGGTCCTGGCTCCCCCCCAAACCCTACTGCCCCAGCCCAGGGGTCCTGCCTCCCCCCCCAAACCCTACTGCCCCAGCCCAGGGGTCCTGCCCCCCCCAAACCCTACTGCCCCAGCCCAGGGGTCCTGCCTCCCCCCCAAACCCTACTGCCCCAGCCCAGGGGTCCTGCCTCCCCCCCCAAACCCTACTGCCCCAGCCCAGGGGTCCTGCCCCCCCCAAACCCTACTGCCCCAGCCCAGGGGTCCTGCCCCCCCCAAACCCTACTGCCCCAGCCCAGGGGTCCTGCCTCCCCCCCAAACCCTACTGCCCCAGCCCAGGGGTCCTGCCCCCCCCAAACCCTACTGCCCCAGCCCAGGGGTCCTGCCCCCCCCCAACCCTACTGCCCCAGCCCAGGGGTCCTGCCTCCCCCCCAAACCCTACTGCCCCAGCCCAGGGGTCCTGCCTCCCCCCCCAAACCCTACTGCCCCAGCCCAGGGGTCCTGCCTCCCCCCCAAACCCTACTGCCCCAGCCCAGGGGTCCTGCCTCCCCCCCCAAACCCTACTGCCCCAGCCCAGGGGTCCTGCCCCCCCCAAACCCTACTGCCCCAGCCCAGGGGTCCTGCCTCCCCCCCAAACCCTACTGCCCCAGCCCAGGGGTCCTGCCTCCCCCCCCAAACCCTACTGCCCCAGCCCAGGAGTCCTGCCTCCCCCCAAACCCTACTGCCCCAGCCCAGGGGTCCTGCCTCCCCCCCAAACCCTACTGCCCCAGCCCAGGGGTCCTGCCCCCCCCAAACCCTACTGCCCCAGCCCAGGGGTCCTGGCTCCCCCCCCAAACCCTACTGCCCCAGCCCAGGGGTCCTGCCTCCCCCCCAAACCCTACTGCCCCAGCCCAGGAGTCCTGCCTCCCCCCAAACCCTACTGCCCCAGCCCAGGGGTCCTGCCTCCCCCCCCAAACCCTACTGCCCCAGCCCAGGGGTCCTGCCCCCCCCAAACCATACTGCCCCAGCCCAGGGGTCCTGCCTCCCCCCCAAACCCTACTGCCCCAGCCCAGGGGTCCTGCCTCCCCCCCCAAACCCTACTGCCCCAGCCCAGGGGTCCTGCCCCCCCCAAACCCTACTGCCCCAGCCCAGGGGTCCTGCCCCCCCCCAAACCCTACTGCCCCAGCCCAGGGGTCCTGCCCCCCCCAAACCCTACTGGCCCAGCCCAGGGGTCCTGCCTCCCCCCCCAAACCCTACTGCCCCAGCCCAGGGGTCCTGCCTCCCCCCAAACCCTACTGCCCCAGCCCAGGGGTCCTGCCTCCCCCCCAAACCCTATTGCCCCAGCCCAGGGGTCCTGGCTCCCCCCCCAAACCCTACTGCCCCAGCCCAGGGGTCCTGCCTCCCCCCCAAACCCTACTGTCCCAGCCCAGGGGTCCTGCCTCCCCCCCAAACCCTACTGCCCCAGCCCAGGGGTCCTGCCTCCCCCCCCAAACCCTACTGCCCCAGCCCAGGGGTCCTGCCTCCCCCCCCAAACCCTACTGCCCCAGCCCAGGGGTCCTGGCTCCCCCCCCAAACCCTACTGCCCCAGCCCAGGGATCCTGGCTCCCCCCCCAACCCTACTGCCCCAGCCCAGGGGTCCTGCCTCCCCCCCCAAACCCTACTGCCCCAGCCCAGGGGTCCTGCCTCCCCCCCCAAACCCTACTGCCCCAGCCCAGGGGTCCTGCCTCCCCCCCCAACCCTACTGCCCCAGCCCAGGGGTCCTGCCTCCCCCCCCAACCCTACTGCCCCAGCCCAGGGGTCCTGCCTCCCCCCCCAACCCTACTGCCCCAGCCCAGGGGTCCTGCCTCCCCCCCAAACCCTACTGCCCCAGCCCAGGGGTCCTGCCTCCCCCCCAAACCCTACTGCCCCAGCCCAGGGGTCCTGCCTCCCCCCCAAACCCTACTGCCCCAGCCCAGGGGTCCTGCCTCCCCCCCCCAAACCCTACTGCCCCAGCCCAGGGATCCTGCCTCCCCCCCAAACCCTACTGCCCCAGCCCAGGGATCCTGCCTCCCCCCCCAAACCCTACTGCCCCAGCCCAGGGATCCTGCCTCCCCCCCAAACCCTACTGCCCCAGCCCAGGGGTCCTGCCTCCCCCCCCAAACCCTACTGCCCCAGCCCAGGGGTCCTGCCTCCCCCCCAAACCCTACTGCCCCAGCCCAGGGGTCCTGCCTCCCCCCCAAACCCTACTGCCCCAGCCCAGGGGTCCTGCCTCCCCCCCAAACCCTACTGCCCCAGCCCAGGGGTCCTGGCTCCCCCCCCAAACCCTACTGCCCCAGCCCAGGGGTCCTGGCTCCCCCCCCAAACCCTACTGCCCCAGCCCAGGGGTCCTGCCTCCCCCCCCAAACCCTACTGCCCCAGCCCAGGGGTCCTGCCTCCCCCCCAAACCCTACTGCCCCAGCCCAGGGGTCCTGGCTCCCCCCCCAACCCTACTGCCCCAGCCCAGGGGTCCTGCCTCCCCCCCAAACCCTACTGCCCCAGCCCAGGGGTCCTGCCTCCCCCCCCAAACCCTACTGCCCCAGCCCAGGGGTCCTGCCTCCCCCCCCAACCCTACTGCCCCAGCCCAGGGGTCCTGCCTCCCCCCCCAAACCCTACTGCCCCAGCCCAGGGGTCCTGCCTCCCCCCCAAACCCTACTGCCCCAGCCCAGGGGTCCTGCCTCCCCCCCCAAACCCTACTGCCCCAGCCCAGGGATCCTGCCTCCCCCCCCAAACCCTACTGCCCCAGCCCAGGGGTCCTGCCTCCCCCCCCAAACCCTACTGCCCCAGCCCAGGGGTCCTGGCTCCCCCCCCAACCCTACTGCCCCAGCCCAGGGGTCCTGGCTCTAACCGATGTTTCCTCTTGCGCAGTTGAAAGGCGGGCGGGACAAACACTTGAAGAAGGTGAGTGGCTCTGACCTTCCAGCCATTTCTGTGGGGGAGTGAGGGGGCCCCGGCTCCGGTGGAGGGGGAGGGCCCGCGCCCCGCTTCTCAGCCCCTCCCTCAGAGCTGCCAGTCCCCTTCATCGCCTGCCCCACCCTCCCTGTCCTCCCCGAGCATTGCGCCTTTGCCTGGAGAGGGGGGGGCTCGCTCACGGGGCCCCATTGGGGTCGGGGGCTGCCCAGGCCCCCCCAAGGGCACATTCCTGGGGCCAGGAGCCGCCGCCCGCTGAGACCAGCCTGCTTGGTGCCCCCAGGCCTCCGAGCAGCCGTCGGACGGGAACAAGCTGCAGCCGCTGCCAGGCTGGGGCCGCGTGGGGAGCGGCGACCTGGAGGTGAAAGGGTCCATCTCCCACGCGGCCCTCCACCTGGGCCAGATCGGGCCCGGCGACCTGGAGGTGAGACCAGGCCGGCCCCCCGGGACAGGCCCCTCGTCCCCATCCCGCCCCCCAGCCAGCGCCCCCCACCCCGGAGACAGGCCCCTCGTCCCCATCCCGCCCCCCAGCCAGCGCCCCCCCACCCCGGGGACAGGCCCCTCGTCCCCATCCCGCCCCCCAGCCAGCCCCCCCCCACCCCGGGGACAGGCCCCTCGTCCCCATCCCGCCCCCCAGCCAGCGCCCCCCCCACCCCGGGGACAGGCCCCTCGTCCCCATCCCGCCCCCCAGCCAGCGCCCCCCGCCCCGGGGACAGGCCCCTCGTCCCGATCCCGTCCCCCAGCCAGCGCCCCCCACCCCGGAGACAGGCCCCTCGTCCCCATCCCGCCCCCCCCCCCGGGGACAGGCCCCTCGTCCCCATCCCGTCCCCCAGCCAGCGCCCCCCCACCCCGGAGACAGGCCCCTCGTCCCGATCCCGTCCCCCCCCCGGGGACAGGCCCCTCGTCCCCATCCCGCCCCCCAGCCAGCGCCCCCCACCCCGGAGACAGGCCCCTCGTCCCCATCCCGCGCCCCCCCACCCCGGAGACAGGCCCCTCGTCCCGATCCCGTCCCCCCCCCGGGGACAGGCCCCTCGTCCCCATCCCGCCCCCCCCCCGGGGACAGGCCCCTCGTCCCCATCCCGTCCCCCAGCCAGCGCCCCCCCACCCCGGAGACAGGCCCCTCGTCCCGATCCCGTCCCCCCCCCCCCGGGGACAGGCCCCTCGTCCCCATCCCGCCCCCCAGCCAGCGCCCCCCACCCCGGAGACAGGCCCCTCGTCCCCATCCCGCGCCCCCCCACCCCGGAGACAGGCCCCTCGTCCCGATCCCGTCCCCCCCCCAGGGACAGGCCCCTCGTCCCCATCCCGCCCCCCAGCCAGCGCCCCCCACCCCGGAGACAGGCCCCTCGTCCCCATCCCGCGCCCCCCCACCCCGGAGACAGGCCCCTCGTCCCCATCCCGCCCCCCCAGCCAGCGCCCCCCCACTCCGGAGACAGGCCCCTCGTCCCCATCCCGCCCCCCAGCCAGCGCCCCCCACCCCGGAGACAGGCCCCTCGTCCCGATCCCGTCCCCCCCCCGGGGACAGGCCCCTCGTCCCCATCCCGCCCCCCAGCCAGCGCCCCCCACCCCGGAGACAGGCCCCTCGTCCCCATCCCGCGCCCCCCCACCCCGGAGACAGGCCCCTCGTCCCCATCCCGCCCCCCAGCCAGCGCCCCCCCCACTCCGGAGACAGGCCCCTCGTCCCCATCCCGCCCTCCCAGCCAGCGCCCCCCCCCCCCCGGAGACAGGCCCCTCGTCCCCATCCCGCCCCCCAGCCAGCGCCCCCCCACCCCGGAGACAGGCCCCTTGTCCCCATCCCGCCCCCCAGCCAGCGCCCCCCCCACTCCGGAGACAGGCCCCTTGTCCCCATCCCGCCCCCCCAGCCAGCGCCCCCCCCACTCCGGAGACAGGCCCCTTGTCCCGATCCCGCCCCCCCACCCCAGAGACAGGCCCCTTGTCCCGATCCCGCCCCCCCCCAGCCAGCGCCCCCCACCCCGGAGACAGGCCCCTTGTCCCGATCCCGCCCCCCAGCCAGCGCCCCCCCACTCCGGAGACAGGCCCCTTGTCCCGATCCCGCCCCCCCCAGCCAGCGCCCCCCACCCCGGAGACAGGCCCCTTGTCCCGATCCCGCCCCCCCACCCCACAGACAGGCCCCTCGTCCCCATCCCGCCCCCCAGCCAGCGCCCCCCCCACTCCGGAGACAGGCCCCTCGTCCCCATCCCGCCCCCCAGCCAGCGCCCCCCCCACTCCGGAGACAGGCCCCTTGTCCCCATCCCGCCCCCCAGCCAGCGCCCCCCCCACTCCGGAGACAGGCCCCTTGTCCCGATCCCGTCCCCCCAGCCAGCGCCCCCCCCACTCCGGAGACAGGCCCCTTGTCCCCATCCCGCCCCCCCAGCCAGCGCCCCCCCACTCCGGAGACAGGCCCCTCGTCCCCATCCCGCCCCCCACCCCGGAGACA
This sequence comes from Pelodiscus sinensis, assembly GCF_052426305.1. Taxonomy (NCBI): domain Eukaryota; kingdom Metazoa; phylum Chordata; order Testudines; family Trionychidae; genus Pelodiscus; species Pelodiscus sinensis. The sequence continues at coordinate 134,306,641 of NC_143056.1, read as the reverse complement.
GGCCCCTTGTCCCGATCCCGCCCCCCCCACCCCAGAGACAGGCCCCTTGTCCCGATCCCGCCCCCCAGCCAGCGCCCCCCCCACTCCGGAGACAGGCCCCTCGTCCCCATCCCGCCCCCCCACCCCAGAGACAGGCCCCTTGTCCCGATCCCGCCCCCCAGCCAGCGCCCCCCCCACTCCGGAGACAGGCCCCTCGTCCCCATCCCGTCCCCCCTGCCAGCGCCCCCCCCCCCACTCCGGAGACAGGCCCCTTGTCCCGATCCCGCCCCCCCCCAGCCAGCGCCCCCCCACCCTGGAGACAGGCTCCTTGTCCCGATCCCGCCCCCCAGCCAGCGCCCCCCCACCCCAGAGACAGGCCCCTTGTCCCGATCCCGCCCCCCAGCCAGCGCCCCCCCCACTCCGGAGACAGGCCCCTCGTCCCCATCCCGCCCCCCCCCCCAGCCAGCGCCCCCCCCACTCCGGAGACAGGCCCCTCGTCCCCATCCCGCCCCCCAGCCAGCGCCCCCCCACCCCGGAGACAGGCCCCTCGTCCCCATCCCGCCCCCCAGCCAGCGCCCCCCCCACTCCGGAGACAGGCCCCTTGTCCCGATCCCGCCCCCCCCAGCCAGCACTCCCCCACTCCGGAGACAGGCCCCTTGTCCCGATCCCGCCCCCCCCCGGGGACAGGCCCCTCGTCCCCATTCCGCCCCCCCCCCCCCGGGGACAGGCCCCTTGTCCCGATCCCGCCCCCCCCGGGGACAGGCCCCTCGTCCCCATTCCGCCCCCCCCCCCGGGGACAGGCCCCTTGTCCTGATCCCGCCCCCCCAGCCAGCGCCCCCCCCCCCGGAGACAGGCCCCTTGTCCCGATCCCGCCCCCCAGCCAGCGCCCCCCACCCCGGAGACAGGCCCCTTGTCCCGATCCCGCCCCCCAGCCAGCGCCCCCCACCCCGGAGACAGGCCCCTTGTCCCGATCCCGCCCCCCCAGGGGACAGGCCCCTCGTCCCCATTCCGCCCCCCCCCCCCCGGGGACAGGCCCCTCGTCCCGATCCCGCCCTCCCCCCCAGCCAGCGTCCCCCCACCCCAGAGACAGGCCCCTTGTCCCGATCCCGCCCCCAGCCTGCGCCCCACCCTGAGGCGGGCTGGGAGCAGGCGCGCCTTAGAGGCGCAGGGCCCCCGTCCCATAGTCCCTGCTCTGCCCCACAGAAAGCGAAGGCTCCAGCGGGGCTGCTGGAGGGCTCGGCCCAGTCGGACAAGTCTCACCAGCGGGAGAAGCTGGAGCGCTTCAAGCAGATGTGCCAGATGCTGGAACGAGTCAAGAACAGCAGCAGCTCCAGCTCCAGCTCCGACTCGGACTCGGACACAGACTCGCGGGGCTCGGAGGGCTCCGGCGGTGGCTCCAGCCGGGCCGCCTCGCCCACCTCCCGGGCCCAGCGCCTGGCCGCCCTCGGCTTCAGCGCCAGCGAGGAGGAGGACGAGGAGGAGGAGGAGGAGGAGGAAGGCCGCAATGGCGGCTCGGAGGCGGCCCGCAACGGCAAGCAGCCCAAGGGGCCGCGGGCGAACTGTCAGGAGAAGGAGAACCACCACCGGGCCGCCAGCCGGGGCAGCGAGCGAGCCAAGCAGCAGGCCGGAGGCCGCAAGGGGGGGCGGCCGGCCGGGCAGACAGGCCTGCACATGGTGGCCCGGACTCAGTTCCTCCAGTGGCCCCTGGTGCCCTCGCCCCCCAAGCCCCTGCTGCAGCTGGAGCGGCACGTGGTGCGCCCGCCCCCCGACAGCCCCGAGCCGGACTCGCTGCCCCTGGACAGCGGCTCGGACCACGTCATGCAGCGCGACGTCTGGCTGGCTGTCTTCCAGCACCTCAGCTACCGCGAGCTCTGCGTCTGCATGCGCGTGTGCCGGACCTGGAGCCGATGGTAAGGGGGGGGCGCCGCCCAGCTGCAGTAACCACGGGCATCGCTGGGGGCGCTGTGCGGATGTGAGGTTGCAGTACTGCTCCACGGGGCCAGGGGGCGCTGCGTTGCAGTCCCACCAGGGGCCACTAGAGGGTCCTGGGGTTGCAGGGTGGAGGCTGCCATGCAGTAGGAGCCTCATGCACCACTAGGGGGTGGTGGGCAATATGCAGGTCCCAGGTGCACCACTAGGGGGCGCTGTGCTGCAGAGAGCAGGGCAGGGCCCATCAGGGGACACTCTCCTAGTAGGCAGGGCTGGCCCACTGCCCCAGGGTAGCGCATGGGGGCGCTGTGGGGCAGGGCCCATCAGGGGGCACTCCCCTAGTAGGCAGGACTGGCCCAGTGCCCCAGGGCGGCGCTAGGGTACGCTGCGGGGCAGGGCCCAGCATTGCTGCTCTCCCCTGGCAAGCAGGGCTGGCCCAATGCCCCTGAGTGGCGCTAGGGGGCGCTGTGGGGCAGGGAGCGGGGCAGAGCTCAGCAGGGGGTGCTCTCCCCTGGCAGGCAGGGCTGGCCCAATGCCCCAGGGTGGAGCTAGGGGGCGCTGTGGGGCAGGGAGCGGGGCAGAGCTCAGCAGGGGGTGCTCTCCCCTGGCAGGTAGGGCTGGCCCAGTGCCCCAGGGCGGTGCGAGGAGGCACTGTGGGGCAGGGAGCGGGCCAGGGCCCAGCAGGGCTGGCCCAATGCCCCTGAGTGCCACTAGGGGGCGCTGCGACTGACTCTATGGGTGGGTTTCCTGAGCCTTGACTGCAGTGGGGCTGTCAGGGACTCAAACAAGGGCTGGGTTCGTGGCCTGTGTGTCTACCATGGCGCAGGAGGAGGGGGTCCCATGCACAAGATGTGGGGTAGAAGGTGCTGGGGGTTGTGGGTCCCATGGGGTGGGAGAGAGGGGGTCCCATGGGTGAGATGTGGGGCAGGAGGTGCAGGAAGGCTGTGGGTCCCATGGGTGAGATGTGGGGCAGGAGGGCTGTGGGTCCCATGGGGCACTGCAGAAGGTGCAGTGATCTCTGGGGCCACAAGGGGGAGCTGTGGGGTGGAGACTTGCTGCAGGAGTTAGGAGGGGCAGGCCTGTACCGTATTGTCTGGAAACCGGAGCCTTTACCATATTGCTTGTAAAAACACCGCGGGGTCGCTTGGCACCTTAGAGACGGGCCGATCTGTTCGGGCTTAAGCTTTCGTGGGCGAAGCCCAGTTCACCAGAGGGTGGGAGCGAGGCCAGAAGCAGGGGTCTGCAGAAGCTGTGTGTGTGAATGAGGCGAAGCAAGTCGGGGCGGCAGTGGCTCCCCCTCAGCGTGTGGGGTGGGAGGCGAATAGCCAGAGCGGGGAAGTTGCCTTCGTCGTGTTACCCAGGGAGCCAGACTGGCCGGGTAAGTGCTGGTTAACAGTCTTTTGGAGCAGGCTGGCGACTTCGAAATCCAGGCCTGAATTGCCTGGCGGGTTCAGACGTCCCCTGCGTGTTCCCTGCCCTGACGTCGGACAGAGACCGTCCAGTGGGGCCAATGCCCAGGGCCGGGGACCTGGCTGGCACTTGATGCCGGAGGTGCTGTGGTTAGCTCCTGTGTCGGTGTCGCTTGTCTAGATGTGCGCAGGGAGCGGGCACCGGGGTTTGTGGCAGGGGCAGGCCCCTGGGGGGGTGTCTGAGGTGTGGTGTGTGGCTGCAGGCTTGGGGGGCTGGGTGTAGAGGATTGGCCTGTCTCCCAAGGCCCGGGGGGAGGGGGAGAAATCGTTTTCCGGGGAGCTGGAGTGTCAGTGATGCGCGGGAGGGCTATAGGTGCTGACCAGCGCCCGGTGCTGCCATTGGCCGAGGCGGCGAATGGCGCCGTTACCAGCTTGTGCTCTTGGGGAAATGCCGCGCCGCTGCCCGGGCGCGTAGCCAAGGAGCCGAGCGCAAGTTACCATTTCTGCCCGGGGACTGTTGCTGCAGTTCTGCCGTCTGCCCACCGGAGGGCGCAGGGGCCCCAGCGGGAAGTAGCCGCTGGGAGGAGAGCGTCTGCACAGCCTTCTCCTCCGCGCCTGCGGGGCCTGGCCCCATACGGGGCTGGGGGGTCAGGCGCCAGCTCCCGAGGGCTAGGAGGGGGGACAGACGGGGCAGGGCCACGCAGGCATCGGGGGAGGGCTGCAGGGCCCATGCGGACCAGCTGTCCGAGGGCTGGTCCCATTGCCCTATTGGAGGCAGTGGCTGGTACCGTTACCGTATTGATTGTATTAGTGCTGGGCAAGGGGTTGTGTTAGATGGGAAGATAGCCGATCTTTTTACCGTATTGATTGTATTAGTGCTGGGCAAGGGGTTGTGTTAGATGGGAAGATAGCCGATCTTTTTACTGTATTGATTGTATTAGTGCTCTGGGGGCAGTGTTAGATGGGAAGATAGCCGATCTTTTTACCGTATTGATTGTATTAGTGCTCTGCCTGGGAGCTGGGTTAGATGGGAAGATAGCCGATCTTTTTACCGTATTGATCGTATTAGTGCTCTGGGGGCAGTGTTAGATGGGAAGATAGCCGATCTTTTTACCGTATTGATCGTATTAGTGCTCTGGGGGCAGTGTTAGATGGAAAGATAGCCGATCTTTTTACCGTATTGATTGTATTAGTGCTCTGGAGGCTGTGTTAGATGGGAAGATAGCCGATCTTTTTACCGTATTGATTGTATTAGTGCTCTGCCTGGGAGCTGGGTTAGATGGGAAGATAGCCGATCTTTTTACCGTATTGATTGTATTAGTGCTCTGGGGGCTGTGTTAGATGGGAAGATAGCCGATCTTTTTACCGTATTGATTGTATTAGTGCTCTGGGAGCTGGGTTAGATGGGAAGATAGCCGATCTTTTTACCGTATTGATTGTATTAGTGCTCTGGAGGCTGTGTTAGATGGGAAGATAGCTGATCTTTTTACCGTATTGATTGTATTAGTGCTCTGGGAGCTGGGTTAGATGGGAAGATAGCCGATCTTTTTACCGTATTGATTGTATTAGTGCTCTGGAGGCTGTGTTAGATGGGAAGATAGCCGATCTTTTTACCGTATTGATTGTATTAGTGCTCTGGGAGCTGGGTTAGATGGGAAGATAGCCGATCTTTTTACCGTATTGATTGTATCCGTGCATAAGTGGGATGGGGTATTGGTACCGTACTGACTGTAGTAGAGGTGCTCTCTAATTGTCTCCATGCCCGCCTCCTCCAGGTGCTGTGATAAGCGCCTGTGGACCCGCATTGACCTGAGCCGCCGAAAATCAATCACCCCGTCTATGCTGAGCGGCATCATCCGCCGGCAGCCGGCCAGCCTGGACCTCAGCTGGACCAACATCTCCAAGAAGCAGCTCATGTGGCTCATCAACAGGCTGCAGGGTAGGGGGGCTGGAGCCAGGCTCCTGGGATCTTTCCCCAGCTCCGGGAGGCAGTGGGCCCCGAAGGTTGGGGGGGCAGGAGATGAGAGCCTGGCTTCTCCCCCTGACTCTGCATCTCTGCTGCCTCCTGCAGGCCTGCGGGAGCTGGTCCTGACGGGCTGCTCGTGGTGCTCCGTCTCGGCGCTCAGCACCGCCAGCTTCCCTGCACTGCGGCTGCTTGACCTGCGCTGGATCGAGGACGTGAAGGACTCGCACCTCCGGGAGCTGCTGCTGCCCCCCACAGACAGCAAGCCAGGTGGGGATGAGGGGGTGCTGTGATGTGGGGGCAGACTCAGCGGGGAGGCAGTGCCCTGGAGCGGCAGCAGGGGGCGCTGTGATGTGGGGGTGGGGGAAGACAGTGCCCTGGAGCGGCAGCGGGGAGTGCTGTGATGCGGGGGTGGGGGCAGGGGAAGGCAGTGCCCTGGAATGGCAGCAGGGGGCGCTGTAATGCGGCGGGGGGGCGGGGGAAGGCAGTGCCCCGGAGTGGCAGCAGGGGGCGCTGTGATGCGGGGGGGGGGTGGGCGAGGGAAGGCAGTGCCCTGGAGCGGCAGCAGGGGGCGCTGTAATGCGGGGTCGGGAGAAGGCAGTGCCCCGGAGCAGCAGCAGGGGGCGCTGTGATGCGGGGTCGGGGAAGGCAGTGCCCCGGAGCGGCAACAGGGGGCGCTGTGATGCGGGGGCAGACTCAGCGGGGAGGCAGTGCCCTGGAGCGGCAGCAGGGGGCGCTGTGATGCAGGGGTGGGGGAAGACAGTGCCCTGGAGCGGCAGCAGGGGGTGCTGTGATGCAGGGGTGAGGGCAGGGGAAGGCAGTGCCCTGGAATGGCAGCAGGGGGCGCTGTAATGCGGGGGGGGGGGGAGGCAGTGCCCCGGAGCGGCAGCAGGGGGCGCTGTGATGCAGGCGGAGCGAGGGAAGGCAGTGCCCTGGAGCGGCAGCAGGGGGCGCTGTGATGCAGGATCGGGGGAAGGCAGCAGGGGGCGCTGTAATGCAGGATCGGGGAAAGGCAGCAGGAGGCGCTGTAATGCAGGATCGGGGGAAGGCAGCAGGGGGCGCTGTGATGCAGGGTTGGGGAAAGGCCGTGCCCCGGAGCGGCAGCAGGGGGCGCTGTGATGCAGGATCGGGGAAAGGCAGCAGGGGGCACTGTGATGCAGGGTTGGGGGAAGACAGTGCCCCGGAGCGGCAACAGGGGGCGCTGTGATGCAGGGTTGGGGGAAGACAGTGCCCCGGAGTGGCAGCAGGGGGCGCTGTGATGCGGGGAGGACGGGGGAAGGCAGTGCCCCAGAGCGGCAACAGGGGGTGCTGTGATGCGGGGTCGGGGGAAGGCAGTGCCCCGGAGTGGCAGCAGGGGGCGCTGTGATGCGGGGAGGGCGGGGGGAGGCAGTGCCCCGGAGCGGCAGCAGGGGGCGCTGTGATGCAGGGTGGGGGCGGGGGGAGGCAGTGCCCTGGAGCGGCAGCAGGGGGCGCTGTGATGCAGGGTGGGGGCGGGGAAGGCAGTGCCCCGGAGTGGCAGCAGGGGGCGCTGTGATGCAGGGTGGGGGCGGGGAAGGCAGTGCCCCGGAGTGGCAGCAGGGGGCGCTCTGATGTGGGGGGGCGGGGGGAGGCAGTGCCCCGGAGCAGCAGCAGGGGGTGCTGTGATGCGGGGGGAGGCAGTGCCCTGGAGCGGCAGCAGGGGGCGCTGTGATGCGGGGGGGCCGGGGGAGGCAGTGCCCCGCAGCGGCAGCAGGGGGCGCTGTGATGCGGGGGGGGCGGGGGAAGGCAGTGCCCCGGAGCGGCAGCAGGGGGCGCTGTGATGCGGGGGGGGCGGGGGAGGCAGTGCCCCGGAGCGGCAGCAGGGGGCGCTGTGATGCGGGGGGGGGGGAAGGCAGTGCCCCGGAGCGGCAGCAGGGGGCGCTGTGATGCGGGGGGGGCGGGGGAGGCAGTGCCCCGGAGCGGCAGCAGGGGGCGCTGTGATGCGGGGGGGGCGGGGGAAGGCAGTGCCCCGCAGCGGCAGCAGGGGGCGCTGTGATGCGGGGGGGGGTCCGGGGGAGGCAGTGCCCCGGAGCGGCAGCAGGGGGCGCTGTGATGCGGGGGGGGCGGGGGAGGCAGTGCCCCGGAGCGGCAGCAGGGGGCGCTGTGATGCGGGGGGGGTGGGGGAAGGCAGTGCCCCGGAGCGGCAGCAGGGGGCGCTGTGATGCGGGGGGGGCGGGGGAAGGCAGTGCCCCGGAGCGGCAGCAGGGGGCGCTGTGATGCGGGGGGGGCGGGGGAGGCAGTGCCCCGCAGCGGCAGCAGGGGGCGCTGTGATGCGGGGGGGGCGGGGGAGGCAGTGCCCCGCAGCGGCAGCAGGGGGCGCTGTGATGCGGGGGGGCGGGGGAGGCAGTGCCCCGGAGCGGCAGCAGGGGGTGCTGTGATGCGGGGGGGGCGGGGGAGGCAGTGCCCCGGAGCGGCAGCAGGGGGTGCTGTGATGCGGGGGGGGCCGGGGGAGGCAGTGCCCCGGAGCGGCAGCAGGGGGCGCTGTGATGCGGGGGGGCGGGGGAGGCAGTGCCCCGGAGCGGCAGCAGGGGGCGCTGTGATGCGGGGGGGGCCGGGGGAGGCAGTGCCCCGGAGCGGCAGCAGGGGGCGCTGTGATGCGGGGGGGGGGGCCGGGGGAGGCAGTGCCCCGGAGTGGCAGCAGGGGGTGCTGTGATGCGGGGGGGGCGGGGGAGGCAGTGCCCCGGAGCGGCAGCAGGGGGCGCTGTGATGCGGGGGGGGCGGGGGAGGCAGTGCCCCGCAGCGGCAGCAGGGGGCGCTGTGATGCAGGTGGGCGGGGGAGGCAGTGCCCCGCAGCGGCAGCAGGGGGCGCTGTGATGCAGGTGGGCGGGGGAGGCAGTGCCCCGCAGCGGCAGCAGGGGGCGCTGTGATGCAGGTGGGCGGGGGAGGCAGTGCCCCGGAGCGGCAGCAGGGGGCGCTGTGCCGGGGGCGCTGACCTCTCCCCTCCCCCAGGTCAGACGGAGAGCCGGGGCCGGCTGCAGAACGTGTCCGAGCTGCGTCTGTCGGGGCTGGACATCACCGACTCCTCCCTGCGCCTCGTCGTGCGCCACACGCCCCAGCTCGCCAAGCTGGACCTGAGCCACTGCAACCACGTGGGTGACCCGTCCGTGCACCTGCTGACCGCTGCTAACTCCCCCCTCCGCGACAGCCTGGCCGAGATCAACCTCTCCGGTGAGCGCCCGCCCCCCCGCAGCCCTGCCCCTCCACCGCCCCTCGCGCCCGCCCCCCCGCTGCCCTGCCCCGCCCCCGCCCCTCGCGCCCGCCCCCCCGCTGCCCTGCCCCGCCCCCGCCCCTCGCGCCCGCCCCCCCGCGGCCCTGCCCCGCCACCGCCCCGCCGCCCCGCTCCCCAGCCCTGCCCCGCCACCGCCCCCCGCGCCCGCCCCCCCGCAGTCCTGCCCCGCCACCGCCCCTCGCGCCCACTCTCCAGTCCTGCCAGGCCGCCTCCTGCCCCGAGTCCCGCCAGTGCCCCTCGCACCCGCCCCGCAGCCCCCCAGCCCTGCCCTGCCAGGCCGCCTCCTCCCCCTGAGTCCCGCCAATGCCCCTTGCACTCGCCCCGCAGCCCCCCAGCCCTGCCCTGCCAGGCCGCCTCCTCCCCCCGAGTCCCGCCAGTGCCCCTCGCACTCGCCCCGCAGCCCCCCAGCCCTGCCCTGCCAGGCCGCCTCCTCCCCCCGATTCCCGCCAGTGCCCCTTGCACTCGCCCCGCAGCCCCCCAGCCCTGCCACCGCCCCTCGTGCCCAACCCGCAGCCCACCGCCCAACCCCGCAGTGCCCCCCAGTTCTGCTCCGCCCCCCAGCCCTGCCGGCAAACCCTTGCGCCCAACCTGCAGCCCCACCCCCTGCCCCACAGCCCCTGCTAGCCCCCCCCCCCAGCCCTGCCGGTGCCCCTCACTCCGTCCCCGCAGCCCGGCTGTGGGCCAGCTGACAGACACACGTGTTACTCCAGGCTTCCTTAGCTCTGGCGCTCCCATGAGGGCTGGGGCCCCGTGTCCCGCGGGTGTACAGGGGCCGTTCGCCTGCGCCCCTTGTCTGACCGTCCCCCCCGCCCGCAGGGTGTAACCGCCTGACGGACCAGTGTCTGCCTCTCTTCCGACGCTGCCTGCGCCTCTCCCGCATCGACCTGCGCTCCTGCCGCCACATCACCCCCGAGGGCTGTGCCCGCTTCTGCGAGGACTCGGGGCCCCCGGCACCCCCGCCTGCCGGGCCGCCCTTCCGCTGCCCCGAGGAGAAATTGCTGATCAAAGACAGCTAATGGCCGGGCGGGGCCAGAGACTTGAAGAGACCTTTTACTAAAGCCATGCACTGAATCACGGGGGCTGGGGGCCTTCCACGGCTGGGGGGAGCAAGGGGGGCTGGGGGGACCCCGCTCCCCCCGTCTCTGTGCCGGGAAGGGATGTGGGGGCTGTTTGGGCCTCTCCGTGCTGGGTAAGGTCGGGGGCGGCTGGAGCTGGTACTGCCCCCAGGGGGTGATGGGAGCCAGGATGGGGGGGGGGTTGGTACTGGTGGGTACATGAGCGCCCATAAAGAAACCCTGTCTTAACCACCCCCCACTTCCCCCCCGGGCTCGGCGCCTCAGCCGGCTGCCTTGGAATTGGCTGCTGCCTCCATGCCCCACACATCCCATCCGTGGGGGCTCTAGCACTGATGGCTTATCCCCACCTCCCCCCGCACTCACACTCCCTGGAGTGGGGGAGCCCCCCCCAGATCCGTCAGCTTTAAATAACCACTTGCAAGGGGGGAGTGGGATAAGTGGCACCCAAACTTCTTCCTAGTTCGGGGGGGGGGGCTCCCTAATGCCCTTCCCCCTTCGGCCGGGGGGACTTGGATCGCCCCCCGCCCCGAAACTTGAATCTCCTATTTTCAAAACGGTTACGCTTCCCCTGGCTCCTCCCACTCGGGGAAGGGGGTGTGGCTTTGCTCGGCTCCTCCCACACCCGTGTGGCAGGGCAGTGGTTCTACCTGTGGATTGAGGCAGGGGTGGGGTACTCCCTGGTCAGTTTCCTCTGTGCCCCAAAGAGGGGGGGTGTGGCCAGTCACCCCCCTGGATGGGGTGCGCACGATCAGCTCCACTTCGGTTGCAGTGGGTGGTAGGACTGGCTGGCAGCAGAGACCCCCCCACCCAGCTAGTCCCAGATTTGGGCAGATGTGGAAGGGGGCCATGGCGTCCTCTCTCCATGGGGCAGCTGCTGTGGGGCAGGCATCCCTCTGTGCATCGGCAGGGGGGCTTTCGTTTGATACTTGAAACCTTCCTCCCCTGGCTAACATGTTACTTGAATCGTAGCTCTAGGTTCTGCCGTTGGAGGCGAAAGACACAAGGAAAAGGTATTTCCCTCCCCCGCTCCCCATTTTGTTTCTGTTCAGTGTTGAAAGGCCAAGGAAAAGTCAGGGTGTCCCCCCCCCCAGCCCCTCGGGCATCGCTCCCCCAACTGGGTCTTCCTCGCTGCCCTCCCCGTGGGGCAGCCGGGCCAGTGTAGGGCAGCTTAGATTCCAGGTTGGGGGTGTCTGCGGGGCTTGACGGAGGATCTCAATTCTGTGTCTGTTTTGGGGCCCCCTGCACCAGGTGGAGCCCTGGCTGCAAAGGGAGAAGAGGAATCCGGGGCGATGTTGCATAGCCCCCCACCACCCATTCCTTTGAGTGTCACACACGCCATGCGGACACAGGTGCCTGGGCCGCTCCTCAGTCTCCTCTCCTGGCAGGGCCAGGGATCGGCTAACCCTCCCTCCAGGATCTGGGGCGGGGCCCCCCCGTTCTAGCCCAGCTCTGCCATGGCCAGTTTCCAGCGGGGGGGCTTTTCTGGGCAATACCTCAGGGTTGAACAGTAGAGTGCAAATCCCACCAGGTGCATTGAGCTGCCAGCTGCTGCTACAGGGGGACGGACAGACAGGGCCAAGTGGCAGCCGGGGCTCAGACAGAAGGACACTGCGATCCCCCAGACAGACGGATGCGGCGATTCCGTGGCCAGTTCCCCCAGACAGATGAGACAATCCCACAGACAGACGTGGCAACCCCAGACAGACCCGGCCGTCCCGCCTAGCGATGACCCAGAGCGACGGGGGCGATCCTGCACGGATCCGTCAGGCAGATCCTCCGGGCACAGACCGCCGGATCCTACAGACCGAGCCGGATTGCCCCGAGCGTGCGCAGTCCCTCACCCCGCTCCACGCGCCCCCCTGCGCAGCCATGACCACGCCCCCGGCTGCCCCCGCCCCACCCATCTCCCTGGGGGCTAAACACAGCTCACCCTGGCGGGGGAGGCCCAGCGTCTCCCCTCGCTGTGCTGGGCGTCGCAGCCACTAGATGGCGACAGGGTTCACACGTTTCCTCCGACCCCTCGGCGGCCCGCCCCCTTTTCCCGCCCCAGCCAAGGACCAAAGCTTCCCTCACCCCTCCTTGGGCTTCAGAGATCCCCGTCTCGCCTCTCACCCCCTCCCCGCTCAGAGCCAGGGCGCCAGGCGACCTCCCTCCCTGACCCCGGGGTGCCGCATTGTACTATACTATTTGCGATATAAAAAAACCAACAAAAATCAAAAAAAAAAAAAAAAAAGAAATTGTGGTTTTGGTCTTAAGCCTGTTTCTATTTCTCCCTCCCCCTCCAGTTTTTTCCAAAAATGCAAAATAAAATGGTTGGGTTTTTTTTATTATTTTATTTTAATTTTTTATGTTTATTTTCCTTTACGTTGTTGGGTTGTAGAGCAACCTGGCGGGGGGTTGTTTTCGGCTTTTTTGGTCTCCTGGGGTTCGGAGCTCTTCGTCCCGTGTGGCGGGGGGCTGGCTGAGTGCTCGCAGGCCACAGTGGGGCTCGGGTGGGGCGGGACCCATAGCGGGGCGCTGCACCGTCTGGTCTGGGATGAGGCTGTCTTCTGCCAGGCCCTGGGTACATAGTCTCATGAATCTAATAGACATTGCCTTAGAGACCCACCCATCCCTGTGTCCATCCGTCCACCCCCCCCATAGCTACCCCCCCAGCCTGCTGTCTGTCCCATTCCTGTGTCTGTCCGTCCACACCTCCCCATAGCTACCCCCAGCCTGGCGTCCATCCATCCACACACAACCATAGCTACCCCCCCAGCCTGCTGTCTGTCCCATTCCTGTGTCCATCCGTCCACACCTCCCCATTGCTACCCCCCCAGCCTGCTGTCTGTCCCATTCCTGTGTCCGTCTGTCCACACACACCCCATTGCTACCCCCCCAGCCTGCTGTCTGTCCCATTCCTGTGTCCGTCCGTCCACACACCCCATAGCTACCCCCAGCCTGGTGTCTGTCTGTCCGTCCACACCTCCCCATAGCTACCCCCCCAGCCTGCTGTCTGTCCCATTCCTGTGTCCGTCTGTCCGTCCACACCCCCCATAGCTGCCCCCAGCCTGGTGTCTGTCCCATTCCTGTGTCCGTCCGTCCACACACCCCATAGCTACCCCCAGCCTGGTGTCTGTCTGTCCGTCCACACCTCCCCATAGCTACCCCCCCCAGCCTGCTGTCTGTCCCATTCCTGTGTCCGTCTGTCCACACACACCCCATAGCTGCCCCCAGCCTGCTGTCTGTCCCATTCCTGTGTCCATCCGTCCACACACCCCATAGCTACCCCCAGCCTGGTGTCTGTCTGTCCGTCCACACCTCCCCATAGCTACCCCCCCAGCCTGCTGTCTGTCCCATTCCTGTGTCCGTCTGTCCGTCCACACCCCCCATAGCTGCCCCCAGCCTGGTGTCTGTCCCATTCCTGTGTCCGTCCATCCACACACCCCATAGCTACCCCCAGCCTGGTGTCTGTCTGTCCGTCCACACCTCCCCCCAGCCTGGTATCTGTGCTATCCCTGTGTTCGTCCGTCCACACGCCCCATAGCTACCCCCAGCCTGGTGTCTGTCCCATCCCTGTGTCCGTCCGTCCACACCTCCCCATAGCGACACCCCCCCCCCCAGCCTGGTGTCTGTCCCATTCCTGTGTCCGTCCGTCCACACCTCCCCATAGCGACACCCCCCCCCAGCCTGCTGTCTGTCCACCCTGGGCAGAAATCAGCCCCGCCCGGAGAAGACTCGGCGCTGCGCTGTGGGGGCAGGCCCGGGGGGGGGGGGCACGTCCCCTAAGCCCTCCGGGGGGCCCTCGCCCGCAAGGCCGGTGCCCAGAGCCCAGCCCCCTTCAGTGCGGGTCGCCAGAGCCTGGTTTCCCCGCACACGCCGCCGGCAGAGTCTCCCCGCAGCGCCGGGCCGAAAGTTCAGCTGGGAACTCGGCGGGGCCCAGCCGGACCCGAACCCGGACCCCCGCGTCTTGGGACGGGGGGAGGGGCGGGGTCTTGCCGGCCTCTCACTTCTCCGGAGGCCGCGTCCCCTTTAAAAAGTCCCGGGACACGCGAGCCCGCCCCCGCCCGGCCCTTCCCTGCGGCGGCCGCCGGAGCCGCGCACTCGGCATCAGCTGCCAGCGGCCCCGGTTCTAGCCCCGCGCTCCGGGACCGCCAGAGCCCCCCCCCGGGACAGCGCCCGCCCCCCCCCCCCCCCCCCCGCTCCTTGTTACGGGACAGCCACCCCCCCGGCTCCTGGCTCCGGGAGCGCCAGAGCCCCCCCCCCCGAACAGCTCCCCCGCTCTGCTCTTGCCCCACCGGCTTCTGCCCCCCCACTGCCTCCCCCGCGTGAACTGCACCCCCAGAGCCCCCCTCCCCCTGCGGGTTCCACTCTGCTTGGCTAGGAGACCCAGCTCCCCCCTTCCCAGCTCCCCTGGGTGCTTCCCTCCGGCTCCCTGCCCCCCCCTTGCTGCTCTTCCTGCCCCGTTACCCCCGCATCCCCTCCCCCGGCTTGGGGGCTCGGAGGTGGCCCCGCACCCGCGTCCTGCCCAGCCCTCATGAAGGCTGGTGGGGGCGCTGAGGGCGAGGGGGAGCTGGGGGGCGAGGGGGAGCGGGAGCCCCTGAACCCGGAGGCGGCCGACACGCTGGGGGTCTCCCCCACCTACCGGGAGTTCGTGCGGCACAGCTACCTGGAGCTGATGGGCGCCAACCAGCACTCGCTGCATGCCCTGAACTGGCGCCGCCTCTACCTCAGCCGCGCCAAGCTCAAGGCCTCCAGCCGCACCTCGGCCCTGCTCTCCGGCTTCGCCATGGTGAGGAACCCGGCCCCGCTAGCCCTCTCCCCCGCGCCAGCCCGGCCCCGCTAGCCCTCCGCCCCGGGCGCCCGGCCCCGCTAGCCCTCCGCCCCGCGCCAGCCCGGCCCCGCTAGCCCTCTCCCCCGCGCCAGCCCGGCCCCGCTAGCCCTCCCCCCGCGCCAGCCCGGCCCCGCTAGCCCTCTCCCCCGCGCCAGCCCGGCCCCGCTAGCCCTCTCCCCCGCGCCAGCCCGGCCCCGCTAGCCCTCTCCCCCGCGCCAGCCCGGCCCCGCTAGCCCTCTCCCCCGCGCCAGCCCGGCCCCGCTAGCCCTCTCCCCCGCGCCAGCCCGGCCCCGCTAGCCCTCTCCCCCGCGCCAGCCCGGCCCCGCTAGCCCTCTCCCCCGCGCCAGCCCGGCCCCGCTAGCCCTCCGCCCCGCGCCAGCCCGGCCCCGCTAGCCCCTCCCCCCCGCGCCAGCCCGGCCCCGCTAGCCCTCCCCCCCGCGCCAGCCCGGCCCCGCTAGCCCTCCGCCCCGGGCGCCCGGCCCCGCTAGCCCTCCGCCCCGCGCCAGCCCGGCCCCGCTAGCCCTCCGCCCCGGGCGCCCGGCCCCGCTAGCCCTCTCCCCCGCGCCAGCCCGGCCCCGCTAGCCCTCCGCCCCGCGCCAGCCCGGCCCCCGCTAGCCCTCCCCCCCGCGCCAGCCCGGCCCCCGCTAGCCCTCCGCCCCGCGCCAGCCCGGCCCCCGCTAGCCCTCCGCCCCGCGCCAGCCCGGCCCCGCTAGCCCTCCGCCCCGCGCCAGCCCGGCCCCGCTAGCCCTCCGCCCCGCGCCAGCCCGGCCCCGCTAGCCCTCCGCCCCGCGCCAGCCCGGCCCCGCTAGCCCTCCGCCCCGCGCCAACCCGGCCCCGCTAGCCCTCCGCCCCGCGCCAGCCCGGCCCCGCTAGCCCTCCGCCCCGCGCCAGCCCGGCCCCCGCTAGCCCTCCGCCCCGCGCCAGCCCGGCCCCCGCTAGCCCTCCGCCCCGCGCCAGCCCGGCCCCGCTAGCCCTCCGCCCCGCGCCAACCCGGCCCCGCTAGCCCTCCGCCCCGCGCCAGCCCGGCCCCGCTAGCCCTCCGCCCCGCGCCAGCCCGGCCCCCGCTAGCCCTCCGCCCCGCGCCAGCCCGGCCCCCGCTAGCCCTCCGCCCCGCGCCAGCCCGGCCCCGCTAGCCCTCCGCCCCGCGCCAGCCCGGCCCCGCTAGCCCTCCCCCCGCGCCAGCCCGGCCCCGCTAGCCCTCCGCCCCGCGCCAGCCCGGCCCCCGCTAGCCCTCCCCCCCGCGCCAGCCCGGCCCCGCCAGCCCTCCGCCCCGCGCCAGCCCGGCCCCGCCAGCCCTCCGCCCCGCGCCAGCCCGGCCCCGCTAGCCCTCCGCCCCGCGCCAGCCCGGCCCCGCTAGCCCTCCGCCCCGCGCCAGCCCGGCCCCGCTAGCCCTCCGCCCCGCGCCAGCCCGGCCCCGCTAGCCCTCCGCCCCGCGCCAGCCCGGCCCCGCTAGCCCTCCGCCCCGCGCCAGCCCGGCCCCGCTAGCCCTCCGCCCCGCGCCAACCCGGCCCCGCTAGCCCCTCCCCCCCGCGCCAGCCCGGCCCCGCTAGCCCTCCCCCCGCGCCAGCCCGGCCCCGCTAGCCCTCCGCCCCGCGCCAGCCCGGCCCCGCTAGCCCTCCGCCCCGCGCCAGCCCGGCCCCCGCTAGCCCTCTCCCCCGCGCCAGCCCGGCCCCCGCTAGCCCTCTCCCCCGCGCCAGCCCGGCCCCGCTAGCCCTCCGCCCCGCGCCAGCCCGGCCCCGCTAGCCCTCCGCCCCGCGCCAGCCCGGCCCCGCTAGCCCTCCGCCCCGCGCCAGCCCGGCCCCGCTAGCCCTCCGCCCCGCGCCAGCCCGGCCCCGCTAGCCCTCCGCCCCGCGCCAGCCCGGCCCCGCTAGCCCTCCCCCCCGCGCCAGCCCGGCCCCCGCTAGCCCTCCGCCCCGCGCCAGCCCGGCCCCGCTAGCCCTCCGCCCCGCGCCAGCCCGGCCCCGCTAGCCCTCCCCCCCGCGCCAGCCCGGCCCCGCTAGCCCTCCGCCCCGCGCCAGCCCGGCCCCGCTAGCCCTCCGCCCCGCGCCAGCCCGGCCCCGCTAGCCCTCCCCCCGCGCCAGCCCGGCCCCGCTAGCCCTCTCCCCCGCGCCAGCCCGGCCCCGCTAGCCGTCTCCCCCGCGCCAGCCCGGCCCCGCTAGCCCTCCGCCCCGCGCCAGCCCGGCCCCGCTAGCCCTCCCCCCGCGCCAGCCCGGCCCCGCTAGCCCTCCGCCCCGCGCCAGCCCGGCCCCCGCTAGCCCTCCGCCCCGCGCCAGCCCGGCCCCGCTAGCCCTCCGCCCCGCGCCAGCCCGGCCCCGCTAGCCCTCCCCCCCGCGCCAGCCCGGCCCCGCTAGCCCTCCGCCCCGCGCCAGCCCGGCCCCGCTAGCCCTCCCCCCGCGCCAGCCCGGCCCCGCTAGCCCTCCGCCCCGCGCCAGCCCGGCCCCGCTAGCCCTCCGCCCCGCGCCAGCCCGGCCCCGCTAGCCCTCCCCCCGCGCCAGCCCGGCCCCGCTAGCCCTCCGCCCCGCGCCAGCCCGGCCCCCGCTAGCCCTCTCCCCCGCGCCAGCCCGGCCCCCGCTAGCCCTCCGCCCCGCGCCAGCCCGGCCCCGCTAGCCCTCCGCCCCGCGCCAGCCCGGCCCCGCTAGCCCTCCCCCCCGCGCCAGCCCGGCCCCGCTAGCCCTCCGCCCCGCGCCAGCCCGGCCCCGCTAGCCCTCCCCCCGCGCCAGCCCGGCCCCCGCTAGCCCCTCCCCCCCGCGCCAGCCCGGCCCCGCTAGCCCTCCCCCCGCGCCAGCCCGGCCCCGCCCAGCCCTCCCCCCCGCGCCAGCCCGGCCCCCGCTAGCCCTCCCCCCCGCGCCAGCCCGGCCCCCGCTAGCCCTCCGCCCCGCGCCAGCCCGGCCCCGCTAGCCCTCCCCCCCGCGCCAGCCCGGCCCCGCTAGCCCTCCGCCCCGCGCCAGCCCGGCCCCGCTAGCCCTCCGCCCCGGGCGCCCGGCCCCCGCTAGCCCTCCGCCCCGGGCGCCCGGCCCCCGCTAGCCCTCCGCCCCGCGCCAGCCCGGCCCCGCTAGCCCTCCCCCCCGCGCCAGCCCGGCCCCGCTAGCCCTCCCCCCGCGCCAGCCCGGCCCCGCTAGCCCTCCCCCCGCGCCAGCCCGGCCCCGCTAGCCCTCCGCCCCGCGCCAGCCCGGCCCCCGCTAGCCCTCCGCCCCGCGCCAGCCCGGCCCCCGCTAGCCCTCCGCCCCGCGCCAGCCCGGCCCCGCTAGCCCTCCGCCCCGCGCCAGCCCGGCCCCGCTAGCCCTCCGCCCCGCGCCAGCCCGGCCCCGCTAGCCCTCTCCCCCGCGCCAGCCCGGCCCCGCTAGCCCTCTCCCCCGCGCCAGCCCGGCCCCGCTAGCCCTCTCCCCCGCGCCAGCCCGGCCCCGCTAGCCCTCCCCCCCGCGCCAGCCCGGCCCCGCTAGCCCTCCGCCCCGCGCCAGCCCGGCCCCGCTAGCCCTCCGCCCCGCGCCAGCCCGGCCCCGCTAGCCCTCCCCCCCGCGCCAGCCCGGCCCCGCTAGCCCTCCCCCCCGCGCCAGCCCGGCCCCGCTAGCCCTCCCCCCCGCGCCAGCCCGGCCCCGCTAGCCCTCCCCCCGCGCCAGCCCGGCCCCGCTAGCCCTCCCCCCGCGCCAGCCCGGCCCCGCTAGCCCTCCGCCCCGCGCCAGCCCGGCCCCGCTAGCCCTCCGCCCCGCGCCAGCCCGGCCCCGCTAGCCCTCCGCCCCGCGCCAGCCCGGCCCCGCTAGCCCTCCCCCCCGCGCCAGCCCGGCCCCGCTAGCCCTCCCCCCGCGCCAGCCCGGCCCCGCTAGCCCTCTGCCCCGCGCCAACCCGGGCGCCCGGCCCCCCGCGCGCCAACCCCCAGCACGCGCCCGGCCCCCGCGCTAGCCCTCTGCTCCCTGCCCCGCGCTAGTCCTCTGCCCCGTTCCAACCCTCTGCCCCGCGCCCCGCACTAGCCCTCTGCCCCGCTCCAACCTGGGCGCCCAGCCCCGCGCACTAACCCTCTGCCCCGTGCCCCTGCCGGCACCAGGGAGAGGACCCAGGCCTCTGGGCGCCCAGCCCTCCCCGCAGTAGCTCCCTGCCCCATTCGGCACCTGGGGGAGAGCCCAGGCGTCCGGGCGCCCAGCCCCTGTGAGGAGCAGGAGTGTGGCCTAGGTGTGACTGCGCTGGGGTCAGGGCACTTAGCGAGGGGTGGGGCTGTCTCTGCTGGGCCCTGGACTCTCCAGCATCGCTGTAGGGCCCGCACCCTGCCTGCTGGCTGGCCCCTGAGCTCTGGGAGCCGGGATGACAGGGGGGGGGGGGAGCAGGGCCCAGCGGTTAGAGCAGGGGTCTGGGAGCCAGGACTGTCTCAGAGACCCAGAGCTGCCCTTCCCCTTCCTGCTGGGCCAGTAACCTCTTCCCTTTCCTCTTGCAGCCTGCGTTCCGGCCGGATTGTGGTTAATTGGCAGGGCGGGGGCCTGTGCCAACGGATGTGACACAGCCCTGGTGACGAGCTGAGGAGCTCTCCCCCCCCATAGCCCTGCCGCTGCCCCTCACTCCCCCCCACCCACAGCCCTTGCCAGCTCAGCCCTGCCGCTGCCCCTCACTCCCCCCCCCCAGTCCCTGCTGGTGCGCCCTCCTCCCCACAGTCCCTGCTGGTGCCCCTCACTCCCCCCCCCCCCCAGTCCCTGCCGGTGCGCCCTCCCCCCCACAGTCCCTGCCAGCCCAGCCCTGCCGGTGCCCCTCACTCCTGACCCGCAGCCCTGCTCCCTGCTTTCCCCTTCAAGGCCCTCATGCGTCTGTGAGGTTAGTTTTCCTCCCATCCAGCCGCGTCCCAAGATGAAATCAGCCAGTTGGGATTGGAGACACTGGGGTGGAAACCTGCCCCTGGGTATGGTGCACTGTACCTGTCCTAGCTCCCGCCACCCTGCTCTACCCACTAGACCCCACTCCCCTGCCAGAGCTGGGCAGAGAACCCAGGAGTCCTTACTCCAGGCCTTGCTCTAGTTTCCTATTTACTCCCCTCTAGCACGGGGATGCGGGCGGGTGGGTGGGTCAGTCTGTGACCCCTTCCCTTCTGGGGCTGGGTTGGAGGGCCCAGGGTAGCCAGGTACCTTCCTCCAAGACCTGTCCACCCTCCTGGCCTCGTGGGCTGAATTCCTGTCTCCCCCTCCGGGGGCAGCTGGTGCTGCCCCATGACCGTGACCCGTCCCGGCTCTCCTGGAGCCCTGTCCCCGGGGGCAGCTGCCGGCGTCCCCCACTGCACCTTGTCCCCCACCCCCGCCCTGCCATGCTAGTGGAAACCCCAGGCTGCATAATACCGCTCGCCTGCCTCTGTCCCTCCTTCCCCAGACTGCGTGAAACGCAATGACCCAGCGGCCGGAGCCTGGGGACGTATTTCGTGTTTGCTGAGCCCGCCCTGTGCTCCCGCTGCTGACTCGGGCTGCGGCTGAGCGCTGGGAACGAGTGGGGGAAGGGACATAGGGCCGTTCCCCTCCAGTGGGCGCCGGCTCCCTGCAGCTCGGGTGGGGGGTGGGGGGTGTGCACTGCACTCTGGCCCCACCCCTTCCACCTGAGGCCACGCCCCTTCTGGGAGCAGGGAGCCGGGCACCAGCCCCCATCCCTCCTGACCCAGGGGCCTGTGGAGGCTGTTGGCGCCCCTGGTTGCCTGATGGGGCTTTGGGCTGGGGCAGAGGGTCAGGGTGCAGGAAGGGATTCGGGGTCCCAGCATCGCTTCCCACAGCTTCCGGGAAGTGAGCCCCAGGCCCCAGCAGCCCCGTGGCACACGGGGGGCCAGGAGGGCTCCACGCGCTGCCCGCAGCTCCCATTGGCTGCGGTTCCTGGCCACTGGGAACTGCAGGGCCGGCACTCGGGACAGGGGCAGCGCATGGAGACCCTGCCCAGGCAGCCAGGGGGCGGGGCTGACAGTGTGTGCGGCGCCCCCTGCAGGTGGCGATGGTGGAAGTGCAGCTGGATGACAAGTACGACTACTCGCGGGAGCTGCTGATGGCGTTCAGCGCCTGCACCACGGTGCTGGTGGCCGTGCACCTCTTCGCCCTCATGGTCAGCACCTGCATCCTGCCCAACATCGAGGCCGTCAGCAACATCCACAACCTCAACTCGGTCAACGAGTCGCCCCACGAGCGCATGCACCACTACATCGAGCTGGCCTGGGGCTTCTCCACCGCCCTGGGCATCTTCCTCTTCCTCGCCGAGGTGGTGCTCATCTGCTGGGTCAAGTTCATGCCCGTGGGCCGCCCGACGAACTCCAGCACCCATGCGCGCGGGGCCGGCTGGGATGCCGCCGTCACCTCCACCGTCATCATGGTGCCCGTGGGCGTGGTGTTCATCGTCTTCGCCCTGCATTTCTACCGCTCCCTGGTGAGCCACAAGACCGACCGGCACCAGCAGGAGCTGGAGGAGCTCAGCAAGATCAAACACGAGCTGGACGGGGAGGCGAGGGCCGTGCAGACGGTGTAAGGCCGGGTCCGCCCCCCCCCCCCCCCCCCCAGCTCCGAAGGAGGCGCAGGGACGCCCGCCCGCAGGGGGTTCTTTCCTGGCTGATCCCCTGTGCGGCTGCTCGGTGAGCCAGACGGGAACTCCCGGCCTGCAAACTCAACTCTGGCTGCATCCGTGGCCTTGAACCGGTGGGGGTAGGCGGTGTCCTGTGCCGCGTGGCTAGCCAGCCTGGGAGAGGGCTGCTGGCTGGCGGATGTGGCCTTTCTGGGGCCGCTCCCGGCTATCTCCTGCCTCTGCTGCTTTCAGGCTGGGTCTCCCATACCCCAGACACGGGGGGCTGGTTCTTCTGGCCTGACTGAGCAATGCCAGCTGGGGAATGGCTCCCTGTCCCCTCACTTCCCACCTGCTACTGCTCCCGGCCCCGCTTCCTCTGTAATGCCGCCCAGCCGGGGCGTACCTATCGGGGTACAAGTACAGCCACAGGCGCGCCCATGCTGGGGCCGGAGTGGGGCTCGCCCCCGTGGGCCGGGAGCTGGGGTGGATGCCACACTGCTTCATCCCTGCCCCCTAACGGGGGCCCAGATCGCCACTTCACTGGCCTCTCCAGCAGCGGTGGGCTTGGGGTAGTTGTCCTGGAGGTACCTGGGCTGAGAAGCAACAAATTCATGTCATATCAACCCCAGCCCTGTCCTGGAGCGGAAAGGCCCATCCCCTCTTCTGGGGCCACGTGTCCTGCTCCCCACTCTCCGTTAAACGAAACGACCGACTAGCTGACAGAGCACCCTTTGTTCCAGCTACTGTTGATGCTCCTCCGCCGAGAACAAAACAGTAGCTAGCCTTAATGTAGGGCCTCTAAGAATACGGTTCATACCCTCTTCCTGCAGGAGCCAGCGTCAAACCAAACCAAAATCCACCCCAAAGTGTCTTGTGCTTGGCTCATGTCAAGCAGGAGCAGAGGGCACAGGTGCTTAAGCAGAGCACAACAGATTATATTTTTGTAGGACCTACACTGTGGTGTTGGCTGCGGGTGGGAGGGGAAGCACATGTCGCTTTGCTGAACCACTGGTTTTGGTAGGGCCTGTAGTAATGTGTTGGCGCAGGTCCTGCCAGCTGCTTAACTGAAACAGCCGGACAGTGTTTTTTTTGTAGGGCCTATAATATGTTGGCGCAGATTCAGTCGAGATGCAGGCAAGCAGCTAAGTGGAAACAAAGTGCCAGTGCTTTGCGCAGGGCTTAGAGTACAGTGCACGCCCGCCCCGCGGGGAGGCGCGACAGATCCGGGCTTTGCCGGACGGCCAGTCCCGCGTGCGAGAGAGGCTGCACAATTCATAGCCATGCTGCGGTGCCTTAGAACCAGCAAGGGCGGGGGGTGGGGTCTGGTGCTCGTGGGGAGGGGGGCTGGGAGTTGGAACTCCTGGCTTCTGCCCCCAGATGTGGGAAGGGAGCGGCCCCTGGCCATGCGACTCGGATCCCGCGTTGGGGAGGGTGGCCTGGCTCCAGGCTGCTGGATTTTCTGGTATTTTTTGTGCCTTTTTTTTCATGTTGTAAATAAACGATTCTTTGGCAAAGGGCCTGGCTGGGACTGATCTGCAGGGGCGGCTCTTGGGGGGGGGCTGGTGACACGGGGGGTTCTCGGGGGGCGAAACGGTCTCTGACAGCTGGATCCACAGGCACCACCCTGGCTCCCTCCACCAGGGGGCTGGGAAGCAGGACTCCTGGGTTACCTCCCTGGTTCTGGGTGGGGTCTGGAAGTTAGTGGCTTAGAGCAGGGGGGCCTGAATCTTCGCCTCACCCCACCGCAGGCTGAGCCTTGGAACAGTCTCTGTTGATACCCCCTGTCCCCGATCCAGAATAAACATTTACCCTGCCTGGAAATAGATGCTGCTGGCCGGAGAAGGAGGGGGAACTGGGCCCAGGGCCAGGATGAGAGGGGAGCCTGGGAAACAGGGCCCAAGGGCCAGACTGCCTCTCCCGCAGGGCTGGAGTCTGGGTTGGAAGGGGCAGCGGGGGAGCGGATGTGGCCACCCCCCACCTCTCCCAGCAGGGGGCGCTGTGGGGAGCAGGGCAGGCGTGCTAGCTGCAGTGGTGGGGGGAGCTGCCAGCTACACCAGCCCTGGCCTGTCCTGGGGGAGGGAGGGGGGTGTTGGGTGTTATTCAGGGAGGGGCAGGTGTAGGGTGTGGACCGGTTTTAGGGACGCCATGAACCGAAACCCCCAGGGCTGCGCTCAGGTCTGGACTAGTCAGGGTGGAGAAAATGAAGTAAGAGCTCCTGCGTGTGAAACCTTAGCTGGGGCCCGGAACATGGGCCCCTCCCCTTGTAGGGCCCCCAGCTCCCTTCTGGCTGTAGGGAGTGAGGAACGGGCATGGGGCCTCCCCTCACCTGCCCATCCCGCGGAGCGCCGGCTCCTGGCCTGCCCTCTGGCTGGGAACTAGCTGGCTCAGGGGCAGAGGTAACCCCAAAAGGCAGAGAAGTTTGTAGGCAGAGTTTGAAGTTAGGTCTGAAATAGCGGGGTAACCGCTGCCCTCTGGTGGGGAATTGAGTTAATTACACCAGGTGAGCAAAGAGGTGACCTACACCAAGCAAAATAGAATCAGCGTTGCTCAGTGACTCCTACTTCATCTCTTCTTTATGGTCGCTCCTTGTTTCCTGCCGGCCTGGACGGAGAGCGGGATCCCTGTTGTACGGCAGAGACGATCCCTCTCCCAGACCGCTCGTGTCCTACGCAGACAAAGACAGGATCATTCTTCCTGCTTCAGAAGAGGAAACCGAGGCCCAGAGAGATTCAGCGATTGGCCCAAAGTCCCAGAGGGAGGCTGTGGCTAAGCTGGGCATAGAAACCAACTATCCTAATTCTGTGCCCTGTCTTAACCATATGAACACCCCAATGTGTTTGTGCCACGTTTTTTCTTCTTTACTTTGCGTACACAAGCCCCTAGTGTATTTTGTAATTCATGTCATTTTAGCCTTGGAATAAACCATCCTTTGCCTGCCTCTTAGGAGTCCCCTGAGATGTGAATCAGGCCTGTCCCAGCCTTCAGTTGAAACCATGTTGGATATTTCACATAATGAACTTTAACACCTGCCGACTACTGGGGAGAAGAGTTAAATAGGGAGGTTAGTAAGGGACTATGAAGTGGCCTTTATAGGTACACGTGGGTCAGTGGCTGGGTCAGAGGGGTTAGGAAGGTTGCTCTTGTTAATTCTTCATCTATGCTCCACACGCTTTTATGTGACAATGAGACTCATCCATATCCCACTGCAAGCATCTACTTGAATCTGCTGGAGAGAGGAGACATCTGCAGATGCGATCTGCATATTGTCCCCACAGAACCAGTGCCTCCCCCGCAGTGTTAATGTCCCCCATGCAATGTTAATGTGCCTGTTGGTGGTAGATCTTGGGTACAATGGGTGTAATACCCCATCCTCTCAATAAAGATGGTGTTGCCAGCACACAGTGCCCGAGGGGGGCAACAGCTGGGTTCAGTGCCCGGTGTGCGCGCTCCAATAAACACACCGGTGTGGAGAAGCAAAAAAAGTTTATTTGAACACTCAAATAGGTGCCAGGAGACTAGACATCTCAGATCAAGCACACCAACGTAAGCAGTTTCCCCTCCTTATACTCCCAGGTTGTTTACTTGCAGGAAAATAGTGAATTGTAGCAAGGTTCCCACGCTGGGACATGTTGCTTCTCTTCCCCTCTACAGAGACACATCTGAATTCTTCTTCTGTACCACTGATAGTAACTAGGCAACCTCAAGGTCTGTCTGTCTTGCTGTTCCCAGCTATTAGCGAGCCAAAGAAAAGTTATGCCTGGGGCGGGAAGGGGCGGAAGGTGGGGGAAGAGGGGTGCTTGGGCCTAGAGCGGGGGGGCTTCATCGATCCTTGTGATCTTCCACTCCCCCGAGTTACCTAGGATCATGCCCAGTGACCCCAACAATGGGCAGGACCCAAACTGTGGCTTGCTGGTTTTCAGGGCTAGTGGGCATCAAGAAAGACTTGGGGGCACCTCGTATCTGCTTGCACTCAACTCTGTGTTGACTCCTTGGGGGCATCTAGACTGGCAAGATTTTGCGCAAAAACTTGCCAGCTGTCTACACTGGCCGCTTGAATTTGCGCAAGAACACTGACTTTGTAATGTACAAAATCAGTGCTTCTTGCCCAAATACTTTCACGCTCCCACTCGGGAAAAAGCCCTCTTGCGCAAGAATACTTGCTCGAGAGGGCCAGTGTAGACAGGGAAGAACCGTTTTGCGCAAAAAAGCCCCGATGGCTAAAATGGTGATCGGGGCTTTCTTGCGCAAAATCACGTCTAGACTGGCCAAAGCATCCGTGCCAATCTAGACACACTTTTGCGGAAATACTTTTAAGGGAAAAACTTTTCTGTTAAAAGTATTTCCGCAAATTCATGCCAGTCTAGACACAGCCCTTCTGTCTGTGAAGTGAAATCAATAGATTCAACACTTGTGAAAGCTATCAAAAAATAGGTCACAGGATGCAAATTGGTCCCAGATGGCACTATATATACCCAAGGGCTGTGTCTACACTGGCATGAATTTCCGGAAATGCTTAAAACGGAATACTATTCTGTTTTAAGCATTTCCGGAAAAGGAGCGTCTACATTGGCAGGCTGCTTTTCCGGAAAAGCCCTTTTTCCAGAAAAGCGTCTGTGGCCAATGTAGACGCGCTTTTCCGGAAAAGCGCCCCGATCGCCATTTTCGCGATCAGGGCTTTTTTCCAGAAAAGACTACTGGGCTGTCTACACTGGCCCTTTTCCGGAACAGTGTTCCGGAATAAGGACTTATGCCCGAGCGGGAGCAGAATAGTTTTTCCGGAATAGTGGCTGATTTTGTACAGTAGAGCGTCGTTGCTTTTCCGGAAATTCAAGGGCCAGTGTAGACAGCTCGCAGCTTATTCCGGAAAAGCGGCTGATTTTCCGGAATAAGTGGCCCAGTGTAGACACAGCCTTCAGGAGGTTGTAATTGGGCCTATGGAATGGCAGTAGCAGATTCGACATATACATCCCTCTCTTCTGTCAAGTAAATGAAAAAAAACCAGGCTTGATGAATTAGCATTTAATTTGGCTTTTCATGAGATTTTGGATATATCCCACCACATCTGGATGGTTTATTACTTCCCTAGATATATTTCCATTTATTGACATTTCCACAATGAAAGTGCAGAAGATGAGTCACTCGCTTTTTATTGCCTTCCTTATGAAAAAAGTCAGGTGATTATTTCGTAGATTCCACACAATTTGCACGTGGCCTTAAAAATTGGTGAAGTAATGATTGATTTTCTGCTCTCTGATGTTATTTAACTTAGATAATGATTTTTTTCTAATCTCTGACGAAAGTGCTTGCTGGGGATAAGACAGCAGTTTTTTCTTTATCCCCCATATCTACTTGGCTCTAGCATATTCGCCATAACACTTAAAATAAACTAATTACATTATGTTAATGAAAGGGCTGATTTCTCTCCTACTCGTGACTCTCTAAAGGGAGGAAGTTATTTTAATGTATTGTCATTTATTACACCTTATGGCAAAAGTGCGGTAGGTAAACCAATCTCCTAGGATTCCCCTTAGACACTGAAACTAGTTTTCGACAAAGCAGATTCAATGCAGTAAATGGGAATTACTTCCTTTAAGTAATATATACAATCATGGGTTCATTTGTCTCCCACTGATTCTTCCGTTGCATTGTAGGTCGTTATTATATAATTGACTTTCTTCTAGTTCATGGTGAAAGTGCAAGGTATGAATAATTGACACCCTTTTCTCGTTCTCCAATAGCTATGGTATTACCTGGGATTTCGCAAGAGCAGATTCAATACTTGAACCTTTCCATCTACACAGATAATAGGCTAGTTTTTTTTGAGGACAGGGTCATTAGTCAGCTTACTGGCTCTTTTATTTACCCACTCATAACGAAAGTGATGGGTGCACATATACACTATTACATTTAACCCTTAAGTCCTAGATAAAATTTCAGCAAAGTAGATATTATCTCTCAGCCATCTATTTCCGCACTATAAAACAACAGACTATAGAGTTGGTCTCACGATTCTTCTTGGCTTTGCTACAGTTGTGAAATACATTATTAAAATATATTGAAATGTAGCCCCACCCCTGGCGAAAGTGCCGGACTCGAATAAAAGCTTATTCCCTTTCTAGCAGCAAGCTACACATTCACCAAAGTAGATTCCATTCCTGCCTCTCTCATTCTCCGCTCCATAAAAGTCGTATGAGCCGGTGAGCGGTGAGGGCAGCTCAGGGGCCACCTGTCTCCTGTTGGCTTTTCTATAGCGCTGTACTGAAGTATTGAGAGGGACTGGAATGCAATGCATGCCCGTGGCGAAAGTGCTGGAGGCGAATAACACTCCCTCCCTTAGCTGCCATTTCGCCAAATCCGATTCGTTCCTCGGACATCTAATCCCCCCCCCCCCTCGTTACGATCCATCGCTGTCTTCCTTTCAGCGTCACGCAGTATTGCTGTTAATTATTTAAATGTATTTAAATGCATGGCGAAAGTGCCGAGGTTGTGCCTTGCCCCCTAGGAACTAGCTGCGAGTTCAGAAGAGCAGATTCGCTCCCGCCATCTCCAAGTGGGCCCTTCAAAAATAGCCGGGCGCGTGAGGATGAGTCACGCTCCCCCCAGTGGCTCTGCGCGCCGCGGCGAGAGGCGAGGGAAGCAGGTTTCCCCTGAGGCCAGTTTGTGGCGAAAGTGCGCGGCTGGCTCTCCCTGCGGCGCAGGTAGCTGGGGTTTGGGCTCGGCGGATTCGTCACACGTCCCCCGCGCTTGGAGGGACGAGAGAGAAGAAATGGCTGCGCCGCGGGAGGAGGGCGCGGGGGGGAGGAGGGCGGCGGCGGCGCGGTCCCGCCTGCCGCGGAGGGAAATCGGTATTATCTCCCGCGTCGAAACTGCGGCCGCGAACGCACAGAGCCGGCGAAGGCGGGGGTGGAGCGGGCCAGCCGGCGGGAAGTCTCGCGCGAGCCGGCGGGACGTCGGCCGTTGGCCCCGCCCCCTCTCCCTGTCTGCGGCGGCGGCAGTAGCGGGCCCCCCCTGGTCGCCGAGCGAAGAGGCCGCGCGCGCGGGGGGGGGAGGGGCCGGGAGCAGGGAGGTGAGAGCGGCGGCGGCGGCGCGCGCGGGGAGGGGGCGCGAGGCGGAGGGGGCGGGGCCGCGGGTGAGGGGCAGCGGCGCGCGCGGGGACGGTTACGAGGGGGGCGGGGGAGGATGCTGGGGGGGCCCTGGGGGGTGGGGGGCTCAGATCTCTGGGGGGGCCCTGGGGGGTGGGGGCGGGGGGGCCCTGGGGGGGGGGGGTGGGGGGCTCAGATCTCTGGGGGCGGGGGGGGGGGGGCCCTGGGGGGGGCCCGGGGGGTGGGGGGCTGAGGTCTCTGGGGGGGGCCCTGGGGGTAGGGGCGTGGGGGGCTGAGGTCTCTGGGGGGGGCCCTGGGAGTAGGGGCGTGGGGGGCTGAGGTCTCTGGGGGGGGCCCTGGGGGTAGGGGGGTGGGGGGCTGAGGTCTCTGGGGGGGGCCCTGGGGGTAGGGGGGTGGGGGGCTGAGGTCTCTGGGGGGGGCCCTGGGGGTAGGGGGGTGGGGGGCTGAGGTCTCTGGGGGGGGCCCTGGGGGGTAGGGGGTGGGGGGCTGAGGTCTCTGGGGGGGGCCCTGGGAGTAGGGGGGTGGGGGGCTGAGGTCTCTGGGGGGGGCCCTGGGGGTAGGGGGGTGGGGGGCTGAGGTCTCTGGGGGGCTCTAAGGGTGGGGGGCTGAGGTCTCAGGGGGCCCTGGGAATACAGAGGTGGGGGGCTGAGGTCTGGGGGGGCCCTGGGGGGTAGGGGTTCAGAAGAGGGGCTCTGCAGGTGGGGGGCTGAGGTCACGGGGGGCTCTGGGAGTGGGGAGACTGAGGTCTCGGGGGGTTCTGGGCGTGGAGGGGGCTCTGTGGGTGGGGGCTGAGGTCTCTGAGGGGGCTCTGGTTGATGTGGGGGCTCAGCATAGGGGCTCTGGGAGTGAGCTCTGGGGGGGCTGAGGTCTCAGGGGGCTCTGGTTTTGTGGGGGCTGAGCATAGGGGCTCTGGGAGTGAGCTCTGGGGGGGCTGAGGTCTCGGGGGGCTCTGGTTTTGTGGGGGCTCAGCATAGGGGCTCTGGGAGTGAGCTCTGGGGGGGCTGAGGTCTTGGGGGGCTCTGGTTATGGGGGGGCTCAGAAGAGGGGCTCTGCGGGTGTGGGGCTGAGGTCTCTGAGAGGACTGGATATCTTCTAGAGAGCGCAGGCTCTGAGGTGGGAGCAGGGGAGTTGGGGGAAAGGCCCCCGGGGGGAGGTTCTGAGGGGAGGGTTTCAGAAGTGTGGGGAGGAGCTGAGGCCTTGAAGTGGGGTATAGGGACCTGAGGGGATGGGGAGTTGGGAGTCTGCGATGGGGAATGTGTAGGAGGTGAAGTGGGTGAGGGTCCAGAGAGGGGTCCTGAGTGGTGAAAATCTGAGGGAGCTGAGGAGAGTATTGGCAGGGGGTGGGGTGCTGAAGCCCACAATGGGGGTTGTTGGGAGAGGACCAGAGAGGTGTGTGGGGGACACTAAGATGGGAGAATTGGGATGGGGGGCATAAGATTTGGATGGAGGGCTTCAAGCGGCCTGGGGTGCTGAGTTGGGGAAGGGCTTGCACCAGCAGAAGGAAGCTTTTCGGTGCTCAGGGTGGGACAGCGTCACCAAAGACATGGGATGTGGTGTCCTGTAGGGAGAGCTGCAGGCCCTAGTGAGGTGGTAGGTGTGGGGGGCTTGGAGTCACAGCTCCTGAGATCTGCCCTGGTTCTGGGAGGTGAATGGGGTGTGGTCCGTTAAACCTGCGGCTTGGGAGCCAGGACTTGTGGGTTCTTTTTCCGACTCTGCCACTGATCAGCTACATAGCTTTGCCTTTTTGCTGTTCTAGGCCTCCATTTCCTTGCATCTGAAGTGGGGATGATAATGGAGCTGGCTAGGTTAGATTTTTGGGTTAAAGGGGCCATAGGAGAGTGAACTGTCTCATCAAAGGGCCCCCTGGGTGGGTGGGGAAGGCAGCTCGAGGAGGTCTTTGGGGGTTCTGAGGGGAGGGGTTCAGAAGTGTGGGGAGGAGCTATTATAAACATCCTTTGGCTGTACCAGGGCCCATATTGCTCTGCATTCCAGCTTCCAGTCTTAGATCATAACTCCCTTCTGTCAGGGAATGGCTGCTTTCCAAAATTCAGAGCAGCACCTGAGCTTTCTCTTGGAGGCTTGTTCTAGGGTTTCGTGCTGCAGCCCATCACCCTAGTAGCTGCGCACCTCTGAACAGCTCCTTTGCTCTCTGCTATCTTGTCTTATTTCTGAACCTTCCCATCTCAATATTTGTCTTAGGAGGCTTAGAATAGGTCTCCGGTGCCAGATTGTGAAATAATTAGTAATTTGAGTTTACTTTGTCTTTTGAGTCCTTAATTTTTTAATTTATTTTTGCTGGTAGACAAGTTGGTTGGAAACTCTAATATCATACAGGAGCTAGGGATCCCTGTCTCCCATCCCTTCCTGCTCTAATCCACTATACCCCACTCCCCTTCCAGACCTGGGGATAGGACCCAACATGTTTGTCCTCTTACAGGGTAGGGTACCACCCTTTGTATGTTCTGGATGCATTCTGTGTAATACACACCATAACCCCCTCCCCTTTAACCCTTTATTCCTGTGACACTTAACCCCTATTTTCTTTGTTTGCTTCCCAGTTCTTTGAGGTCCCACTCTGCGTTATGGACTAAGCATCTGCTCTGTTGCGTCAAAAAGAAGCATACTGCATTTACAGATACACGTCGTCTTTTATCGCTGTCAAGAGTGCAAAACACATCATCCATCACAGGTACGATTTCATACCTGTCTCTTACTGATCTGATTTTGATTTTCTGGGATAGGTTGAGGCACGTTGGTGGGGTCCTGTGAGGTGGGGGGGAATTTTTGTGCTTCCTGCTTGAGGGAATCAATGTGGCTGGGTGGTATAGCCCCTGCTGGAGGAATTGGAGGCTTATGGGTATGTGGCTCAGCTGGCTGGCGGAGGGAATCAGGATTGTGCATGTGTGGGTAGTGTTGCCTCCTGCTGGTAGGAGTCTGGGTTCTGTACCTGTGCTCTCCCTTTCAATGCCTGCTCTAGGAATAAATGGACACCTTTGTTCCTAAGGGGCAGGAGTGTGTGTTGCCCTCTTGGATCATGTCTAGCACTTCCTCTGTAGGGTGGCGCTCAAACAAGGTGCTCTCTGCGAAGGCAGCTTGCAGTGCCAGGTTAGCTTGGACATCTGCATTTATGTAGCAGTGCCTCATGGGATTGGATGAGACTATCTGTGTGGCACCCAGCATGATGGGGGACCTTGATCTTGATCAAGATGGAATCCATGAGGTCCCCAGCACAACCGTAGCTTCTCATCACTGTTCTGGCCTTGTCTGTGTAGGCTGAGAGCTCTCGGAGGCAGGGACCCTCTCTCCTTGTGTGCCTGCATGCTGCCTGGTGCAGTGGGGGTCCCTGATTTTCATTTGGGGCCGGGGTCTGTGCAGCAGCCAGCAGAGTGGCAGAGACACCCCCCATCCTGAATGGGGCCCTCCACATGCCACCTCAGTGTAAATGATTAAGCTTCTAGTAGTGAATCTCAGAGCTGCTACACCAGGTTGCATGGCTTGATGAAAGACATGTGGAATTTTCTGGTTGTATTGACGGCTCCTTGGAATGCTGGGAAATTCCGCTGGGGGACTCCAGCCTTTCAGGGGAAATCCTCAGTTGGTGGCTCTCACAGCTGTAGTGTTATATGTGCCGGGCATATTTAATATATGTAACGTGGGCAGGGGAGTGTCCTTAAGAACAGCAGAACTGCTTCAGAGCAAACTTCCTGAGAGGTAGAACATCAATCCTGTCCTAAGTGATGCAGTTACCCTGCTGCCGTCCCCCAGAGATGGCTGCAATTCAGCACCAGACAAGTGATTTGTATGTGATGTGGCTGTTGTTCAGTTGCTCTGTTCCAGAGGCAGCTGCATGTCCGTGTCAGTCGAACCATTCCTGCTGTACTGCCACCTCTGGGCTGAGTTTCTCAATGCTGGGCTAGAGATCTCCATGAGGCATTTGCTGTGTGGCTGTTCCCCAGATGCCCTGCCTCAGAGGTGGCTGCGTTTCAACAACAGGGGAGGCATCACTGTGCAGCTGTTTCCTGGTTACCTTTCCCCAGAGGCAGCTGCATCTCATTGCCATGCAGTGCCTGTTTAGGCAAACACTTTGTGGTGAAATGTAAGGCCCTAGGAGGAATGTTTATAACCCCCTCACCAGTTCTAAGTTGGGCAGTTGCTGTAATTGGATCTATTCAGAGGGGCCCCACTTTACAGTAGAGGGAAAGGATTGGACTCCCCTAGCTCCTGCAAGTGAACTGATGTCACCTGGGGCAGGCAAGGGAAGTTAGAGACTGTTTGGTATCCCATGCTAGCCTTGAAGCCAGAGACTAGGAGGAACCTAGCCTGAGGAGAGCTGGCCCATCTCTCTCATCCTCTTCTGGGGCAGGATTATCCCCGACTGACTGTTCCCACAGCAGAGATGGACCCACTTAACCCAGGGTGGGGTTGTCCCCCAGAGATTATTGCCCACAGCTCTTATTTTTTGGTCTCCAAAGGGAAAAGGCTCCTGCCCTTTGCTGTGAGAGATGAGAACATCGGGTATTGGACTTCTCTCTCGTGGGAGTTTCCTTGATGCCTCTAGTTCTCTCTTCCCACCCTAAAGAATTTCTTCCCATCCTTGGCTTTGATGCTTTTGTGCTTGAACACTGATTGACAGTAGCCCCCTGCTTAGCTCTGGGTCACCATGTTCTTGGTCTGTAAGGAATTTCCCCCGGGACTGACCATCAGGGACCTTGGATATGTGGGGTGCCTCCGTCTGCAGCTAGACATGTGGATCACCTCATGAGATCATCCACACACGAGTCACTGAATCAATTCCCTATCTCCCCATCCCAGATCAGACCTCACTAACCTGGTATTCTGCCCCCTTCTGGCTTTCCCAGCTCATACCCATGGGCCTACCTGCCCTAGCATTGTTGCCCCTCAGTCTCCTCTGTTCTCACAACAACAGTCTAGAATCTGCTCAGACCTAATTTGTGAGCCTGATTCAAACCGGGCTCAGTCCCATGAGGATTGAGTTGTTTTTCTGCCTAAGCTGACCCTTCCTGCTGAACCGGCAAGCCCCACTCCTGCCATTGGGACTCCTTGGCACACTGACTGTAGCATACACAGTGAAGCGAAGTTGCAGGTGGCCAGCAGGAACGCTGTGGGCAGGAGAGCTAGCCTAAGCTTAGCCCTACAGGGGCCAGTAGTTTTCCCACCTGATCCCGGCCCAACACTTGCAGTTGAGTAGCAGAGATCTAGTTGAGCCTCCTCTAGTCAATGGGGTCAGCACAGGAGGAACTGGGTGAAACTGCTTGGCCCATGCTATACGAGAAGTTAGACTAGGGTTTCCCAGCCTATGGGTCGGGACTCAAATATGAGTCGCCATTACATTTCAAAAGGGTCGCCAAGTGTCTCCCCACATGGCTCTGCCCTCCCTCTTCCCCTCTTTTTGAATTGCCTTGGGTCACCAAGTCTTCCTGAATTGTCAAAATGGGTCCCCAGCTGGCAAAAGTTGGGAACTGCTGATGGGCTTTTCTGACTTGGGGCTCTCTGAATTCTCCCAGGCTCCCCAGTAACCCTGATGAATCTTGTGTCTCTGGCCTACTTTGTCTCCAGCTTGTTGGGATCAAGGGGTCTTTCGGTGGGGTGGAGGGGCGCAGGGGCTGGAGGGAAGGCTAGAGAGGTGCTTCCTCTCTGAACTTGGAGCCTGCTGGGATAGAGGGAGATGCGAGCAACGTAGCAGTCCCCAGAGGCAACCAGTAGAGGATACCGTGTGAGTGTTTGTAATACGTGGCTGCCAGTAATTTTTCTTCTCTCTGTCTTCCTCTCAGTTTAAATGAGTCATAATGGATCAGGAAAGTGGGGGTGACACACAGAAAGCCCCCAACTTCCAGTGGAGAAGCTACAAGCTCGTCATTGACCCAGCGCTGCGGCGGGCCCCGCAGAAAATCTACCGCTATGATGGAGTCCACTTCAGCGCCCCTGTGAGTCCAGGCATGGGTGGCAGTGGGGTTTCACTGCCTATTTTTTTTTGTGGGGGAGGAGGAGGGGGGGAGTTGGTGGCTTACCAAGAAAGAAAGGGTAGCCACCTTCCTTCCCTTTCTGCCTGGGGCAGTATGCGAGAGTAACCTGCTACATAGGCACGCCCTGGTCAGCTCTTGCTCATCTTGGACTGTGGGTTAGTACAGGAGAGTGTGGGAGGCTGAGAGCTAGAGTTCTGTCCCCAGCTCTGGGAGAGAAGTGGAGTCTATTGGGTTGGGAATGGTGGGCCTGGGACCCAGAACTCCTGGTTGTATCCCCAGCCCTGGGAGGGGCGTGGGGTCTAGAGCATTAGAGCAAGTGGGGATTTGGAGCCAGGACTCGGGGGTTCTATTCCCCTGCTTCTGTGTTGTTGAGTAACTTAGGGCACATCTCCCCATGCTCTGTGCCTCAGTTTCTTCAAGTGTGAGATGGAGGTAAAACCCCTTGGGTGGGTTTGTGAGGGTCACTGATTGTTCTGGATAAAGTAGCCTGGGTCGCCGGTGAAAAGGGCTGCTGAATCACACAGCATTATCACTTGCTAGCGCAGCACTGTGGCAAAGCTGTAAACTGCAGGGCGCTGGGTGGTTCTCTGCCTGTCAAATCCTATCGCCCCACTTCCGCATCTCGCACACGGGTGTGTTTCTGATGGACCTTGCTGTCCTGCCCCAGGGACACCCGCTAAATCCGATAAGGCTCTGAGGGTGGGTCTGGAGTTGTAAAAACCTCAGCAGAAGTGTTCCCATGACGTCCGTTAAATTCCATGTGGTAACCCCTGTCCTGCTTTGGTTTCTCCTTCAGTTTGTCATTCTCCGACTCTCAGCGCTCCCTAAAGTCTACTGCATTTTGCTTATAAGCCAAGCACACTCAAACCCAGTCCTGCCCTGCCTCTGAGGCTCTGTCTTCATTCGCCAGTCAGCTGGCTCCCAGGCCTCTTCTCTCTCCCATTAGCAGTGAATGCTGTGCCCTCTTGCTAGGGGGCACCCCCACCAGCCCTGGGGCCCTGAACAACTGGGCTATCTGCTCACCTATCCAGACTATCCCGTTTCCCAGGCCACCTCCTGTGCATCCAGCCCTCTGCTCTTTAGGAAGTGTTGCCCCGGCTCTCCTCTTCCCGGCCTCCTACTCTGGTTTGCATGCCCTTTCTGAGCTGCAGGCCATGGGGGATTTCCCTGTGGGCCTGCTCCTCGTCACCAGCCCTTTGGGACATGGAGGGACACACACAACACTTGGTGTGTGGTCCAAGAGGTATAGGGGGCACAGAGCCTTTCTGTCTGTGGGGATGGGAGAGGCAGCTGTGGTAGGGGAAAGTGGGACCCAGAACCCCTGGCATAGGCAAAATATGGGGACAGGTGATGCAAAGAACCCCTTGTATGTGGGGGACATCCCTAGCCCCTAGTATCAGAGGATGGGGGAGGGGGGTTCAGGGAGTCCCTGAAAGATGGGGAATGAGAAGGGGCTACCCAGGCATCTTGTTGGGGCGGGATGTAGGGATGCCAGGAGCCCCTGAGGTGGGCATTGAGCTTGGCTGCCTGAAGCTGCAAAGTGTGTGATGCTCTAGTTCAAAGCTACTCAACTTTGGAAGCCCAGGGGGCCACACGGATACTCACAGCACATGCCGAGGGCTGCAACTTTAGTGTGGTTGCATGTACAGGCAAATAAATACAAATAGCTTCTTTCACACTGACGGGCCTGAATACAAAGATTAAGGCAAGACTACACAACACGCTGGCCCCATTTAGATCAGTTCTGCTGGTATTAATACAATGCAATATTTCCCCCTTTCCACTCATATGACAGTGCTTTTAATGAGCAATGACAGTCCGGGAATTTTAATTACTAAAGCACATCTCAACAGAAGACCATTCTATTGACTCGCCATTATGGAACGTGTTCCCAGTGGAGGCCATGTTCAAAGGATCCCACCTGTGGGCCGTGTGTTGAGCCCTGTGTAAACCCAAACTGCACCGCAGGCTGCAAACAAACGGGCCGCGGGCCGCATGCAGCCCACAGGCTGCGTGTTGAGGAGCCCTGCTTTAGTTATTTGTGTCACTGTCACCGTCACCTCTAGGAGCCCAGCCATAGGCCTGGTGGCCATTGTGCTGGCACTGTATGTTCTGTAGTAGATGTATTACAGTGGTGCCACCCTGTGCAGTCCTGGCCCAAGACCACCCTCCTGCTAGGCGTAGCTCAGACACAACTCTCTCTGCCCCTTACATCTGACATGCTCCGTGTACAACAGGTCGCTCCAGACAGACGGCAGCTGAAGAAAACGTTGGCTCAATAAGCGTTTTGTCTGGCACTAGCTCTAATCATTCCCCTTCCCCCAGCACTAGGTGCTGCACTGTCCTCTCGCTCACTTTGCAGGCAAACCTGCCTCAGACTATCCAACCTAACACCCTTTCTGGTTTGGCATGGCACTGGACCTCTCTTGGTTTCTCTCCTGGTCTCCAGCTGATACGCTCAGCCAGATGCCTTCCAGGTTGTGATGGGCTAGTCCTCTGGCTAGGCCGCGGTTACCCAAAGTCCAAAATAAACTCTTCCATCCCACCTGGGCTTCTTAGAGTCCCAAGGACGTCCGATGCCTTTGCCTTGTGTGAGCTCATGCCACCCTATGTCCATCACTGGCAGGCATCTCACCAGGCCTGCCTTTCTGCAGGCAGGCTCCGAGAGGCGCAGATGCCCTGTGTTCCTGTCCCAACTGCTCTCTCATGGCAACAGAATGTGAATCTCTTACTGCTGGGCTGGCTTGTGTAGACTGGATTTGGGCTTAACTTTTGCCTCCCTTTGATAACCCCAGGGCTGTCAGATGTCATAGCCAGGTGACTAAAGGCTGTGTTCCTGCAAATACTCACGGGTGTCCCTTGCAGTATCCACCTCCCACAGGCTGGATTTGCTGTAGGGCACCATGAACAAAAACTGGGATTGCTGGTGCCAAAGCTGGAGGCTATGGGCCTATCACAGAGGGACTTCGTGAATCTGTGGGGTTTGGCCCAGTAAAAGGGGCACTCCCAAGGTACTGGCCCCAGGCTGGGGCATAGACTATGTGGATCTGTGATGTACAGAGCAGATATAAACCCTGGTGTATCAGGCAGATGCCAATTTCTGCTTGCCTTGGATGAGGAAGAAACACAGCCCCTTGGCCAGGGGTTCCTAACCTGGGGTACGCGTACCCCCAGGGGGTATGAGAAGCTTGTCAAGGGGGTACGAGAAGGTTTACTAAAAGCCAAGGGGGCACGGGGACCCAAAAAGGTTGGGAACCCCTGCCCTAGGCTCTCATGATAGGGTAACAAGTCTTGTGGCTAAAGAAGCGGTGGATGTGGTATACCTAGACTTAAGTAAGGCATTTGATAGTCTTGCATGATGTTCTTATCAATAAACTGGGCAAATACAACCTAGATGGGGCTACTCTAAGGAGGATGCATAACTGTCTGGATAACCATTCTCAGAGAGTAATTATTAATGGTTCACTGTCATGTTGGAAGGGCATCATAAGTGGGGTTCTGCAGGGATCTGTTTTGGGTCCAGTTCTGTTCAATATCTTCAGTAATTTAAATGATGGCATAGAGGGTACGCTTATTAAGTTTGCAGATACCACCAAGCTGGGAGGGGTTGCAAGTGCTCTGGGGGACAGGGTCATAATTCAAAATGATCTGAACAAACTGGAGAAATGGTCAGCGGTCAATAGGATGAAGTTTAATAAGAACAAATGCAAAGTGCTCCGCTTAGGAAGGAACAATCTGTTTCACACACACAAAATGGGAAGTGACTGTCTAGGAAGGAGTCCTGCAGAAAGGGATCTAGGGGTCATAAGTCAGCAGTGTTGCAAAAAAACCAAAACGTGATTCTGGGATGCATTAACAGGAGTGTTGTGAGCCAGACACAAGAAGTCATTCTTCCGCTCTACTCTGTGCTGATTAGGCCTCAGGTGAAGTATTGTGTCCAGTTCTGGGCATTGCATTTCAAGAAAGATGTGGAGAAATTGGAGAAGGTCCAGAGAAGAGCAACAAAAATGATGAAAGGTCTAGAGAACATGAGCTGTGAGGGAGGACTGAAGGAACTGGGCTTGTTTAGTTTGGAAAAGAGAAGACAGAGGGAATATGATAGCTGTTTTTAAGTATTTAAAGAAGTGTTACAAGGAAGGGAGGGGAAATTGTTCTCCTGGCCTCTATGGTAGGACAAGCAATGGGCTTAAACTGCAGCAAGGGTGGTTTAAGTTGTACATTAGGAAAAGGTTCCTAACTGTCAGGGTGATGAAGCACTGGAATAATTTGCCTTGGGGAGTTGTAGAATCTCCATCCCTGGAGATATTTAAGAGCAGGTTAGACACACACCTGTCAGGGATGATCTAGAGCAGTGTTTCTCAACCAGTGGTACAGGTGCCCTTGGAAGTACTTGAGAGACGTCTGGGTGGTACACCGAGAAAACTGAATTTTTGTTTTAAGTTCTACAGCGCTTCATTGTTTTTGTACTTTTTACACTCAAACATTTCATTGCCCGCCAGCCCATGATTAAGTTGTTTAAACAAATGTTTCAATGGTAGAAAAAAAAATTGTCTGAGAACTGTAGGTACTGGGGGTACTTTACTTTATATAAAAAAAGGTTGAGAAACACCAATCTAGGTGGTGCTTGGTCCTGCCTTGAGGGCAGGGGACTGGACTTGATGATCTCTCGAGGTCCCTCCTCGTTCTAGGATTCTGAGTCATCTGGGTCAATGAGGTGTCCTCTGGCCTTGACAAATGCGGTCTTGCCTCGCTCATACCCCTTCAGAATGCTGCTGCAAGGAGAGTTCTCCAAGCCCACCGCTTTGCCTGTCATCCCTCTCTGTGCACCACCGCCCCCACCCCGGCAGGGTCCCTCGCCTCGGATATAAGCTACTTGCCTTTCCTTCGCTGGCTGCTCCTCACCCAATCTCTCCTGGTTCATTTGCTTTTGAGACGTCTGCTCCTGCTGCTGGTTGGCCAAAAGTCCCAGCTGCCACTAGGGATGTCAAGGTTTAACTGGCTAACAGTTTAACCAATAAGCTGATGCTCAGTTAAACTCAGTTGGCTCCAGGGAGGTGGCTTCACTGCAGCAGGCTAGCAAAGCCTGCTCCCCAGGACCTGGGTGGGTTGGTAGCCCCACTTCCCGGGAAGGCTTTGGTGTGGGCTGTGCAGTATAAAACTAAGCTTCATACTGTGAAGCCTGCAGTGCGAACCAGTGGCGGCCCATCAATTCAGGCAAACTAGGCGGTCGCCTAGGGCACCAAGATAAACAGCCGCTGAGGGCTTTGGAGGCGGGGGCGCCGATCGCGCATTTCACCTGGGGCGCCAGTTGCCGGCAGCTCATCTAGGGCCACTCCTGCGTATAACCTCTGAGATTTGTAGTGGCTGCACAGTTACTGTATTAAATGCTTTTTAACATCCCTAGCCATCACTGCTCACTTATGGTTTTAAACAAGCACTTTTGTGTTTTCTCCCATGCGGCCCATAAACAGAGGCAAAGCTGCCCGGTTGTCCCTTAAAATCCCTCCTCAAACCCTCCTCTGTCGTGATGCTGCCAAAAAGGCGCATCGCCAAGCATGCTCGCCATCCTGACTCGGTCCCCCCACCTTTCTGTCTGTCTTCACCTGTTGTCTCTTGTCTCTCTCTCAAATCAGAAGCTCTCTGTGTTTGTACAGGGCCCTACCACAACATAGACTTGTGGGCACGTTACACCGTAAATGCATTTCACAGGGCTTTTGATCCATATTTGTATAAATGCTAAAAGGGTTACAGGCACTAGGGTTGTAATAGTGAAGTTGCTTAACTGATAAGCAAAACCTTATAGGTTAATGCGATAGACTACATGCATTCTCCCCCCTCCCTCCCCCCCACCAGTAAGTTTTTAGGAGGCTGGCCAGCAGCCCAGCTAGGCCCTGGCTTGGGCTGGGTCTGGGACCTACCACCACTGCAGCTCTGCATTTAAAGTGTATTAGGAGCCAGGCAGGCAGGCAGCTCAGCTCGCTTCTGGCTCAGCCTGGGTCCTGGAGCTCAGCCCCCTTCCCCCCGGACAGGGGCAGCAGTGCAGGGCTCCAGTCAGTCTGCGAAGGGAGCTTTTTTTTTAAACTGGCTTCCCTTGTGGACTAGCTCCCACCTGGAACCTCACGCTGGTGCATCTGATAGAGGCAGCAACGTGGAGTAGCAGGGGCTCCTTGGGAGTGGGGCCGGAGCGCACTGGCTGCCAACCCCAGCCCTGGGGACTACAGAATAGTCGAGTAACTGATAAGAATTCACGAGGTTAATCGACTATTCAGTTAACCGATATTTAACATCCCTAGCAGGCACAAGTGGCGTGACTTAAAACCCCATCACACAGATCTCTGTGCAGCAGCAGAATTGAGGGGAACTCACCACCAGTCTCCCAGATCCTTTCCCCTGAAGTATTTGATGTTGGTTCTGTGGGAGACGGGATCCCAGCTTAGATGGATCTCATGCAGAGAGATGGCGAGAGCAGGATGCTGAGCCAGACAGGCCTGGGGGTCTGCCCCAGGGTGGCAGGGAGAGGGCAGGATACCAGGGTAGATGGGCCTGTCGGACTGATCCAGTCTGTCTGCTCCAATATGCCTGTCCCCCCATGGTTGACACTCTGCATTCTTGTGCAATTTATGCTTTAGGCTTTTTTTGCGATGGCAGCCCTTTATCTCAGAGTGGCTACCCATGTCTAGACAGATGAGACTTTGTTACAGGTTTCAAACCAAATGTTTAGTTAGAAACATAATTGCCACCACAGAACAGACCCATGGGCCCATCTAGCCTGGTATCCTGCCCTCTCCATACCCCCCTGGATTAGGCCCATGGCCATATAGTCTAATATCACACTTCCCCTCATTCACCCAGGATCAGACCCACGGGCTGGTCTAGCTTAGTGTCCCACCCCCTCCCTGCTGCCCTGAGTCCAACCGCTGGGCCCATCTAGATTGTCTGTCCCCACTCTTGTGCCCCAGATCAAAGCTGTGAGCCCATCTAGGCTGATGCCCTGCTACCCCCAATCAAACAGATTATCCCTTCTCCAGCAGTAGCCAACACCTGCTTCTGCAGAGGGGGCGGACAGTTCTGGAGTAACCGGCCCTCTTGACACATTTCTTCCTAGCCCCCATCAGAGCAAAGTCCTGGGCTTCTTAGAATTTTGCTAAACTCGGCCTCAAAGCAGGGAGTTCCACAGGCTTACTGTGCATTGCCTCAGGGTCTGCCTAAAGAAACACTGTGTATACAGCACCCTTAGCCAAATCGCCCCGCTGCACGTATAATGGAAAGGGGGTATGATTATATGTACAATTGTGGGATAGCGGCAGATTGCATAATGTATAATCTGAGCAATCAGAGAGCCTGTATGTAGATAACACACAATTGGGGACAGAGTCTGTTTGCATTATATAGCATATTGGGGTAGTGGACAGATTTTTTTTTATACATGTGGTACAGGCCGTCCTCACTATAAGCCCAAGATATGTACTAAAAAACTTGGACTTATAGCAAAACAACTTACAGCGGGGAATTTTTTTCCTGCAGCTGACTTCCATTTGCACAGGTTGGGTTGAGTTTTTTTTTTTTTTTTTGTGACTTAAGAGCGGGGAATGCGAGGACTTAGAATGCATCAGTTCCTACAAATGTCAATAACTTTAGAGCGGAATGGATGTATACTGGGGCGACTTATAGCAGGGCGCCCTGTATCTGCTGGCTGAGATCCCTTATGTAAATAAAAGTACCTCCCCTATAGATTACAGGAAACCCTGGCCATTCACAATAGACGCCGCATTCTAGCATCCACTGTGAATGGCAAAATGCATGAATACCGGGAGCTGCAGGAAACTCGCCATGGCTTCTGGCAGCTGTGGTGAGTTCCCCGTGGTTCGCAGCCCCCTCCCCAAAGGCCAGGCCAGGATACCTGCAAATACAGGGACCCACAAATCGCAATTCCAGCAATCCTGAGGGCCTCCTGTAGGGCAATCAGGGCCCTTCCCAGCTTTCCTTTGATGGCTTTGTCTGGTCTGTTTTGCCCCACCCGCCTTTCTTGATGCTCCCTTTCCCCTGCCCGTTTTTCTGTCAGGGTCTTTCCCACAGCAACAGGGAGGGGGAGAAGCCCATTTATAAGGTATGCATTTTTAACAATGACAGTCATTAGCCATCGAAACAATTCCACAGGGCTCCCGGTGGGCTCCCCTCATTGACCACTTTGAAATCAAGGGTGGATGCTTTTCTGCAAGCGCTGCGCTAGGAATTGTGTTGGAGAAGGTCTCTGACCAGTGTTACCAAGAGCTCAGACTAGATAGTCACAGCGGCCCTGTCTAGAACCCGCGTAGCCTGGCAAACTGATCCCGAGTCCCTGCTTGAAACTGGCCAGGTCTCAGGTTGCTCCCGACAGCCAGTTGGAGCAACAATAAGCATAGCAACCGCAGATAAACCCCTTGATTAACCTGACCCACCGCCTTCCCCAGAGCTCTTAATAAGAGAATGAGCCTGGGTGCTGGGAAGAGACCCCAACTGCTCTAGATTAGGGCTCTGGTTTTTGTCTTCAAAACAAGCCTTAGCCCCTAGAGATGCGCAGGGTGCTCATTGGAAACATAATCACCCTTCTGCTGCGTATGAGGAGTACGATCTGCTATGTAATTGTGTGACCAGCCGTCCGTCTATGGGTCCAAGAACTCCTCCTACGCGGTAAGAGTGAGGCTCACCAAATTTGGTAGGCAGCTTTCGCCTCTTCTAACGTAAAGCCAGGTCGGGGTTTCATTGTGCCAGCACAAAGGGATGTGCGTGGAATGGGATGGTTTTGCATCAGACAAAAAGAGAGGGGTGTGATAGCGGGGACAGTTATACTCACAAATGATTACAGGCAGGTGGCAAGCGCCTCAGCCTCAGGAGGTAGTCGCGGGCCAGCAGCAAGGTCCCCACTGGCCCGGGTCAGCTCCAGGGAGCAGTGCCCACTGTGCAGTGGGGCCCCTGCCACTCTAGGCTAGCCCTGGGGAGCAGCTACACAGCATGTCACATGCCCCCCACAGCTCTGGGCCAGCCCTGGGGAGCAGCCAGTAGGCAGGCCACGCAGCCTTTGCCGCCCCAGGCAGAAGCTGGCCAGTGGCC
Source organism: Pelodiscus sinensis (assembly GCF_052426305.1). Taxonomy (NCBI): domain Eukaryota; kingdom Metazoa; phylum Chordata; order Testudines; family Trionychidae; genus Pelodiscus; species Pelodiscus sinensis. The sequence continues at coordinate 134,263,547 of NC_143056.1, read as the reverse complement.
TTCATGGCACCCTGCTACACCAGGTCAGCCCTGGGGAAAAGCTGGCAGGGGGGAGCAGCCAGTGAACGGGCTGCATGACCCCCCTACTCCCTCGGCTGCCCTGGGCAGAAGCCAACGAGCGGCCCATGTCGCTTCCCCTGCCCCCTTGTCCCAGGCTGGGTTGCCTGGGCCTACTAGCCTGGGTTGGGCCTGGGCCTGGGCAAAGCTGGGTAAGTCTTCTAGTATGGGAGTAAAACCAGGCCCCCTTGTTAAAAGGGATGCAGAGAAAATCAGAAGTCCATTTAGCAATATTTTGTTTCTGTGTGTATAGCTACGATGGTAACAATGTATTGAAAGCAGCTCTTTCCATTTTTCTCAATTTAGATTTTCTCGAGGACAAGTAAAGTTATGGGGCGGGATAAGCAATCATTTAATGACAGCAGATGGTGAGATTCCGAAAGTCCAAGCTTTATAACCCTTCAGGCACAGATTGTCAGCAGCACATGTGCAAAGAGCTCTCAGGCCTCATTTTTCTTGCCTTGCCTAGATGTTAAATTTGGATTAGTATCAAAGGAAACGCGTTTTGTCGGTTTGTGTGCGTACAGTGTGTGCTCACCTTGCGGATAAAAACCCAGTCGCCACAAGCCTTGGTGTAAGAACCTCCGGTGGGAACAGACGTTGGCTAATGGGCCCGAAGTCTAACACAATCCACGTTCTGGGAGTTGAAGCTAGACCCAGACTGGAAAGAAGGTATTAAGTGAGGGGATTTCACCGTTGGAATCACTTACCAAGGGCTGTGGTAGAGTCTCCATCCCTGGCATTTTAAAAGGAAAATTGGGTGTTTTGATAGTATGACCTAGTGGGTAGAGCACTGGGCTGGGATTCAGGATACCTGAGTGTTGGGCCTGGCTGTGCCACTAGTCACGGTCTCCCACTGTGCTTTAGTTTTTTCTTCTGTAGTGGGGCTGCTGAGCCTGCCTTGCTTTGTACCACGCTCTGAGGTTGGGGAGAGAGTGGCATTTAAGAGCTGGGGTAATTATTGTACGCTCTTGTTCAAACAGGAATGCTGTTTTATGTCCTTGGCAAGCCAGAGAATGGGAACAGAACCCTGGAGCCCTGGCTCCCAGCCCCCTGCTCTAACCACTAGTCCCCCCCTGCTCCCAGGGCTAGGGATAGAGCTCAGGTGTCCTCGTGCACACCTCTTTCTGGGCCAGCCACCCGCTGAGGTCCTTTGAAAGGCAGCCTCCTGCTAACGTGTCTTCCTTGTCCCCCAGGATTCAGGGTATCCCCCTGTGGGTGACGTGCGAGACCCCAGGCCACGCAGGATCTGGTCCAAGCACAGAGACCTGTCGCTTCCTGTTCCCAAGTTCAAGGTAAGCAGGGCTGCGTCTGCCTGGTCTCAGCTCTCCCTGGAGCCGCCCAGCGTCCCCTCTGCTGCTGTCCCAACCCCAGGGCTATTGCCGCAGCAGCTCCCAATGAGCTGCTAATCTTTCAGCTGGGGAGTTCCCATCTGAATGTGTGCTGGGAGCCAGCCAATGTCTGGGCCTTTCGGCCACTGGGGCTGCGGTACACCAAAGGGGGGGGATGGCACTCTCCTCATCTTGGGGCAAGGCCCCGGTCCCATTCCCTGTCCCGTGATCCGGCCAGTCCCCAACGCTGGGACCACATGGGAGCCAGAACCCCCTACAGGGGAAAGGCCCCGTGTCCTGTTCCTGCTTCCCTAAACCAGCTGGTCTCCGGTTCTGAGTTCTGATGGGAACCAGGCCCTCTAGAGGGGAAAGGCCTGGTGATCTGTCCTCCCCCCGCCACCCTAGTGCTGGATCACAGCTGATGCTCCCTAGAGAAGAAGGAAGGGGCCCATTGCCTGGAGGTCGGTGGGGGTCAGTGTGTGGCTGCTGATCTCTCTCCTCCCTGGTGGCAGCTGGACGAGTTCTACATCGGGCAGATCCCACTGAAGGAGGTGACCTTCGCCCGGCTGAACGACAACATCAAGGAGCCCTTCCTGGCCGAGATGTGCAAGAAGTACGGGGAAATCGAGGAGATCGAGATCCTCTACAACCCCAAGAACCGCAAGCATCTGGGCCTGGCCAAAGTGCTTTTCACCAGCACCCGGGGAGCCAAGGAGACTGTCAAGAACCTGCATAACACCTCGGTCATGGGCAACATCATCCACGCTCAGCTGGACATCAAAGGTACCAAGCCCACCTGGGATCCCTCCTCAGGCCCCTGCTTCCCAGTGCTCGGCATTCCTTTCCCTGCGGCCAGTCCCCCTTCCAGAGCCCAGGGACTTTAGACCAAGCAGCTCGGTCTTCAGGAAGCTAAACTGCCACGGCGCTGGGACCCTGACTGGCTGGGTGCTCCCCTTTCACTCGTCCTTGCTCTGAATCTGTCCTGCTTCCTGGTCTCCCAAGAGCCCTGCTCTGTCTTTCCACCGCCAGGTCACGCAGTCACCGCTTAGCTGAGCAGTTCTGTCACCACCGCCGGCAACAGACTGGCAAAATTGGGGTGGGCACCATTCAGTTGTATTTGGCACTGCTGTGCAGCTGTTGCTCTATTCCAGAGGCAGCTGCATCTCAGCGCCCGTCGAGCCATCCTTGTGCAGTGTTGTATGTGGATGTTCTGCAGCAGCCCTGCCCCAGAAGTGGCTGCATCATGAATCGCCGACTAGGACGCCCTAGCTTGATCTTTTTCTCTCAAATGTGCTCTCTTCCTGTCCCTACAGGACAGCAGCGGATGAAGTACTACGAGCTGATCGTCAACGGCTCCTACACCCCTCAGACTGTTCCCACCGGGGGCAAATCCCTGAGCGAGAAATTCCCAGCGCCCGTGACCCAGGCTGAGACGGTACAGGAGGCTGGTCGGGTGGGCTGGGAGCCAGGCTCTGACCCCACGGTCTCAAATTCAGGCACCGACTTCCATGTTTAATGGAATGGGAATAAGTAGCTGCCCAGAGGCGGCTGCATCGCAGTGTCAGGCACGGCATCCTTGTGCAGCTGTGCTGCATCTCACTGCCGGGTGAGCCATTGCCGTGTGACACTGCTGTGCAGCTGGGCCTCAGGTGCTCCACTCCAGAGGTGGCTGCATCAGAGTGCTGGGCAAGCCATCCCCTTCCGATGTCACCGTGCAGCTGTTCCCCAGCTGCCCTGCCCCGAGGAACCAGATGTCTCTGAACTTCTGTTCCTTCCTCCTGTAGTCTGAGTCCCGACGGCGCCAGTCCACTGACTCCTCCTACTCGGCCAGCACTGTGGGTTCGACGCCTGGCAATGGGACCCCTTGCTCTCAGGACACCCCGTACTCCAGCGGGCGCCAGGACACCCCCTCGTTCTATGGTCAGTTTACCCCCCAGTCGTCCCAGGGGACCCCGCACACCCCCCGAGGAGGAACACCGTATTCCCAAGACTCGGCCTACTCCAGCAGGTACGTGCTCTGCACTCTCTGCTTGACCCGATGCACGGCTCCCCTGCACCATTGGCGCGTGCCAGGCAGCTGGGCAGGAACTGAGCCTGGATGGGGGACCAAGAGGGTGCTGGAAGGAGTGAGGCAGGGGCTCCGGAGTGGGTGCTTTCCCTGGCAGACATTGCCCCAGGGTGGCACTAGGGGGCGCTGTGCTGCAGGGTGCTGGGCAGGGGCTCGGGAGTGGGTGCTTCCCCCTAGTAGTCAGGGCTGGCCTCAGCATCTCCGAGTTGGCTGAGCCAGCCCTGTGTGGCGTTGTGTGGGGCTGTGATCCAGCCATCCCGCCCCAGCAGTGGCTGCAGCTCGGTGGCAGTGTACCTGGATTTCACTATCCTCCCCGTCTCCTAGGCAAGGCACGCCCAGCTACTCCAGCTACCATCCCGAGCCAACCTCCTACAAGTCCCGCAGGCATGAGAACAGCTACACCGAGTCCTACTCCCGCCGGCACTACTCTTCCTCCTCCTCGTCCTCTTCCTCCGCCGCCGCCGCCACCTCCTCCTCTTCCTCGCATTACCGCTCCAGCGACCCCCACTACTCCCCCTACAACCAGCAGTACGAGGGGGCAGGCAGTCGCTACCAGCGCCGCCATTCCTCCGAGGGACGCTCTTCCTCCCACCACTCCTCCTCTTCCTCCACCCACCGCTCCCACCAAAGAGAGGACCCCAGTTACCACTCTCGGCACCGGGAGCGCCCCCAGCGGGACGAACCCACCCCTGCTTCCTCCTCCTCCTCGTCCTCTTCTTCCTCCTCGTCGTCCTCATCTTCCTCCTCTTCCACCACGGCAGCTTCTTACCCTGTGGCGCCAGCCACGCCAGACGGGACCCTCTTCCAGAACAGCCACAGCTTCGGGCAGCAAGGGGAGCCCTTTGCAGCTCCTGGTGCCGTCTTCCCTCCCTTCCCAGCCCCCCCGGAGCCCTTCCCGCTGCCCCCGGAGCCACACCCCTGTGATCAGGATTACCGCCTGCTGCCCACAGCCGAGACCTTCGCTGCCAACTCCCTGCCCCCCACGGAATTCCTGGCTCAGGAGAGCAAGGAAGAGCCCAGCCCCACAGTGGTTGGCGCTGAAGATCAGGCCCAGTCGCCAGCCCCCCAGGCCTCGCCAGCTCGTTTGGGCTCCCCGGCGCCGGAGACCACCAACGAAAGCGTCCCGTTTGCCCAGCACAGCAGCCTGGACTCGCGCATTGAGATGCTGTTGAAGGAGCAAAGGTCCAAGTTCTCCTTCCTCAATTCCGACACCGAAGAGGAGGAGGAGGAAGGGGGCAGGGCAGGGACCAAGGGGGCAGAGCCACATGGGCCCTGCACTCCACCCCCACCCTTGCCCGTCAGCTTTGAGGATGTGGTGCCAGCTTCCGACGCTGGGGGAGAATCACCCAAGGCCAATGGGCAGGACAGGGTGAGATGCCACTTCTGGGGTCTGGGAGGGGTGGGGCCTAGTGCGGTAGAGAGTGGGCTTGGGGGGTCTAGGAATCGGTACTCCTGGGTTCCCTCCCCTGTTGTAGGGGGGAGGGGGATCTAGTGGGTTACAGCAGGGGGCTGGGAGCCAGGACTTGGGGCTTAGAAAGGGAGGGGAAGGGTTGGAGTGTTTGGGGAGGGGGAGGACAGGGCCTGTTGCTGGAGCAGTGGGAGCATGTCCTAACCACACCCCTTTCCCCAGGCCTCCCAGCAGTCATCCGGCGAGGACATGGAGATCTCGGAGGAGGAGGCAGAGGATGAGCCTGCGGGGTCGGCGACGGCGGATCCACACTTCCCGGTGCTGCCTGCGGGCCTTGGCCACCTCCCGCTGGGTGTCTCGGCCTTCGCTCGCCCGCCGGAGCCACCCCCTGCCTACCCACTGCAGCCCCTCATGTCAGTCTCCCTGCCCCACCTGACGGGCGAGGCTGACTACTCGCAGGCCCCACCGCCCCACCATCTGCAGGCGCCAGGCCTCCCAGACTACGGGGTGCAGGCTGGCACAGCAGGCACAGGGCCCGGGACAGCTGCTCCCCCCCACATCTATGACTTTGTCAACTCCCTGGAGCTGATGAATCGGCTGGGCAACCAGTGGGGCGGGATGCCCATGTCCTTCCAGATGCAGACCCAGATGCTGAGCCGGCTGCACCAGCTGCGCCAGGGCAAGGGGCAGTTCGAAGAGCCCTTCCCCTACCACCAGGAGGCAGCGGCGTTTGCCAGCCACCCAGTCTACGGGCACTACCTGCTGGACCAGGACAGCCGCCACTACCCGAGAGATCAGCTCTTCATGCAGCCACCGGCCAATGCTGAGGAGCCCCCGCCTGGCTCGGAGCAGCCCCCGCCGCCCCCCTCGCAGCCCCAGCGGCTGCTGGAATTCCGGGCAGCAGGGTGGGGCTACCAGGAGGAGGCGCCCTGCGACCCACACGCCTCCACCGTGGACAGCGTCCTGGCCACCCTAACACAGGAGATGAAGAGCATCATGCAGCGTGATCTCAACCGCAAGATGGTGGAGAACGTGGCCTTCAGCACCTTCGACAAGTGGTGGGAGCGCAAGGAGCAGAAGGCCAAGGTGAGTGCCCGGGAGCCCCCCGCTGTCAGAGCTGTGGGCACTCCTCCCCCTGCCAACACTCTAGGAGGAATCTGAGGAATATGCCCCTCCCATTGTTTGGAACGGTGTCTGCCTTGGGCCTCGTCAGAGGGGGAGTGGGAGTCGGGACGTGCCTGGATTCTGGCCCACCCTTGTCGGGGCTGTGGAGTCGGGTGGGTGGGTGGGGGTCGTGTGGTTCACTTTATTTTAGATCCAAGGGAAACCAGGACACTCCAGGGCTACTTAACCACTTTCTGATTTATTGCCAGCTTTACGCAGTTCATTCAGTCTTTTATGTTTCACAAGCCTTAAAAACAATGGCTCTACAATTTCAGCCTTAAATACTGTCCATTCTAAAGCAGTTAATACAGCGCAAAGCAATGCAAAAGCAATTACTAGGAGATCTACTATAATACAGTAATAAAGCCTAGTTCACTTACACTTCACCCGTATGCTACCTACAGTGCCAGGCAGGAGGGCGTGCTTCCATTTCTCCCCACACCATGGAACGCCAGGCGCTGGGTCACCGGTGTGAAGGGCCTAATTACTTCTCGTTACAACAAGCAGGACCTGTGGTCAATCTTGCCCATTCCCTCCCGTCGATTGCTCTTACTAAGTCCAATTTATAGCAGAGAGAGACTTGGTCGTTCTAATAATATTTGCCAGTTGATGACATATCGGGTAGGATACCTACAGAGCTCAGTGCCCTATTTGGGGTACATCCTACTCAGGATATTACCTAAAACTGTGCGCGTAGTCGACAGTTCCATGGCTGCAGCTGTCGTGTGTTCTTGACCTGGGCTTGTGTACCAGGCTTAATCTGCGCTGTTATGCAAGTAGCGAAGGGGAGTCCTGTAGCACCTTATAGACTACCAGGTGCATGTCCACTTGGTCTCATGCATCTGACGAAGTGGGTCTTTGTCCACGAGAGCTTATGCTCCAATCCATCTGTTAGTCTATAAGGTGCCACAGGAACCCTTGTCACTTATGCAAAACATTCCTTCCCCTCGGGCCTTGTCTGCGTGCTTATGTGCACCAGACTTGAGTCAGGATTGGGTTTGCTTTTAGGCACACATCACCGTTTATTGCCAAGGTGGGGCAGGTTCCCGCGTGGCCATGGGGATAGGGCGCTTGCCTGGGGAGGACAAGGTCGTGGGTTCATGTCCCACCTCGCCTGGGTCCTACACTGGGGAGAGGGGGATTCATGGAGTCTCACCGCAGAGCTAATAGGCGAGAGGAGGGGAGCCTGAGAGTCAGGACTCCTGGGTCCTATCCCTGGTGCTGTGGGGTGAGTGGGATCTGTTGAGTTAGAGCTGGGGGGCTGGGAGCCAGGACTCCTGGGTTCTAGGTGTGCTTCCCCCAGCCCATGCTGTCCCCAAGGCAGAGCTCAGCCCCCAGCATGTGGCCTTGGCCCGGTAGCTCTTGGCAGGGTCACTTACAGGCTGTCCCACCTCCAGCCCTTCCAGAACGCAGCCAAGCAACAGGCCAAGGAGGAGGAGAAGGAGAAAACCAAACTCAAAGATCCAGCCCTGCTGTCCTTGGTCGACTGGGCCAAGAGTGGCGGCACCGTCAGCCTTGAGGGCTTCAGCTTCGGCACCGGCCTCCGGGGGGCACTCAGGCTCCCGTCCTTCAAGGTAAATGCAGCCTGGCAGTGGCTCAGGAGCCTCTCGTCTTTTGGGGAAGCTGGTTCTCATCTGGTCTCATGCCGGGGACTGGCTGGCTCCGGGGAGTGGGAATGGAAATGGGGCTCTTCCCCTCAGGGGATGGCACCTCCAGGCCCTGGCAACCGCTGTGCTCTTTGCAGGTGAAAAGGAAAGAGCCGTCTGAGATCTCCGAGAGCAGTGAAGAGACGCGGCCCCGCCCTTCCACTCCCGCGGAGGAGGATGGTGAGTGGTTGCTTGTGAGTGGTGTCAGCCGGGTTGGGAGTTCTGGCCCTGGCCCTGGGAGGTGAGTGGCGGGTTAGTGGGCTAGAGTGGGGGCCTGGGCGCTGGGACCTCTGGTTCTGATTCCCTCTCTGGGAGTGGGGTAGATTAGTGGTTATTGGAAGCCAGGGCTCCTGGGTCCTGTGTCCAGCTCTGGGAGGAGAGTTGGTCTCATGAGCTAGAGTTGTGGTGGGGCGGAGCTCGTAGCCTGTACGCTTGGGTTCATCTCCCCGCAAGTGTTCTCTTCAACTCCCTGCCCTTGCTGATCCCAGACAAGGAGGCTGCTCAAGGACCAAAAGGAGCCAAGCGGGACGAAGAGTGGATCAGGGGGCCAGGCAAGCGCCGGAAGCTCTTCTGCTTGGACAGTGAAGGGGAGGAGACCTCCGAAGAGTCGTCCTCAGAGAAGGTGAGTGCAGCTCCCACTTCTAGCCCATCGCCACAGGTGGAGACATCCCGCCAGGGCCCATCTCCTGTGCATGTCATCCCTTTCCAGCTGCCTGCCTCAGTTTCCCCTCCCCAGTTGAAGACTCCATTTCCCAGGTAGGTTGAAAGTTGGTTGCCTGGGGGATCAGGGAGCCCAACAGGTAAAAATTCTTCCAGCCTTCCCAGAACCCCAACAGCTCTCTCATGTGCCCTGATTTTATCCTTTCAAGGAGGAGGAAGAGGATGAACAGGAAGAGGACGAGGAGGAGGAAGAGCAGCGGCAGGAGGGGGATGCAGCACACAGTGACAAAGAGGATTCAGAAGGTAAAAGAACTGGATGTTTCCCATTTTTGGCACTAGGGGGCGCTATGCTGCAGGTAGTGGGGCAGGCTCAGCGGGGAGTGCTTTTCCCTGGCAGTCAGGGCTGGTCCAATGCTCTAGGGCGGCTCTAGTGGGCGCTGTGCTGCAGGGGGCGGGGCGGGGCCCAGCAGGGGGCGCTGTGCTGCAGGGGGCGGGGCGGGGCTCCAGCGGGGGGCGCTGTGCTGCAGGGGGGCGGGGCGGGGCGGGGCTCCAGCGGGGGGCGCTGTGCTGCAGGGGGGCGGGGCTGGCTGCAGTGCCCAGCATGAACCCTGCAGAAAGAGCTGCCTTTCAGGTGAGGCAGAAACCAGGCCGCTGATGTTCAGTGGTTGTCACAATCCCGAATCCCCTCCAGCAAGTGTCAGAGCACGAGCCCCTGTGTCCTGGCCGGCTCCACGTCGCCTCACTGTGCTCCGGCTCCCTCGGGCCCACTGTGCTGCCCGGCGCAGAACTCGGCATCACTTCTCCCTCCAAAAAAAAATCGATGTACAAGTGGGGCTGTTATCCAGCTGTCCCTCGGCGCTGGGCGAGCTGCTCCACCCCAGAGCTGGCTGCATCGCAGCACTCGATTGCCATTCCTTGGCGACTGAGCTGCCCTTTGCTTTGCCTCGAAGCAGCAGAGAGTGAGGACTCTTCTAAGTACTCCCTGTACGAGGAGTCGGATGATGACAGCGACAGCGCTTCCGACTCTGAGAGCAGCTCGTCGTCCTCCTCGTCCTCGTCCTCCGACGAAGCCGAGAGCGTGGAGGGGTCGGCAGAGGACAGCATGGACGAGTCCACCATGGACAGCTGCCCCACGGCGCCAGCAGGGAAGGGGAGCAAAACGGAGTCCTCGGTGGGCACGGAACTGGAGAAGGTGAAAGAGGCCACGCTAGGTATGTGTCTAATTACATCCATCCCCTCGGAACGGGCAGGGTTGTCCCGGCCATCCCACCTGAGCAGGGATGTCCCTGAGCTTCAGCCCCCTGCTGGGAGGCTCTGAAGTGGGGGGCAGAAGGGGCCAGGCCAGGAGCCAGCGAGGGGCCCTGGGTTCCATCTTGGCGCGTGGCTGCGGGTCTCTAACTCCCCTCCCATGATCTCCCTCCCCACAGAGCCCGCCATGGAGCAGAAAGCCGGCCCCCCGGAGGAACGTGAGGCTGAGCCAGCGCCCCGCCCCTCCTCTCCCATCCCCCTCCTGCCGCCCCCCAAGAAGCGCCGGAAAACAGTCTCCTTCTCAGCGCCCGGCGAGGAGGAGGTGGCTAAGGTGGAGGTGGAGAAGGTGGCTGAACCAGCCCCACCCCCCGTTCCCCTTCCTACCCTGCCGCCACCCCCCACTGAGGAGCTAGCGCCTCCTGCAGTAGTGCCTCTGGCACCCGCCTCGTTGGTGCCCCAAGTGCCCTTAGTGCAGGACACCCCCCGCCCTGCCACGCCGCCCCCTGCCCCCAAGCCTCCCAGCAGTGGGGGCCGCAAGCGGGAGGCCCCCAAAGCCAGCCAAAGAACCATCAGCAACCTGCCGGCCGACCACGCCTCGCTGGTAAAGTGCTGGACAGAGGAGCCCCCTGCCGGCAGCAGCCGCCGGCGTTCCCGTTCCCGCTCCTCCGAGCCCTCGCGCCTGCTCACCACCGGGGAGGCCGAGCGGCTGAGGCTGCGGGAGCAGCTGGGCGCCTCCTCCCTTCTGGAGCTGGCCAACCAGCCGGAGGCCGGCGGCGTGGACCTGGCCGTGCTGGCTGACATCGCCCTGAAGATGCCCATTGGCCGCACCAAAGAGGATGCCGAGGACTCGGAGGGCACGGAGACCTCGGACGAGGCGGAGGAGCAGTCGCCCCCCCGCGCGCTGCCGGCGCCCCGGGACAGCAGCATTCTCCTGGAGCACAACTATGCCATGGCTGTGAGAGCGGTGCCGCCTGCTCCCCGCCGGGCAGCCAAGGCGGAGGACGAGGCCCTGGGCCCAGCCGAGCTGCTGCGGTTGGATCTCTTCGGCGAGCAGGTCGGGGAGGTGCTGGAGGCACCGGAGGAAGTGGTGGCGGAGGCCAGCGAGGCCAAGGCCGAGGCAGAGGTGGGCGTGCTGCTGGCCCTGGCTGGGGAGGACCGGGCCAGGAGGAAGCACCACCGGGACCAAGAGGAGGCATCGGACTCGCCAGCTTCGGAGCCCTGCCTCTCGGAGAGCGAGGAGGAGGAGAGCGAGGACGCTGACGCTGGGGAGACGCGCCGGCGGACGCTGCGCTCCCACTCGCACAAGCCCTGGCCCCAGCCCCTCCCCTCTTTCGAGACACGCAGCGAGTTCGAGCAGATGACCATCCTCTACGACATCTGGAACTCGGGCCTGGACGTGGAGGACATGCACTACCTGAAACTCACCTACGAGCGCCTGCTGCAGGAGGACAACAGCACCGACTGGCTCAACGACACCCACTGGGTGCACCACACCAATATCCTTTCTGGGAGCTCCTGTCCCACCCAGGGTGGGAGTGGGGACACGGGGCCTTCGTCTTGGAGGGGGTGCCAGCTCCTGTCCTGCCCAGGGCAGTGCTGGCTGGTTCCTGGCTAAGGAAGGGGGACACGGGGCCTTCGTCTTGGAGGGGGTGCCAGCTCCTGTCCTGCCCAGGGCAGTGCTGGCTGGTTCCTGGCTAAGGAAGGGGGACACGGGGCCTTCCCCTCTGTGGGGCGCTGGCTCCCATAGGGCCCCACAGTGTTAATGATCAGCTGAATGGCTGGTGTACTACAGATCGTGAGCCTGGTTTCTGCCCCACGACCTGAGGGGTGAGTACCCGTTTGCACCTGTTGGCACCCAGTGCAAGTGTGCCCCCTGGCTGCCAGCTCTGGAGATGTTGAAAGGCCCCTGGCTCCTGTCCCCTGGAGGGGATGAGGGGTCTGGACGTGTGGGTCTCTTCTAGCTGTCTTTCCTTAACCCCTGCCCCCACTCACCAACATTGCCAACCCCAAGCGGAAGCGGAAGTCGTCAGACCTGCGGGAGCACCAGACTGGCTGTGCCCGCAGCGAAGGCTACTACCCCATCAGCAAGAAGGAGAAGGACAAATACCTCGACGTGTGCCCTGTGACGGCACAGGCGCTGGAGGTGGTGGACACGCAGGTAGCACAGCGGCCCCGGAGGCCTGAGCCCTTAGCAGAGCTGGAGACACCCCAGCCGGGCCCTGCTCGCTGGGCCCACGGGCGCAGGATTGTTCCTGCCAGAGCTGGAGACACCCCAGCCGGGCCGTGCTCGCTGGGTCCAGGGGTGCAGGATTGTCCCTGCCAGAGCTGGAGACACCCCAGCCGGGCCATGCTCGCTGGGCCCACGGGCGCAGGATTGTCCCTACCAGAGCTGGAGACACCCCAGCCGGGCCCTGCTCGCTGGGCCCACGGGCGCAGGATTGTCCATGGCAGAGCTGGAGACACCCCAGCCAGGCCCTGCTCGCTGGGCCCACGGGCGCAGGATTGTCCCTGGCAGAGCTGGAGACACCCCAGCCGGGCCCTGCTCGCTGGGCCCACGGGCGCAGGATTGTCCCTGGCAGAGCTGGAGACACCCCAGCCGGGCCATGCTCACTGGGTCCAGGGGCGCAGGATTGTCCCTGGCAGAGCTGGAGACACTCCAGCCGGGCCCTGCTCGCTGGGCCCAGGGGCGCAGGATTGTCCCTGCCAGAGCTGGAGACACCCCAGCCGGGCCCTGCTCGCTGGGCCCACGGGCGCAGGATTGTCCCTGCCAGAGCTGGAGACACCCCAGCCGGGCCCTGCTCGCTGGGCCCACGGGCGCAGGATTGTCCCTGCCAGAGCTGGAGACACCCCAGCCGGGCCGTGCTCGCTGGGCCCACGGGCGCAGGATTGTCCCTGCCAGAGCTGGAGACACCCCAGCCGGGCCCATGTCGCCCATCCCCACCCAGGGCAGAATCGTTCCTGATGGCTTAGTCCCATGGAGGGAGTGGAGATGTGGGTGGGAGCATTACAGTGGTAGGAGATGTGATCCTTTCTGAGGTACAGATGCTCTAAAAGCCCCTCTCCCTCCATTTCCCAGGGCACCAACCGCATCCTCTCCGAGCGGAGATCGGAGCAGCGGCGCTTGCTCAGTGCCATTGGCTCCTCTGCTATCCTGGACAGCGACCTGCTGAAGCTCAATCAGCTGAAGGTAGGTGCCCAGTTCCGTGGATCCTTGCTGGGGCCTGTGGGGTAGGATCAGGGCAGAGAAGATCCTGCAGGGCACTGGCCTCAGTGCACCAGGGGGCGCTGTGCTGCAAGGGGCGGGGCGGGGGCCCAGCAGGGGGCGCTGTGCTGCAGGGAGCGGGGCGGGGGCTCAGCAGGGGGCGCTGTGCTGCAGGGAGCAGGGCGGGGGCTCAGCAGGGGGCGCTGTGCTGCAGGGAGCGGGGCGGGGGCCCAGCAGGGGGCGCTGTGCTGCAGGGAGCGGGGCGGGGGCCCAGCAGGGGGCGCTGTGCTGCAGGGGGCGGGGCGGGGGCCCAGCAGGGGGCGCTGTGCTGCAGGGGGCGGGGCGGGGGCCCAGCAGGGGGCGCTGTGCTGCAGGGGGCGGGGCGGGGGCCCAGCAGGGGGCGCTGTGCTGCAGGGGGCGGGGCGGGGGCCCAGCAGGGGGCGCTGTGCTGCAGGGGGCGGGGCGGGGGCCCAGCAGGGGGCGCTGTGCTGCAGGGAGCGGGGCGGGGGCCCGGCAGGGGGGTGCAGCGCTGCAGGGAGCGGGGCGGGGGCCCGGCAGGGGGCGCTGTGCTGCAGGGAGCGGGGCGGGGGCCCGGCAGGGGGCGCTGTGCTGCAGGGAGCAGGGCGGGGGCCCGGCAGGGGGCGCTGTGCTGCAGGGAGCAGGGCGGGGGCCCGGCAGGGGGCGCTGTGCTGCAGGGAGCGGGGCGGGGGCCCGGCAGGGGGCGCTGTGCTGCAGGGAGCGGGGCGGGGGCCCAGCAGGGGGCGCTGTGCTGCAGGGAGCGGGGCGAGGGCCCAGCAGGGGGCGCTGTGCTGCAGGGAGCGGGCGGGGGCTCAGCAGGGGGCGCTGTGCTGCAGGGGGCGGGGCGAGGGCCCAGCAGGGGGCGCTGTGCTGCAGGGAGCGGGGCGAGGGCCCAGCAGGGGGCGCTGTGCTGCAGGGGGGGGGCGGGGCGCGCTGGCGGGGCGGGGGGGGCCCAGCAGGGGGCGCTGCGCTGCAGGGGGCGGGGCGGGGGCCCAGCAGGGGGCGCTGTGCTGCAGGGGGCGGGGCGGGGGCTCAGTGCAGGGACACGGCTCCTTGCTGAGACCAGGGTGGTCCAGTCCCCGCAGTGCTGTAACCTCCGTTCCCCTGGCTCCAGTTCCGTAAGAAGAAGCTGCGCTTTGGCCGGAGCCGTATCCACGAGTGGGGCCTGTTTGCCATGGAGCCCATTGCCGCTGATGAGATGGTGATTGAGTATGTGGGGCAGAACATCCGGCAGGTGAGTCTGGGGCACAGCGGGGGCACTGCCCCTTGAGTGCCTGGCTGGGAGCGTGTGCGTGCGTGCGCGACGAGTGTCTGTTCCCCGACACTCCCTAGGGCAGGCTGCATCTCAGCGCTAAGAATGTTACGGAACTAGTTGACTATTCGATAAGGAAATGTTTATCGGGTAGTCGAGTCGAATAGTCGATTTCCTCTCCCCCTCGCCCCTTTGCTGTCTCTATCAGATAGAGGCAGCAAAGGGGTGAGAAGAGAGGGTACTTCAAAGTGGCAGCGCTGCACAGCTGATCCCGGGCTCTGCGTGGCACTGCCCTTTTGAAACACCGCGGTGCCGCCATACAGAGCCCGGGATCAGCTGGGGACTGCTTAGCTGACCCTGGGCTCCCTGTGGCATTTCAAAGCGGCAGCGCAGCGTGGAGCCTGGGGTCAGCTGGGGACTCCTTAGCTGACCCCAGGCTCCCTGTGGCATTTCAAAGCTGCAGCGCAGCGTGGAGCCTGGGGTCAGCTGGGGACTCCTTAGCTGACCCCAGGCTTCCTGTGGCATTTCAAAGCTGCAGCGCAGCGTGGAGCCTGGGGTCAGCTGGGGACTCCTTAGCTGACCCCAGGCTCCCTGTGGCATTTCAAAGCTGCAGCGCAGCGTGGAGCCTGGGGTCAGCTGGGGACTCCTTAGCTGACCCCAGGCTTCCTGTGGCATTTCAAAGCTGCAGCGCAGCGTGGAGCCTGGGGTCAGCTGGGGACTCCTTAGCTGACCCCAGGCTCCCTGTGGCATTTCAAAGAGGCCGCGCAGCGTGGAGCCTGGGGTCAGCAGGGGACTCTGAATCCCCGGCTCACCCCGGGCTCCATGCGGGTGCTTCTGTTTTGAAATGCATTTCAAAGGGTAAGCACCCTAGCGGAGCCTGGAGTCAGGTGGACTTCCCGCTGGGCCCAGGCGCACATGGAGTTCTGCATTCCTGCTTTGCAATGTACAAGAGGCCCAGCGGGGGCCCAGCGGCGGCTCGTGTACATTTCAAAGCCGGAATGCGGAAGTGCCTATCGACTAGATGGAAATTCCACTGACTGCTTGACTAGTAAATTACTCGTTAGTCAACATCCTTACTCAGCACTCGGTCGGCCACCCGTGTGCAGTGTTACGAGGCTGTTCTCCGCCAGAGGAGCCCGTTGGTGTGCGCTGTTCCCCCATTCCTATGGGCGCAGTGGCAGGTTGCAAGGCAGTGCGTGGCCTGCTCCTTGGTGGCCTCACGCCTCTCCCCTGCCTGCAGGTGGTAGCTGACATGCGGGAGAAGCGCTATGTGCAGGAGGGCATCGGCAGCAGCTACCTGTTCCGCGTCGACCACGACACCATCATCGACGCCACCAAATGCGGCAACCTGGCCCGCTTCATCAACCACTGCTGCACGGTGAGGGGGCGGGGCTGCTGGCATCTCCCCACAGGGGCTCGGAGGGGGCGGGGCAGCAGGTGTCTCTCCACAGGGGCACCCAGGGGCTTTCAGGGGATGGGGCTGCTGGCTTCTCCCCGCAGGGGCTCACAGGGGGCGGGGCTGCTGGCTTCTCCCTTCAGGGGACCTGTGGGCACAAGGAGGGGCCTCGGCTTGGCCCCACTTTACGGCTGGGGAAGCCCAGGCCCGGCGAGATGCAGCGACTGTTCACGCAGGGAGCCAGTGGCAGAGCTGGGATTGGTCCCCAGTCTCCTGGGTCCCTCCCTGCCATCCCCTGTGCACCTATGGCAGAGCTCGAGGGCCCTGGGGGTGGAGCTTGGGGAACCTGGCTGTCGCTCACCCCGCTCCCTGTGCCCCACAGCCCAACTGTTACGCCAAAGTGATCACCATCGAGGCGCAGAAGAAGATTGTCATCTATTCCAAGCAGCCCATCGGCGTCAACGAGGAGATCACCTACGACTACAAGTTCCCCATCGAGGAGAACAAGATTCCCTGCCTATGCGGCACGGAGAGCTGCCGCGGCACCCTGAACTGAGCGCCGTGTTTCTTGTCTTCCCTGCCCAGCTCCATGGGGCCTGCGGCCAGTCGGGCTCCGCCGGGATCCGCCCCCCCGGGGGAAGCCAGGTCCGGATTCAGGGTGCCTTTAGTGAGCCCCCTCTAGAGCCAGTGTTAGTGGCACTTTGCCATGAGCTGAGTTTGAAGCAGCTTTGCCCAGGCAAGACTCGCTCCTGCCCCATCCACGACTCCCTGCTTAGGACCAGGCCACGTGACCCAAATCCCCAGGATGCATTGGGTGCAGCAGAGCAGAGTGCATGCTGGGAACAGAGCGGCCCTCTGTCCAGCAGTGGGGAGTTCCTCTTTGCGTTTGTTCCCTGCCTCTGAAGAGCAATTCAGGTCCCTGCCTCCAGGGCCTCTCCGGCTTGATGGCCGCCTGTCAGCACTCAGTGTCGGGAAGGGAAGTGCCGCGTCTCGCCTTTGGTGTGACCATAGTAGGCAGACAGCTGAAAGGGCCAGCAATGTATCTGATCACCCTAAGGCGGCAGAGTCCAAGGCTTCCGGCCTGAAGCAGCCTCATGCCCTGCATCTGTTCTTGCTGCTCTCCCCATCCCTCCCCACACACCTGCCCTAGATAGCTCCCGAGCGCCCTCTACGCAGGAGGAGCATCTGTTTAGCATGGTTGGGTTTTTACTGCTCTGTTCTCCCGCAACAGGTGTCACACCTGATTCACTCCACTGTGAACACAGCCTCCACCCTTTGATTGCAGTGCCTGGCAAATTCCCACACCCCTTTAGCATTAAAGCCCTGGTATTTCTGTCCCCTCTTGGGGGAGAGAAATCTTTTCTTGTGGACAGAACAAAACAATACCCAGCCCCCTCATCAATCTAACAAAAGCAATCAGAGCACTTCATCTCCGTATCCTGCTGCCAATCAGTGTGTGCCCCCCACCCCTCCATATTAAAAAATAAAAACACCGATAATAATAAAGGGGCTGGATTCTCCTCTCGCTCACCCCGGTGTCGCTCGGGCAGAGCGTATCTCTAGTGTAAGCCGAGACCAGAATCAAAACCCCTGTTAATTTTTCTTTAGGAGAAGAAAGTTGTGTATATATTCCAGATGGACTGGCTGTTTCTTGTAGAAACACACAAAAGTTATTGGTATGTAAATATTCTTTTTATTATTTTCCCCTTCCTACTTCAAAGAAAAAAAAAGGGTTGTAAATACCAGTTCTCTTTTCCGCCTCGCCCCAGTTTATAATTTCCTTCAATGCAAAGTTTGCTTTATTATCCCTGGGATGAAAACAGAAAGCCCTGTATGGATGGGCACTGGAGAAAATACAGTTTGTTGAGTTGCTTTTTTCATATGGGAGTCGGTTCTGAAAGATGGGAAAACAGAAATCTGGCTTGTGGATAGGGAGCCAATCTTGCCCCAGCTTTTGTGGTGTCATTTGCAAGTCCCAACTGCCGCTAGTTGGGCTTGTGGCTTTGTTTTCGAAAGGTGACTGCTTTCGCTGGTGGAGTTTGTCAGTGGCGGGACTGTCTATGAGCTGTTTTGCCTTCAACTCTGTGCTGTGATTGAGACTGTGTTCCCATCGCAGTTACATTTCTGTTCATGTTGGTGAGCTTTGGGCCCTTTTGTCTCAAAGTGTAAATTGTTGCATCTGCCTTTCCGAGGTTTGGATTATCCGCCCCTACAGTTCCACCCCCAAACTCTCTTCTCATTTTAGTTTTGCATTCACCCTTTCAAGGTTCAGGTTATCCATGTATCCGCAAATTCTCTTCTGTCATCCACAGGGCCGAGCGAGATGTCAGTGCATTGCCCCTCCTATCCGGGACTGCAAGGTGTAAAGCCAGAGCTCAGCCAAATTGTAACCCTTTGCGCTGTTCTCCTTTGCCAGTGAAGTATCTGCTTTTCCAAAGTGGCTAGTGACTTCCGGGGTGGCTGGCTTGGTCGCACACGACTAGCTGGTGCCCAAGGGGCAGATGGTGAGTGTTTCCCGAAAGTGTCAGAGTGGGCATCCCAGAAATAGCAGTGACTGAAGAATCGAGGCTCCTCTTCCCTCCAGACTGCTTACAAAGCTTTGTCTTTAGCTCAAACCTTTCTCCCGATGACATCAGCAGGCCTCAGCATCTTGTGAGAGAGGCAGTTGGAAACCTTCCTGGCTCGGATTGGAAACTGCTTTGCCTCTACCCGTCCATCGCTGTGCTGCAAAATCACAGTGCTCAGTTTGGCAGGGCTGCCCCTGTGCCTTCTTTAGGGGAAGGGCTCATCTGAGATGAGTATTGGGAGAATCTTGGGGAAAATCCAAAGTGGCTCCGCTGAATTCTGCAGGCGCTGGCCAAATCCTGCTCCCCTTACACCGGTCGGAGCCTGGAGAGATGCCGTTAGTCACTCCACGCTTGCACACTGCTGGGGTCGGTGGAACTGATTGCAGATTCACACTGGCATCAACAGGCTCACTTTGGATTTAGCACTGGAGCAGAATCTGCCCCTTCCCGTACACATTGTGACCCCTTTATTTCTCGCTGAATCGTGACTCTGTGTTTCTTGTCCAAATCCACCCTAAGCACACAAAGACCCCAAAACCTGCCATTCCGCCTGTGCTCGCTATATAGAACACACCAGCCACGGGCTATAGACTCAACCCTCTTAACCCACTCAGCAGAAGCAGTGCAGTTTCCAGTGTGTATTTTTTAATTCAGCTTTAATACAGCGCTTAACTCCACCTCCTCCCCCAAGATTGTCTTGAAGATGTCTTTCCCTTGGGGTTAGGCGCATAGGAGACTAGGCCTGTTTTTAAAAATTGCACTCGAGCTGCAATGAAATCCTGTCTCTTCTGATGGGACTCTAAGCCAGAAAGCAATCTCTCTGGCACCTGCCATACAGCTTTGAATTCCCCCAAGTTGAAGCTGGTTTACTGATTTCACACCATCCAGTTCCTTGTTTTTTTTAATCACTTCTTTCTGCGATTTGTTGGTGACTTGCCTCATTTTCTCAGCGTTGATTTGGATCGCTGGGCTCACTTCTGGCTTTTCGTGTCGGTGCAATGTGTTTGCCATTTCAGCTCCACACGTGCGGGGGGGTGGAAGAGCCCCTCCTATCAGCTCAGGAAGCAAGATTTCAGCCCCACCCTCTGGAATACGCATACTCCTCAGGGCTTTTAAGCTAGTCTCTCCAACTTTCCAAAGATCGCATGGTCCCTTAGACTCAGTGGGATTTAAAGAGACCGGCTCAGAGCCTGTCAGCTCCCTAACTCCATTGACTTTGGTGGGTGTGGCCACAGCTCCTGTTTCTTGTTGGATCTCCTCATTCCCTGCATCTTTCCAAAGCAGACTAGGAGACGGAGCTTCAGTGGTAAATAGGAGTCCGGTTTTCACGTTCCCCTGGTTGGGTCGTCACACTGATGAGGATTAGGTGTGTGAAACATCACAGCTTTGCCTTTTGCTCCAGGAGGGAGAAAATCCATTTCAAACCCACTTGCTATGGGGAATATCTGTCCTTGTAGCTCCCATTCCGACTTTCGCCAGGCATGAATCACCAGGCCCATCTGATTGGTTTGTTTAGTCAGCGCCTCTTCTTGAACTAATTCCAAAGCCACAAACTTCCCCAAAGCCCCCAGACGCTCCCTTGAATGGAAAGCAATTCTAGCTCCTCTGATGGACTTTGATTTAGGAGTCATCCAGACCTGTGTCTTGTCCACATCCTAATGCACCAGACAGACGTCTGCTTGTTTGAACTGGGCAGCCTTGCATTCACATTAAGTAGGTCTCTTCACCGGGCAGCTTTCCTCTAAGATTTCTGTCCCTTCTTTGGGTGTTTGGATTTCTTGGTTGGGGGACGGTTCAGAATCTCTCTTCTCCCATCTCACCGAACCGTTGCTTTCATGAAAGTAACCCCAGAAGTGGGGCACAGAGAATAGCCAAAACCAGACCTGGGTGCAAAGCAAATTCCAACAATCTGTCAAACGTGTTTCTGAGCCGAGAGAAACCAGGTCAGAAACGCCAGTGGGAGAAAAGATCACCCCACGAATCCATGTTGGCCAGCTCCCCTCAGAACCGACTCCTGGAACTCAAGGGGAGGTCAAAAAACACCCTCCAGTTCTCCCTCTTTGTGCATGTTGTCAAAGATCTCTCCAGCTGGGGGAGCCGAGCTACCTTTCTTGTCCAGCAGCTGGTTCCGAGGTTGGCGTGTTTGGCGCAGAGGGAAAAGAAAACAGACACGTTTCCCTGTCCCCATCTTCACCAAGAGATGCCCACCTGCCCCTCTCTTTAATTTGCTCTCCTTGGTTTCCTACTGTACATATGTTAATACGTTGTGGATTCAATACTTGGTGCCAGATAGCACATTTTTATAAATGTCATTAAACTTTTATTGTAAAAAAAAAAAAAAAATACAGACACCCAACCGGGTTATTTATATTTGGTCTTACCGTGGTTGTGTGACTTACGTTTTCACGTTTCTCTCTCCCACTGCCATCTGCGAGAGACACAGACGCAGCCTGTGGGCTTGGCTGGTTTCCAATCTCAACTCCGGTCTGGCTGGCTCAGGTGGGGACTGGGGCGTTTTCCCGCTAGGGCAGGGTGGACCTGATCCAGTGTTCCAGGCAAGTTGATCCGGCTGCTCCCCTGGGCCCCAGGCCAGTCAGGTCCTGTGGGAGGAGTGCAAAGTCTCCTCCGTCTCCCCCCCCCCCCCCGCCCTGCAATGGGTGCTGCTCCTGGCATGGTGGAGGAGACTTGTCGTGCTCCCCAAGCCCTAATTGGCCTGGGGGGGAGGGACGCAAAGTCTCCCGCCCTGCAAGGGGCTCAGCCCTTGGCTGCTGCTCAGCGGGCGGGTGACTCTAAGCTGGTGCTCCCTTGCAGGGCAGGGGCAGAGAATGAGACCTCATGTGTTGACCTGGGGGCAGCAGGCGGGAGTACGCAAAGCCGCCTCCTGCTGCCAGGGGCACCTAGAGGGAACTGCCAGCTATTCTGAACAGCTGGTTGTTTTTCCTGGGGTGGGGGAGGCAGAGACTTTGCATGCTCCCCCACCCCCAGCCCAGTCGGGGTCTTTGTGTGGAGAAGTGTCTTGGCCGAGGCCCCACCCTTTCCAGGGCAGCCGGGGGCCACTTCATCCTTTTCTGAAGGGACCTCTGGTCAAAAATGACTGGCCACACCTGCTCTGCGGAGTGCCAGCTCTGATCCAGCCCTGCAGCAGGGGCCTGGCTGGCTCGGGGGCCGGAATGGGGCTGGGGCCTTTCTAGAGGTGAGTGGCAACTGGGTGGGGAACCGGCTGACTTGGAAGTGGGGAATGGGCTATGGGTCCTTTCTGCGCAGGGCAGCACTGGCTCTGAGCAGGGCCGCAGGGCCTTTCCCCTTTAGGGGGGTGATCCAAGAATGGGGGGCTGGCTGCCTGGGGGGGGGAGCAGGACAGGGGCCTCTGGCTCAGAGCTGGGGCGGGTGGGGGAGCTGGGCTGTTTGCAAGTGAAAGTGTCGGTGTGAAAGAGGAACCCGGGGGTCTGGTCACACTCTCCTTGCGTCACCTCCGGTGGGGGAGCAGTGCCGGCGGGTGAGGTAAGACTCCACCCGCAGCTGCTCAGAGACCCCTGTGTCGGTGGCGCTGGGGGGCATTGGGGGGGTGAACCCCCCTGAAATGAGTGCACCCAGCGCTGAAGAGCCTCCTTTTCCCTGCACGGGGAGGGGAGGGGGGGGAGTGGGAAGCAGAGCTAGAGAAGTGATGATTCCCCTTTCTTCGGCTCCGGCGCGACCACAGCTGGGGTGTTGGGTCCGGGTCCGGGCCCCCCGCTGCACAAAGGACGTGGGCGCCTTGGAGAGGGGCCTGCGGCGGGCGCCCGAAGTGATGCAGGGGCTGGAGCACTTGACCTACGAGGTGAGGCTGCGGGATTGGGGCTTGTTCAGGCTGCGGCAGAGCAGAGCGAGGGGGGATCCGAGAGCAGCCTCCAGCTCCCTGCAGGGGGTCCAGAGAGGCTGTTCTCAGGGGGGCAGGAGGAGCAACGTCGCAGTGGGGGAGGTGTGGGGGGGAGATTAGGACCAACTTTCCCTAGGGGGTGGGGAAGCGCTGGGCTGGGTTCCCTGGGGGGGGGTGTCTCCATCCCTAGGGGTGTTTCAGTCCCGGCCTCACGAAGCCCTGGCTGGGATGGGGAGTTGGGGGGGGGGGGCTGTGAGTCTGTTACAGCGGGGGGGGGGGGAGAGAGAGCCAGGACTCTGGTTCTTGTCCCAGTTCTTGCAGGGCAGCGGGCTCTTGCTTCCCCCCGCCCCCCCCCCCCCAATGCTTTCCAAGCCCGTGGGGCTGGGCTGCTTCCCCGTGGCCGCCAGGGGGCGCTCGGTGCATTCCCACAGGCTGTCGCGGGCAGGAGGGGGGAGCAGCCCCCCCCCCCCGGGCCGGCGAGGTGCTGGGAACAGGGAAGTGGGTCTGCCTAGCGGAAAAGACCCGGCCTGTTACGTAGCTGAAGCAGGTGGAGGGGGGGGGGGGCGATCCCAGGCTCCTAGGTGGCGCCCCCCCCCCAGCCTGCGCGCCCCACATGGCTTGGGTCAGGGAGCAGACAAGGTGCAAGGGGCCTTTCTGCGGGGGGGGGGGGGGGAATGGGGCACTGGGGACCTGCCCTGCTGGAGGGGGTGGGTTCGACTCCAGCCCCAGGCGGTGGGGAGGGGTGCGCGGGGGAGGGGGGAAGCAGGTCCCCCCCAGCCTGAGGTCCCTTTGCCCCCACCTGTCCCAGCCGGGGAAGGCTGGCTCAGCTCCAGGGCCGTCAGAGGCCAGGGAGACGGGCCAAGCCAACTGAGGCGTCCCCGCCCCATCTCCCTTCCCGGAGCTGGGGGGAGGGCCCAGGAGTCCTGGCGCTCAGTCCCCCCCCGGCCCCCCCAGCCGGGCGAGAACCCGGGACCCCATGGTCTGCCGGGGCACTAGGACCCCGGGGGGCGGGGCCGGGGCGGGGCCGGGGCTGTCAGGCGCTGCGAGGGCATGGAGCGGCTCAGACCCGGAGGATGGCGCAGGAGGCAGGACACAGCGGAGGGCAGCCGCCCCGGGCCGAGCAGGTAACGCGGATCCCCGGGCCCCTCCCGCGCCACGGCGGGACCCCTGGGCTTGCAGCGGGGCACCCGGCCAGGCGCTTCCAGGACTCCTGGGTCCGGCCTGAGCTCCGAGAGGGGAGGGGGGCAGGTGGGTTGGAGCTGCGGCGGGAGCAGGACTCCTGGGTCCGGCCTGGGCTCCAGGGGGAGAGGGGGGCGGGTGGGGTGGCTGAGCCAGGACTCAGGAGGTCTGAGCTCCAGGAGGGGAGGGGGGGCTGGGGGGAGCAGGGGGCCAGGACCCGGGGGCTGGTCCCAGCTGGGCCCCCGTGGTTCTGGGGTGCAGGAGCTGGAGCGGATTCAGCACGGGAGAAGTTTTTCCATTCCCATCCCTGCTGTTAACCCCTTCCTGCCCTTCCACCGCAGCCTGCCCCCTCCCAGCCACCCCCACCAGACCCATCTTGCCCTGGGCCGGCCCCTGCGCTGGGGCTGGGACCCCCAGAATTGGGCAGCGTCTCGCCCTGGAGGGACCGGCACAGTCGGAGGTAGCATCGCCTGCCAGCCAGGCTGGGCTTGGGTCTGGGAGGGGTCACACCCATGCTTCAGGGCATCCCTCTGCCGGGATCAGGCAGCACATGGGTGTGGGGCACCCGCTGGGCCCATGGGTCTGAATGAAGGAGGGTGGGAGCCAGGACTCCTGGGTTCTCTCCCCAGTGCTGGGAGTGGAGTGAGGTCCAGTGGGTTGGTGGGGGGGGGGGGGGGGGGGGGGGGCTGACGGGGTAGGGAGCCAGGACTCCTGGGTTCTGTCCCAGCTCTGCAAGGGGCGTGGGATCTAGTGGTTAGAGCAGGGGTGCCCAAAGCCAGAGGTGTTTTTCTCTCTCTCCCGGAGGACTGACAGCCATACATGGCAGTGGGCGGTGGCCTTGGGTCAAGGGCAGAGCCGGTTCTAATCTCACGGCCAGGCCTGACCCACGCATCTTATCTCTGCTTCACCTTGGACACTCGCCTCTGAAGGGGGAGGGAGCACGAGGAGGCACCAGCCTAGGAAATCAGCTACTGTGGGTGGGGAGCTAACCAGGGGCAATAAGTGCATCGTGGTCATGGCTGGCCCAATGCCCCAGGGTGGCACTAGGGGGCGCTGTGGGGCAGGGAGCAGGGCAGGCCCCAGCAGGGGGTGCTCTCCCCTGGCAGGCAGGGCTGGCCCAGTGCCCCAGGGAGGCGCTAGAGGGCGCTGTGGGGCAGGGAGCAGGGCAGGCCCCAGCAGGGGGCGCTCTCCCCTGGCAGGCAGGGCTGGCCCAATGCCCCAGGGCAGCACTAGGGGGCGCTGTGGGGCAGGGAGCAGGGCAGGGCTCAGCAGGGGGCGCTCTCCCCTGGCAGGCAGGGCTGGCCCAGTTCCCCAGGGTGGCGCTAGGGGGCGCTGTGGGGCAGGAAGTGGGGCAGAGCCCAGCAGGGGGCGCTCTCCCCTGGCAGGCAGGGCTGGCCCAGTTCCCCAGGGTGGTGCTAGGGGGCGCTGTGGGGCAGGAAGTGGGGCAGAGCCCAGCAGGGGGTGCTCTCCCCTGGCAGGCAGGGCTGGCCCAGTCCCCTAGGGTGACGCTAGGGGCGCTGTGGGGCAGGAAGTGGGGCAGAGCCCAGCAGGGGGCGCTCTCCCCTGGCAGGCAGGGCTGGCCCAGTTCCCCAGGGCGGTGCTAGGGGGCGCTGTGGGGCAGGAAGTGGGGCAGAGCCCAGCAGGGGGCGCTCTCCCCTGGCAGGCAGGGCTGGCCCAGTCCCCTAGGGGGGCGCTGTGCTGCAGGGAGCTGCTTGGCCTGGGAGCTGAGCTGTGATTTTCCCGACAACAGAGGCCTCGCAGGACCAGACCCGTGTGTTCTGCCTGTTCCCACGCCCAGCCGACCTGCCCTGCGTGCGGGCGGCCTCCGAAGCAGGGCTGGGGAGCATCGTGCTCCCTGTCTCAGGGTCACCTGACAAGCACCCACACCTGACGGGCGCCCGCCTTGTTTCGGGGGCATGGGCCTGGCGCGGTGCAGCTGCTGGTTTGGTGTCGCCGCTGATCTGGGCTGTACGGGGGGAGGGGGACGCATGAGCCACCTCTAGACGGGATACCGGGCCGATGGGCCTATCAGGGCCAGATTCCACCCGTCCATTCTCAGCCCTGCTGGTGCCGTTCTGTCTCGACTCGCAGCCCCAGGGGCATGCTGTGAGGTTTGAAATGCCGGAGGGGGTGGCTCTCGCCTGGTCAGTGGCCTGAACTCTGTGCCAGTCTGGTGATCTGCCAACCCGCACCCCACACCTCAGCAATTATTGACACACAGGGAACGCATTGTCACAGTAGTTGTGACATGCCTTCCCACACCATGTTAGGTTAGCGGGTTGGGGAGGAGAGGGAGCTGGGAGCCAGGACAGCTAGGTTCTACCCCGGTCCTGGGTAGGAGAGGGCAGTGGGGCCTAGTGGTTACAGCAGGGGAAATTGGGAGCCAGGACTCCTGGGATCTCTCCCCTGCCCTGGAGGGAAAGTTGACTGTCATGAAGCATTCAGTCATTTCCTGAGCACAGACCTTGGCTAGTTGGGCTGCTTGGAAAGAGACGGGAAGAGGGGTTGTATCATTTATCCTGTGTCAGGGAAGCAGGAGGCGATCCCTCGATAAGGCCTGGGAAAGTTAGATGGGAACCAAGCTGGCCTGACAGCGCAGGTCAGGACTCCAGGGCTCTGCCACAGAATTCCTGAGACTTTGCCCAAGTCCTGGGTGAGCCATGAGCCTCAGTTTCCCCACTGGTAAAAGGGGGAGAATGTTCCTGGCTTTGGTTGGGCTGCGAGCCTTTCTGGATGGGGACTGGTTCCTATCGTGGGGCTGGGCAGTGCTTGGTACCACGGAACCCCCGAGAGTTAAGGTGCTAATACAGCACTAATGTGTCTCTGAGAGATGCCACAGCAAGGCCAGCCCTGCCTGCTAGGGGAGAGCGCCCCCTGCTGGGCCCTGCTCTGCTCCCTGCTCCACAGCGCCCCCTAGTATCGCCCTAGGGCACCGGGCCAGCCCTGCCTGCTAGGGGAGAGCGCCCCCTACTGGGCCTGCCCTGCTCCCTGCCCCACAGCGCCCCCTAGTATCGCCCTAGGGCACCGGGCCAGCCCTGCCTGCTAGGGGAGAGCGCCCCCTGCTGGGCCCTGCTCTGCTCCCTGCCCCACAGCGCCCCCTAGTATCGCCCTGGTGCACCGGGCCAGCCCTGCCTGCTACGGGAGAGCGCCCCCTGCTGGGCCCTGCTCTGCTCCCTGCTCCACAGCGCCCCCTAGTATCGCCCTAGGGCACCGGGCCAGCCCTGCCTGCTAGGGGAGAGCGCCCCCTACTGGGCCTGCCCTGCTCTCTGCCCCACAGCGCCCCCTAGTGCTGCCCTGGGGCACCGGGCTAGCCCTCCTGCCAGGGGAGAGCGCCCCCTGCTGGATACCTGTCTTTGCAGCACAGCGCCCCCAACAAAAGTGAACCAGAAACCCAGAAAGGGAAGCTCACAGAAAAGCAAAGGGACATGCCAACATCAGCCCCCACCTGCCCTTTAAAATAGCCCAGCTACTTAAGGCAGGAAATGCTCCCTCTTACCCATGGGGAGGCTGAGAAAGGAGCCATGTGGGCCGTTCCCCTGCGTAGCTGCGCCCCAGTGCTAGCTGAGCCATCCTGGGCAGCGTTATGTGCAGCTGTTCCCCAGCTGCCCCACCCCAGAGGTGGCCGCACTGATAAGGCCTTAGTTGGAGTTTTGTGTCCAGTTTTGAGCACCACATTTCAAGGAAGATGTGGAGAAATTGGAGAGGGTCCAGAGAAGAGCGACAAGAATGGTGAAAGTTCTAGAAAACGTGAGCTATGAAGGGAGGCTGAAGGAACTGGGCTTGTTTAGTTTGGAAAGGAGAAGACTGAGGTGGGACATGAGAGCTGTTTTTAAGTATTTAAAAGGGAGTCACAAGGAGGAGGGAGAAAAATTGTTCCCCTTGGCCTCTGAGGACAGGACGAGAAGCAAGAGGCTTAAAGTGCAGCAAGGGAGGTTTAGGTTGGACATTAGGAAAAACTTCCCGCCTGTCAGGGTGGTCAAACACTGGGATAAGTCACCGAAGGAGGTTGTGGAATCCCCATCCCTGGAGATATTTCAGAGCAGGCTGGACACAGGCCTGCCAGGGTGGTCTAGACGGTGCTGGGTCCTGCCGTGAGGGCAGGGGACTGGACTTGATGACCCTCGAGGTCCCTCCCCGTTCCAGTGTCTGTGACTCGGTCTCCGCACTGCTGGCAGCGCTGGCCTGAGGTATTCTGGCACCCCGGGCTGCCCCCAGGCGCACGGCGCATGCACGGCCCAGCTACAGCCGCTGGCGCGTAGCCTGGGGCCCGCCCCTAGGGCGCATGGCGCAAGCGCGGCCCAGTCCGGCCCGGCTGTCGCTCCTGGCGCGTGCGCTGGGCCGTGTAGGGTCCCGCGGCCGTGGGGGGAAGGGCGTTGCTGGCTGGTGCTGCGGGGATGCGGGCGGGTCGGGGACGCTGTGCACCCCTTACAGCTGCCATCAGGTGCCCCCATCGGTTGGCGCCCTGGGCACTGCCCGGCTCGCCCCTGCCTCCGTCCGGCCCTGCGCGAGGGCGAGTCGTCCCGCGGCAGCAGGCTGTGCGATTTGCTCTCGCCTATTGTTCATTGTGACGGGAGGCCTGGGTTGAGCCGCTGTCCATTCTAAGGCAGCGTTTCTTCCTGGTGGCTAAAAAAGCCGCCCAAGGACACAGACTTCCTTTTGTCTTGCTTTATTTCAGAGGGGAAATTGCTCTCCGCTCTCCCAGAAGCCACAATGCTGGGGTGGGACCAGGCATCCGTAGCCAAGCCGTTAATGACCACCTGGGAGTCCGCATTTACCAGAGCGGGGTCATTCAGACTGGGCGTAGGTGCGGCCTTGTGGGCCAGGCCACTGGGGGGCGGGGAGAGCGGCCGTCTGGGATCTCAGTGCGTGGGTCCGTCTCGAGGGAGCCCTGCATCTCCCAGGGAGCGAGGGGCTGATTGATTTGCAAGCGGTGCTGCTGACGGGGCCAGAGCGTGGCGTAAGCGAGCGCCGCCTTGGCTTATGGGGCCTCTGAAATGCAAAACCCAGCTCCATTCCAATGTCCTCAAGAAAGGGACCGCGGGGAAAACAGAAGATTCTCTCCAAATAGTCGCCCGGGTGGAGGTCTGACCGATCTATACCCCTCTGGCTCCGCAGACGCGCTTCCCTGGCTCTGATTGGCTCGTTATTGACGAGCGGCCAGGGCTGAGATAAAACCCAATAATTGCACTTGAGCATTTCGACAAGGACGTCTGTTCTCAGGTCCCAAGGCAGCGCTTGGTTGACCGGCTGCGCCTGGGAAAATTCGGCTGCTGCTTTGAGAGCTTATTCAAGGAACGAAATCGTCTCTCTGCCGATAACATCAGGAAACAATGAGGCCATGGCTGGCAATGCCGTCAAGCCACCCTGCCCAGCTTATAAGGGACTCGCCCTAGGGTGGCCTGGCGCGCGTCCAGCATTGGCTGGGAGTAGCGACGATCTGTGCTCTACAGTCCGGCACGCTCGGCCTTTGCTCCCGATTTCATTTGTCTTGCTGGCCAGTTTTCATTCTTCTTTTGAGCTGTGCACGCTAGACAATGGTGTGTGTTCATGCACGTACTAGTTTGTGCTTTGTGCACGCCGCGTGCGTCATGTGATTCGACTTTACCGGTGATCTTGGGTCAAGTGTGTTTTGAGAAGGATACATTTGTTTTAGCTTCCCTCCATCAGTTTCAGGAACCTGCTTGTAGTTTTATAGACCGGCAATACTATACAGGAACTCATTGCTTCCGAGCAAAACTGAAAATGGAATAAACACTTGTAAATAGATGTTATTTATTGGCTGGATAAACATTGTATTCCCTAACAACAGTAAACAAATGTTTTTCATTCCTCCATGTGCAAAGAAGGATAATTTCCCTTGTTTATGGTGTAAAATCATGTCATAGTCTCCCTTGTGAGAACGTAGAACAGTACTTTCACAGAGATATCCTGGTAAAATAACACAGGTTTTCAGCATGGTGAAATAACACTGGTATTTTTATTTCAATCTATAAAATTACTAGCAGAGGTACCCTGCATTGTTCGGGTCTTTAACTCAAATTATATTTTAAATCAAAGGGAAGTGTACACGCTTTATAGAAATTACTGTATTTCCCCAAAACACAGTGTCATTTTTATGATCATTTTTATTTCAGATTTAAAAAAAAGGATTGTTAAGCTTTGTCCATTTAGTTGTTAGTGATTTTTTTAAAAAAAATGGGAATTCTGTTGTATTTTTTTCTTCATCCCTATAAACTCTTTATCTTTCGTTGTGTTTTAATAGAATCAATTTAGTTTCCAGTGACATTGTCTTCTCCTTTTCAAACCTTAAGCGCTGATGGCGCTAGGCCGAAACAGAGCGCCGCTCCAAACATGTCTGTTTTATCTATTTTCTTTGTGGTTTATTGAACAGCAATTCTTTTCCAGATTCAGCCTGTTTTTCTGGTGTCAGAGGGGTAGCGTTGTTAGTCTGTAACTTTAAAAACAACCAGATCCTCTGAGGAAGTGGGGTTTGCCCACAAAAGCTCATGACACTGTGCATTTCTGTTGGTCTCTAAAACAGCACAGAATTGTTGTCGCTTATTTTTCTGGTTCATCTGGGTCCACGCTCTTTGAACCAGTGCTCAGTTCCGTGTCACTTGTGATGACTGTACTTGCTCTGGGGATGCGATCTCTTTTCCGTTCGGTTTGACGAGAAGCTATCCCGTTGCAGGCACATCCCTCTTTCCTTGGCACAGCCAAACTCGTACGTTGCTGTAAATTGTGCTAACAGGAAGCTGCCTACCGAGTTGGGTGTTCCTAGCTCGCACTGCTTAGCAGGAGTCCTTGAACACACCGACAAACTCTGTAAAATATTCGAGCAGATACAATGCAATGTATTTATTATATAGTTTATTCAGCATAACCGCTCATAAAAACAAAGCAAAGCAATTCCTTGAACAAGTGCAACCCACATACAATTGTGCCGCTAACGGAGTTTTAAACCCCCAGGGCCTTTCTCAAGCTACATCCCGGATGAGAGTCCTGGTGGTAGAAATAATTTTGTGGGGAGTTTTTTTAGTCCCACGGGGTCCTGGCTGGCGGATTTTTCTGCTTTGGCCACGTTGCCTTTGTACAGCTGCCAATACAAAACCGTTGTGGCGGCAGGTCCCGTGTCCTCGCTGTGAAAGTAACGAAGCACAATCCGGCCCGGCGTGCTGTCCCCGCCCTGCGAGCTCCACCCCCCGCCTGACCCTGCTCTGTCTCCCTTCTCCCACAGGACCCCATGGAGCTGGGCCAGGCCCGGCAGGTCTATCTGGTGACGGGCGGCTGCGGGTTCCTGGGTTCCCACCTGGTGCGGATGCTGGTGGAACGGTCGCCCAACGTGGCCCAAGTGCGCGTCTTCGATCTGCAGCTGGATCCAGCCTTGGGACAGCTGGGGACAGGTGAGGTGCAGGGGCCCCTCCCGCAGGGCTGCAGGCCCCCACGGACACGAGGGAAACTGAGGCAGGCATGGGCTTCCGGAAGATACTGCAGCAGCTCCCTGCTCCGTCCTTTCTCTGCCCCTCTAGACTGGGAGGGGGAGGGCGCGACTCTTGAGTATTGGGGCGGGGGAGAGGTTGCAAAGTTGGCCTTAACTCAGCCCTATCCCTGGCTAGCAGGTGCCCTGCAGGGTTGTGTGTGTGCAGGGCTGTGTATTCCACCCTCTGTGCAGGACACTCTGGGGCCTGCTGTGACCTTTCTGCCGCTCTCCCCTCCCCTGGGGCTTCCCCCTCAGCTGCGGCAAACCTGCCTTCCCCACGCCCAGATCCAGCCAGGCCAGGCCGGAGTGAGTCACGTCTCCCGTGCGAAGCTGGCTGGACAGTGCCCTGGCTGACGTGTCCGCGTTCCGGGAGGCCCTGTGGCCTCTGTTCCCTATAGCCCAGCTGTTCGTGCTACCCCTCTGAGCCGTGGCTCCAGCTCCCGGCCGGCTCAGCGGGACGCTGTCCTCGCCAAGGAGGGCATCCAAGTTGGGAACGCTGCTCCCTCCCAAGCCGTCCTGTGAGTGCCTAAGGATCTGAGCCGCCGGTGTGGCAAATAGCTCCACACCTGGGCCTTTGTCCCAGCTCCTTGCCGCTGCCTCCATCCCGGAACCGCTCTCTCCCCTTTGCTCTCTGACCCCACTGGGGCACAGGGGAGCCTGCGCCCAGGAGGAGCTGAGCGGTGGTGTCAGCGGTGGGATCCGCAGTGTCAGCGGTGGGATCCGCCCCTAGGCACTGGCCGGGCGACGGCTTTCCTCCCAACGTTCTACCGCAGAGTTTGCTCCTTGTGCCCTCCCCCTTTGGGCAGCCGATGAGCGATCCCCTCTGTTCCGGGCGAGCCATTTCATCCAGCATTTTGCCCACCTGTGTCCTGTTTTCCTACGACGGCTGCACCAGGGATGGTGGCTGACGCAGGCAGCCCCCGTCCAAGGGATCTTGGACCATACCCAGTTTGGAATGACTCAAATCCTGTTTTTGGGTGCCTGACCCGGCCTGCTACCCCATCATCTCCCACGGCTTCCTGCCCAGCTGCGGTTTACGCCCGTGGGATGGGGCTGGGAGAGTCGCTCCCACCCGGCCGGGCTACACGAATCCTCCCGCCAACTCCTGCGCCTGGAGATATTCTGCTGCCGGGGGAGCCCCTTGTACCACGCCAATCCAGACGGACGCAGCCAGGCCATGTGGAACGTCGCCTGTATCAACAGCGGCCATCCGGTCGTCTGTCGTTATCACGCGGGGACCAAGGAGGGTGTGAGAGCGCAGAGCTGGGCTGAGCAGAGTCCCAGCACAGGACTTCTCTCTGGCATCTGTGCCCTCTTCACCCTCCCCTTAAACTGGAACAATCAGCTGGGACCTCTCCCACCTCCCTCCTTGCTTTTCCAACTCCCTGCGCCCCCAGCCCGCCCCCCGTTCTGCAGGGGGAGAGCAGGACTTAGACACCTTTCTCCTGCTGCTGTTTTTACTGCTGCACGTCACTTCTTGCCAATGCTCCGGAGGCATTGAGGATCCCACTACTGCCACCATCTGTCCCAGAGCTATACCCCAGTTTTTAAATAGCCGCTTGGCGGGACCTTGTAAGTGGGCCAGACCCCAAAGGGGAACCACTCTTCCTTCGGGGGGTCCCTGCAGCCTCCCTGCCTCTGAGACAAAGTGTCTGGGCTCCGACCCCCCTGCTTTGCCCCATAAGCTCTACCCAGCGAATCCAACTCAGACTTGTCTGAGACTTGTCCATGCTGCAGTCCCAGTGCACCCGGGCAGCGCCGGCAGGGACCCTGGCCTGCCTTTCCCCCACAATGCTGGGTTTATTGCACCCCTGGCCCCGACTTTGCCCAGAGCTACCAGCTTTAAGGCATCATGTGGGTCTTGCTCCCGCGCCCTGGCGAGTCCCCCGACTTCAACCTCTGCTGCTCCTCGCTCAGGCCTTCGTTCTCCAGGCAGGGCCAGGCTCAGCCTCCCCTTCCCCACACTCGTGGACTCACACACGTGGATGCACTCACCCACGCAGACCCCACACACATGTGGACACACACACACAGACTTGGACGCACACACGCACGCAGACCCCCACACACATGGACACACACACGCACGTACGCAGACACCCCCCCACACACATGGACACACGCGGATGCACGCACGCACGCATGCAGACACACACCCACGCACACATGTGGACATACGCACGCGCATACGTGGATGCACGCACACAGGCACCCCCCGCACACACGTGGACACACACGTACACACACGCGGATGCACACACGCACGCATGCAGGCACACACCCACACACACACGTGGACATACACACGCACGCACATACGTGGACGCATGCACACAGGCACCCCCGCACACACGTGGACACACACACATACGCACACACACGCGGATGCACACATGCACGCATGCAGACACACACCCACACACGTGGACATACACACGCACGCACATACGTGGATGCACGCACACAGGCACCCCCCGCACACACGTGGACACACACACGTACACACACACGCGGATGCACACACGCACGCATGCAGACACACACCCACACACACACGTGGACATACACACGCATGCACATACGTGGATGCACGCACACAGGCACCCCCCGCACACACGTGGACACACACACGTACGCACACACGCGGATGCACACACGCACGCACGCAGACACACGAGCTGAAGGAAATCACATGCTTTCTCATCCCAGCAGGGCTCCTGTGGAGGGCTGGGGTTGCAGCTGGCGATGGGGGAGGCATCCCTCCCAGAGAGATCAGAGGGCTGGGGGGGGCTGTAACTCTAGCTGCCGGCGCGGGGGGTGAAGACAAACCAATTGTGGTGCTGTGTGTGCTGTGTGCGCGTGAGGGACGCGTGGGTGGGGAGGCGCCTCTTAGTCACCAGGGAGGGAATGAACCAGGTGCCCTGCCTCTCAGTGCCAGTGCTCACGCCGCTCGACCCTGGGAGGCCTGGCCTGGGTTCTCTCTGGGGCTCTGGGAGGGCAGTGGGGTGTAGTGGTTAGAGCAGGGGGGCTGGGAGCCAGGACTCCGGGGCTCTCTGGGGCTCTGGGAGGGCAGTGGGGTGTAGTGGTTAGCACAGGGGGGCTGGGAGCCAGGACTCCGGGGCTCTCTGGGGCTCTGGGAGGGCAGTGGGGTGTAGTGGTTAGCACAGGGGGGCCGGGAGCCAGGACTCCGGGGCTCTGGGAGGGCAGTGGGGTGTAGTGGTTACAGTGTCTGTTTTCCAGCTGCACTCATGCTGTGTGGCGAGTTCTTGGCTCGTGCCTGGCCTGGCTGAGCAGAAACGGCTCCCGAGCCTCGTCAGTGAGCTGGAGGCAGGAGCAGCAGTAATTGGCCCTTGTGCCTGCTGGGCCCTGATCCTTGTGGTCTCGGGCCAGGCTCTGGGCTTGTTCCCCTTGGGCACTGCCCCCCGCCGCCTAACCCAGCAGTGACCTGGCGCTGGAATCTGCTCCTCCCTCCCGGCCAGACAGGCAGCCTGAACCACACCAGCAAAGCCTGCTGTGCAGATGGGGCTGGGGGCGGGAGTGGGGGGCACCGGCAGGGCTGGGGGCAGGAGTGAGGGGCACCGGCAGGCCTGGGGGCAGGAGTGGGGGGCACCGGCAGGGCTGGGGGCAGGGCTGGGGGCAGGAGTGAGGGGCACCAGCAGGCCTGGGGGCAGGAGTGGGGGGCACCGGCAGGCCTGGGGGCAGGGCTGGGGGCCGGCCTGGGGGCAGGAGTGGGGGGCACCGGCAGGGCTGTGAACGAACGTTCCTTGCTGGCGCCCGGGGTCCATAACTCAGGGCTCTGGTTTAGCTGCCTGGAGAGTTTCCATCGGATTCCTGAGCAGAGCCAAGCAAACGGGGAATCGAGTGTTTTCCAAATAGCGATAGTTGACAAATCACCTTTCAGCTGGGCCTTGGCTCCTATCTCCTCCCCCCCCCCCCCCCCCGAGCCGGCCCGGCCCTGGGGCTGGAGGGGACACACCCCGGGGCCAATTCCCGCACCCCCAGCTGCTGGCTTGTGTCGGAAAATGTGGTTCAGGGCCCGAGGAAAAGTTTCCTCCTGCCCAGGGCCAGGAAATAGCTGGAAGGCAGCAGGGACTCAGACACAGGGAGGGAAGAGGGGTCAGGTGGTAGGAAGGGGGGGGGGCTGGGAATCCTGGCGCATCTGGCAGGAAAAGGACGGGGGGGGGGAGGCAGGAGACAAAAAAGCAGTAAAAGATCTGGGCCCACGGCCCCCCCAGTGCCAGGGAGAGAACCCAGGAGTCCTGGCTCCCACCCCCCTGCTCTAACCACTAGCCCCCACTCCCCTCCCAGGGCCAGGGAAAGAACCCGGGAGTCCTGCCTCCCAGCCCTCTTCTGCTCTAACCACTAGCCCGCACTCCCCTCCCAGGGCCGGGAGAGAGCCCAGGAGTCCTGGCTCCCAGCCCCCTGCTCTAACCACTAGCCCGCACTCCCCTCCCAGGGCCGGGAGAGAGCCCAGGAGTCCTGGCTCCCAGCCCCCTGCTCTAACCACTAGCCCGCACTCCCCTCCCAGGGCCGGGAGAGAGCCCAGGAGTCCTGGCTCCCAGCCCCCACGGTTCCAGCCCTGTGTCTCTGTTTCAGAGAAGGTGGCAGTGACGTTGATCCAAGGGGACGTCAGCAGCCCCACGGACGTGGGGGCCGCAGTGGAGGGGGCCGACGTGGTGATCCACACAGCCAGCTTGGTGGATGTGTGGGGCAGGGTC
The DNA here is from genome assembly GCF_052426305.1 of Pelodiscus sinensis. Classification (NCBI taxonomy): domain Eukaryota; kingdom Metazoa; phylum Chordata; order Testudines; family Trionychidae; genus Pelodiscus; species Pelodiscus sinensis. The sequence continues at coordinate 134,228,297 of NC_143056.1, read as the reverse complement.
CCGCCCGAGAAGATCACGGAGGTGAACGTGCACGGTAGGGAAAGTGGCTGGGTGTGGGGCACAGCGCTGCACTAGGGGGCGCTGCGGTGCAGGAAGCATCCTGAAGGCGAGCACCCCCTGGGGGCTCCGCCTGGGGCTGCAGGATTTGTGTCCCTCCCCCCCCGAGCGGGCGTCTCCGCTCTCGGCTCGGGTCGCCTGGCTGGCTCCCAGGTTTCTGCTGGGAAAGCCCCGAGCTTCGGAAAAACCCTTCGCCGCTGAGAGGGAAGCGGCGGCAGGTGACGGCTCTGGCAGCTGGGTACCAGGCCTAAGTCATGGCACCGGGGGGTGGGGGAGGCTAGTGAACCCGGGGTCCTGGCAGCCTCGGCCTGGCTCCCGGCCCCAGCATCTGCTGCGCCGCAGGAACAGAGAACGATTCCCCAGCTGGATCGTTTAGTGACAGAGGGGAAACTGAGGCACGGAGCTGGGGTAGAACCTGGAGCTCCGGCTCCCGGCCGCTCCGGACCCTGGGGCGGGGTGGGGGTGCGGAGGAGAAGGCTCTCACCCCAGCAGGGGTGGGGGCGCCCGGCTAGGAGACTGACCCCATGTTTCCCGCTCCCCCCGACCCTGCCTCTAGGGACCAGGAATGTGATTGACGCCTGCATTGAGCACCGGGTCCAGTATCTCATCTACACCAGCAGCATGGAGGTTGTGGGGCCCAACACCAAGGGGGATCCCTTCTACAGGTACCGGGCTCCTAACCACTAGGCTCCCCTGCCCTGCCAGAGCTGGGGAGAGAACCCAGGCCTCCTAGGAGTTAACCTCCCTCATTCCTCACCCCTCCCTGCCTGCGGTCTCTGGCTGCCACCCAACCTCAGCTGTCGGCCGCCCCACCCAGGGGTTCCCTCAGGTTTCCCACCCTGTCCCCACAGCAACCACCGCACAAAACAAACACTCTGCTGGCAGTGGCCGCTTTTCCAGCCGTGACATCCTTTGTGGCTGGCTTGGACGTCTGGGTTCCTGTCCCCAACCCCCCCCGCCCCCCCCTCCCCGCACGACATCTGCCTGCCATCCCCAGTGCCTGGGTCCCCTTTTCGTTTCCTGCCACTTTCGACAGGACAAGCAGCGGGGATTTGGTATGGTTTTCCTTCCTTGTGTGAGCATGGCCCCCTCCAGATTGTGTGTGGGGGGGGGGAGGTTTGATTCAGCGCTGGTTGGGGGTTCCTTCAATATCCCTCCATTGCTTGGGGCCGGCTGGGTGACAGGGAGAGGCTGGGAAGCTGACAATGAGGTGGTGGGATCCTTGCAGAGGGAGAAGGGTTTCAGGGGAAGGAGTGGAGATTGCCCAAGCTCAGAGCAGAGCGATGGTGGGGGCGGTGGGATCACCACAGAAAGGGAGGGGCTTAGTGGAAGGCAGGGATTGCCAGAGTTCAGAGCAGAGGGATGGGGGAGAGGTGGGATTCTCAGCAGAGAGGGAGGCACTCAGTGGAAGGCAGGCATTGCCAGGGCGCTCAGCGCAGAGAGATGGTGGAGGCGGTGGGATCCAGGGCGCTCAGCGCAGAGAGGCGGTGGGATCCTGGGCGCTCAACGCAGAGAGATGGTGGAGGCGGTGGGATCCTGGGCGATCAGCGCAGAGAGATGGTGGAGGCGGTGGGATCCTGGGCGCTCAGCGCAGAGAGATGGTGGAGGCGGTGGGATCCTGGGCGCTCAGCGCAGAGAGATGGTGGAGGCGGTGGGATCCTGGGCGCTCAGCGCAGAGAGATGGTGGAGGCGGTGGGATCCTGGGCGCTCAGCGCAGAGAGATGGTGGAGGCGGTGGGATCCTGGGCGCTCAGCGCAGAGAGATGGTGGAGGCGGTGGGATCCTGGGCGCTCAGCGCAGAGAGATGGTGGAGGCGGTGGGATCCTGGTGAGGAGATGGGAAGGGAAAAAGTGGCCCTGCCCCTTAGCGCCCACCTCTCACCCGTTGCAGGGGGAACGAGGACTCGGCCTATGACGCCCTGCACGAGCAGCCGTACCCCCTGAGCAAGGCGCGGGCTGAGCACATGGTGATCGAGGCCAATGGGACGCCTGTAAGTAGCTCCCAGCCCCGGGCCTGCCCCTGGGGTGGACAATGGGACATGGGCATTCGAGGGAGCTCTGCAGCCCCTTCCCCACAACCCCGCAGGAGGGAGGAAACGGGACCCAGGCGCCCGGGCCGGCATCACGCACAACACCCAGGTTCCAGGGCGCGAGGGGTTGGGACCCAGGCACCCGGGAGCTCACCCCCGTGTCTGCCCACAGCTGGGGGGCGGCCGGTGCCTGGTGACCTGCGCCCTGCGCCCCACGGGCATCTATGGGGAGAAGCATCCGCTGATGAAGGAATTCTACGAGAAAGGGCTGCAGACGGGACGCAGGCTGCTCCGGGCCATCCCTGTCAGCACCGAGCACGGCCGGGTCTACGTGGGTGAGTGACAGCACGGCGCCCCTCGCTCCTGCCCCCAGCCCTGCCACTGCCCCTCGGTCCCGCCCCCGCCCCTGGCTCCCGCCCCCCGCCCCTGGCTCCCGCCCCCCGCCCCTGGCTCCCGCCCCTCGCTCCCGCCCCCAGCCCCTCGCTCCTGCCCCCAGCCCCTCGCTCCTGCCCCCAGCCCTGCCCCCAGCCCCTCGCTCCTGCCCCCAGCCCCTCGCTCCTGCCCCCAGCCCCTGGCTCCCGCCCCTCGCTCCCACCCCCAGCCCCTCGCTCCCGCCCCCAGCCCCTCGCTCCTGCCCCCAGCCCTGCCACTGCCCCTCGCTCCTGCCCCCAGCCCCTCGCTCCTGCCCCCAGCCCTGCCACTGCCCCTCGCTCCTGCCCCCAGCCCTGCCCCTCGCTCCTGGCTCCCACTCCCAGCCCTGCCACCGCCCCTCGCTCCCGCCCCCAGCCCTGCCCCTCACTGCCACCCCCTCTCCTGCCCCCAGCTCTGCCAGCTCAGCCCTGCCCCCCACAGCCCTGCCGGTGCCCCTCATTCCCACACTACAGCCCCTGCCAACCCAGAACCCCTCTCCCCGCCAGACACAGCTCTGTGAATAGTCCCCTCTCCCCATCAGGCACAGTGTAGTTTGTGTGTCTCTCTCTAGGGAGAGTGAAAAAATGGAGCTTGGTCTGTAGGCTGGAGTGTGTGTGTGTGTGTGTGTGTGTGTGTGTGTGTGTGTGTGTGTGTGTGTGTGTGTGTGTGTGTGCGTGTGTGCGCGCGCGTGGCGCTGCCCCCTACTGGAGGGGATCGGGGCTGTCTGTGTGTGTGTGTGTGTGTGTGTGTGTGTGTGTGTGTGCGTGGCACTGCCCCCTACTGGAGGGGATCGGGGCTGTCTGTGTGTGTGTGTGTGTGTGTGTGTGCGCGTGGCACTGCCCCCTACTGGAGGGGATCGGGGCTGTCTGTGTGCGTGCGTGTGTGTGAGCGATGTCACCATGGAGCGGCTGCACTCACAGGCAGGATCTGCGTCCTGGCCGGGAGGCTTGTCCCCGGGGGGTGGGTGGCGAGACCAGGGCCAGGAGTTCGATCCCCGTCTCCCCGCAGGCAACGTGGCCTGGATGCACGTGCTGGTGGCGCGGCGGATGCAGGCGGCCCCGGCGGCCATCGGGGGCCAGATCTACTTCTGCTACGACGCCTCCCCCTACAAGAGCTACGAGGACTTTAACATGGAGATCCTGGGCTCCTGCGGCTTCCGGCTCCTGGGCTCCCGGCCCGTCGTGCCCTACTGGCTCCTGCGCTGCCTGGCCCTGGTGAACGTTCTCCTCCGCCGCCTCCTCCAGCCCTTCTGCTCCTACGCCCCCCTGCTCAACCCCTACACCCTGGCCGTGGCCAGCACCACCTTCACGGTGCAGACGGACAAGGCCCAGCGCCACTTCGGCTACCAGCCCCTCTACACCTGGGAGGAGTGCCGCGCCCGCACCGTGGCCTGGATCCAGGAGGTGGACGCCCAGAGAGAGGCAGGGAAGTAGGGCGGGCAGGAGCCAGAGCTGGAGCCGGATCCGAGCGGCGGTCTGGGCAGCCGGGTTTTGGTTCCAGCCCTGCAATAAATCCAGTTCCGGACAGAGGGATCCAGAGCTGGGTGTGGTGGAGCACTGAATCCAGATCCGGGTTTTGGCTCCAGCCCAGGAGGGACAGAGCAAGGGATGTGGGACTCCGGGTCCTCCCTCCTTTGCTTGGATCTTACCTGCACCCTTCCAGGGAATCAGGCTCCGTGGAGTTGGAATCCGGATCTGGGTCTTGCTTCCAAGTTGTGTCCCTCAGTTCAGGGGAATGTGCCAGTCCAGGTCTTGGCTCATTCCAGCACGTGGTGGATTTAGTTAGGTTGGGATCCGTATCCGCGTTTCGCTCCTGGAGTCCAGGTTTTGCTTCCACCCCACGTGCATTCCAGCAGACAATCCCTCTCCACTTGCAAATGGATCCAGATCCGGATTTTGTTACCATCCTTGTGCATTGGACTCTCTGCTACCATCTAATGCTCCCCGTGCACACCTGGGGAGGAACCAGCTCTGTGGTTAAGGAATGGGGACCCAGAGTTCCTCTCCAGCCCTATGTCATCTCAGAGGAGAGTCAGACAGCGGGACCCAGATCCTATTCAAGAAATCTGGGTCCCGGATTTTCCATCCACCCCGGAGCCAGACCCACCCAGAGCCAGCTTGCTCCTATAGGATCCAGCTCCAGGTTCAATCCTCCCCTGTATCGCTCAGTGGATCAGACTCCAGATCCCTGTCATATGTGAATAATCCGGATGCAGGTTTTGCATCCCCTCAAGTGCATTAGTGCAGTGGATCCGGGTCAATAGAAATCCGGATCCAGGTTTTGCACCCACCCAGATGCATTAGTGCAGTGGATCCGGGTCAATAGAAATCCAGATGCAGGTTTTGCACCCACCCAGGTGCATTAGTGCAGTGGATCCGGGTCAATAGAAATCCGGATCCAGGTTTTGCACCCACCCAGATGCATTAGTGCAGTGGATCCGGGTCAATAGAAATCCGGACCCAGGTTTTGCACCCACCCAGATGCATTAGTGCAGTGGATCCGGGTCAATAGAAATCCGGATCCAGGTTTTGCACCCACCTAGGTGCATTAGTGCAGTGGATCCGGGTCAATAGAAATCCGGATGCAGGTTCGGCATCAGTCGCGCATACCCCAGACACCAACACAACAGCATTAGCCTGCTCAGAGAATCTGGATCTGGCTTTTGCCTCCACCCAAATGCATTACAGCTAAGGATCCAGAGCCGGATTTTACTTCCAACCCCCAGTGTTACCACAGATGCTCAGTGTCAAGCTCCCACTCGAGGAATCCAGATCCGGGTTTTATGTCTATCCTCCCACCACACGCTGAGATCTGGATTGTCTAGAGCCGGGTCCTCTTCAGATCCGGGTTTTGCAGCTAGCCCAGGTGAACGTCTGACCTGGATCCAGATCCAGGTTTTGATCCCAGCCCGGTGTCTGGCTGACTGTGCAATCCAGCAGGATCCGGACCTGGGTTTTACCCTGCCCTGCACCAGCCTGGAGGGGCTGACTCCAGATCCCAGCCTGCCCGGACAGGTCCAGCCCTGGGCTTTCTTCGTGCATTAATAGCGATTCCAGCATTAATTTCTCCAATCGTGTATTATTAATTATTATTATTATTATTATTTTATTATTATGCTAATTATGATAAAGGGCCTAAAGCCAACTGCATATTGAACACGGATGCACCCAGCAGCGTCTGGTAACGTCTGTGTTAATTAAAGCACTAAAAGGTCCCTTGGAACTGGAGAAAAGGTTATTTCTGGAGGGGGCCGGGGGCCTGTCCCCTCTAGGGGCGCTGGCTTTGATTTGGCCCCGGGACTGGACTGGCTGGCACGGGGACAGGCCTGTCCCTTGCAGCGCCGGGCTGTGGTCCTGGCAGGGGAGCAGTGACTGGGCCATGGCCAATCCCGCCCTGGCCCACGGGGCATCTTCCGGAGCCAAGCTCCGACGGTTGCCAACCGCAGCCTTGCACCATGCCAGCCGGCTGCCGGCCCCTGCACTGTGAACCTCCGCCCTCCCCAGAGCCGGATCTCGGTGTTTGTTTGCACGGCTTGGCCTTTGCTCCAAATGTGTTCCCGTCTCTGCGCCCTGCTGGGCTACTGCTCCCAAAATAAACAGGCGCCTGCGGCCCTGAACACCGCCTCCGTTCCCCTCCGCCATCTGTCATCCCCCCCTCGCTGAGAGAGCAGGGGGCTGGGAGCCAGGGCTCCTGGGGTCTCTCCCTGGCTCTGGGAGGGCAGTGGGGGCTAGTGGTTAGAGCCAGGGAGGGGCTGGGAGCCAGGGCTCCTGGGGTCTCTCCCTGGCTCTGGGGGGGCGGGGGAGGGCGGTGGGGGCTAGTGGTTAGAGCAGGGAGGTGCTGGGAGCCAGGGCTCCTGGGGTCTCTCCCTGGCTCTGGGAGGGCGGTGGGGGCTAGTGGTTAGAGCAGGGAGGTGCTGGGAGCCAGGGCTCCTGGGGTCTCTCCCTGGCTCTGGGAGGGCGGTGGGGGCTATTGGTTAGAGCAGGGAGGGGCTGGGAGCCAGGGCAGGGACAGAGTGGAGCAGGGGCAGGCAGAGGCGGGGTGGGGCAGGAGGATGGGGGTGTCCCGGGCCCTTCGGGACAGGGCTGCGGGAGATCGGAGGAGTGGAATGAAAAGCAGCGAGCGCTCAGCCAGTCTCAGCCCTGCCGAGCCGCGTTCGCCGTCGGCCTGCGAGCTGCAAGGGCGCCTACAATGCACCGTGCTTTCTTCCCTTGCCCCAGGCCCGTCTGGCCCGCCGGCCCCGGGCTGTGACTGACGTCCCGGGGCTCCAGTGTTTCTGCGCCCCCCTTCCCAGGGGTCGGTCCAGCTGGGGTTGGCCGGTTCCTGCTTCCTGCTGGGCTTTGATCAGCCCTGTTAGCGGTGCGGGGAGGGGAGAGGGCCTCACCTCCATGAATCTATCTAGCTCTTTTTTTCAACCCTGTTAAAGTCCTGGCCTTCACCACATCCTCTGGCGAGGAGTTCCACAGGTTGACTCAGCGCTGCGTGAAGAAAAACTTCCTTTTGTTTATTTTAAACCTGCTACCTATTTTTTTTTTTTTTGGTGACTCCTAGTTCTTGTGTTATGGGAACCAGTACATCACTTTTCCTTATACGCTTTCTCCACACCACTCGTGATTGCATAGACCTCTGTCTTATCCCCCCTTAGTCTCCTCTTTTCCGAGCTGAAAAGTCCAAGTCTTTTTCATCTCTCTTCCTAGAGCGGTTCCAAACCCCTCCTCATTTGGGTTGCCCTTTGCTAGTGCCCTTAAACGTCAGCATCTCTTTGACTTGCTTGGCCTGCTGAATGTGCAATCCGAGGATTCTGGGTCAGCTCTTGATTCTCTGCAAACGCATTTGCATCAGGTTGTCTGCCTTGGGAATTGGGGCGGGGGGAGGCCTGGGAATTGGGGGGAGGAGGCCTAGAGCCAGTCCCAGAAGGGCCCAGAGCCAGTCCCCCCCTCCTTTCCTAGGGCCCAGCCTGCTCTCGTAAGAGATCAGACAAATTCTTAAGCTCAGCCGGGACTGTAACAATCGATTTTGCACAAACTGGGGCGAACCCTGGCGTTCCGAATGCAGACCCTGGAATTCCCCTTGATTGGTCGCCCGAGGCTTCCTCGAAATGTGCAGCGAACGCCAGGTACAGCTGCCTGGCTGCGTCCCCGGCTCGCCCTGCTGAAGCGACACGCAAAACTAGTAAAGTCCGACACGCAGCTCCCTCGCACGTGCCCTGAGCTCGCGGGGTGACGATGGGCCGTAAAGTGAGTATAAACAGCCCCCTAATGCCCCGGGGGCGTCTTTCTGTTGGACTTTGCCCACCCCTGCTTTGATTCCTAATGTGACATTTGCCCCATCGCGGCGAAAACTGACAGAGACCTCGGGCAGTCATTCCATGGTGAATTCAGAGAGCAGCAAACCTTCGATTACGTCTCGCGTCACGTTCTCCACCGATGTGTCATCTAACGCAGGCTGGTGATGGGTTTAGAGATTCTGTGAGAAAATATTAAGGACAGTTGTGTGACCCTGTTAGTTTGTGACTCGTTTTTGGATCGTTTTCTTGGGGGAAGAAAAGAAACTCTAAGAAATGTACAAGAAATCAGAATAGGATTCCAAAATGTCCTCTCTTTCTTTGGGTACCTAGTGAATTAAAACTCTTGCTATTTTAAGAGCGCCCCAATGGTCAGGACTCTGCAGCTGAAAACGTTTGCGAAATCCTGCGCGGTAATATGGCCGCAGACAGTTCTGCTGGGAGGCAGTTGCCCTATCTCAACCTCGTCCATTTCTTAACAGGTTTCTGTGGTCGGTATCTGGCTGGTTCACTTCCACGGTGCTGGGAACTGTCCTGAGCACACATGCGGCGGTTGCAAAGGCTGCTTCTTCCCCGTTGGCGTGGAAGTTCACCAAGCTGCCTGTCTTAGCAGCTGCTACAAGTTTTGAGCAGCTGCATTTTTGTGTTGGTTCATTTTTTCCAAAGTGACGTGAACTGGGTTTGCCTGTTTCCCAATGGATGATGGCTCCACCAAGAAAAGCTTTCAACTACAAATACATCCAAACACATCGACACCCTGCCTGTCGGGTTTTCCTTTGCACAGACAGCAGGAATGTGCTTGTCATGGGTAGGGTGACTCCGCCATGCAGCAGGGGAGGTTTAGATTGGACATTAGGAAAAAATTCCTAACTGTCAGGGTGGTCAAATATTGGAATAAATTGCCAAGGGAGGTGGTGGAATCTCCCTCTCTGGAGATATTTAAGAACAGGTTAGATAGACATCTGTCAGGGATGGTGTAGACGGAGCTTGGTCCTGCCTTGAGGGCGGGGGGCTGGACTCGATGACCTCTCGAGGTCCCTTCCAGTCCTATGATTCTAGGATTTGTACTAACATTGGTTGCTCTGCCTTTGTGGCCCACCCGGATTAGCCTAACGAGCACTTCTCAAAAACCCAGCTCGTTAGCCGAAGAGTGCACTTCCATGCCCTGCCCAGATGGGTCGGCCGCGCACCAGCGGCGTACGGCTGACGTTGAGGTAGGGGGGTGGAGAGTGCCCCAGCACTACCGAGTGGAAAGGCAGAACTTGGATCCAGCGGCAGGGACTGTGAACGTAGCCGGCGGGACGGAGTCAGCCAGCCCTAAGGGCTGTTCTGGTTGAAGGAATTCAACACCAAGTCCTGGAAGCGTTCTCAGCTCGGGCTGGCTTGAGTCCCGTCTCTGGTTGCTTCCAGGTCAGGAGAAGGCCCTTGGCTCCGTTAGAGCACTCCCATTCGTGTGAGTCCGTGCGACGATTTACCCGGCGTCACGCGGGTCCGGAAATAAGGTTTGTTTGTCTTCCTGTAAGCCATTGCTAGGGGGTAGGTGAGAAGCGCCTCTCCGTGGCTGCTGCAGCAGGTGCAACCAGGGGAGAGGAGCACGTCTACCGGTGGCGGGACAGACAGACACAAGCAAACTTTCTGAAAAACGCTGTCCCTTTCTCCACCTCTGCCAGCCCAATGGAGAGACAGCTGGCCCCTCCCCTTCTCTGGCCCCTCGCTGCCCCCCAGTGGTCATTCTACAGTATCACTTTCCCTCCTGCCACACCCCTCCCTTTCCACTTTATGAGAAACGACCACATTCTAGGCACATCCCTTTGTCCTGGCACAACCACACTCTGCCCTTGCTTGAAGTCAGGAGAAGAGGAAGCTGCCTGCCAAATTGGGTGGTCCTAGCTCTCCCCGTTCAGGCGTTCTTGAACAAATGGACTTGCAGGCAGAGGGGCAGACAGGTGCACGTCTCAAATACATAGTAAGGCAGTCCAGAGGTGTCCAGGGTCTCTTAGCTTCTTCCAAGAGAAGGGAAATCAGTTCTCGCCGTGAACGCTGGTGTTTGGAGTCACCCGGGCAAGTCGCACGTCCATCGCTCCCACCCAGAGTCTAGTTCGACTAAGAAAAAGTTCGTTAAGGCCTGTTCCGGGATCCACCGTGAGCGTAAGTGATGCTTAATGAGCCACTCGGCCTGGCACCTCCCCGTCATGTGCTGGCGAAATCCCTCGGCGTCCCCACGGGGGCGAACGTGCAGTGACCCTCGCTCCCAGCCAGCACGTCTGCTCCGGGTTTGCACGCCGGGAAGCAGCAGCGTCAGACGTGCCTGCTGTTTCTCAGACCTGCTGAGCCCCCGCCGGAGCGTCTGAAACGGCGCCCCATGTGCCCCTCCGGCATCCCCCCCCACTCCCAGCCCCTTCCCCCACATCCCCAGGCCCCTGCCCTGAAGGGCCGAGCCAGGAGCCCCGGGGGTAAGCCCGCCAGCCTGCTACGCAACAGAGAGCGAGCCCCTTTCGCCTCAACGGGCAGGTTCATGTTTAGCTGTGATTGTCGCTTTCGGGCCCTGGCCAGCAAGCCGGTTACCGCGTCCCCCCGCTGCAGCCAGCCACGAGCTGCCCCGTCGCGTCCTGCTCCGAACTCAGGGGCTGCCGGGAAGAAAGCCGGCCCGTCCCCCACCCCCACGCGAGCTCTGCCTCGGCCAGAGGAAAGGGAATCTCTACGGAAGGCCAAGCGCCGGGCCTGCTGCCTGGCCTGCCGGCTCCTCACCGGAACAGGCCACGGTGAACAATTCCTGGACCTGGGATGCCCTCCAGCCGGCACACGCCAGGCTGGTCCAAGGGGGAGGGGAAAAATTGTTTTCCTTGGCCTCTGAGGACAGGACAAGCAGCAATGGGCTTAAACTGCAGCAAAGGCCGTTCAGGTTGGACATTAGGAAAAACTTCCTGCCTGTCAGGGTGGCTAAACACTGGAATAAATTGCCTAGGGGGGTTGTGGAATCCCCATCCCTGGAGATATGTAAGAGCAGGCTGGCCAGACACCTGCCAGGGATGGTCTAGACGGTGCTGGGTCCTGCCGTCAGGACAGGGGACTGGACTTGATGACTCTCGAGGTCCCTGCCAGTCCTAATGTCCTGTGATTCTATAAGGACACAGAAATGAAGAGAGATTAAAAAGACTGGGACGTTTCAGCTTAGAAAAGAGGAGACTAAGGGGAGGGGCTGACCCAGTCTGGCCGTTCTTAAGTTTTTAAAAGGAGTGGGCAGGAAGATATGAACAGGGGCAAGGAGAGGAAAGGTGAAGAAGAAAGATTCAGAGGAGGATCTTCCCTGATCTCCGAGGCCCCCGACAGCTCCCCGGCGTTCGCTCCGACACCGCTCCCCCCGTCGCAAGGGGAAATTGCTTCCTTTCACTCCTGGCTTCGTGGACTTTTCTTGTGGCCTGATTAGCTTGAACTCCCGTGTCTGTTATTCTAGCCCGAGACCCGCATCCGTCACCTGTTTTGTGGTTGGGCTGGAGAGTCCGCCTGTGCGGTCACCAGCGTGTGAGGGTCACCTCCGGAAACCACAGGGGCGAAAGTGTCACTTGGGGAGGAGGAAACAGTAACCCCCAGCCATGGAGGGGCAGAGACAACTTTGCCTGCAAAGAACGTCTTTCGGAGAGCCGGCCAAGCAGGGGTACGGCCCCGGGAGTCCACTAAATAGGCCACCAGTGGGTGGATCGGAGAGCGTAGTGTAGACGGAGCTGGCACTTAGATAAGTCACAGTCAGGCAGACCTAGGATGCTCTTTTCAGCTGCTTGACGCTCTGCCAAGCGGTGACTGCTCCTGTCGATTTGGTCTCCCTGGATGTTTGGTTCCTAGGGCGTTTTGTCCAGTTTCCAAAGCTGTGAGCACCGCGTCTCTGTTTACTGCAAAACATGCCGTCCCTTGCAAGCCCTATGGAAACGACAGGCTCGTAGAACAACCACCACCAAAAAACAGAGAAGTTGAGTTTCAAGGCGAGTTGCTGGGCCAGCTGTTTTCACTGCTATTTCTTGCCGGGCAGGGTATTTTTGGTGCCTCTCTTGAAAACGCAAGTTGAACCCTACCACTTCCCCCCGCAGATCTATTTTTAAAGATTTGCTAAAAGCCGTCTCCTGAATAGGGCCATTCCGGTTTTCTGAGCTGGAACTGCCTTTAAAAACCCACGGAGGTCCCTCTGCTGCCGTGCACCCCATCTCTGCCCCTCCCTACGCCTCTCGCGCACTGGGCTGCCGCAGCCTGATAGCGCTCGGACCCCGCTGCTCCTGTTATGCTGGTAAGAAGCACACGGGATCGGTATACAGGGAGTTCCCGCGCTACGTCGCCCCGGCATGCGTTGGTTCCATGCTAATGGCGTTGATGCTCGTAGGAACGGCTGCGTTCTAAGTCCCCCCATTCCCTGCTCTTAAGTCGCGCACCCCCCTTTGCGCAAGTGGGAGTCAGCTGCACTTTTAAGTTGTTTCACTCTCAGTCCAAGTGTTTTGGAACGTACCTCGGACTGACAGCGGGAGTCATCAATTCCCCGCCTCGAATACCGTAGGAACGCAGCTCGCTTGTGCTTACGTAGACACACACACCCACAAACCCACGGCAGAGTGGTCCCTCGTGAGAACAGTTTTCCCGCGTTGGAATCTGGGAATTTCACACCATCCTGCTTCACGCGACACCGGTTGGCGAGGGCTTGTCTCCGCACCTTGTTCCTCTCTTGTCCCAACGGATGGGCGTCCGCTTGTCTTTTGGAGCCGCCCATCGACCCGTCAGCCATGTCGCGAGGGGGGTGGGCAGGAATCTCGCGCTGCCTTTACGTCCGTCCCCGGTTGCTCCCTAGCACAGCTGGCCCGGCGCTGGCCACCCCCTCTCTCAACACACCCAGCGCAGGGCCGCTTTCTTTGGTACAGGACATCACGGTGCGCTCTCAAGGGGAACCACATTCCCACCTTGTACTTCGCCCACGGCGCTTGCCACCAGCCGAAAGCAGCGTGGTGGCCCTGCGGGTCTGTTTCTGCCTTGGCAGCAGGTACAGCTCCAGGCAGCTCTGCCTAGTGGTTCCTGCTCCGGGAGGGTGGCCGGCAGGGCGTGAGACCCTTCCAGGCCTAGCGCAGGCGTTTCCTGCCACCCTCCCCCTGCGCCCAGAGTGTGAATGCCACCAAGCAGCTGAGTCAAGGGGGGGAAGTGCGTGAGAGGTGCGGGGGGACGGGGCAGAGCGGGACGTGTGGACCACCCACCAGTGGATCCCCAATGGGCCGGCCGTGGCCTGCGGGCCATGCCCGCCCCCGGATTTCCATCGTGTGGCTCCGGAGACGCTGCAGGGCCGCTCGCTCGCCTGGGTTGCCCACCGCTGACTTCGGGCCTTTCGTGCGGAGCCCAGCCTGCGGCTTCCTCGCACCTTCGTGAGCAGAGGCTGCTCCAGACTTGGCTTGGGGCCGGCCAGCGCCCGGCAGCCGTCCACGTGCTCCCGCAGGGTTGGGTTTGGGGGCGTGTGTACGGTGCTGTACGAACATGCGCCCCACGCTGCTGCTTTCCCCGAGCGCTGTCCCACCCCCAGCCATGTCCGCCCTGGGCTACGCAGCTCCCTGGGGACTGGGCACCCAAGGGTGCTGCCGGACTTGCACTCAGAGCTGGGTGGTGGGGAGGGAGCCAGGACTCCTGGGTTCTACCCCCGGCTCTACGAGGGCAGTGGGCTAGCTGTTACCCGATTTACCCAATACTCTGGGGAATGCTCATTTCTTAGGGTTACTCTTAGGGGGCTGGGGGGGGGGTTCACAATTCTATCCGTGTGCTGCTTGTGCTCTCCTATGGAGCTGAATTCTCCCTGCTCCAATTCCCCTCCCACTGGAGCGCCCCTGTAGGAAGTAGGGTCCTCAGGACGGGGTCTTCCCACCTTAGCAACACCCGGACGCTCACCCCACTAACAGCCCGTCTGGGAGGACTGGGGACTCGGCACCCACACGCTGACCCCTCCCATGTCCCTGGACTCAGCAGGCTGGGTTCACAGCAACGCCACACTGCTCCCTCGTGGGCCTTTGGACTCCGTGGGCTGTTTAACAGCAAGTGAAGCTGCCTCCTCATACACCCCCAGGTTCAACACCCCCATCCCCACTCCCACACCACAATCATTCCCTGGGATACCACACGATGAGCAAACCCCACAGGACTTTGGGCCCTCCAGGGATCTTTCGCTTGGGGACAAGAAGCCTTGTTGCAGAGCGAATGGGGAAGCCAAAACACCCCCTGAGGAAGAACGAGCGAAAGAGAGAGACGCGACCAGCTTAATAATGAAAGTGATTTATTTCTGGCTGGTGAATAGCCATAGCTAGGGAGCCAAACACACAAACCAGTGACAATATTGAATCGAATAGTAAATCTAAACTGAAACCGGTTACAGATGTTAGGGCTAGCCAAGCATAGACCAGTTTACCTAGGGCAGGGTCAGGAGGCTAGGCTTAGAGAGGAGTTGGGGGGAAGGAGAGAGAGAGAGAGAGACCTCATCACTGCGTGGAGCTTGCACTGAGCGGGGTTCCCAGATGGTGATGGGAGCGGGGGCAGGAGACAAGGGAGGAGACAAGCAGAGCAGAGCCCCCAGCACGATCAGACAGGAGATGAAGGAAACTGAGGCAGGGTTTGCATCCAGATGTCAGGGCAGTTTTTCTGGAGCAAGGGGCGGAGTTTTTGTAGGGACAGGACAATGGTTCGAGGAGACGCTGGATTTGTTTCTGGGCAAGCAGAGGCGAGGCAGTAGAGACGGATCACACCCGGCTATGGGGGACGTGCCGCGCTCACGATGCCACGGGGCAGTGTCGGTATTTTGGACGGCAGTAGGATCGTTACTAGAATTGGTCTGAGAGTGACTAATTTGGGGGTGAGCAGGCCTGGGTTTGTTGGAGCAGATTTCCCATCAGGCACTGCTCTGCTCCCAGAGTTCGGTGCGGTTCCTGCTTTGGAAGAGCTGGTCTCTATTCTGCGTGCTAATGGAGAGGTCTCTCTGCTCCATCTTCCATGCAGCTGAGGCTGGGGTGTTTCCTTAATTCTATCACCCTTGTCTGGTGGAGTTTAGGTGGGTCTTCCCCGGCCTTTTCCTTGCTTTGTCATCCATGCTAGCAGAGGCCTGGGGAAGGGGGGATGGGGGTCCATGATTGTCACTCCCTGGCTCCCCACGAGCACAGAGCTGGTAGGTAAAATAGCGGTTAGAGAAACAGGGGCTGGGAGCCAGGACTCCTGAGTTCTACCCCCAGTTCTGGGAGGGCAGTAGGGGCTAGTGGTTAGAGCAGAGAGGCTGGGCGCCAGGACTCCTGAGTTCTACCCCCAGTTCTGGGAGGGCAGTGGGGGCTAGTGGTTAGAGCAGAGAGGCTGGGCGCCAGGACTCCTGGGTTCTCGCCCCAGTTCGGGGAGGGGGCCATGATGGGTTGGAGTCCTAGTTTCTCTCCCCCAGCTTGGGGAAGGGGGTGTGGCCTAGTGCTTAGGGCTGTGAGCCAACGCTCTGGGGAGTAGAGTCTAGTGGTTAAAAGCACGGGCGGGGTGAGATGTTCTCATTGCACTCTTAGGTATCTGATTACCATGTGGCCGGAAAGGGCTCCCCAGCTGGAAGGGCGGCCCCTAAGAAAGGCCGGCGGGCGGCTCCCTGCGGTCGATTGAAACGCCCGCGGGTCTGGCTGGAGAGGCAGGCGGTTGCTCGGGGCCTGTGCGCCTGGCTGCTCCCGGAGCCCCGATTCAGGGCCCATTGCTGCCGACACCGGCCAGTTGCCAGCGTGCTTGGGAGGCAGACAGTTCTCCAAAAGCCTTTTGGGCTGCGCCAGGCCAGCATCTCTGCCTTAAGCCTGGCCCCCAGGTCTGGCGGTGTCTGATCTTCCCACTAGCCTGCGCTCCCTTGGCTCTCCAAGCCCCTCTGTGGTCAGTGGCCGGGCTGGCTGCCCGCCTGCGCGGGTCGGCTCGGGGGGAGCTGGCAGGAGCCGCGCCCGGTGCTCCAGGATGGGCGCTGTGTTTGGCGGGGGTGGGGGGCGGTGGCCCGGTGTGGTTTGACTGCGGCTTGACCCGTAACGTAACACGGAAGCTGCTTTGTGCTGGCTTGGGGAATATAAATAGTGGAGTAAGCCCTGGTTCAGGGATTGGCCGTCCCATTTCCTGCACTGCACCCAGAAGTGAGTCACTTCAGCCAGCTTCCCTGGGACCCTCTGTCCTCCTGGGTCCTGTCCCTGCTTTGAGAGGGGAGTGGAGCCTAATGGTTAGAGCAGGGGGCTGGGAGCCAGGACTCCTGGGTCCTGTCCCTGCTTTGAGAGGGGAGTGGAGCCTAGTGGTTAGAGCAGGGGGCTGGGAGCCAGGACTCCTGGGTCCTGTCCCTGCTTTGAGAGGGGAGTGGAGCCTAGTGGTTAGAGCAGGAGGGCTGGGAGCCAGGATTCCTGGGTCCTGTCCCTGCTTTGAGAGGGGAGTGGAGGCTAGTGGTTAGAGCAGGGGGCTGGGAGCCAGGATTCCTGGGTCCTGTCCCTGCTTTGGGAGGGGAGTGGAGGCTAGTGGTTAGAGCAGGGGCTGGGAGCCAGGATTCCTGGGACCCGTCCCTGGCTTTGAGAGGGGAGTGGAGGCTAGTGGTTAGAGCAGGGGGCTGGGAGCCAGGATTCCTGGGACCCGTCCCTGGCTTTGAGAGGGGAGTGGAGGCTAGTGGTTAGAGCAGGAGGGCTGGGAGCCAGGATTCCTGGGTCCTGTCCCTGCTCTGGGAGGGGAGTGGAGCCTAGTGGTTAGAGCAGGGGGCTGGGAGCCGGGACGCCTGGGTTCCATGCCCAGGGCAGTGGAGGAGGTGTCTGTGGCCCTGACTTGCTGTGTCTGGTGTCTCGGGCGCGATGGGGAAGCCGGCGCACACTCCACGGTGTGGCAACCGTTCAGCTGCTTTGCCCAGCGTGACTGTGCCGGGGCAGCAACGGGCGCTGTAGCGCCGGGCGTTTCCATACGCACGCCAGCAATAATGGGTGGGGGCAGGACTCCTGGGTCCTCTCCCCAACACGGGAGGTGTCTGGGGTCTCGCAGTCAGAGCAGGGGCTGCTGGGAGCCAGGGGGGCTGGGATCTGACCCTAAGACTGGGTGGGGAGTGGGGTCTAGTGGTTAGAGCAGGAGGGCTGGACTCAGGCCTGGCTCTGGGCAGAGAGGGGGCCTAGTGGTTAGAGCAGGAGGGCTGGACTCAGGCCTGGCTCTGGGCAGAGAGAGGGGCCTAGTGGTTAGAGCCGGAGGGCTGGACTCAGGCCTGGCTCTGGGCAGAGAGAGGGGCCCAGTGGTTAGAGCAGGAGCTGGACTCATGCCTGGCTCTGGGCAGAGAGAGGGGCCTAGAGGTTAGAGCAGGAGGGCTGGGCTCTGGCCTGGCTCTGGGCAGAGAGAGGGGCCTAGTGGTTAGAGCAGGAGGGCTGGACTCAGGCCTGGCTCTGGGCAGAGAGAGGGGCCTAGTGGTTAGAGCAGGAGGGCTGGACTCAGGCCTGGCTCTGGGCAGAGAGAGGGGCCTAGTGGTTAGAGCAGGAGGGCTGGGCTGGCGCGGGACGGGCGCGGCGAAACCCCTCGGCCGGGGGCGGGTTCCGTAGTTACAGAAGCGCTCTGAGTGACAGAGCCGAGGTGGGACCGGAAGGGAGAACATCTGGCAGCCTCTTGCAGGAACAGCTGGATTTGGGAGGCACCCTGGGAGCCGGGAAGGGAAGCCAGCATGACCCCCCCACCCCGCCGGGTCCTTGCACTAGAAAAAACTGCCCAGCTCGGGCGCCCCCTTGGGCCAGGTGCAGCACAGACCCCCTGACCTCCTACCCCTCGCCCCACTGCCCTGCCGGAGCCGGGGAGACACCCCAGGAGTCCTGGCTCCCACCCCCCAGGGCATCGCGGGCCCCTCATGTCTAACCCCGCCCCGGTGGGGAACAGGCTGCGAGGGCCCAGACGGTTCCTGGCCCCAGATCCAGGGCAGTGTCCATGGGGCAGGGCCGGGCGACGAGGGTTTTGTTCCCCTCCTGTGTTGCCCACGTTCCTGCAACGGTGTCGAGCCCTGCCCGCGTGTGCCCATGCGGGTGTGAAGGGCGGGGGGAGTTTGGGTGTGGAGTGGGAAGGAGTTTGGATGTGGAGGGGGAGGGAGTTTGGGTGTGTGGGGGGGAGGGAGTTTGGGGAGGGGGGAGTGTGGGGGGGAGGGAGTTTGGGGATGTGGGGGTGGAGGGGTTTGGGTGCGTGTGGGGGGGGAGGGGATTTGGGTGCAGAGGGGGAGGGAGTTTTGGGGATGAGGGTGGGGGGGAGGGAGTTTGGGTGTGGGGGGAGGCAGAGGGGGAGGGGTTGGGTGTGTGTGGGGGGAGGCAGTTTGGGTGCGTGAGGGGGAAGGAGTTCAGGTGCAGGGGGAAGAGGGGTAGGGAGTTTGAGGAGTGTGGGGGGAGGGGGAGTTGCGTGGGGGGAAGCAGTTTGGGTGTGTGTGGGGGAGGGGGTTTGGGTGCAGAGGGGGAGGGAGTTTGAGGGTGTGGAGGGGGAGGGGATTTGGGTGCAGAGGGGGAGGGAGTTTGAGGGTGTGGGGGGAGGGGGTTTGGGTGCAGAGGGGGAGGGAGTTTGAGGGTGTGGAGGGGGAGGGGATTTGGGTGCAGAGGGGGAGGGGGTTTGGGTGTGGGGTGCAGGGCCTAGGCTGGGGCAGGGGGTTGGAAATGGGAGGGGGCAGGGTAGCCCCATGTGCCGCTGCTCACAGGCCCCGCCCCCAAGCTCCCATAGGCTGCAGTTCCTGGCCCAGGGGAGCTGCAGTCGGCGCTCGGGGCTGGCGGCTGCTCCCGGGAGCGGCGCGGGTGCCAGCAGGGGAGGGCCGGGTTAGGCCGAGGGGGCGATTCCGGGAGGGACAGCGGGTGGGCTGGGCCCTGCCCCTGCAGCGCGCGGCGAGGGCGCCCCGGCTGCCGAGCGAGCCCGTGGTGGCTGGCCTGCGTGGCATCGCCCGGTGCCTGCTTGGCCCTGGTGGGCGCCGGCTCTCCGGTCCCGCCTCGCGTCTCCTCTCCGGCCTCACCCCGCCCTGGGGCTTCAGTTTCCCTCCCGGGGCAGGTCCCGCAGCTTTGCTCGTTCCCGGCCGGCACCCTCCTGTGGCCTCTGGCCAGGCCGGGCCCCGTGAGCCGGCGCGTGTCCTCCCGTGGCTGCCGCACGCCACCCGTGGCCAGCAGCCCAGCACGCGCTGCCTTTCCTGCCGCTGCAGCATGCTGACTCATCTGGGCCCTGTGTGGCCTGTGCACCAGTCACCCAAAGGAAGCGAGGGGGGGCGGGCGACTCAGCATCCTCTGGGTCTCTGCCAGCCTGGCTCGGCCATGGGGCACCGTCACCCCCTACTGGCGCCCGTCGCCCCATGCCAGATGTTCGCCTCACTGCAGCCCTGCCGGGCTTGCGTGCGACAGGGCAGGGGCCGGTGCCTGGGGGTGGGGAGGGGGTGCAGACTGAGGCCTGGGTCCACCCTGCCCTGGCTAGCGCCCCTCACCGTGCACTTTGGGCAAGCTCCCAGCTGGGAGCAGCCTGTGAGTGTCTGCGCCAGGCTGTTGGCTTTGGCAGAGGAGCTGGACGCTGGCTCACGGAGGAAATAGTGAGGCTGCGGGCTCGGCCTACCCCGGAGGGACGGGGCGGGAACGTCACTGCTCGGCCTGGTTTACATGAGCTAGGAGCAGCTGTTCGGGGGAGGGGGAGGCCTGCCCCGGCTGGGGCGGGGGTGCGGGGAGCCCAGGGCTGGGAGAGCAGAGGGCTGAGGGTCAGAACTGAGAAGCACTGGCAGAGCTTTGGCGGACAGGGTGGTAGAGACCTGGGCTTTGGTCTGTGCTGCAAGGGCCCAGCAGGGGGCGCTCTCCCCGGCAGGCAGGGCTGGCCCAGTGCCACAGTACAGCACTAGGGGGCACTATGGGGGCAGAGAGAGGGGCAGGGCCCAGCAGGGGGCACTCTCCCCAGCAGGCAGGGCTGGCCCAGTGCCACAGTACAGCACTAGGGGGCACTATGGGGGCAGAGAGGGGGCAGGGCCCAGCAGGGGGCACTCTCCCCAGCAGGCAGGGCTGGCCCAGTGCCACAGTACAGCACTAGGGGGCACTATGGGGGCAGAGAGGGGGCAGGGCCCAGCAGGGGGCACTCTCCCCAGCAGGCAGGGCTGGCCCAGTGCCACAGTACAGCACTAGGGGGCACTATGGGGGCAGAGAGAGGGGCAGGGCCCAGCAGGGGGCGCTCTCCCCAGCAGGCAGGGCTGGCCCAGTGCCACAGTACAGCACTAGGGGGCGCTGTGGGGCAGGGCGCAGCAGGGGGCACTCTCCTGGCCAGGCAGGGCTGTTCTAGTTGCTCCACCCCAGAGGCAGCTGCAAGTGATGCCAGCAGGGGAGCAAGGTGGGGTGACTGTTAGGGGCTCAGGCTGTGGCTGGGGGGCGCGTGGGGGAGCAGGCTGCTGCGGGTGACGAGAGAGCTTCCCAGGCAGAAACAGGCTAATGCAACCCCTGCCAGATGTGCGCCCAGGCGTGGCTGGCTGAGCATATGTCACCCTGACCCCAAGGGGATTGTTCTAACGAGATTAGTCTGTAACGAGCGGGGTTTATCCAGCCCTGTGTGATTAGCCACCAATCGGCTTAGACACAGGCCACTCCGCTGCTGGGCTGCAAACCGTCTCCTCTGCCTGGGCCCTGGGTATCAGCAGGATGCAAACCGTGAATGCCCAGTGCTGGGCCGTGCTTCCCCCTGCTGGGCCCTGCCCCGCTCCCTGCCCCAAAGCGCCCCCTAGTGCCAGAGCCAGCCCTGCCTGCCAGGGGAGAGCGCCCCCTGCTGGGCCCTGCCCCGCTCCCTGCCCCAAAGCGCCCCCTAGTGCCAGAGCCAGCCCTGCCTGCCAGGGGAGAGCGCCCCCTGCTGGGCCCCCTGCCCCCCTGCTCCCTGCCCCACAGTGCCCCCTAGTGCCAGAGCCAGTCCTGCCTGCCAGGGGAGAGCGCCCCCTGCTGCACAGCGCCCCCTGCCCTGCTCCCTGCCCCACAGCGCCCCCTAGCGCCGCCCAGTTCGGTTGGCAGGGAGAGTGCGTGTCCTGCTGTGTCTGAGCCGTGCTGCCCCCTTCTGGGGGGGCTCAGGGCCTGCGTGTCTGGGCTCTCTCCCTCTCAAGGCGCGTTGCTCTGTCTGGTCCCAGTTCCCCCTTTCCGCCGCGCGATGGAGCAGGGAGGTGGCTGCAGCCGAGAGGTCTGGCCTTGCCCCAGGGGGCCCGACAGGCAGTGCAGCGACAGCACAAGTGGAGGGTGGGAATGATGCGCGGGGGAGGCGGAGGCCAGTCCCTGGAAGAGCTCCAAGCACCCGCCACACAGGACTTACCTCTCCCACAGCTGGGGAGAGGAGTCTGGGTTCCCAGCCCCCCCTCGAAATCACCCGACCCCCCCTCCCTTCTTGGAGAACCCAGGTGTCCCGATCCACCGCCCGGTGCACCCCTGAGGACCACCCCGTGTACGAGAGGCGCAGGCGAGCTGAGGGCGGCAGCGGAGAGGGGAGCAGGGGCAGAGACGGGCGCTGCGGGGCCGCTGGTCGCGCTGCAGATGTTGCTGGAGGGGAGCCGTTCCTTGGCCGGGCTGGCGAGTTATATGGGCCTGAGCTCCAGGAATTCAGGGCCCAGCTACACTAATGTTCAGGGCTGGGTTCCTCCCCCGCTCGCCTGCCCTGCACAGTGTCCTTGCCCCACCTGCCGCCCCGGCCGATTGACACAGGCCACCGCCAGCGGCACAGTGGGGCTGCAGCTGCCTCCTGCTCGGCCCACTCGGCCCACTCGGCACAGCCTGCGGCCCCTGGGGGGGAGTGTCTCTTTGCGCTGCCCCTGCCGCACGCACCAATGCTGCAGCTCCCATTGGCTGGGAACTGCAACCAATGGGAGCTGCAGGGGCGGTGCCTGTGGGCAGTGGCACATGGAGACCCCCAGCCACCTTGCCTGGAGCCACTGCCAGAGGGGTCTGAGGGTTGCTTTCGGGAGCCATCTGAGATAACCCCACCTCCCTCCCCTGCTCCCCAATGCCTAGCGAGTGCAAAGGCACGTCCCTGATCCCATCTGGTTCCGCCCTCCCAGGTGCCCGGCCCAGGAAGGCTGGAATCGGCGTGGCGGGGTCCGCACACCTGGCCCGAATGGGAGAGGAAGAGGGGAGAGGACCGGGCCACGTGGAGGAAGAGAAAGGCCCGAGAGCCATTGAGCGCCGTGGAGAGCCAGCCAGGGCTGGAGAGAGTCGGCGGCAGAGTTGAGGAGCGCCGGCCAGCTGTCGAGAGCCCAAGAGGAAGTTGTTCAGAGAGGCAGCCCGTCCGACAACGCCGCAGAGAGGAAGCTGAAGGGAGCTGAGAACAAAACCCAAAAGTCACAGAAACTACGGGAACCGAAGAAAAAACAGGCCGAGACAGCAGGTGCTTTTTCAGTCTCTTTTTTTTTTCAACCCACACAGACGTTAAATTTCTTTTTGTTTCATTCATTCATGGTTTTTGCTTTGTTTTTGTTGTGTTTTTCTTGTTCCAGATGAGAGCAGAACACAAGGCAGAGAATAAAGGTTACACACCACAATTTCAAACCAGGGTTGGTGGGTTTTTTGTTCTTTTTTTTTGTCATTTTTTTATGTTTTAGTTGTATTTTTTTTTCCAGTAAAACATGCAAGCATTTTTTTCAAACCCATAAGACAAAAGTTTTGCAGAGGAAAAATATTACAATTCTGATCAAGCCAGGGATTAAGTCCTAAACCTTCTTCAGGAGAAGAAAATATCTTTGATCTTTCCTGCTTTGGGTTTTTTTAGCATAGATTTCACCTGATAAATATTCATTCTTGCGGAGACAAACCGTGTGCTCTTATCAAATCCTAGGCAGTAATCATTTCTTTGATAGGAACAATGACTTTTTTTTCTTTTTAGTGTAATTTCACACCAATGTTTCAGCCTCCAAATATTTATTCTTACTGAGACAAATTGTTTAGTCCTTTGGTCCTAACTCCTGATCTAGACAGACATCTATCAGGGATGATCTAGTGGTACTTGCTCCTGCCAGGAGGGCAGGGGACTGGATGACCAAGATTCAATTTTGCTGATGGGCTATCTCCTAGAACTAGAAGGGACCTTGAAAGGTCATCGAGTCCAGCCCCCTGCCTTCACAGCAGGACCAAGTACCATCCCTGACAATTTTTTGCCCCAAATCCCTAAATGGCCTCCGCAAGGATTGAACTCACAACCTGGGTTTAGCAGGCCAATGCTCAAACCACTGAGATATCTCTCTCCCCTGAAGAGATATGCCTATCTCATAGAACTGGAAGGGACCTTGAAGGGTCATCAACTCCAGCCCCCCACCTTTTAAGAAGGGGTAGCTGTAATCTCTCCCCAGTATGGTCAATTCTGAAGTCTAAACCTCGCCGGTGGTGAATTTTCACCCTTGTACAGGGAGAGAGACGTTTAACTTGATATTTTTAAGCCACAGAGCGGGCTCCATTGCATTGTACACGATCTCCGAAGCTCTAGCCCGGAGGCAGGAGTCCCAGTGGCTGAGAAGTGAAACTAGACAACTTCAGACCAAACCCCAAAGACGACGTTTTCATGGTCAACTCGGGCGATTTTCATTGCAACTCCCACGGGAGCCGGCCCTTGCTCTGCAGCCCCGGTGTGGTGTGATGGAGGAATTTCAGCTGTCAAACGGGGTTTTAAAAAACCCACGGGCTTAGCGGATGGGGAACGGAAAGAAAAGCTCTAAAATACAATGTTAAAAAAATGGAGGGTGGCTCGCTTAACATTTGGTGTGTTTTAAAGCCGATCTCATGGGCTTTCAAGGCTCAGAGGCAGTATTATCAAAGATGCACAGTTTGGCACCACTTAGCTTGACATTGGATATGTCTCCATGAGCTAACCTCTTGCTCAGTCTCAAGGTAATGCGGGAATCACCGGGGGAGGGAGGGATTCTTTGGGTTGTGACAGACGGGATAACTCCCGTTGAACCTTTAGCATCTAATGAAATGAAACATCACCATTGTGCTTTACTGGGGGTATCCGGGCAAAGTTTTCTTTCCTGTGCTTTGGAAGCTGACAGAGCAGATAGCCTGCTTACGTAGGGGAAGGTTTAGCAATTAGCCGCTGGCTTTAACGAAGCACAATAGGACAGACATTGAAAACCAGAAGAATCGGACAATTAATTTGCTTTCAAATGAAAGTGGGGGGGGAAAAGGCTTCAAACAAACACATTAAAACTGATCAGAAGCGAACCAGGTGGGGGGAACAGCGCATTCAGAGGGAGAAAAGCAATTCAGCAGGCAGAAGGAAATGACCCGGCTGATATTTACACACAGTAGAAGGGATGGAAAGAGCTAATGGCAGAATAAACCCAGAGGAGGTGAGGGGGGAGGGGCGGGGGGAAAGGTGTGCCTATAATGAAGGGGGCTTGGGATCCTGCTGAAATTGACGCACCGGCTGAAACTGACTTACCCCTGGTCGCTGAAGGGGCAACGAATGCCCTTAACGTTACGCCCGCGCTTCCATCGGAAGTCACTTAGTGGTGCTGCTTGTTCTCGTTTGCAACAGGACTCCATCCCGTGGACCCCGACGGACCGACGCCAGCTCAGACGTACACAAAGCAGCCATTGTTTTCAGCCCAGGGCGCATGCGAGTCGGCAGGTTGGCCTCTCAAAGGGTGCAGGGATGGATTCGGGGGCACAGGACCAGTGTATCGTCCCGTTCCCGCCCTGAGTGGCTAGTGGGCTGGGTCGGCACCTGCATGCACACAAGCCAAGCCGGTTGTGGGTTAATGCCACGAGGAGAGCGTTAAGCCCTTCTGCTGTGTTTTATCCCATTTCCAAGGACGTCAAGGGAGCTGGGAAGCGAGGCTGGCTGCTTTGTTAAATCCAGGGCCGCACATAGATCCGCTGGTGTTCAGGGGAGGGCGTCTCCGGCAGGGGTGAGTCCTGGTCCGGTTGTGGTCCATCTAACCCTTTTGTGAATGCCTCGGCCAATGACACAGAAGGCCTGCGGTTCCGTTTGCAGCTGGCCTGAGCTGGGAGGAATCGCAGGCCCTTTGGGGTACAGGATTTGAACTCAAAACACCCTTGGCGAATTGGAGAACGGGCCTGAGGCCGACAGCGGGAAACGGGCTAAAGACCCGTGCCAAGTTCTCCCCTTCGGAAGGAAAAGTCGAATGCACGGCTCGCACGTGGGGACCGGACGGCTGGAAAGGATCCGGGCGAGACAGACTGGCTATGCGTCCGTGCCGTGATGCGGTTGCAAAGAAGGTGAACTCCCAAGCTCATTCTGGGGTGTAGGAACAGGGGTGCCATAGGGAAGACATAGGAGGTGACAGTCCCGTTCCGCACTGGCCTTAGCTGTAGTCCTGTGTCCAGTTCTGGGGGCCACACTTGCGGACAGACGGAACGAATCGGAGAGTCCGGAGGAGAGCAACGAAAATGAGACAAGGCCTAGAAAACCTGACCGAGGATGGGAGCTTGTACAGTTTGTGGATCCTCAGAGACACGGATGCTGGTTTTGGGGGGACTATTGGGGGCCTGGCAGAGCTGGGGGGACAGAGAAGACGGATGATATGTTCTTAATCCAGCAGGGAACTGAAGAGCATGCGGACGCCCACACACAATGGTATGGAGCAGGTTCATTAGGAATAATAGCAGATTCCCCGGCTTCACAGGAGTGGGTGGTGATTTCATTTGTTGGGGGTTGTATCTTTCTGAGCACGAACAGGTGTGTGTGTGTGTGTGTGTGTGTGTGTGTGTGTGTGTGTGGTGCCCCCTGCTGGAGGAAATCAGGTCCTGTGTGTGAGCGTGCAAATCCATGTGGCACCCACAGAATCGGTTCCCCATGGGCTCACTATTGTATACACCCAGCTCACTGTATGTGTGTGATGTGTTGCTACTTATCCAACCAAAGCCAACTCACAACACGGATCCAGAACAAAAAATTGGTTCCTCTCAGGTCCAGAGAGGGAGAGGAGAACAAGATAGATCCCAAACGGAGCAACTCAGAGAGGGGGAACAGGAGAACAGAGGAGCCATAAATCCAGACAGGATCCCAGGTCATGCAGTGAGTGGAAAACTAATTTATTTTGGCTGGTTTTTTACATGTCTTCAAGCAGCGACAAGGGAGAAATGTTAGTGTGGTTGGTTTTTAAGTTCATCCTTTTAAAAAATGTTTGAATGCCACACAGACTGAAAAGGGGCAGAGGAAGAGAACGGAAGTGGAAACAGGAAAGGGAGGAAGGAAAGAAAAATGGAGATGTTATTTGTTTGTTTCTTAGCAAACACACCACAGAATACAGGAAAACGCCCACACTGAAACAATACACAGCTCAATACCCAAAATGGAAGTCGAGGGACATCGACAACTTGGTAGGAATTTTTCTCCCCCGTTTTTTGTTTTAGTCCTTTTTAACGGCTTTTTTGTTTGCTTTTGTTTTGTTTCGTTTTTTTTTGTTTTGTTTAAAAAAGATCAAAAAATCTAAGTTTGGTTTGTTCTTTTTTTTTTCTTTTTCGGAAGGCAGGGCTGGGAATGGCATGGAGATTGCGTAGGTAGGTACACGACTGAAAGCGCACACACAGGCCACAAAAACATAGACAACAGCCGGATCCTGGGTCAATCCGCAGCTGACAGAAGTTGTGAGTGGTGTTAAATCAATGGCACTATCATTTGTACCAGCTGGGAACCTGGCTGTGTGTGCATATGTGTGTGTGTGTGTGTGTGTGTGTGCATGTGTGTATTGAGTATATTTTGACATGCTGTTTGTATGAATACATAGCTATATAGTATATTTGTGATGTGCGAGTATACATACATAAAACATATATAGTATAGCTACTATATATAAGAGAGAGTGTAGCTATGTACATATATAAAGATAAACACAGAGGATATATATATATATATTAAAAAACACCTATAGCAAATTTGCTATATATGTATGAGTGTATGTATTTATATACAATACATATATATATAATACACATATTATGCATATGTTTATATATAAAGATAAAGACATGGCTGGTATATTTCCTAAACTTATGTAGAGCCCTGCACATCCGTGGATATCCGCTTTATATCTGCGAGTAGCTGCATGCGCAGATGTGGATGCGGATATCCGCGGCTCATTTTTGCAGGTACGGCTGCGGATACAAATGTTGAGTCTAGAACTCCGCACTTGTGCAGATATCTGCTTTATATCTGCAGCTCAGTTTTGCGGCTGCCGATACAAATATGTGTCTCCGTGCCGGGCTCTACACATATGTACATGTGTCTCTATATATATCTAAATAGCGACACATATAGCATATGCAAATTGGACACCCCGAGCCAAGGTCTAAACACACCCAGGGAGCGGTTCTTGCAATGCACTAGGGAATTTCCCACTCACGTCCTCGCACCTTCTCCCCCTGCTGGAGATGAGCCACTGCAAGGCATGTTTGGTTAGCTCTGGGGTCACTCTGCCTTCCCTGTATCTTTTCCCCCTCTTCCCTTGTTTCTTTTTCTCTTCAGCATCTGAGGAAGTGACGCTGAAAGCTCCCAAAAGCATATGCCCCAATACCCTCATAAATGTGTTAGTTTTTAAACCATCCAACTCCTTGTTGTTTTTGCTGAAACCGACTAACACAGCTGCCTCTCTGGCGCTTATATCTACGTATAGCTCTATATTATACATGAGACAGAGCTACCTGCATAGTTTAGATACATCCTGTACATGTACTACATATCTGCACACGTAGGATGCATCTACACTGCACCCCAACTCAAAATAAGCTAAGCAATTTGAGCTACACAAATTGCATAGGTTATTCCCAGTCCATTTCAAAATAGCTTATTTTGAAATTTGGCGCTGTCTACACAGGACTTATTTCGAAATAGAGCGCTCTTCCAAAACGTCCCTTACTTCTCGTGGAACGAGATTTACAGGGACGTCGGAACAGTGAGCCCGTTCTATTTCGAAATAACGGGCTTGCTGTGAAGATGCCGGATAGCTATTTTGGGATACTCCGGTACCCCTGCAGTGTAGACGTAGCCATAGAGAAATATAAGAAATATACGATCTGTTACTCACATAAATAATAATTATGCTGTAGATGTGTCTTTATGTTTATTTATATATACAACTATACACATTGATATTAACTATCCTATAGATGTGTACATTTATCTTTACGTATAAATATATACTCAGACCTAGAGATATATTGGAAATATATTAGAGATGTGCCTAGCTATACACATACACACATAAAGAGTATATATGTGCATATATTTATGTATCTTTTTATATATACGCACACAGTATACATATTACATAGGCTTGTGTGCAGATATATATACACATCTACATTATATTTATTATTTATGTGCATATACACACATCTATGATCTATTTAGTTTATACACATATAGAGACATCTACAGTATAATTAATATTTGTTTACACACACACACACACACACACACACACACATACGTGTCTATACACCTCCACAGGACATTTAAGATACAAACACACACCTCAATGCACACCTGAACATCTGTCTATCTAGCTATCCAGGTAGCTATACGCACATTGCGTGCAATGTGTTCCCACACTCACTGAGACAGATCCCCAGCTGGCAAAGAGCTATGATCACTCTTTCGTCATCCGTGGTGCTACCCTTAATGACACCAGCTGTGTCCTGGC
Source organism: Pelodiscus sinensis (assembly GCF_052426305.1). Lineage (NCBI taxonomy): Eukaryota > Metazoa > Chordata > Testudines > Trionychidae > Pelodiscus > Pelodiscus sinensis. The sequence continues at coordinate 134,199,903 of NC_143056.1, read as the reverse complement.
CCCATTCCATGCCGCTCCGGTATCGTGTGTTTTGTGTGTCTGCTCTTGCTCTATAGGGCTCCGTGTTCTCTGCCACGTTAGCACTCCCTGACCTAGACGCAATGCCCCCACTGCCAGTCAGAGAGCGGTCCGGTGGGACCTACCTCAATAGAGCAGCTTGTCTCTCCGTGACCAGGATTTAGCAACAGCTAGGCAGACAGCTGTGTCTATATCCCTCGAGTTAGACACCCAAACACATATATCTAGTGTACACAGTATGTGTCCTGAGCTGTCTACCTACACACAGGATCTAGCTTTATATAGATCAGAATTACAGCTCTCTCTGTCGCGTATGTGTGTATACACACACACAATCACAAATATACATATACACAAGTACACAATAATATATACACGCATGCGCACATACACACGCGATGACACACACACACACACACAATCACAAATAAATCACCGTTGCACATACACATAGACGGATACGCACACGCTCACGTTCACGAGAGGCGGCATGCAGAAATGTGTGTTGCGCGTGTCGACGCACACACATTGGCGTAGGAACACACGTGCACTGTAGAGCTGTGTGTGTGTGTGCGCGCGTGCCCACGTACGTTACACAACGTGACGGTGTGACGCAGGGATGAAGGAGGCGGCCTCGTGGGAAGGGACGAGGTGTGGGGAGAGAACCGTTGCCGGGGCTGAGGCTTTGGAAAGCAGGGTTTCGGGGCAACAGATGGTCGGGGCGAGCGTGACCCAGCTGGGGATGGGTTTGATGGGTCCCGATGGGTTGTCTCCTCATGCCCTGACAGCTGATCCCCCTTTCCTTGGGGCGGAGGGACCAGTCACTGTCCCATCATGTGGCCGACAGCAGCCTACTTCCTTCCTCTGTGCCTGTTCCCTCCTGACACAAGAGTTCTGCTCTCGGGTTCCAGTTAATTTCCAGGTGCATCTTATATTGCTGGGTGATCTCCAACCTCCCCTTCCCCCCGCACTCGAGAGCAATTGGGCCAGATGTGCCGTCGTGCCCTTCCAGAGGACTAGGGTTGGAGGCGCGTTGCTTTTCTAGGTTTTGTACGAGGGCACACTCAAAAATACGTCAGCTCCCTTAGTATTTTACAAGGGTGTTTCAGGGACTGGTCATTCCGCCGTGTTACTGCCTGGTTTTCGCGGGGCGTGTTAGGGAGATTACCTGTATTAGAGTATTATTACAGACATGTCTTTTGGATCCATTATTGCTCTAGATGACTATTCTTAGAGAAGCATATTTTGTAAGAAACCAAGAATAATCTAGAGTAATATTTATTTCCCAAGTGTGTATGCAAGCTATTATTACTCTACATTAGTCTAAAAATCCATTTGGGAGCCACTATTAATTAGATTACTCGTTATAAAAATGGAGTGTATACAAATACTAGCCTAATCTAGAGGGAGGTTAGTTTCCAAAGTGCATCTACATATTTACTGTAGATGACTGTAGTATTTTTTTTTTACAAAAGTGTGTCTGGCAACCATTATTACTACAGGTTGAACCTCTCTAGTCCAGAACTCTAGAGTCCAGAAACATCCGTTGTCCAGAATAATTTCAGTTAGCCAAATGTCCACTTTTCAGGGGAGTGACCAAGTTCCTCGTGGTCCCATAAAGTTTGTTTGCTGCCACCAGCCCTGGATCTGTCTCTGAGCTGTTATTTAGCTCTGATTTACCCCTCAATGTCCTCTAACAGCCCAGTAAGCAGTAGAAACTTGGGTCATGCTACTAGACAATATTGGATCATGCTGCTAGAAACTTGGGTCATGCTGCTAGACAATATTGACCTGCCCTGGTCCGGAAAATTCTCTCGTTCGGAATCGGTCAGGTCCTGAGAGTGCTGGACTAGAGAGGTTTAACCCGTATCATATCCTTACAAGGCTATCTTTAAGTACAGGTTGAACCTGGTGCACAATTAGCCTCTATGCCAAGGTCTTGATAAGACTGTCACATTTGGGGCTTCATTATTACTCTAGACCAGTGGTTCTCAAACTCCCTTGTACCACGACCCCCTTCTACTGACAGTTTCTACACAACCCCAGGGGGCGGGGGAGGGCTCTAGTCCAGATGGGAGGTGTGTAACCTGAGCCCTGCCTTCGAGCTTCCTTTTCAGCCCCGAGGCCCACCAAGTCGTCCCCCGGCCTTGGCCGCCCCCATGACACAGGGTCCCAACCTACGGTTTGCGAGCCTCTGCCCTAGACCGGCCCGGCATTGTGCAGAGCTGTAGACTTTGGGAACCAGTATTGCTTTGAATCGCGGCAGCAATCAACGGCAGCCTTTATTCCTCTAGATTAGGGTCACATTTCTACAGCTGTGCACTACTTGGACTGTCATTATTACTCTAGCGTTTGTATAAAGTAGAGTATTTGGGGAGCTATTATTGCTTTAGAATAGTGTATCATTTTCTCCAGAGGAACAATATTCCAGCATTGCCTGTTACTCCATATTGCTTCAATTAAGGGTGAATTCTTTGGAAAACAGTAATATTCTAGAGTACTGCAGTAATTTTGGCAAGGGGGCAGTATTTGGCGGGCCAGGACCACTGGGGTATACTATAGTATTGTTTTCAAATATAAAATAAAAAGGTAAAATATGTAGACATCTCTTATTCATTTATAGCACTCTAGCATTTTTGTAAGACTGTTGTATGAGAAGAACTACCGGTACTCTGGTAATACTGTAGTGTTTGTGTCGCGATGCATTGCTTGGCTAGCCACTATTACTTTAGGTTTCTGCAATATTTTTTTTCAGGAGGATAATGTCTGGACATCCATTATCACTCTGTGCTCTAGTTGGATTATCTGGCACGCTACCACTAAGGGTGTGTCTAGACTACAGGGTTTTGTCGACAAAAGTGGCCTTTTGTCGACAAAACGATCCCTGCGTCTACACTACCGCTGAGTTCTGTCGGCATAACGTCGACAGAACGCGGCAGTTTTGTCGACGGCGGTAGACTTCATTCTACGAGGAATAACGCCTTTTGTCGACAGAGTTCTGTCGACAGACGCGTTCTTGCATTGACACTGCCCTTTGCGTCTATACTCTCGTGTTGACAAAGCGGCTCGCGTTGTCGACAGAACTGGATGTCGTCTAGACGCTCTTTGTCGACAGGAGCTTGTGGTCTAGACGTACTCTAAGATGCCCTACCAGACTCCTTTGACATGAACGCAGATTTTGGATTTCGTTGTTCTATTCCATGCTTCTTTTGAAAGAAGGGGTATTCTATTTGAGATGACTATAGTGTGTTTACAGTTGGGTAGCTCCCGGCAAGCCAATATTACTAAAAACTACCATAGTATTTTTCACAAAGAGATGCTAATTAGATCTCCATTTGTACTCCATAGTACCTGAGTATATTTCTAAAGGACATAGTTACTTGGCCCCATACTTCCACTCCAGCGTGCTACATTTTTTCTTTTCGTAGGCATAACGTTGCATGTTCAGTTGGACTTGGTATCACTCTAGTATTTTTAAATAAACGTATAATTCTGGGACCAAGTCATATTACTCTACAATACTGCAACATTCCCCCCGGACATGCCATTTAGCATTGATTACTAATAATGGCCAATTATTACTGTAGGGTGTCCCAGCATTTGCATAAAGGCGTAGTGTTTGGGAGCTGGTAGTAGTCGCCACTGTGGGATTCCCTGCCCCAAGTGTGTATGACAAGGGTGTACGATCTGGATAGCCAGTCGTCGCTGGTATTGCTGCAATTTACGAGGAGGTTGCAGTAGCTGGCAGCCCTTATGACTGTAGAATTGGATGGGGTGGGGTTTGGGAGAGCCCTTATCCTAGTGTTTGAGGAGGGGGTCAGAATTTGGGGGCTGCGATTCCTTTTGTGGGTTATTCTGGCTTTCCATAAGGGGGATGCTTGGGAGCGCTTAGACACCAGCGTTTTGGGAGGGCTTAGGGTGCGGAGCAGCGACGGGCAGCCAAGACTAGTGGCCCTCCTCTGTCTCAGTGACCAGTGGCGGGCAACCTGTCACCCGTGCATCCCTTGCCTGCTCCCCTCCCCCTGCCCCTCTGGAGCCCCACACTTCCGCCAGCTCCCCCTCCCTCCCAGCACTTTCGGAGAGCCCGATTCGCGCTCCCCCCCCTGCACAAACAGCCACAAAGAGCAGGTTCCTGGCACCCTGAAAGTGCTGGGAGGGCGGGGGAAGAGGAGGAAGAGCAGGGCTCCGGAGACGCAGTGCGCCAGAGGCACATGGGGAGGGGGCCACCGGCCGCAGGCTGCCCACCACTGGGGAAGAGCCAGCATCGTCCTCGGGTGGCTGTATCGGAGAGCAGTTCTCAGGACTCTCCAGCGCTCGGTTTGCCTTGGCGCGGGGGGAGGAGGTACCCTAGCGTGCCTTGCGGGGGCGCCGACCTGACACTGGGGGCGAGCGTCCCCTTTCCTGAGCGTTAGAAGCGACCACGTGCTTGCCACCCGAGCCGCTCTCGTGCAAAGGAGGGGCTGCCCCCCCACCGAGCGTTTCCGTTTGCCGCAGCACTGGCGTCGTGGCCACAACCGCCCCCGGCACGTGGCAGGGACCCTGGCTGGTCTCTGGAAACCCGCGTGCTTTCTAGCCCTCTTATCTCTTCTGACCCAGGGCTACTTGGAACACTCTGACGCTGTCACTGTTCTACTCCAGCCGCCCTGGCTACTGCAGTATCATTGCTCCAGCATTCCTGGGGGTGGAGCATAAATACTTCAGTCTTCCCGGATCCGCTGGCTGACGCCGTTTGGGTCCTAGTGCTCTGATACCCCCGGCATCGGTCGCATCGATACCAAAGTACTCGGAGCGCTAGCAGCATTCTTAGGAACGGCCGCAAGGGCCCTGCAGCCTGTCTGATACTGCAGCATTGATACTAGGATGCTGGGATCTCTGTTCCGTGCTAACACTAGGCCTCTACTTTCCCTGGGTATTGCAGGATTCGTTTGACGGGGCTTGTGTGTCATTCATACTCGGGTATTCTTGGGGGCTCTCGAACTCCTCAGCGCTCTACGTATCGACCCTACATTTTCTGTTACTCTAGTATTTTGCGTAGCAATCTCGTTTTCCTCTGATGCAACCCTTCAGAGATTGCGGAATATTTTAGTGCGGATATTGCAGTATTCTGCTGCTCTCGTCTTTCCGATCATTCGTAGGTATTGTTTTCTATAACGACAGATGGGGGACTACTGCCGTTTTCCACCGGGTGCTAGTATCGACGCTAATACTCAGTTACTCTAGTATTTCCTAGAATACTCGGGTATTTTTTCAGAACGGCTGATTGGCAGCCACTCCGGCATTCCTCACCATGACAGCGTGCTATCCCGTTAGTCTAGTTTTTCACCGGGCATTTTTTCCCATAACGACTGAGTGACGGTGATTCCTCTCTACTGGCCACAAGCAGAACCCGAAAGACGACAGGGCTAGCCCAGGACAGATTACTGCCCGCCCCTGCCAGACTCAACCCCGGTGCGAAGAGGAACCAAAGCTTTGGGTCACTGTCAGCTCAAAGGTTGGTTGTGGGATAAATCCCCCCCCCTCCTACCAGTGATCAAGGGTGGCAGAAGATCCGGGGCGAACCCAGGCATCCGGGAGATGGAGAGATGGATGGAAGGATGGTGGAGAACAAGAAACTTAGATTTGCTGACCCACAAGGGGTGTGTGGATAGGTAGCTGGAACATGTGCTGTTGTAGCCATTGCATGTACAATTTGTCTTTAAATTATTATATTATTATTATATATTTTTTGCTTTAATTTACAACCCCAGAGTCCCCCCAATTGTGGAAGCAAGAACTACTCCAAGGACCACGCAACAAATTATAATCATGATTTTCTTCTACATTACCCCAGCCGTCCAGGAAGCAGGGGAGGAGAGACAGAGAGAGAGACGTTAATGGCAGGCGTAAGGATCTGGCGGCTGGGTTGGGCCCCCGCCAGACAAGCAGGGGCAGCGAGACTTCGGTGGGGGAGATCGCAGGCGCGCCGTGGGGCCCAGGGGTCCCCGCGGGGGTTTCACACCAAGGGGATCCAGTCGACGAAGAGAACCCAGGGGTCCTGGCTCCTATTGTGGGGCTAGAGCCCGCGCCCCTCCCAGAGCCAGCGATGGAACCCGGGCTCCGCGGCTCTTAGCCCTCTTAGCCCTCCCCAAGGAGTCCCTGGCCCTCACGCCTGCCTGAGCCTCCGCCCTCTCCTGCTCTGAGGCTGTCGCTCCCGGTCGTTCGCAGTGTGGCAGCGATCCTCCAGTGCTCCTCTGGGGGAGCGGGAGGGCTGTGGGGTGACAGTGGAGGGACAGCAGCAGGGCAGGGGGCAGGGCTGGGTTGTGGGGAGGGAGGGAGGGGCCCTGGCAGGGCTGGGGGGGCAGAGGCTGTGGGGGGAGTGAGGGCACCAGCAGGGCTGGGGCAGAGATGGGCTGTCAGGGGTTGTGAGGCGGGAGTAGGGGGCACTGGCAGGGCTGGGGGCAGGGCTGGGCTGGCAGGGGTTGTGGGGCGGGAGTGGGGGGCACCTTCAGGGCTGGGGGGGCAGCAGCTGTGGGGCAGGAGTGAGGGGCACTGGCAGGGCTGGGCTGGCAGTGGCTGTGGGGCGGGAGTGGGGGGCACCGGCAGGGCTGGGGGGGCAGTGGCTGTGGGGCGGGAGTGGGGGGCACGGCAGGGCTGGGGGGCAGGGGCTGTGGGGCGGGAGCGAGGGGCACCGGCAGGGCTGGGGGGGCAGGGGCAGTGGGGCGGGAGCGAGGGGCACCGGCAGGGCTGGGGGGGGCAGGGGCAGTGGGGCGGGAGCGAGGGGCACCTGCAGGGCTGGGGGGGGCAGTGGCTGTGGGGCGGGAGCGAGGGGCACCAGCAGGGCTGGGGGGGCAGTGGCTGTGGGGCGGGAGCGGGGGGCACCGGCAGGGCTGGGGGGGCAGGGGCAGTGGGGCGGGAGTGGGGGGCACCGGCAGGGCTCGGGGGGCCGGGGCAGTGGGGCGGGAGTGGGGGGCACGGCAGGGCTGGGGGGGGAATTCCAGGGCTGGGAGCCGGGCCCAGAGGGGCCGGTCCGGGCCTGCGTGGCCAGGCAGAGCCGGGTTAGGAACAGAGCCGGCACACCCGGCGGCGGGGGAGTGCCGGAGGAGCGAGGAGGAGAAGGGCGGGGGCAGCTTCGAGCGGGAGGAAGGTCCCGGCGCTGACCTGCCCCCGGTGGGGGAGGACGCGATGTGGGTCTGGGTTTCTGGGGGGCTCAGCCTCCCTCCCCACTGAGGAGCAGGTGGGGTCCCCCCGCCCCTCCCGTCCCCGCGCTCACCCTCCGAGCCTTGCTCTGGTATTTTACAGCTTTCTTGGTGTCGGACACGGCTCGCTCCACATAGTCAACGGAGTGCTCCACGTTGTACTCGATGCGGTCTATCATCTCCCCCTGGAACGCAGAGCCCCGGTGAGAGCCCGCGAGGGCTGGCCGGCTTAGGGAGCGGGCCGCGGGGGCTTTCCCTTTCGGGAGTGCCGGGTGCCGTGTGGGGCCAGCCGGCCTGGGGGGTGAAGAGTGAGACAGGCCCCTCCCCAGCGGGGCTGAAAGGCGGCGGCAGCTTTACCCAAAGCCGTCCTGAGCCTGAGCGCGTATAGATCCCTACGCTCTGTCACATGGGTTCACGGACCCAGAACTCTCCCGGGTCGGGGAAAAGCGCAAGGCTTCTACGATGCAGAATACCATGGGCTGTGGAGAAAAGCCCCGGGGCCCAAGGTTCAGAACCCGGGAACGTAGCTAATGAGCGCCACGCTCCAGAACTCTTCTGGTTCTAGAGTACACGGGTTCTAGGACGCAGAAGGCCATGGGCCCCACGGTCTAGAACTCTGGATGTAGCAGTACACCATTTATGGGTCCTGCCATCCAGAGCTCTTTGGGAGCCGGATTATACTGCATGGGTTCTACGACACAGAAGGCTTTGGGCTGTAGAAAAGGGCTCCTGGGCTCCAAGGACCAGAACTTGGCTGGTTCTCAGCCCCAGCTCACGTGTTCCATCATCCAGAACGCTGCGGGTTCTAGGCTGAGGCCCACTCTAGATCCCGAACGCTGCAGGTTCTAGGCTGAGGCCCACTCTAGATCCCGAACGCTGCAGGTTCTAGGCTGAGGCCCACTCTAGATCCCGAATGCTGCCGGTTCTAACCTGGCTCTCCACCAGCATCGCCATATCCACAAACATGTCGTGCAGTTCCCGGATGCTGGTCTCCAGTTTGATGATCTCGTTATGCCGGGTCTCGATCTCGTTCAGAGCCTGTTTCGTCATCTGTGAGTCCATTTTGATCTGTGGAAGCGGGACGGTGTGGGGATCATAGAAGTGAGCATCCCACCTTCCCGCAGGGCCTTCTAGTGCTCGCTCGTGGCTGAAATGCAGCCACCTCTGGGCTGGGGCAGCAGGGTCACAGCCGACGCTGCACGGGGAACTCCTGCCCTGAGCTGAAATGAAATTGGCCTCAGTGGGCCAGCACCCCCTAACCCAGCACTGGGGCCTTGGGAATACCCCTCTCCTAGATCCCCACCCTTCTCCTCGCAGCCTCCTGGGGCTACTGACTCCGTCTCCCAGGCAAGCCCCGTTGCCAATGCATGCCCAGCGCTGCAGTCCCGACACCTACATCATCAGTGAAAATAGCCAATTTGCCGCTCTCCAGCATGTCCTCCAGCTCCTCGTTGGTGGTTGTCCGGCCAGCTGTGAAGGGGACGGGACGTAAGAGGCCTTGGCCCATTGTTCCAGGGCTAATGGATGCAAAACCTGTGCCCCCTGGCACCTCATGGGGGCACTAGGATGAGTCCTGCCAGCCAGCGGAGACTACCCCCTGCTGAGCCCTCCTCACAGCACCCCCTAGTGCCTCCCTGGGGCACTGGGCCAGCCCTGCCTGCCAGGGGAGAGCGCCCCCTGCTGGGACCTGCCCAGCTCCCTGCCCCACAGCGCCCCCTAGCACTGCCCTGGGGCACTGGGCCAGCCCTGCCTCCCAAGGGAGAGCGCCCCCTTCTGGGCCCTGCCCTGCTCCCAGCCCACAGCGCCCCCTAGCTCTGCACTGGGGCATTGGGCCAGCCCTGCCTGCCAGAGGAGAGCGCCACCTGCTGGGCCCTGCCCCGCTCCCTGCCCCACAGCGCCCCCTAGCTCTGCACTGGGGCATTGGGCCAGCCCTGCCTGCCAGGGGAGAGCACCCCCTGCAGGGCCCTGCCCCGCTCCCTGCCCCACAGCGCCCCCTAGCTCTGCACTGGGGCATTGGGCTAGCCCTGCCTGCCAGGGGAGAGCGTCCCCTGCAGGGCCCTGCCCTTCTCCCTGCCCCACAGCACCCCCTAGTGCCACCCTGGGGTATATCCCAGCCCTTCCTGACAGGGGAGAGCGCCCCCTGCTGGGCCCTGCCCCGCTCCCTGCCCCACAGCGCCCCCTAGTGCGCCCTGGGGCATTAGAGTTAGTGCAGTGAGGGTGTGGATCTCCCCCACCCTGCCCTGATTCCCTCCCGCAGGGGAGTGTCGCTATGTCTCTTACACACACACAACCACAGCCCCTCCCCCCACTATCCAGACGTACTTATTTCCAGTTGCCTCTGGATCCGATCCTTGCAGCGGTCCCGGTACTTGGACTGGGTGGCGTTGTACTCTGTCATCACCTCCACGAACTTACGGGACAGGGTGGAGTGCTGAGGGGCGGGGAAACACCGTGAGAGGCGCAGTGGATGGGGAAGGGACCATTTTTTTCGGTGGCAGAAGCTCATGGCACCGGCTGTCACTGGGAGCCACCTGGCTTGGCTTAATGGAAGGGGGGATTTTGGGGGCAGGGAGACAGAGGGCAACCTGTGTCTGGAGGGGAAACGGGAAGGTGGAGGGATCTCTGTGTGTGAGGGTGGAGGGTGAGGGATACCTGTGTGTGGGGGTGGAAGGGCGAGGGCAGAGAGATACCTGCATCTGGAAGGGAAAGGGGAAGGCAGAGGGATACCTATATGTGGGGGTGGAGGGCGAGGGCAGAGGGATCCCTGCGTGTGGGGGTGGAGGGCGAAGGTGGAGGGATCCCTGCGTGTGGGGGTGGAGGGCGAGGGCGGAGGGATCCCTGCGTGTGTGTGGACGGGCGAGGGCGGAGGGATCCCTGCGTGTGGGGGTGGAGGGCGAGGGCGGAGGGATCCTTGCGTGTGTGTGGACGGGCGAGGGCGGAGGGATCCCTGCGTGTGGGGGTGGAGGGCGAGGGTGGAGGGATCCCTGCGTGTGTGTGGATGGGCGAGGGCGGAGGGATCCCTGCGTGTGTGTGGATGGGCGAGGGCGGAGGGATCCCTGCGTGTGGGGGTGGAGGGCGAGGGCGGAGGGATCCCTGCGTGTGGGGGTGGAGGGCGAGGGCGGAGGGATCCCTGCGTGTGGGGGTGGAGGGCGAGGGCGGAGGGATCCCTGCGTGTGGGGGTGGAGGGCGAGGGTGGAGGGATCCCTGCATCTGGGGGTGGAGGGCGAGGGTGGAGGGATCCCTGTGTGTGGGGGTGGAGGGCGGAGGGATCCCTGCGTGTGGGGGTGGAGAGCGAGGGTGGAGGGATCCCTGCGTGTGGGGGTGGAGGGGAGGGCGGAGGGATCCCTGCGTGTGGGGGTGGAGGGCGAGGGTGGAGGGATCCCTGCGTGTGGGGGTGGAGGGCGAGGGTGGAGGGATCCCTGTGTGTGGGGGTGGAGGGCGGAGGGATCCCTGCGTGTGGGGGTGGAGGGCGAGGGTGGAGGGATCCCTGCGTGTGGGGGTGGAGGGCGGAGGGATCCCTGCGTGTGGGGGTGGAGGGGAGGGCGGAGGGATCCCTGCGTGTGGGGGTGGAGGGGAGGGCGGAGGGATCCCTGCGTGTGGGGGTGGAGGGCGAGGGTGGAGGGATCCCTGCGTGTGGGGGTGGAGGGCGGAGGGATCCCTGCGTGTGGGGGTGGAGGGCGAGGGTGGAGGGATCCCTGCGTGTGGGGGTGGAGGGCGGAGGGATCCCTGCGTGTGGGGGTGGAGGGCGGGGGTGGAGGGCGGAGGGATCCCTGCGTGTGGGGGTGGAGGGCGAGGGTGGAGGGATCCCTGCGTGTGGGGGCGGAGGGCGAGGGTGGAGGGATCCCTGCGTGTGGGGGTGGAGGGCGGAGGGATCTCTGCGTGTGGGGGTGGAGGGCGGAGGGATCCCTGCGTGTGGGGGTGGAGGGCGAGGGCGGAGGGATCCCTGCGTGTGGGGGTGGAGGGCGAGGGCGGAGGGATCCCTGCGTGTGGGGGTGGAGGGCGAGGGCGGAGGGATCCCTGCGTGTGGGGGTGGAGGGCGAGGGTGGAGGGATCCCTGCGTGTGGGGGTGGAGGGTGGAGGGATCCCTGCATGTGGGGGTGGAGGGGAGGGCGGAGGGATCCCTGCGTGTGGGGGTGGAGGGGAGGGCGGAGGGATCCCTGCGTGTGGGGGTGGAGGGCGAGGGTGGAGGGATCCCTGCGTGTGGGGGTGGAGGGCGGAGGGATCCCTGCGTGTGGGGGTGGAGGGCGGAGGGATCCCTGCGTGTGGGGGTGGAGGGCGAGGGTGGAGGGATCCCTGCGTGTGGGGGTGGAGGGCGGAGGGATCCCTGCGTGTGGGGGTGGAGGGCGGGGGTGGAGGGCGGAGGGATCCCTGCGTGTGGGGGTGGAGGGCGAGGGTGGAGGGATCCCTGCGTGTGGGGGCGGAGGGCGAGGGTGGAGGGATCCCTGCGTGTGGGGGTGGAGGGCGGAGGGATCTCTGCGTGTGGGGGTGGAGGGCGGAGGGATCCCTGCGTGTGGGGGTGGAGGGCGAGGGCGGAGGGATCCCTGCGTGTGGGGGTGGAGGGCGAGGGCGGAGGGATCCCTGCGTGTGGGGGTGGAGGGCGAGGGCGGAGGGATCCCTGCGTGTGGGGGTGGAGGGCGAGGGTGGAGGGATCCCTGCGTGTGGGGGTGGAGGGCGGAGGGATCCCTGCGTGTGGGGGTGGAGGGCGAGGGCGGAGGGATCCCTGCGTGTGGGGGTGGAGGGCGGAGGGATCCCTGCGTGTGGGGGTGGAGGGCGGAGGGATCCCTGCGTGTGGGGGTGGAGGGTGGAGGGATCCCTGCGTGTGGGGGTGGAGGGCGAGGGTGGAGGGATCCCTGCGTGTGGGGGTGGAGGGCGGAGGGATCCCTGCGTGTGGGGGTGGAGGGCGAGGGCGGAGGGATCCCTGCGTGTGGGGGTGGAGGGCGGAGGGATCCCTGCGTGTGGGGGTGGACGGCGAGGGCGGAGGGATCCCTGCGTGTGGGGGTGGAGGGATCCCTGCGTGTGGGGGTGGAGGGCGAGGGCGGAGGGATCCCTGCGTGTGGGGGTGGAGGGCGGAGGGCTACCTGTGTTTTACGGATCCGTAGGTCGGCCGAGGATCGGTTCAGCCCCTCTTCCTGCTCAATGCTCTGCTCGATGGCTGTGGAGAGACCCGAAGAGCAGGATCAGAGCCAGATACGCCCCCCCCCCCGCTCAGTCTGGAGGGAGGGGCTATTTGTCACGGCGGAGTGATACCCCCGCAGGGGTGGGGGCACAAGGCCAGCCAGTACGGCCACCTGGGCTCTTACCTTTCAACTTGGAGCGCACCTTGTTGGCCGTTTTCTTGATGTCGGCCGTGAGGTCCTCCAGCTCCTGCTTGGTCTCTGCCGGGGAGAGAGGGGCATTGGAGTGAAGGTTCTCCCCCACGACCCCTCCTCCCTGGGGAGAGGCCCCCTGTGCCCCTGAGAGCCTCCTGGTGGCCCCAGGGACCCCCCCTTCCCCCTGGTCCGTGCCCTCTGGGGGTGTGGCCACGTTCCCAGCGCCCTGCTCCTCTGAGAGGCTCCGGGTGGGCCCCCGGGACCCCCCCTTCCCCCTGGTCCGTCCCCTCTGGGGGTGTGGCCACGTTCCCAGCGCCCTGCTCCTCTGAGAGGCTCTGGGTGGCCCCCCCGGGAATCCTTCGGGGCCGGAGCCGCTGGGGAATAAGGGGCGACAGCAGAGAGCTGCTCCTAACAGGCGGGGGCAGTGGAGGGCGGAGGAGTGGCCGTGGGGCAGGTGGATGGAGGGATGGACGGAGGGTTAGTTGGCAGGTGGATGACGAATGGGGGAGCGATGGTGGGGGGCGATGAGGGGAGGCGTGAATGGCAGGGCGGGGGGGGCGGATGACGAATGGGGGAGCAATGGCGGGGGGCGATGAGGGGAGGCGTGAATGGCAGGGCGGGGGGGCGGATGACGAATGGGGGAGCGATGACGGGGGGCGATGAGGGGAGGCGTGAATGGCAGGGCGGGGGGGGCGGATGACGAATGGGGGAGCGATGGCGGGGGGCGATGAGGGGAGGCGTGAATGGCAGGGCGGGGGGGTGGATGACGAATGGGGGAGCGATGGCGGGGGGCGATGAGGGGAGGCGTGAATGGCATGGCGGGGGGGCGGATGACGAATGGGGGAGCGATGGCGGGGGGCGATGAGGGGAGGCGTGAATGGCAGGGCGGGGGGGCGGATGACGAATGGGGGAGCGATGGCGGGGGGCGATGAGGGGAGGCGTGAATGGCAGGGCGGGGGGGGCGGATGACGAATGGGGGAGCGATGGCGGGGGGCGATGAGGGGAGGCGTGAATGGCAGGGCGGGGGGCAGACATTCAGGGAGAGGGACGGGTGAAGGGGGAGCGGGCGGGAAGATGGAGGAAGGAGCAATGGAGGAGACATGGGTAGGTCCAAGTTCTGTCCCCCTCTGCCAAGCAGGGCGGGGAAGCGATGGGCCTGGGGCACCCGGACTCACTCTCGTCTGGGTTGGGAGCAGCCAGGATGGCGCTGTGCTGCTTCTTCACCTGCTCCACATCCTCCGACAGCTTCTCTATGCAGCCCCGGATCTCCTCCACCTGGGGAAGGACAGACAGGCTCACGCCCGGGCGCGCTGCACTCGCCAGGCACAGCAGCAGGGGGCGCTGGGCTACAGGGAGCAGGGCAGGGCCCAGCAGGGGGCGCTCTCCCTGGGCAGGCAGGGCTGGCCCAGTTCCCTGGAGTGGCACTAGGGGGCGCTGTGGGGCAGGGAGCAGGGCAGGGCCCAGCAGAGGGCGCTCTCCCCGGGCAGGCAGGGCTGGCCCAGTGCCCCAGGGTAGCGCTAGGGGGCGCTGTGGGGCAGGGAGCAGGGCAGGGCCCAGCAGGGGGCGCTCTCCCCGGGCAGGCAGGGCTGGCCCAGTGCCCCAGGGTGGCGCTAGGGGGGCGCTGTGGGGCAGGGAGCGGGGCAGGGCTCATCAGGGGGACTCTCCCAAGGCAGGCAGGGCTGGCCCAGTGCCCCAGGGTGGCGCTAGGGGGGCGCTGTGGGGCAGGGAGCGGGGCAGGGCCCAGCAGGGGGTGCTCTACCCGGGCAGGCAGGGCTGGCCCAGTTCCCCGGGGTGGCGCTAGGGGGCGCTGTGGGGCAGGGAGCGGGGCAGGGCTCAGCAGGGGGCGCTCTCCCTGGGCAGGCAGGGCTGGCCCAGTGCCCCAGGGTGGCGCTAGGGGGCGCTGTGGGGCAGACAGTGGGGCAGGGCCCAGCAGGGGACGCTCTCCCCGGCAGGCAGTACAGACCATACTGCCCCAGCGTGCCTCCAGGCGGTGCTGCACTGCAGCCCTGGATCTTGCCCCACATCGGCCGTGCCGTGGGAAAGGGACTGCCAGGCTGGCTGTGCTATTCCTCCTGCCCCCGCCCATGGCTGCCGTATTAACTAGGCCAGGTGTGTAATTTACGACACCACCACCTGCCTGCGAAGGACAAACTGCATCATTAGGGAGCGCCTTTGCATATTAATCACCCTGTCTGCATATTAATGACGCCAGCTGCACTCTACTTCCGAACCGCCTGCCTCGGCCGGAGTTATTCCAGGTTACACGGGACCAGCAGGCCGGGCGCTGCAGCCAGTGCTGGGGTGGGGCACCTCTCCTCTGAAAAACTGCCCTTCCTCTCCTACCTGCTCAAAGAATTCATCCATAAAATGGTCCCGGTCCACGTGAACCACCTCTTCTTCATCGTCGCTGTCTTTGGCCTGGGGAGGAGGCAAGGGAAGAGGTAAGAGGCTTTGCACACTGAGCCCAGCGACCGCCTTCGAGCAATTTGCAGGGAGGTTGTAGCCCTGAGATGCAGCCTCCTCTGGGGGGACGGGACCGCTGGGGAACAGCTGCGCAGCGCCGCGGTGCAGACATGGTTTGCCCCGTGCTCGGATGCAGCCACGTCTAGGGTGGAGCGCAGCAGTTGTCCTCCAATGTAGGATACGCAGTGAAGGAAGATATGGCCTGTGCGCTGCAACTGTCTGCAGCGCCTCCCCCGGTTCGAGGCCTGAACTCCCTCCCCCACAACTCTGCTGGTTCTCCGAGGGTTGCCAGCCTGCTCATCGCTGGGGGTGCAGGCTGGGGATGTGGGCTTTGGGGTGCAGGAGGGGGCTCAGGGCTGGGGCAGGAGGGGATTTGGGGGGCCGAGTCCTGGCAGCACTTACGGGGGCTCTCAGGGAGTGGGACCAGGGCCCTTGTGGCCCTAGGCACATGGGCTACTAGGGAAGCTCTGTATGCTGCCCTGAGGTTCTGCCCTGCAGCTCCCATTGGTTGCGGTTCCTGGCCAATGGGAGCTGCGAAGCCGGAACTCGGGGAGGAGCAGCACGCCCAGCGGCTCATGTACCAGCGGCTGCAAGGACCTGGCAATCGTTTCTGGGAGCCACACAGAGCCAGGCCAGGCAGGGGCCCGAGCACGGGTCCCGCTGCACCACCGGCCGGCGTTTGAACTGCCTAGTCGGCAGTGCTGACCGGAGCTGGCCGGGTCCCTTTTCAACTGGCATTCTGGGTAAAAATGGATCCCCGTCTCTCCCCCCACGTACGCCCATCCATCCATCCAGCATCTTATCTATCTACCCCAACGCACTGCATTGCCTTCATATGTCCCCAGGGGAGCACAGTGGGGGTACGACTTGATCTCCCACCCCCGGTCCTGTCGCTAGCCGCCCCCTTGTGATGCTGTGCTATGGGCCCACATTTCTCACCATGGCCTGTGAGGCCTATGCAGCTCTACACACCCTGGAAGCGGGATTTGGGAGGCAAGAGATTAAGGGGAGGGTTACACTGGGTTCCCCCATCCAACCCTCCCCCCAAATACTAAAGTCAGCCCGGCCCAAGGAAGGAACAGATCTACAGCAGCAACGGGGGAAACTGAGGCACAGAGCACCAAAGAGGCTGGGACAAAGTCATGCAGTGCTAAGACCAGAACCCAGCAATCCCGACCCCCATCCCTCCCAGTTCTAACCCTCCATACCCCACTCCCCTTCCCGGGCTCCGTACGGCGCTGCCGCTTTGAAACGCTGCGGGGCGTCGGACACTGGGCTCCCTGCGGCGTTTCAAAGTGGCGGTACCACACGGAGCCTGGGGTCAGCGGGGGAGTCCCCAGCTGGTCCTGGGTTTCCCGCGGCGCTGCTGCTTTGAAACGCCGTGTGCAGCCTGGGGACACCCCAGCTGGCCCCGGGCTGCACGCGTGTTTCAAAGTGGCAGCGCCATGCGGAGCCCAGGGTCTGGCCCCAGGCTTCGAGTGGTGCTGCCGCTTTGAAATGCCCCCTTTTCTCCCCCCCTTGCTGCCTCTATCTGACAGAGGCAGCAAGGGAGGCGGGGAGCAACTAATTAACTAGCCTGTAAACTAACCCTTCACCTTCCCCTTACTACACCCTGAAACGTAAGCACCGTCTTTATATTCCAGACGATTTCCTGTATAATCCTCGAGTAAAAACGAGAAAGCCAGCCATTGGGCGGTAGTAGTACGCTGGGACACTGTGGTATTGTTATGTCTGATTTTGTAAAGAAGTCATTTTTAAATGAGGTGACACATGAGGGGCTTGCAAGGCAAATCAAAAGGGGTATGCACGTCAGGAAACGTACAGAGCCTCTGATCTAGCCTTGGAAGGGTTCATATTTTATTGATAAACATTGATTTCACCGTGCACACACGCAGGCAAATCAATGGAAGAGCTATTGCCATCGACAGCAACCGAAATTGACAGCGGAGCAAAGTAAAGACAACCAGGCCCGAGAGCTTGAAGTAGACTTGTCTGCACTGACATATGAAAATTGGAGGAAAAATGTGTAGATTGATCAAAATTATTAAAAAAAAAAAAGCAATTATTTAACCCCACTTGTATCCATCCCGACGCCGCCCTGTCTCTTCCCGCTACACTCTATCTAATCTGTCTGTCTGTCTGTCTGTGTGTTCCCTGCTCCCCCTCCCACGGCTCTCCTCGCAGCCCTGGCTAGGCCAGGCTCACACTCCACTTATATAAGACGCTCTCCCAAACTTGATCTGACTCTGGGCGACGTGTTCTGGAGCAGCAGTCTGGAAACATTTCTGCCCCTGTCCCCTGGGTGGCCTATGCGTGCTGTGCAGAGCCCCAGAGCTGCAGAGCGCATGCCGACATGGGCCAGGGGGGTCCCACCCCAGAGCTGGGGGAGAAAGACCCATCCCCCCAAAGCTGGGAAAAGATGGGGGTCCCAAAGGTACTGGGGGGGGAAGAGGCATGGAGAGGCAGAGGAGGGGTGCAGATGCACTGGGAAGGGGCTGTGTGTCTCGCCAGGAGGGCATTCAGGCTCGCCTCTCTCATGCCCTCTCCTTCACTCCAAGGTCACCGTGCAGCGTGTTGGAGCGGTGACATAGACGCACACGCTCCGGTGGCTGGGAGAAGGCCGGGCAGGGAGGGGAGCGCATCCTCTGCTTGGGGGACTATCACATTCCCATTGTCCTTCCAGGAACCGGTCGTCGCCAAAATAGACAGCCTGCGGAGTGGCGTCAGTGCTGACTCCAATGCCCTACGGTGGCGCTAGGGGGCGCTGTGGGGCAGGCAGGGACCCAGCAGGGGGTGCTCTCTCCTGGCAGGTAGGGCTGGCCAGTGCCCCAGTGCAGCACTAGGGGGCGCTGTGGGATAGGGCCCTGTAGGGCACACTCTCCCCTGGCAGGCAGGACTGGCCCAATGCCCCAGGGCAGCACTAGGGGGCGCTGTGGGGCAGGAAGTGGGACAGGGCTCAGTAGGGGGCGCTCTCCCCCAGCAGACAGGGCTGGCCCAGTGCCCCAGTGCAGCACTAGGGGGCGCTGTGGGGCAGGAAGTGGGACAGGGCTCCGCAGGGGGCGCTCTTCCCTGGCAGGCAGGGCTGGCCCAGTGCCCCAGTGCAGCACTAGGGGGCGCTGTGGGGCAGGAAGTGGGACAGGGCTCAGCAGGGGGCGCTCTCCCCTGGCAGGCAGGGCTGGCCCAGTGCCCCAGTGCAGCACTAGGGGGCGCTGTGGGGCAGGAAGTGGGACAGGGCTCAGCAGGGGGCGCTCTCCCTTGGCAGGCAGAGCTGGCCCAGTGCCCCAGGGCGGTGCTACGGGGCGCTGTGGGGCAGGAAGTGGGGCAGGCTCAGCAGGGGGCGCTCTCCCTTGGCAGGCAGGGCTGGCCCAGTGCCCCAGTGCAGCACTAGGGGGCGCTGTGGGGCAGGAAGTGGGACAGGGCTCAGCAGGGGGCGCTCTCCCCTGGCAGGCAGGGTTGGCCCAATGCCCCAGTGCAGCACTAGGGGGCGCTGTGGGGCAGGAAGTGGGACAGGGCTCAGCAGGGGGCGCTCTCCCCTGGCAGGCAGGGCTGGCCCAGTGCCCAGAGATGTTAAAATGTGTTTAACTAAACGTGTAAGTGCTGAAAATGCCGGGGGTTACACTTTCCACGCAGAGCGGCAGGAGGCTCCCCGGGAGCGGATGCGCCCGTGTGTGCACGTTGGTGTGTTTGCCTAGTTGTGTGTTTTTGTGCCCACTTGTGGCTTTTGGTTACGTATTGTGTGACACATGCAAGTGATGTACCCCAGCGTGGCTGTATATTGTGTATACTGGGGCATCTCTCCATCTTCAACTGCGCCTCTCTAGCCTTGTGGGCTAGACCCCTGGGAGGGGAGTGGGATCTAGTGGTTAGAGCTGAGGGGGGCTGGGAGCCAGGACTCCTGGGTTATCTACCAGGAGTGAAGGGCCGCATGGTAGAAGCAGTCCCCTCCCATACAGCTGTTAAACAGCTGCCCCGCCCCACCCCAGAGGCAGCTGCATCTCAGTGCCAGGGAGCGACGCTGACATGCCCCAAGTGCCGGGCTGCTTCTGCGGAGTAATTCTTGATCATAATTAGTGTTATCGCTCTTGTTCTCCGGCTCGCGCGCTCCCAGCCCTCGAGAGGCAAACAGCAGATTTAGCAATACTGCCCTCCCCTCGCTGGCGGAGGAAAGCCCAGCGCGCCAGCGTCACAACACTGGGCTAAAAAAAGACTCGGCTGCCCAAATACGGAGCCACTTAAACAGCTTAATGGCTGCTTGTGCCACCACTGCTGCCCTGCTGCTCCGCCCCGCTGGCCTGACCCCCTCCCCCCAAAAGGGTTCTCCCCCAGAGACCACCTCTGCTCTAACCACTAGACCCCACTGCCCTCCCAGAGTCGGCACAGCACACAGGAATCCTGGCTCCCGGCCAGCCCCCAACCTGCTCTGACCCCACTTCCTCCTCACAGGGCTTGTTTGTGAGAGACAGTCAGAGAGAGGGAGAGAGGAGGATGAATGGACAGAGAGACAGACGGGGGGTGTATGGGGATGGATGGCAGGGGAAAGAGAAGGAGCATATGGGGATGGATAGAATGACAGATGATGGGTGGGGTGTATGGGGATGGATGGATGGAGGGATGGAGGGATCAGAGGACAGACTGAGGGGGTGGATGGAGCTGTCTGTCTTGATAGATAGGATAGTTGGAGTGGACATATGGAGATGGATGGATGGATGGATGGATGGATGGATGGGGATATAAGGGGCTGGATGGAAGGACAGATGGATGAATGGATAGATGGATGGATGGAGGAAGGGAGAGATGGAGGAAATATGGGGATGGAGGGATGGATCAAGGAAATAAGGGGATGGATGGATGGAGGATATATGAGGATGGATGGATATATGAGGATATATGGGGAGGGAGGGATGGGTAGAGGAAGGGATGGAGGATAGATGGGGAGGGAGGCATGGGGAGATAGAGGGATGGATGGAGGATCAAGGGGGAGGGAGGGATGGAGGATCGAGGGGGAGGGAGGGATGGGTAGATAGAGAGATGGATGGAGGATCAAGGGGGAGGGAGGGATGGAGGATCGAGGGGGAGGGAGGGATGGGTAGATAGAGGGATGGATGGAGGATCGAGGGGGAGGGATGGATGGATGGATGGATAGAGGGATGGATGGAGGATCGAGGGGGAGGGAGGGATGGATGGATAGAGGGATGGATGGAGGATCGAGGGGGAGGGAGGGATGGATGGATAGAGGGATGGATGGAGGATCGAGGGGGAGGGAGGGATGGATGGATAGAGGGATGGATGGAGGATCGAGGGGGAGGGAGGGAGGGATGGATGGAGGATCGAGGGGGAGGGAGGGATGGATGGATAGAGGGATGGATGGAGGATCGAGGGGGAGGGAGGGATGGGTAGATAGAGGGATGGATGGAGGATCGAGGGGGAGGGAGGGATGGATGGATGGATGGATGGATAGAGGGATGGATGGAGGATCGAGGGGGAGGGAGGGATGGATGGATAGAGGGATGGATGGAGGATCGAGGGGGAGGGAGGGAGGGGGGAGGGAGGGATGGATGGATAGAGGGATGGATGGAGGATCGAGGGGGAGGGAGGGATGGATGGATAGAGGGATGGATGGAGGATCGAGGGGGAGGGAGGGAGGGATGGATGGAGGATCGAGGGGGAGGGAGGGATGGATGGAGGATCGAAGGGGAGGGAGGGATGGAGGGATGGATGGATAGAGGGATGGATGGAGGATCGAGGGGGAGGGATGGAGGGATGGATAGAGGGATGGATGGAGGATCGAGGGGGAGGGAGGGAGGGATGGATAGAGGGAGGGATGGAGGATCGAGGGGGAGGGAGGGATGGATGGGTAGAGGGATGGATGGAGGATCGAGGGGGAGGGAGGAAGGGATGGATAGAGGATCGAGGGGGAGGGAGGGATGGATAGAGGGATGGATGGAGGATCGAGGGGGGGGAGGGATGGTTAGATAGAGGGATGGATGGAGGATCGAGGGGGAGGGAGGGATGGATGGATAGAGGGATGGATGGAGGATCGAGGGGGAGAGAGGGATGGATAGAGGGATGGATGGAGGATCGAGGGGGAGGGATGGTTAGATAGAGGGATGGATGGAGGATCGAGGGGGAGGGAGGGATGGATGGATAGAGGGATGGATGGAGGATCGAGGGGGAGGGAGGGATGGTTAGATAGAGGGATGGATGGAGGATCGAGGGGGAGGGAGGGATGGGTAGATAGAGGGATGGATGGAGGATCGAGGGGGAGGGAGGGATGGATGGATAGAGGGATGGATGGAGGATCGAGGGGGAGGGAGGGATGGATGGAGGATCGAGGGGGAGGGAGGGAGGGATGGATAGAGGGATGGATGGAGGATCAAGGGGGAGGGAGGGATGGATGGAGGATCGAGGGGGAGGGAGGGATGGATGGATAGAGGGATGGATGGAGGATCGAGGGGGAGGGAGGGAGGGATGGATAGAGGGATGGATGGAGGATCGAGGGGGAGGGAGGGATGGATGGAGGATCAAGGGGGAGGGAGGGATGGAGGATCGAGGGGGAGGGAGGGATGGATGGATAGAGAGATGGATGGAGGATCGAGGGGGAGGGAGGGATGGATAGAGGGATGGATGGAGGATCGAGGGGGAGGGAGGGATGGATAGAGGGATGGATGGAGGATCGAGGGGGAGGGAGGGATGGATAGAGGGATGGATGGAGGATCGAGGGGGAGGGAGGGATGGGTAGATAGAGGGATGGATGGAGGATCGAGGGGGAGGGAGGGATGGGTAGATAGAGGGATGGATGGAGGATCGAGGGGGAGGGAGGGATGGGTAGATAGAGGGATGGATGGAGGATCGAGGGGGAGGGAGGGATGGATAGAGGGATGGATGGAGGATCGAGGGGGAGGGAGGGATGGATAGAGGGATGGATGGAGGATCGAGGGGGAGGGAGGGATGGATGGATAGAGGGATGGATGGAGGATCGAGGGGGAGGGAGGGATGGATAGAGGGATGGATGGAGGATCGAGGGGGAGGGAGGGATGGATGGATAGAGGGATGGATGGAGGATCGAGGGGGAGGGAGGGAGGGATGGATAGAGGGATGGATGGAGGATCGAGGGGGAGGGAGGGATGGATGGATAGAGGGATGGATGGAGGATCGAGGGGGAGGGAGGGATGGATGGAGGATCGAGGGGGAGGGAGGGATGGATGGAGGATCGAGGGGGAGGGATGGATAGAGGGATGGATGGAGGATCGAGGGGGAGGGAGGGAGGGATGGATAGAGGGAGGGATGGAGGATCGAGGGGGAGGGAGGGATGGATGGGTAGAGGGATGGATGGAGGATCGAGGGGGAGGGAGGGAGGGATGGATGGATGGAGGATCGAGGGGGAGGGAGGGATGGAGGGAGGGATGGATGGATAGAGGGATGGATGGAGGATCGAGGGGGAGGGAGGGAGGGAGGGATGGATAGAGGGATGGATGGAGGATCGAGGGGGGGGGAGGGATGGATGGAGGATCGAGGGGGAGGGAGGGATGGATGGATAGAGGGATGGATGGAGGATCGAGGGGGAGGGAGGGATGGATGGATAGAGGGATGGATGGAGGATCGAGGGGGAGGGAGGGAGGGATGGATAGAGGGATGGATGGAGGATCGAGGGGGAGGGAGGGATGGATGGAGGATCAAGGGGGAGGGAGGGATGGAGGATCGAGCGGGAGGGAGGGATGGATGGATAGAGAGATGGATGGAGGATCGAGGGGGAGGGAGGGATGGATAGAGGGATGGATGGAGGATCGAGGGGGAGGGAGGGATGGATAGAGGGATGGATGGAGGATCGAGGGGGAGGGAGGGATGGATAGAGGGATGGATGGAGGATCGAGGGGGAGGGAGGGATGGGTAGATAGAGGGATGGATGGAGGATCGAGGGGGAGGGAGGGATGGATAGAGGGATGGATGGAGGATCGAGGGGGAGGGAGGGATGGGTAGATAGAGGGATGGATGGAGGATCGAGGGGGAGGGAGGGATGGGTAGATAGAGGGATGGATGGAGGATCGAGGGGGAGGGAGGGATGGGTAGATAGAGGGATGGATGGAGGATCGAAGGGGAGGGAGGGATGGGTAGATAGAGGGATGGATGGAGGATCGAGGGGGAGGGAGGGATGGGTAGATAGAGGGATGGATGGAGGATCAAGGGGGAGGGAGGGATGGATGGATAGAGGGATGGATGGAGGATCGAGGGGGAGGGAGGGATGGATGGATAGAGGGATAGATGGAGGATCGAGGGGGAGGGAGGGATGGATAGAGGGATGGATGGAGGATTGAGGGGGAGGGATGGATGGATAGAGGGATGGGTGGAAGATCGAGGGGGAGGGAGGGATGGGGAGACAGACAGAGGGATGGAGAGATGAAGGGGTGTATGGAGATGGGTACAAAGACAGAGGGGATATGGGGTGGAAGATGGGATGGTTGGATGGGGTATATGGAGATGGGTCTTCCAAATCTTCTAATCTCCCCTTTCTGTTCCCTGTCCTGGAGGGGACCCAGAGCCTATGCTCCCTCCCTGCTGGGTGACCCAAATTCATTCCCTGCTCCTGTCCAGGCTGTACATCTACTGCTTTGGGGGGCCCAGCCCTGCGCTGCAGGCCTGGCAGGACCCGGTCGCCTCCAGCACCTGGGCTCAATGTGCAGTTAAATTGGTACCGGGGCAAATAATTCTTTTACATTCATAAGTGATGTGCTGAACCCAGAGGTGCCGGGCACTGAGCTGCCGGGCCGGGAGGGGCTTTGAACCGCTCCCCAATTCTGGCTCTGTGGTCTAAGGGCTGAGCGGGTTGGTGGAGACAGTGTGTGTGTGTGTGTGTGTGTGTGTGTGTGTGTGTGTGTGTTGGAGAGGGATAGCACTTGTCTGTGTGACTGGGAGAGAGAAAGGCTGTGTGTCGTGTGGGTGGGCGAAGGTTTGTGTGTTTCTCTGTGTGTTGGAGAGGTTGTGTGGGCCTGTGTGCATGAGAGTGTGGGTGTGTGTCTGAGCGCATGTGATTGTGCTGGAGAGCGACTGTGCGTGTGTGAGAGACTGTGCATGTGCTGGGGGGCTGCTGGAGAGCAAGGGAGCGTGTGTGTTTCAGAGGGAGACTGTGGTGGATATTGGGGGGGGTGGGGGGAGAAAGAGGCTGGCTGTGTCCGCATGCTGGGGTACCTTCCCCCGCCCCTTACGGTGAAACCTTCCTGCTGAGCCAATAAAACCCAGTGCAAAAGGCCCCGACCCCAGCCAAGCGCCTCCCCCCAGCCTGGCTTGGCCCTGACTCCTCCTGCCGGGCCAGGGCCCTGAGCTGGGGAGATTGATGGGGAGTGACAGAGGCGCCCCATGGCTGCTGCCCACCCCCTTGCGGGCGCCTGCATTGCAGCGGTCTGGCAGGGAGGGACTGGTGGGCAGGAACGCGGAGCCGTGGTGGGTGACACAGCCCGTGCTGCTGGGGGCCCCGAGTGCCACCCCCAGGCCCCCACTAACCACCCAGCTACGGCCGAGAGCCCAGCGCCAGCAAGAAATCTGTGCCAGCACAGGGAAGGAGGGGGTCTAGTGTGGCAGGGGGCTTTCTGCCTGGGGTCTGCCCCTAACTGGCTAACCCTCGCCCTGCCCGTCCCCTGGCGACGTGTGGCTGGTGCGTGGCTTTGTGCTGGGCAACGTGGGCCCTCCTCATGCCAGCCGGTGCCCCCCGGTGGGAGCCGTCGTGCCAGGATCACCCCACGGCCCAGCCCTGTCTGAGCAAGCAGCCCCTCAGCCAGCCCAGCAGCATAGCTTTGTGGGGCCACAACCTGCACGCACACACACACACACACACGCACACACACACACACACACACACACACGCACACGCGCACACACACACACACACACACACGAAAGCACACTAGGCACGTTGCATGGGGGGGTGCTGGGGAGTGTGTGTCAGTAGCTTTGTGGGGGGTGTCAGTGTGTCAGAGTGTGGGCACATGCCTGTGTGTTGGTGTGGACACCTCCCACCCAGTGTACCTGCTTTTATAACCCACTCAGCCACACCCACCCAGACACCCACACACACACGCTGATGGGCACACCCAGCACTGGCACACACACATCACACTCAGTCTGTCTCACAACACTTGCCAACCGACACACATAGACACTCACGGTCCCCTCTCAGCACTCACTTTCTCTCAAACTAACACACTGAAACTGACTGAGCCACACACACCACTCTCTCACACACACATAACATCACACAAACACTCCCAGCAGAAACACATATATCACTCACACACACACTCCCACTGACAGTTACACACCACTCTGTCTCTTATACACCCACTCCCATTGACACACACACTCACATATATCACACACCCATTGTTCACCCACACACCGTTCACACATGCCCTCATTCACCCCTGACACACACCTGTCACTCATACATGGAAATACAAATTCACACACGGACGGACACAACACACATGGTTGGTCACGCACATTGACATATGTCACAGACACTCTCACACACATGCATTACACACTGACACACACTTATCTCCCACTTAGACACACAGCTGCGCCTCACACAGAGACAAAACATCACACACACTCCTTCGCACTTACACACATCACACACACTGACATACACGCATTGTATGTCACACACAACTATACTCTCATCACTCAGACACACCCATCACACAAACTTACCATAGACACACACCTGTTGCTCACAGACACACACATACATCACACGCACACTGAAGACATCCATCACTCACACCCACACACACACACTCACATATCACACACACTCACATATCACACACACTGACAGAAACAAACCCATCACCCACACAGACACACACACTTATCACACACATTGCACATACACACTCAAGTTTCACACACACATACTCCCACACATCACATAGACACACACCTGTCACTCGTTCACACACACAAACACACACCTATCACACATCTCACGCAAACATACTGACAGATACACACCCATCACACACCACAAACTCACATATCACAAAGACACTCACCTATATCAAACACAGTGACAGAAGCACTCACTTGTCACTAAAACACAGACACTCACGTTAGACATACACATATCACACTGACACACACCCATCACACACACAGACTCACTCACACAGATACACGCCTGTCACTTAGACACACACATCACACACATAGGCACTGATTTACACAGGCACACTCACATGTCAGACACACATCCTGCACACTGACACACACCCATCACTCACGTCACACACACACACACACACACACACACTGACAAGCACACACACCCGTCACTCACACACACGTCACACACTCTCCCGCAACCCCCAGTGTTTCTCTGCTGCATTCGCTCCCCACCGCCGAGCAAAGTACCCCCTCCGCTCCTGCAGCAAACCCGCCCCAGCACCCACTGCGCCAGCAGCCAGCCGGGCCATCTTCCCTGTGCCCACCTGCCTGCCCCTGCAGCCGAGCAGGGCTGGGGGCCTCCTCTGGCCTCGGGCCCCTGCCCCTGTCCCCCCCGCCAGTCCCGGGGGCAAGGGCCATAGATCCCCAGAGAAGCCCCAGTGAGCAGCCAGGAGAACCCATCGCCATCTCTGCGCCTGGCTGCCTTTCTCCAGCTCGCCGTCGTCAGAGCAAAGGGAACACGGCCAAATCGCGGCAGAGTCATCTGGTCCTCCATCCGGCTCGCCAGCCAGCCCTGCATCCCTGCGTCCATCTGGCCATCCCGCCCTGCATCCCTGCATCCAGCCCTGTATCCCTGCATTCATCTGGCCATCCCGCCCTGCATCCCTGCATCCAGCCCTGTATCCCTGCATCCATCTGGCCATCCCGCCCCGCATCCCTGCATCCAGCCCTGTATCCCTGCATCCAGCCCTGTATCCCTGCATCCATCTGGCCATCCCGCCCTGCATCCCTGCAGCAAACAGAGCTCTCTCCATCCCAGGCGGTCTCTCTCCTTGCCGCCTTGCCTCGTCCCTCCATCCCCCCAGCCTTCCCCGCCTCGCAACCCCCACTCCTGTCACTGCAGAAGGGCGCGCTTGCCACCAGCTATTTTAGACTCCGCTGAGCAGCATTGTCTGTGTGTTTCCATCCGTCCCACTGTCCATACAGCCATCCCCCGGCAGCAAAGCAGAAAGCAAACCGACCAGGAATTTCGGAATGATTCCCCCCTCAAGCTGTAATTAAACCATGTTTCTCTCTGGGTGTTTGTTGTCACACACACACACACACACACACACACACACACACACACTCTCTCTCTCTCTCTCTCTCTCTCTCTCTCTTTCTCTCCTTGGATCCTGTTGGAGAGAATTTTCCCTGCCTCTGCAAGATTTTTATTAGGGGAGTGAAACTGGCCAGCTGGTCCACGCAGACACAGACACACACAGACACACTCAGGACTATAACCCCCAGGACGCACAGACAGAAATAGAACCTGACTTTTCCTTACCAGAGAGATTTGCAAAGACCCATATTCCCCCCCCCCCTTGCCGCCTTGATCCATGACAGAAAGTGGGGGTGTGTGGGAAAGGGGTGGTTCTTTCTCCATCACCCCATATATATTTTTCCTCCCACTGCATTCCTCCTCCCCACCCCCCATCCTCCCAGAAACCCCCAGAGGGGATGGGGGGGAGCCCTGGCTGGGAAAGGGGTGCAATACCGGGGGTGGAGCCATGGAGAAAGGGGGAAATACCGGGGGGAGCCCTGGGGGGAAAAGGGGAAAATACTGGGGGTGGGGGTTATGAAACAGACAAGCCGGGGTCTCTGGGCGGGTGGGAGTGGAGTGAAAGATGGGGGGGAGGGAGCCCTGGGTGGGAAAGGGATGAAATTCCCAGGTGGGGAGGGAGCCGTGGGGGGGAAACAGGTGAAATACCGGGGGGGGGGGTTATGAAACAGACAAGCCGGGGGCTCTGGGCACCAGGAGGGGGTGGGGGAGCCCTGGAGGGGATGGGGGGAAATACCAGGGGGAGGGAGCCGAGGGGGGGGAAAGGGGGAAATACTGAGGGTGGGGGGGTTATGAAACAGACAAGCCAGGGTCTCTGGGTGGGCGGGGGTGGGGTGAGATTCCCGGGTGGGGGAGCCCTGGGGGGGAAGGGGGAAATACCGGGGGGAGCCTTGGGGAGGGGGAAGGGGGAAATACCGGGGGGAGCCCGGGGGAGGGGGAAGGGGGAAATACCGGGAGGGAGCCCGGGGGAGGGGGAAGGGGGGAATACCGGGGGGGGCTCGGGGGAGGGGGAAGGGGGGAATACCGGGGGGGGGGGGGGGGGGAGCCCGGGGGAGGGGGAAGGGGGGAATACCGGGGGAAGGGGGGAATACTGGGGAGAGGAGCCCGGGGGAGGGGGAAGGGGGGAATACCGGGGGGGGGGGAGCCCGGGGGAGGGGGAAGGGGGGAATACTGGGGAGAGGAGCCCGGGGGAGGGGGAAGGGGGGAATACCGGGGGGGGAGCCCGGGGGAGGGGGAAGGGGGAAATACCGGGGGGGGGGGAACCCGGGGGAGGGGGAAGGGGGGAATACCGGGGGGGGGGGGAGCCCGGGGGAGGGGGAAGGGGGGAATACCGGGGGGGGCTCGGGGGAGGGGGAAGGGGGAAATACCGGGGGGGGGGGGGAGCCCGGGGGAGGGGGAAGGGAGGAATACCGGGGGGGGGGAGCCCGGGGGAGGGGGAAGGGGGGAATACCGGGGGGGGGGTTATGAAGCAGACAGGGCGGGGGCTCTAGGCGGGGCGGGGCGGGGGGCGCCGCAGAGAAGGGGCTTGGGGGGCGATCCCTCCCCCTCCCCATGGCCCCGGGAGACGCCCCTCCCCAGGGCCCCGGCGCGGCGCGGCGCTCACACTCCGCAGCTCCTGCGTGCGGTCCTTCATGGCTGCGCTGGCCGGCGGCGGGGGGCTGCAGCGCGGGGAGGCGCCTCCGCCCGAGGCTGCTGCCGCTGCTGAAGGATGGAGGGAGGTTGGTGCTGATGCAGCAAGGGGCGGGGTGGGGGATGCAGGGGAGGGGGGGTCTGGGCATGCTCCCTGCCCCCTCCTGCCCGCCGGCCCCCCCGGGGAGCGCTGGGAGTTGTAGTCTGGGGGGGCCGGGCAGAGTGGGGGGTGGGCCGCGTGTGTGACGCTGTGTGGCCGTGAGTGTGGCAGCGTGTGTGTGTGAGAGTGTGTGTGTGTGTGAGTGTGTGTGAGTGTGTGTGTGTGAGTGTGACAGTGTGTGTGTGTGTGTGTGTGTGTGTGTGTGAGTGTGGTAGCGTGTGAATGTGGCAGTGTGTGTGTGTGAGTGTGTGAGAGTGTGACAGTGTGTGTGTGTGTGTGTGAGTGTTGTAGCGTATGAATGTGGCAGTGTGTGTGGGGGGCAGTGTTCGTCAGCCTGTGTGTGTGATGCTGTGTGTGTCTCAGTGTGGCAGTGTGTGAATGTGGCTGTGTGTGTGCTAGTGTGTGTGGGGGGCAGTGTGTGTCAGCATGTGTGTGTCTCAGTGTGGCAGTGTGTGAATGTGGTTGTGTGTGTGTGTCAGTGTGTACCAGTGTCTATGCACGTGGCACGATGTGTCAGCATGCGTGTGGTGTTGTGTGTCTGTGAGTGTGGCAATGTGTGAATGTGGCTGCGTGTGTGGCAGCATGTGTGTCATGCAGTCTGAGTGTGGCAGAGTGTGAATGTGGCTGTGTGTGTGTCAGCGTGTGACACTGTGTGTGTGTCAGGGTGTGGCAGCATATTTGACACTGTCTGTGAATGTGGCAGGGTGTGAATGTGGCTGTGTGTGTCAGCGTGTGTGATGCTGTGTGTGTCTGAGTGTGACAGTGTGTGTGTGTGGCAGCGTGTGATGTTGTCTGTGGCTGTGAGTGTGGCAGGGTTCGTTAGTGTGTGTGTGATGCTGTGTGTGGCTGTGAGTGTGGTAGTGTGTGAATGTGGCTGTGTGCTTGTGGCAGTGTGTGTGTTACAGTGTGTTTGTGTGTGTGGCAGTGTGTCTCAGAGTGTGTGTAACACTGTGCATAGCTGTCAGTGTGAAAGTGTGACAGGTGTGTCACTGTGTGGTTGTGTCACTGTGTGCTTCAGTGAGTGTCTGTGAGTGTTGGAGGGTGTCTATCACTGTGTTTGTGAGTATGTGTGTGAATGTTGCAGTGTGGATCAATGCGTGTGCGCCTGTGTCAGTGAGTGTGTCTGTGTGTGTCTAGGAGTGCTGCATTGTGTGTCGATGTGTGTGTCTGTGTCACTGTGTGCGAACGAGTGAATCTTGCAGTGTGTGTCAGTATTGCAGAGTGTCAATGTCTGTCAGTGTGTCTCAGAGAGTGTGTATGAGTGTACATGTCTGAATCTTTGTGTGTCAGTCTGTGTTTGTGACAGTGTGTGTGTTCATGTCGTGTGTTAGTATGAGTGTCTGTGTGTGAGGGAAGTGTGTCAGTGTGTGTGTTTGCGTATTGGTGTGTCTCCATGGGTGTCTCAACGTGTGTCAGTGCGTGTTCAGAGGTCTGGCATGAGTGTTAATGTGTGTTAATCTGTATCTCAGTGTGTGCCGTGAGTGGGGCCGCGTGTGTGTGCGTCTCGGAGGGTGAGTGCGAGCGTTTGGGAGGGTTACCATTCGTCCGGTCACGTCCTCCCTGTCACCTCTGAAATCTACAGCCAGCCCGGTTCTTTAAATAGCTAAAAATGTCCGGGATTCTGCCCTGCAAAGGGGATTGGGAGGGGCTGGGGCATGTTCAGAGCCACGCCTGGACCGTTCACAGCCGCTCTGCACACGCCCAGCGCCTGGCGGGAAAACCGCATGGCGGCAGTGGCTCCAGTGAGACCCAGAGCAGGTCCAATGTGTGGGGGGGGGTTGGCTCCTCCCACGGAGTCACCGTGTTACCCTCCGCCCCGCTAGATTATGTCCCTGGCTCTGTGCGAGGGGAGGGGCATTGGGTCAGAGCAGGGGGGCTGGGGGTGCCTGGCTCTGGGGGAGCAGTGGGTTCACTGGGTCAGAGCAGGGGGGCTAGGGGTGCCTGGCTCTGGGGGAGCAGTGGGTGCATTGGGTCAGAGCAGGGGGGCTGGGGGTGCCTGGCTCTGGGGGAGCAGTGGGTGCACTGGGTCGGAGCAGGGGGGCTAGGGGTGCCTGGCTCTGGGGGAGCAGTGGGTGCATTGGGTCAGAGCAGGGGGGCTGGGGGTGCCTGGCTCTGGGGGAGCAGTGGGTGCACTGGGTCAGAGTAGGGGGGCTGGGGGTGCCTGGCTCTGGGGGAGCAGTGGGTGCACTGGGTCGGAGCAGGGGGGCTAGGGGTGCCTGGCTCTGGGGGAGCAGTGGGTGCACTGGGTCGGAGCAGGGGGGCTGGGGGGTGGCTGGTTCTGGGGGAGCAGTGGGTGCACTGGATCGGAGCAGGGGGGCTAGGGGTGCCTGGCTCTGGGGGAGCAGTGGGTGCACTGGGTCAGAGCAGGGGGGCTAGGGGTGCCTGGCTCTGGGGGAGCAGTGGGTGCATTGGGTCAGAGCAGGGGGGCTGGGGGTGCCTGGCTCTGGGGGAGCAGTGGGTGCATTGGGTCAGAGCAGGGGGGCTAGGGGTGCCTGGCTCTGGGGGAGCAGTGGGTGCATTGGGTCAGAGCAGGGGGGCTGGGGGTGCCTGGCTCTGGGGGAGCAGTGGGTTCACTGGGTCAGAGCAGGGGGGCTAGGGGTGCCTGGCTCTGGGGGAGCAGTGGGTGCATTGGGTCAGAGCAGGGGGGCTGGGGGTGCCTGGCTCTGGGGGAGCAGTGGGTGCACTGGGTCAGAGCAGGGGGGCTAGGGGTGCCTGGCTCTGGGGGAGCAGTGGGTGCATTGGGTCAGAGCAGGGGGGCTGGGGGTGCCTGGCTCTGGGGGAGCAGTGGGTGCACTGGGTCGGAGCAGGGGGGCTGGGGGTGCCTGGCTCTGGGGGAGCAGTGGGTGCACTGGGTCGGAGCAGGGGGGCTAGGGGTGCCTGGCTCTGGGGGAGCAGTGGGTGCACTGGGTCGGAGCAGGGGGGCTGGGGGGTGCCTGGCTCTGGGGGAGCAGTGGGTGCACTGGGTCGGAGCAGGGGGGCTGGGGGGTGGCTGGTTCTGGGGAGGGTGGGGCACTGGCTTCGAGCAGGGAACTGGGCGTCAGACCTTCTGGCGTCTTTCCTTCCCTGCGGGTGGGCCGTGGGTCTGTGGGTTAGATTTGGGGGGTCCAGTCCTAGTGCTGGGAGGCCTGTGGGAGCTGGCGCTGGGCGGGGCGGGCAGGGGACAGGAAGGGATTCTGGGAAGCAGGATTCCCAGGTTCCTTTTCTAGCCAGGCCGCTTCTCCCCTCGGTGCCTCTAACTTCCTGCCCCAAGACAGGCCCCAGCCAGCAGGTCCCTGGCCCCCCACTCTCTCCTCCTGGCCCCGCAGCCTGGTTGGCGGTGCCACTGGACCACACTGCCGTGCGTCTCGGGGCAGTGTGGCAGGGACGCGGGAGCCCGGCCGGCGGCGTCCCCTCGCACCATAAGAGCCAGCAGGGGCAGCGGCAGCCCCGGCAGCAGCAAGGCGGTGGCCAGAGCCCTGAGCCTGGCATGCGCCGGGACGAGTTTGCCGGCTCCCGAGCCCGGCCGCCTGGGCGAGTGGAGCAGCCGCCGCCGCCGCACCGGCCGGCACCCGGTGTCCTCTTGTTGGAGCGTTCAATACGGTCACCCTAAGCGTACGCGGCCTAGTCTGTGTCGGCCCCTTTCCCCTGGGGGCAGGAAGGCCCAACGGGAGGGGCGGCGGTGCCGGGGGCATGCGGTTGCCTCTAGGGGACCTGCCCACGGCTGGGGCTGTGGGCAGCGGTGATCAGCAAAGGCCGCCGATGTGCTGGGGACGCAGGCGACCTGGGGGATTTGAGGGTGGGGGGCATATTTTAAGGGGAATGGTTTTGCCTGTGGCCAGGGGCCAGTTGGGGGTGGGAGAGGAGCGGGGCAGGAGTTCGGACAGGAAGGGAAAGGGAACGCACGTCCATGCTCCAGGGCATCGCCCCTACCCTCAGCTGGTACCGCTGGGTTCCTTGTGCCAGCCACGGGCACTGGGGCGCCTTGCGCTGAGGCAGGTTGCATGGGCGAGCGTGTGTGTGGACACACAGCAGCAGATGGAAGGCTAGAGTGTGTATCTCAGCAGATGAGGGATGTTGGGGAGTGGTTGTGAGGTTGTGGATTTGTGTGCATTTTTGTTAGGTGCTAAAAGTCTGTGTGTATTAGTAGATGGGGGTGTTGAAGTGTATTAAGTGTGTGTGTTCGTCATCTTACACGTGTTTGCGTGTGATGCTGAGTGTGCGTTGTGGGTCTCTGGAGTCTGTCTAGGAGAATGAGCGCACAAAAGACTGAGAAAGAATGTGTGTGTGTTGTGGTGTGTAGGGCACTCGTTGTGATGTTAGAGGATTGTGGGTTTGTGTCTTGGCTGTATAGGGCACACATTCAGTGTGTTTGTGTTGTGCACTTACTGTTGTGGTGCCAGGGACCTGTGTATGTTGTGGTTTTGTAAGGCACACAACCAAAACACAAAGCCTCCTTAGTGCTACAATACATTCCCTACACAACCACCCTCCTGGAGGGCACCATAGTGTGTGCCCTACAAAACACCACCACCACACACATGCACCCCCCACCCCAGACAGTTGCCCAGTGCCACACTGCATGCTGTGAGTCTCCGTCCTGGCAGTCATGGGGCTGGGGCACTGCCGGGGGCAGGCTGGGGGGTGCTCTCCCCCCACAGTCAGTGCCGAGCCAGATTCCTTGGTCCTGGTCTCATTAAGGCCGTAGGATCCCCTGAGCGGGAAGGCAGCTAAACTGGGATAAAACCACGCCCTGCAGCCCAATCCCAGCCCAAGGAGGCGAGAGGCTACGCCGGCATGGCCAGCTGGTGCCAGAGCAGCAGAACTGTAGGCGTGAAGAACTCACCGCTCGGAAGGGAACTGGGGGTATGTCTACACTACCCCGCTAGTTCGAACTACCGTTACTCCTCATTCCACGGGGAGTAACGGTAGTGCGGACTAGGAAGCCTAGATCGAACTACCTAGTTCGTGCCCCGTGTAGCCGCGCTGCACGGGGTTCGAACCAGCGGGGTTTTAAAAATGGCGGCGCCCCGCTTATGCAAATGAAGCCCGGGAAATTCAAATCCCAGGCTTCATTTGCAAGTGCGGTATGCCTACATTACCCCGCTCGTTCGAACTAGTGGGGTAGTGTAGACATACTCTGAGGGATAAGCTCAAGGCGCCACCCTGTCTGCCGTGGGAACGCTTCCTGACACCCCGCCAGCCTGTCCTAGACACCTGCTGCCAGCTGGGGGCTTAGAGGGCAACATTGGAGGGGGGTGAGTGCGGGGGGTGGGGGTCAAAATGTTGATAGGATTTAGAGCAGGGATGGGCAATCATTTTTGGCCGAGGGCGACTTCCAAAATCTTTGAAGTGGCCCCAGGCCACTCCAGAAAGGGCGGGGCCTAAACCAGAAGGGGCCTAAACCAGAAGGGGCCTAAACCAGAAGGGGCGGGGCCAGGATGCTTCTGGGCTACTCCACCTACAGACCATGATAGGTCTGGGGGTGGGGGAGCCCCTTTGCCCCCCCCTTCCCACTAGGCACTCATGCCCCTGGCAGAGTGGGAAGAGGCTTCGCGTGCTCTCCCACGCCCAGGCCAATCAGGGCTTGGGGGCGGGGGCGTGCATCACCTCTCCTCCCGCCCTGCACAGGCCCTTTTGCCCACCCCTGGTTAGAGCCATGGCACCCACTGATTTTCACAAAGCTGGAGGTTACAGAGACAGAGCTGCCTTGAGGGCTTGGATGGGGGGTGGGAAGGAGGGAGGGAGGAAGGAGGAAGAGAGGGAGGGAGGAAGAGAGGGAGGAAGGAAAAAGGGAGGGAGGGAGGGAAGGAAGGAGGAGGAGAGGGAGGGAGGAAAGGAAGGAAGGAGGGAGGAAAGAGGGAGGGAGGAAAGAGGGAGGGAAGGAAGGAGGAAGGGAGGGAGGAAGGAAAAAGGGAGGGAGGAAAGAGGAATAGAGGGAGGAAGGGAGGGAGGAAGGAAGGAAGAAGAGAGAGAGGGAGGAAAGAGGGAGGGAGGAAAGGAATAGAGGGAGGGTATGTCTACACTACCCCGATAGTTCGAACTAGCGGGGTAATGTATGCATACCGAACTTGCTAATGAAGCCCGGGATTGAACAGGGAACGAGTGTACAGATAGTTCGGAATGGCTACGTAGTTCAAACTATCTGGCCCGTGCCACGTGTAGCCGCGCGGCACGGGGTTCGCACTAGCCGGCTTTTAAAAATGGCGGCGCCGGCTTTATGCTAATGAAGCCCGGGAAATTCAAATCCCGGGCTTCATTAGCAAGTTCGGTATGCATACATTACCCTGCTAGTTCGAACTAGCGGGGTAGTGTAGACATACCCGGAGGGAGGAAGGAAGAAGAGAGGGAGGGAGGAAAGAGGAATAGAGGGAGGGAGGAAGAAGGAAGGAGGGAGAAAGGAAGGGAGGGAGCTTGGCTGTCTAGAGTTGGATGGCTGGATTCCTATACCCTGAAAGCGTGGAGCGAGGGCGAACAGCGTGGTTGCACCTAAGAAACATGGATGGATGAAGAGATGGCTATAGCAGGGATGGAGCAGGCGGGCTATAACAGGGATGGAGTAGGCGGGCTATAGCAGGGATGGAGCAGGCGGGCTATAGCAGGGATGGAGCAGGCGGGCTATAGCAGGGATGGAGTAGGCGGGCTATAACAGGGATGGAGTAGGCGGGCTATAGCAGGGATGGAGTAGGCGGGCTATAACAGGGATGGAGTAGGCGGGCTATAGCAGGGATGGAGTAGGCGGGCTATAGCAGGGATGGAGTAGGCGGGCTATAGCAGGGATGGAGTAGGCGGGCTAGAGCAGGGCTGGAGTAGGCGGGCTATAGCAGGGATGGAGTAGGCGGGCTATAACAGGGATGGAGTAGGCGGGCTATAGCAGGGATGGAGTAGGCGGGCTATAACAGGGCTGGAGTAGGCGGGCTATAGCAGGGCTGGAGTAGGCGGGCTATAGCAGGGATGGAGTAGGCAGGCTATAACAGGGATGGAGTAGGCGGGCTATAGCAGGGATGGAGTAGGCGGGCTATAGCAGGGATGGAGTAGGCGGGCTATAGCAGGGATGGAGTAGGCGGGCTAGAGCAGGGATGGAGTAGGTGGGCTAGAGCAGGGATGGAGTAGGCGGGTTATAGCAGGGATGGAGTAGGCGGGCTATAGCAGGGATGGAGTAGGCGGGCTATAACAGGGATGGAGTAGGCGGGCTATAGCAGGGATGGGCAGGAGGAGGGACAGGCTGTAACCCAGATGGGTGGGAGGAGGGAGGACTGTAGCTGGGATGGGTGAGAGGAAGGAGGGGCAGTAGCCAGGATGGGCGGGAGAGGGGAGGATGGCCTAAGGCTGGGACAGGTGT
Source organism: Pelodiscus sinensis (assembly GCF_052426305.1). Taxonomy (NCBI): domain Eukaryota; kingdom Metazoa; phylum Chordata; order Testudines; family Trionychidae; genus Pelodiscus; species Pelodiscus sinensis. The sequence goes on along the minus strand of NC_143056.1, from coordinate 134,163,572 downwards.
AGCCAGGATGGATGGGAGGGGGATGGGCTGAGCGGGAGGGACGGGCCATATATGGGATGGCGGGAGAATGGATGGGCTGTAGCTGGGGCGGTTGTGGGGAAGGACAGTGTAGCTGGGATGGGTGGAAGGAGGGAGGGGTGTAGCCAGGACAGGCAGAGGAGACACAGGCTTTAGCAGGGATGGGTGGGAGCACGGACTGTATGTAGCACGTTGAGATAGACAGCTAGGTTTGGAGGACGTCTATTTGTCGTTATGGAAGGATACTCATGTTGTGCCTTGTGCTGCACTAAGGCCTCTCCCGACTCCCAACCTGACGGCCGCAGAGCAGTGGGTAGCTGCTTCAGGCCGACGGGAGAGAGCTCTCCTGTCCACGCAACCCAACCGGCTCTTCTGGCGGGACAGCGTGTCCCATTGACCTAGCACTGGGTACACTGGTGGTCATGCCAAGGAAGCTTGTGTTACCTAGTGGGGTGTGTCGTCACACCGCTGAGCGGTGGCAGTTTGGCTGAGCTACGTACTAGTGTAGCCATGGCCTGAGCTGGTGAACTCTTCGGGGCAGGGTCTGTCTTTCCCGGTGTGTCTGTGCCACTGCCTGGGACACCTGGGACGCTGACTTTGGGCACGTTCCATGATGCTACCTTGGCTTTATCTGGTGGTTTCTCTCAACTGCCTGTTTTTTACTGGAAACTGCATGTGTGACATCTGAGTCACACTGGACTGTGTCAGCTGATCAAGACAGCTAGTTTATGGTCACGCAAGAGGTGAGTCAGCATGGGGGGGCCAGAGCTTGGGCTCCAAAGAGGAGGAACCAAATTGGGGCTGACTCACTTGGCTTTCACCCTTTGGAAGTGGGGTTAAGCTAGTGGTTTAGGAGGGAGTCCCAAGTGAGCATGGTGGGTTTGCAGCCAGGTTTGATTGGGGCCTGTGGTTTGAAGTTAAAGGGCACGGACAGACCTAGCTCAGTGTTAGGAATGCAAGGGTCTGTATGGCAGGGAGTTGGGAGGCTGCAGGGATGGAGGGCCACCAGCTGAGTGTGAGGCTGGGATAGGAGGAGGCTGCAGGTTGGGACTGAGGATTGTGCCTTGGTTTGTCCCTTTGGCTTTGCTGTTTGGTCTTGGCTGGATGAATTAATTCAGTCCGGTTACTGCCCAGATGATTTCTAGCCCTGGCTCATTGTGCGCAGAGACAGGCAGAGGAAATGCCAAGCAAGCAGCATGGGCGTTCGGTCACAGAAAGGAGACCCGCAGCAGCCAATGCCCTGCTACCAAAAGCAGTAATCTGGGAATTACCTCCCGACATGAAAGGGCAGGTTGGACTTGTGGATTTGGCACTTGGTGTGGATTCAGGCTGAACCTCCAGCCAGCAGCCGTAAGGGAGCTTTCATAGATCCTGTATTGAATGCACTGGAACTTGGGTCAGAATTCCTGGGTTTTATCCTCAGCTTTCCCATTGACCCCCTGTGTAACCTTTGGTGGATCATGAATCTCAAAGTGCTATCATCATTAGGGTTGCAAACTTTCTTGACCGGATGCCATATGTGGCAATGGTGTCAGATCTGTTGGATCTGGAAAATCGACAACCCTAACTGTGATATGTCTGATACTGTGCATCAACTCCTGGGGTGTGTGCAATATTGACCCTCGGGTCAGTGTTGGGAGACAAGTGGGCTTTCCTAGACCAGCCCCACATCGCCCCACTCTAGAAGATTAGTATCATGGCCCCCATTTCACAGAAAGCACAGGGAGGGGAAGTGACTTGCCCCAGCTAATAAAGGCCAGTGGCAGAACTAGGCCTGGAAGCCTGCTTTCCTGAGTCTAAATCTAGCGTGAAACCCACTAGGCCACTTCACAAATTGGGGCAGCAGCCTTGGTCTGGGGCCGGGGGAACTGGCCGGGTATCATTCCCGTTTCCGCGCAGGGGCCTCTCCACGTGCCACTTTGAGGAGAAAGGCTCCGACCCGTTCGCTACATCCCCCATCCACAAACACACCAGGCAGCCCCTCCCCATAGAGTTGACAGGGTGACACTCTGGTCTCTCTTGACTTGGTCAACTCTATGGTCAGTCTCCCTGCGATTGTCACTATGGGGTGGGTGGGTCCCAACTACAATGTTGGGGCCCGATCAGTGGCAGGGAGGCTGGGCGGACAGAGCTGGGAGGACCAGAGGTCAAAGGACTGTCTGTCCGCCCCCGGAGCTCTATGGTGTCCTTCAAGTGGACACCCCAGTAAGAAGAGCTACGGGCAGGGTGACTTTCTGTGTCTAAGGCACAACTTCCGGTCGGGGCAGAGCCACTTCCGGGGAGGGAGAATCCTCGGCATGGGGAGATTTCCTGTCGGGGCGACACACCTTCCGGTTGTGGAGCTTCCCTCGACTTCCGATCTTCCAGTCGCCCCGCAGTGCTCGCGCCAGACACGATAAGGGGGCAACGTCCGCTCGGGGCGGAGCTACGTCCGGGAGGCACACCCGTTCTTCCGGTCCCGCTCGCTGGGGAACCACGCACATGCGCAGAGCGCGCTGGGGAGGTTCCATCTCGGACGTGGGGAGAGGGGTGACTGCGGCTGGAAGAGACCATGAGGGATCGAACGCAGGAATTCCGACCGGAGGTGAGAGTCCCCCCGGCCGTTCCCCCCAGGGAGCCCCCTCCCTCCTCTGCTCCCCCCCCCGGCCGTTCCCCCCAGGGAGCCCCCTCCCTCCTCTGCTCCCCCCCCGGCCGTTCCCCCCAGGGAGCCCCCTCCCTCCTCTGCTCCCCCCCCCGGCCGTTCCCCCCAGGGAGCCCCCTCCCTCCTCTGCTCCCCCCCCGGCCGTTCCCCCCAGGGAGCCCCCTCCCTCCTCTGCTCCCCCCCCGGCCGTTCCCCCCAGGGAGCCCCCTCCCTCCTCTGCCCCCCCCCCGGCCGTTCCCCCCAGGGAGCCCCCTCCCTCCTCTGCTCCCCCCCGGCCGTTCCCCCCAGGGAGCCCCCTCCCTCCTCTGCTCCCCCCCCGGCCGTTCCCCCCAGGGAGCCCCCTCCCTCCTCTGCCCCCCCCTCCGGCCGTTCCCCCCAGGGAGCCCCCTCCCTCCTCTGCCCCCCCCCCGGCCGTTCCCCCCAGGGAGCCCCCTCCCTCCTCTGCTCCCCCCCCGGCCGTTCCCCCCAGGGAGCCCCCTCCCTCCTCTGCTCCCCCCCCCGGCCGTTCCCCCCAGGCAGCCCCCTCCCTCCTCTGCCCTCCCCCCGGCCGTTCCCCCCAGGCAGCCCCCTCCCTCCTCTGCCCCCCCCCCGGCCGTTCCCCCCAGGGAGCCCCCTCCCTCCTCTGCCCCCCCCTCCGGCCGTTCCCCCCAGGGAGCCCCCTCCCTCCTCTGCTCCCCCCCCGGCCCCCTCCCTCTGCCCCCAGGCCCCCCCCAGCCCCCTCCCTCCTCTGCCCCCCCCCCGGCCGTTCCCCCCAGGCAGCCCCCTCCCTCCTCTGCTCCCCCCCCCGGCCGTTCCCCCCAGGCAGCCCCCTCCCTCCTCTGCTCCCCCCCCCGGCCGTTCCCCCCAGGCAGCCCCCTCCCTCCTCTGCTCCCCCCCCCGGCCGTTCCCCCCAGGGAGCCCCCTCCCTCCTCTGCTCCCCCCCCGGCCGTTCCCCCCAGGGAGCCCCCTCCCTCCTCTGCTCCCCCCCGGCCGTTCCCCCCAGGGAGCCCCCTCCCTCCTCTGCCCCCCCCCCGGCCGTTCCCCCCAGGGAGCCCCCTCCCTCCTCTGCCCCCCCCCCGGCCGTTCCCCCCAGGGAGCCCCCTCCCTCCTCTGCTCCCCCCCCGGCCGTTCCCCCCAGGGAGCCCCCTCCCTCCTCTGCCCCCCCCCCGGCCGTTCCCCCCAGGCAGCCCCCTCCCTCCTCTGCTCCCCCCCGGCCGTTCCCCCCAGGGAGCCCCCTCCCTCCTCTGCTCCCCCCCCGGCCGTTCCCCCCAGGGAGCCCCCTCCCTCCTCTGCTCCCCCCCCGGCCGTTCCCCCCAGGCAGCCCCCTCCCTCCTCTGCTCCCCCCCCGGCCGTTCCCCCCAGGCAGCCCCCTCCCTCCTCTGCTCCCCCCCCGGCCGTTCCCCCCAGGCAGCCCCCTCCCTCCTCTGCTCCCCCCCGGCCGTTCCCCCCAGGGAGCCCCCTCCCTCCTCTGCTCCCCCCCGGCCGTTCCCCCCTCCCCCCCCAGGGAGCCCCCTCCCTCCTCTGCTCCCCCCCCGGCCGTTCCCCCCAGGCAGCCCCCTCCCTCCTCTGCTCCCCCCCCGGCCGTTCCCCCCAGGCAGCCCCCTCCCTCCTCTGCTCCCCCCCCGGCCGTTCCCCCCAGGCAGCCCCCTCCCTCCTCTGCTCCCCCCGGCCGTTCCCCCCAGGCAGCCCCCTCCCTCCTCTGCTCCCCCCCCGGCCGTTCCCCCCAGGGAGCCCCCTCCCTCCTCTGCTCCCCCCCCGGCCGTTCCCCCCAGGGAGCCCCCTCCCTCCTCTGCTCCCCCCCGGCCGTTCCCCCCAGGGAGCCCCCTCCCTCCTCTGCTCCCCCCCCGGCCGTTCCCCCCAGGCAGCCCCCTCCCTCCTCTGCTCCCCCCCCGGCCGTTCCCCCCAGGGAGCCCCCTCCCTCCTCTGCTCCCCCCCCGGCCGTTCCCCCCCCAGGCAGCCCCCTCCCTCCTCTGCTCCCCCCCGGCCGTTCCCCCCAGGGAGCCCCCTCCCTCCTCTGCTCCCCCCCGGCCGTTCCCCCCAGGGAGCCCCCTCCCTCCTCTGCTCCCCCCCGGCCGTTCCCCCCAGGGAGCCCCCTCCCTCCTCTGCTCCCCCCCGGCCGTTCCCCCCAGGGAGCCCCCTCCCTCCTCTGCTCCCCCCCCGGCCGTTCCCCCCAGGGAGCCCCCTCCCTCCTCTGCTCCCCCCGGCCGTTCCCCCCAGGGAGCCCCCTCCCTCCTCTGCTCCCCCCCGGCCGTTCCCCCCAGGGAGCCCCCTCCCTCCTCTGCCCCCCCCCCCGGCCGTTCCCCCCAGGGAGCCCCCTCCCTCCTCTGCCCCCCCCCCCGGCCGTTCCCCCCAGGCAGCCCCCTCCCTCCTCTGCCCCCCCCCGGGCCATTTCCCCCCCAGGGAGCCCCCTCCCTCCTCTGCTCCCCCCCGGCCTGTCCCCCCCCCAGGGAGCCCCCTCCCTCCTCTGCTCCCCCCGGCCGTTCCCCCCAGGGAGCCCCCTCCCTCCTCTGCCCCCCCCCCCGGCCGTTCCCCCCAGGCAGCCCCCTCCCTCCTCTGCCCCCCCCCCCGGCCGTTCCCCCCAGGGAGCCCCCTCCCTCCTCTGCCCCCCCCCGGGCCATTTCCCCCCCAGGGAGCCCCCTCCCTCCTCTGCCCCCCCCCCCGGCCGTTCCCCCCAGGGAGCCCCCTCCCTCCTCTGCCCCCCCCCGGGCCGTTCCCCCCAGGGAGCCCCCTCCCTCCTCTGCCCCCCCCCGGGCCGTTCCCCCCAGGGAGCTCCCTCCCTCCTCTGCTCCCCTCTCACTCTCTTCCAGGTTGTTCTCCCCAGCGTGTGCCCCCCCCCCGGCTGTTTCCCTCCCCCAACTGCTCTTTTCCAGCGATCGTCCCTCTGTTCTGCCCTCCCCCAACTGTGCCCCTCGAGGTATCTGGCCTCCTGCACGGCCCGGCATTGGGCGACGTATGGGCAGCGGGCGAAGGGTTAATGTCTCCATGGGATTGGGGTCCGGTGGGAGCTGCCTCCCCCCTCCGCCCCGAGGTCTCACTGAGCCCCGGAGATGCCCTGTCGTGCCTGGCGCTGCACAGACCCCCCATCCCAAACCGTGTCGCTCTGGGCGCTGCGTGGGTGCAGGGAGAGACCGTCCCCACCAGACAGGCAAAGGCAGGGAAACCGAGGGCCAGACGTGCAGCCGGGTGTCTGATCACAGAGCGTCTGCGGCAGAGGGGGGCAGAAAACCTGAGTCCCACTGGGTCGAGTGCAAGGGGGCGGCGGCACTGGCGTGGGGGAGGGTGGAGAGTGTGGGGCACTGTGCAGCGCCTGACCCCCGTGTCTCCCCAGGATGACAGGAGCTCCGAGGACGAGGGGGCTGAGCAGGTGGCTCTGATGGTGAAGCCGGGATCCGCCAAGTACAAGGATGAAGGGGAGCCGCTGGACGACTTCTTCAAGACGGTAACGGCCTCCGCAGGGCGTCAGCCGCGGGGGGGGGGGGGCGGCGGGGGGGGGGGATGGCAGGCGGGGGGGGGGGGATGGCAGGCGGGGGGAGGGGGCGCAGGCCCTTTCCCCTGTAGGGGGCGCTGGCTCTGCTCTGTTGCATCCCGTCTGGTTTCCGCTCCTGCAGACGCGGGGGATCCGCGAGGCCCTGAAGGCCCTGGAGGAGAAGGTGAAAGAGCTGGAAAAGCATCAGACCACGATTCTGGCCACCCCACTGCCGGAGGACAGTAAGCTGGGGGGCTGGGGGGCAGGAATCACTCCGGCAGTAACATTCCCCCCCGCCATGGCTTGCGTCAGATTCTGTGGCCCCCGGCAGGGTTAGGTTGGGGCGGGGCTTGTGCGTTCCCTGCAGGGGGAGGAGGAATATGGAGGGCTGGGGGGTCCCAGGGAGAAGCAGGGGGCAGCGCTGAGAAGGGAGGGGTCTCAGGCAGAAGTGTGGGGGAAGGTTAGGATGCTGGGGGGTGAGGTGGGGCGTTTAGGGCACTGAGTGGATGGGATGTGGGGCACAGTGGGGTGGGGGTGGGCTGGGAGAGGGTGTGTGGGGTAACTTGTAGGAGGGGATCATGAGGGGAGATGGGGCGTGGGGTATGGGGCGGTCAGGGATTCGGGGAGGGGGGATGGGGCAGTGTGTGGGGAAGGCCTGGAAGGAGGGAGAGTTGGCATGGGGGGAACGTGTGGGTTGGTTTCAGGGGGAACAGTTTGCAGGGGGGGAATGTGTGGGGCAGACAAAGGGTGTCTCTTTGGGGGGCTGGGGCTTTGTCTATATCGTTCTTGGGAAGGAGTCTGTTGAAATGCCCCTTGGGGTGGCTGGGTCTCGGCTTGGGGAGTTGGGGTTGTCCCTGGCAGTGTGTGTGGGGGGGGGGGGCTCAGCTGGCATCTGATACCCCCCACCCTCCAATCTGCCCCAGGCATGAAGCAAGACCTGCAGAGGCTGCGTGAGGAGATCAAGGACTTGGCCAAAGACGTTCGGAGCCGCCTCAAAAGTGAGCGTGAGACTGGGTGGGATCTGGGAGCCCCAGGGCTTGGGTGTGCAGGGGCGGGGCTTGGGTGTGCAGGGGCGGGGCTTGGATGTGCAGGGGCGGGGCCGAGAGCCCAGACTCCTGGGTCCTCTCCGTCAACTCCCGTCTCTCCCCAGCCATTGAGCCCAAGAAGGGCGAGGACGAGAACAGAAACGCCATCAACACCCGCATGAAGAGAACCCAGGTGAGGGCTTGGGGAGAGGGCGGCGGGGGTGGGGCTGGGCCCAGAAGCCGTGATTAACCCCCTCCTGCCCATTCCCAGCACGGCATCCTGTCCCAGCAGTTCCTGGAGCTGATCAACAAGTGTAACAGCTCCCAGTCGCAGTACCGGGACCGCAACGTGGAGCGGATCCACCGCCAGCTGCAGATCAGTGAGTGCCGGGACTTTCCCCTCGCCCCCCGTGGCCCTGCCCCTCCGACTGGGCCAGACAGTCCTGCCCCGGAGGGAGCTGCCTGTCCAGGGCGGGCCCCGGGATGTAACCAGGAGAGCGATCGTGCCCATTTAGTGGCTCATCGCTCGGGGCTAACTGCCTACTGCTGCTGCCGGCTGATGGAGCCCCTCCTGCAGGCTGGCAGAGCATCTCTCAGCCTGCCACTGCTTCGAACAGGGCCAGCTGGGAGCCAGGACTTCTGGGTTTTGTCCCAGCCCTGGGAGGGCAGCGGGGCCTAGTGGGTAGCGAAGGGAGCTGACTCGGTCCCTCGCTCTCTCGGCAGCCGGCGGCGGGGTGGTGTCGGACGAGGAGCTGGAGCAGATGCTGGAGAGCGGGCAGACGGAGGTGTTCGTCTGTAACGTGAGTGCCGGGGGGCGAGGGGGCAGGGTCTGGCCAGGCTGGGGTATTGACCCCGTCCCTCCCTCCGCAGATCATGAAGGACACGCGTGTGACCAAGCAGGCGCTGAACGAGATCGAAACCCGGCACGGCGAGATCCTCAAGCTGGAGCGCAGCATCCAGGAGCTGCACGAAATGTTCACCTACCTCGCCACGGAGGTGGAGCTGCAGGTAGGGGCCAGGCCCTCCCGGGGGGCAGCTTGCTGGCCCCTCTCCTGCCAGCCGCCACTTCCTCCTGCCCACCAGGGTACAACTTCCTGTGAGCCCTGCCCCCCCCCCGGGCCACTTCTTGTTTTGGGAAGTGCGGCTTCCTGTCTCCCTATTCCTCCCGGAGCCGCCCCGTCCGCCCTCCCCTTCGTTGCAGCTCTGCCACCTGATCTCCGCCTTGCTCCCCGTTCCCCCGCCCCACAAGCTGGGCCGGCTGACGTCTCCTCCCCCCCCCTCCTCTGGGCTGTAGGGGGAGATGATCGACCGGATCGAGAAGAACATCCTGGACTCGGAGGACTATGTCAAGAAGGGACAGGACCATCTCATCAAGGCCAGGGAGAACCAGCAGAAAGCCCGCAAAGTGAGTCCCCCGGCTTTCCCTTCCCGCTCCACCGAGCAAACCAGTCCCCCCCGGTTTAGGAGCTGGATCAGAACCAGCGCCCCCCTCCCCGAGGAGAAAGGACCCACATTCCACTTTCTGTCCTGCTGTTTGTGGACTGGGAGCCGGGACGCCCGGGTCTTTCACTGGCTCTGGAAGGGGAGTGGGAGCTAATGGGTTAGAGCCGGTGGTGCTGGGAGCCAGGACTCCAGGCGGTGGGAGGGAAGCGGGGCCTAGTGGGTAGGCAGCGGGAGGTGGGAAGCCAAGAGACCTGGGTGCAGTCCCCACCCGCTAACCCTTTCCTCTTGTGTGTGGGGCTCGGCAGAAGAAGTTAATGATCGCCATCTGCCTCTCGGTCACCGTCGTCATCGTCATCGTCATCATCGGCGTGGCCATCGCCACGGGCTAGACCTGCCTCTGGCTTCCCCTCCCCCCGCTGCAGGGCTGGGCCTGCTGGTAAGCACCCCGGGGCACAGCCACCCCTCAGCGTGCCCCACTGGTGTAGACGGGGGGTGCCGGCTTGGATGGGCCTGCTTGTTTCGAACCGTGGCCGTGTTCCCCGCCTTGCAGGATTCACGAACACGGCCCCGTTTTCCAGCGGAACCGCGGCCCCCTGCTGGGAGGCTTCTGCACTGACGGCCGGAGCGATGCGCCGGGTTCAAATCCCGGCCTGTAAGCACAAGCCGGAGTCTTGCCAGCCCCATCCTCCTCCTGTCCGGGATGGCTTCTGTGGACTCCTCGCATGTCGCCCTCGGGGTAGGGGTGAGATCCACCCTGACGGGCCTCTGGTTTTCTGAGCTCTGTACGTTTGTGGCATCTGTCAGATGGTTCATCCTCCATGTCACTTTCTGTGGCTTTGCCCCTCCCCTTCCTCTTCCTGTTGGGGACAAGGCCACATCCTGGCAGAGCCCCCCTCACATCAGCATTAACTTCACGCACTGAGCAAGTCCTCTTACTGTAAGCCCGCCCTACCCGGCCACGCCCACTTCCTGTCTCGCCACCTTTCCTAACAGTATCTACTTCCTGTTTTGGGAAAATCGGCTTCCTGTGGATGCCGCTTCCTGTTCGCAGCCTTTACTTCCTGCTTTGCCAACGCCAACTTCCTTTTTTGTGTGCTGGCTCCTCCCCTCTGGCATCTGCTTCCTGTCCCAGGCGGGTCTGCGCTCCGGAATATGATCCATGCCCTGCCTCCTTGTCCAGGCTCACTTCCTGTCTCATTAGGTCCCACTTCCTGTGCACCTCTTGCCGTTTCTCGTCTCTGTGCCAGGTGGCTCTGCCCACTTCCTGTCTCATTTGGTGTCACTTCCTGTGTGCCTGCTGCCCTCCCCAACTTCCCTCCTTGGTGTGGGGGACTCCAGGCCCCAGTGAGGGTATCAGGGCACCCATGGGTCAATATGTGCTGTGGAGGTGGGAGGGTGGATTTCCCCACAGACCGTGCCCCACCGTTGCTTGGCAGGAGGCCCCTCCCGGGGCAGGGTGGGGTCCGTCTCTGTTCACACTGCCAGGGAGGTAAGTGCCAAAGCAGCAGGGTGGCTTTTCGGGGGTGGGCACCCTGCCCCCCTCCCCCAGTGAGCCAGGACTCCTGGGTTCCGTCCCCAGCTCTGGGCGGAGGCTGCCTCCCCATGTCTCGTGTGCCTTAGCCCCATGGGGCTCAGTGTTAATCATGATCCCATTCAAGTCCGCCCCCCCTTCAAGAGAGCCCTCCCATCCCCCGGCCTTTTGTGGCAGGGGGGTGCAATCCTACATGGTCCAGCTCTGGGCAACGGCACCTCTTCACCGACGTCACCTTGTCCCCGACAGGCCGGCTGTCTACACAATTGCCCCCCCTCTGCGCCCACTTCCTGTCTCGTTTGTGCCATTTCCTGTGCACCCCCGACTCCTCGCCCCTAAAGGAGGCAGCAGATATACCGGTACCCCCATCAGCACCTGGCACTTTTGCTCTGCCCCCCACTCCCATCAACCCCTGCTCCACTGCTGCCCTTCGCCCCTCTCCTCCATCACCTCCCCATCAGCCCCCAGCCTTAGCACGGTTTTCACACTGCCTGAGTTGCACCAAGTGGGGGATCTCACCCCCAGACCTTGGCTGCCCCTCTCTTCCCAGGCCCACAACAGCCTCTTGTACCCTGCCTCTGTGTGGGTGGGGGGTGACCTTGCCCAGCTGCGACTGAGTGATTGCAGCGTGAGTCCGATTTTTTGCTCTCCCCTTTAAACAAGAGGAGGGTCTGGGCTCCTAGCTTCTGCCTTCCCTCTGGGAGGGGAGTGGAGTCTGGTGGGTAGAGCAGGGGGGCTGGGAGCCAAGACTCCTGGGTGCTTGCCCCAGCTCTCTGTTTTAATTCTTAACCTCTGAGCTGCAATGTGGAATGACGTGTCCCAGTTGCCTTGGCGATTGAATGTAACGTGGCCTGACTTGTATTTTGTAATAAAAATGACAAATAAAGCACTTTTAATGACGTCCCTGGCGGGAAAGGCTTGATTTGTGTCTCATTGGCTGTGTGCAAAGACTCTTCCCCACTCACCCCTCCCCAGAGCTGGCTGCATCTCAGTGCCTGGAAGTCCCTCCTTGTGCAATGTTGCCAGCTGCCCCTCCCCAGAGCTGGCTGCATCTCAGCGCTTGGTGAGCGCTCCGGGGTCGTAGGTCACTGAAGTGACCTGAACATGTTAAGCCTGCAGTAATACATGTCCACCAGCAGGGGGCAGTGCTTCTCCAGTCCCCTGGATTGGTGTTTCATGTCCCCCCCTTCTGTACGCTCAGGAGTCTGGCTCAGTGTAGGGTCTAGGGAGGCTTTATGACTGCCCCCTTCCAGAGCCAGGGAGAGAACCCGAGTCCAGGTTCCCAGTCCCCCCACTTCCTTGGTGGAACTCAGGAGAAGGCCGGAGCCGGGCCCCTCAGAGTCACAGTTTGAACTGGGCAAAAATGTCACCAAAAAAATTCACGTCAACAGAGGATATTTTGCACGTTTGAGTCAATTTCAGCTGTTTGTTTCTGGCTCCCCCCAAAATGCCCAAACCCCCTGCAATGCCTTGACATTTCAATTCCAGTCACAGCATCTTTGTGCTTTAAACATCCCTTAGGCTGTGTCTACATTGGCAAGATTTTGCACAAGAACACTGACGTTGTAATGTACAAAATCAGGGCTTCTCGCGCAAATACTCCTCCGCTCCCGCTCAGGGATAAGCCCTCTTGCGCAAGAGGCCAGTGTAGACAGGCAACGTTAATTTCTTGCGCAAGAAAGCCCGATGGCTAAAATGGCCATCAGAGCTTTCTTGTGCAAGAGAGCGTCTACACTGGCGTGGATGCGTTTGCACAAAAGCGCATCTCTTGCGCAAAAGCACATGCCACTGTAGATGCGCTCGTGCACAGATCCTTTTAACGGAAAAACTCTTCTGTTAAAAGTCTGCACAAAATCTTGCCAGTGTAGACGTAGCCTTAAAGTATTTGATTTGACCCAACCTGTCTCTTATTTTCACTTTTCCAAACCCCCCTCCTTTTTTTTTTCTTTTTCTGGCTAACCCCAAACGAATCCCCCGTCCCTGCCGCGTGTTTGGCACCACTCTGGTCATTGGGTTTGTGGAGGCTTTTGTGCAGAGCAGGACTGGGGTGCTACAGTGGGTCACACATTCAGCCAAGAGTGTGATGCAATCAAAAACCAGGCTACTGTTGGGTGCATTAGCAGGAGTGCTGGAGAGACGACCCGGGAGGTCGTTCTGCTCCTGTCTGGGAGACTTCAGCGGGAGCCTTGGCCCCAGCTCTGAGCCCCACACTTTTGGGAAGATGTGGACGTACTGGAGAGACCAGAGGGGAGCAAGAAAACTGAGAACAGGTTTGGAAAACAGCATAGGCGGCGGTCTGTCTTGAGAAAGTCAGGGAGCTTGGGAACAGCCTTTTGCTCAGGCTGCTCTACCGAGGGAGGGATCAGTTCTCTCGGTCCACAGGAAGCAGGACAAGAAGCAGTGGAGTTATCTGCAGGCATGTAACAGGAGGAAAACCTGGCCTGGGCCCAGAAAGCCCCCTCCCCGGGTAGGCACCGCGCTGGCGCTCTGGAAGGCGCTGTCTGCTCCCCGGTGTGGTCCGATGCGGATTTACGGACCCGCCCCCACACCGCTCTGCCTGAAGCGCTCCCCTACGGAGACAGAGGCCCGGTTTGAAGCTGGGAGCTCAGGGCGAGCCCCACAGGCAGCGTCCCCTCTAGGGCTGCCGAGTGCTCCCAAGAGCCTCCTGGAGGATCAAACACTCCGCTCGCTGAGCGTCCGGAGCAGTGAGAGCCGGAATAGAATTTCCCGGGATTCAACCTGGAATGGATCCCTGCCCCCATTGACCCTCCATCAGCTGCAGCTAAATCGCCGGGGCTGATGTCGCCCAACCTGGGTCCATGCCCCGATCCCTCGCTTGTGTCTGGCTTCCACGGTGGCAGCCGTGGCTGAGCGAGCTGACCCTGCCCCCCTGCCCGGGCCGGGCTTGGAGAATGGGAATGAAGGGACTGAAATCGGCAATTTGCAATGAGGCCGGATTGATGGATACATGGGGGAGGGGTATTTTGGTCAGGCCCCCTTCCTTGTCCTGGGCCTCGGAGCTGAGCTGGGATCAGGCCAGATGGAGGGACCCAGGTAACGTTGGCGCCTCCGCTGACTCTGGCTAAATCCCAGACATCCAGACGTGAGACGAGGCTTTTCTGCCCCCCTCCCTGCTGCTCTTCCTCCTCCTCTCGCGCGCTGTGTCTCTTGGAGACGCGTGGAGCCCAGTCACCCGTTCTTTGGGTGCCTGCCCTGGCGCTTGCAGGAACCAGGTTCATTGGCAATTCCAGCTCGTGCTGATGGTGCTGCCAGGAACGCGTCCGACCAAACCATCTGGCCTGCTTGGCTCGGTCTCGCTGTGGCTGCTCGGGGCAGGGCCGGGCTGCGTGTCTCCAGTGGCTGCGGCGTGTCTCTGCCGCGCCTTTTCTAACCTTGGGTGCATGTTCCCCAGGTGGTGTCTCCTGGGAGACGGGACGGGCAGCATCTCCCGGAGCTCGGCCCCGCTCAACCCGCCGTTCCTTAGGAAACATGGAAAAGCCCTGAGCAGCACCTCCATCATGGGAAAGGCCCCGTGTCCCATAGTCCATCTGCCAGAGGGGGCTGGGTGGGAGGTGAGTGGCCGGTGGGTAGCCGTGGTAGGGAAAGGAGGGGGCTGGTGTCTCCGAGGGTATGGCTACACTACATGATTTTTTTGAAAAAAACCTGCCTTTAAAAAAAAAAAAAAAAAAGTCACCTGCGTCCACGCTGCAATCGCTTTTTTGGAATGAAATCGAAAGAAGGCGGGTTTTCTACGACATTAGGAAACCTCACATTACGAGGAAGAATGCCTTTTTCGAAAGAGCTCTTTCGGGGGAAAAAAAGGCACGTGTGGACGCAAAACAGGGACGTGTTTTGAAGGAAGAGCCGGTCGAAAAAAGCACAGGGGCCGGGGTGGCCGTTCTGTGAGTAGCAATCAGGGCTTTCTTTCGAGAGGAAACCAAAACAGGCCGCTGGAGCACTTTCAAGACTAACCCGATGGTCCGTGCTGGCTGGATGCTCTTGCGAAAGAAACGTTTTCGAAAGAAGCTTGCAGCCTACACGTACCCCGGGAGAGGACAGGCCCATGGCTTGTTCCCCGCCCGCCTGAGCTAGCCAGTCCCCTGCCCTAGGGCTAGATTGGAACCCGCTCCTCTTAGAGGGGGAAGGCCCCGTGTCCAGCCAGCCCCTAGCTCTGGGGCCAGCTGTGAAAGGGGGGGCTGACCCCTTGGCACAAGACCGGTCTCTGTGGCCCAGTTCCAATGGGGAAGGCTCCCAGCGTTCTGCCGCCTGTGGCGGGTGTACTAGGGATGGAATAGTGGAGTCGATTAACTGATAAGCAAAAGCGTAGAGGTTAATGCAATAGACGACACGCACGTTTCCCTCTCCCTGCCAGTTCCTTTATTAGCAGGCTGGCCAGCAGCCCGGCTCAGTCCTGGCTTGCGGTAGGTTCAGGACCTACGCCTGCTGCCGCTCTCGATTTCTAGCGTGTTAGGAACTGAGCCGGCAGGCAGCCTGGCTCAGCCTGGACTCATCTGGCTCCGGGACCTGCCCCCGTTGAAACTCTCTGCATTTCAGGTGTGTTAAGAGCCGGGCAGGCAGCCCCGCAGTGTTCTGGTTGGTGCAGGGTCTGGAAGCTCAGAGCCTTCCCTTGACAAGGGCTGCTGCCCCGTCTTAGAAGCCGCAGTGCAGGGCCACAGGTCTGCGTGGGGAGCTGGGTTTTAAACTGGATCCCCTCGTGGACCAGCTCCCACCTCGCCCCCTGCGCCGCTGCCGGCCCCGCACCGCTCCCGGGGACTATAGACTAGTCGACTACCGATAAAATGGCACGCGGTTACTGGACTGTTCAATTAACCGATATTTCACAGCCCTAGGTTCTACAAAGCTGCACAGATGTAACCACTAGGGCTCCCTGCCCTGCTCGGGGAGGGCAGGGGAGTCTTGTGGGTTAGAGCAGAGGGGCTTGGGAACCTGACCGTGGCCTACCTCCACCCGCTATGTGCCTCAGTTTCCCCACCGGTAAAACAGTCCAGCTGAGGGTCATATTTCTTCACAGGGCTTGGCCCTGCCCTGATGTGACTTTGTCCCCAAACCACCCTACTCACTACAGGTTTGCGTCTCACGCTCTGCCCTGGGGGGGGGGGGGGGGGGAGGGGAGGGAGCTGTGCAGGGCGCTCTGCTGTGGGGGCTTTTGGCTCCATCCCCGTGCAGCCTCTGCTCCGGCGCTTATTGGCCACGCGTTACTCATGGGGCCAGGATTGCGGGGAAGGGGGTTCCTGAGAGGAGGCCCCAGGTGACCCCAGGGGGGCAGGGGAGGGTGTTCCCAGGGACAGCACCAGGGGGCGCCAGAGCAGCAGCCAGCAGGGCCCCAGGAGGGCAGGGGAGGGTGTTCCCAGGGGAGGCACCAGGGGGCGCCAGAGCAGCAGCCAGCAGGGCCCCAGGAGGGCAGGGGAGGGTGTTCCCAGGGGAGGCACCAGGGGGCGCCAGAGCAGCAGCCAGCAGGGCCCCAGGGGGCAGGGGAGGGTGTTCCCAGGGGAGGCACCAGGGGGCACCAGAGCAGCAGTCAGCAGGGCCCCAGGAGGGCAGGGGAGGGTGTTCCCAGGGGAGGCACCAGGGGGCGCCAGAGCAGCAGCCAGCAGGGCCCCAGGGGGCAGGGGAGGGTGTTCCCAGGGGAGGCACTAGGGGGCGCCAGAGCAGCAGGCAGCAGGGCCCCAGGGGGCAGGGGAGGGTGTTCCCAGGGGAGGCACCAGGGGGCGCCAGCTTGTGCCGGCAGAACTGGGCCTGCTTTATTCAAAAGTCGCTTTTACTCTGGGCCCGGGGGGCTGTTTTGGGGCTTGTTTCACTGGGGGTCTCGGCTTTGGGCTGTTTGTGCAGGGGCTGAACCGGTGCCAATGCAGACGCCCGTCGCTAGAACACGAGACGCCCCCGACCCCCATGTGGAAAACACCCTGGAATTTGGGAAGGGCCCGTCCCGCCCACTCGACACCCGCTACAGGCCCAGTCCCTGTCCTGCGCCGGGACGGGCTGCCACACAGGACTGTTGTGTGGAGGCCACAGAGCCCCTGGGTCTGGTGCAATACCAATGCCAGGGCCCCCTTTATTAGCGTGATGCTGTTAAGGGGGGGGCTGCACGGTGCAGGCAGCACAACCAGAGCTACTGAAAACCGCAACGGAATGGGGACACCTCGTTCAGTCCCCGGCTCTGGGAAGGGAGCGGGGGCTAGTGGTGAGAGCAGAAGTGGACGGCAGGACTGCCGGGTTCCACCGTCTCAGCCCCTCACGGGCACGTACTCCTGGCAGGTGTCCCTGCCCAGGTTGGGCCCGCACTCCAGCGAGTAGGAATACGTCACGAGGCCGGGCGAGACGGTGCAGGTCTCAGTCACGTTCCTGCCGGCCGTGAGGTGAGTGTGGCAGGTTCCCAGCCGGTCGTCAGGCAAGGGCCACGGGTCTTTGTCCCACACCTCCATTTTCAATTCGGGCTGCGCCGGCAGCGTCACCACCCCGAAGTTCAGGTCTTCAAACCACTGGGGGTTGTTGTTGTTCCTAGTGTAGCCCGTCTGCAGCTTCTGCCCTTGGAAGAAGACCTTGATGTAGATTTCGCTGGCGGACGTGGGGTCCCCCCACAGGTCTCTGCCCCACATCATATGGACCTTCAGCCGGGCCAGGCCCCGCCGCAGGGAGCAGCACATGGAGTTGGTGAAGGGGTTTCCGGAGCAACGGCATTTGCAGGGCTCCAAGGGGTCGGCGTAGCCGCCTTGTGGGCACCGTCGAGGGCACCTCCTCTGCCCCCGCTCAGCCACGTACTCCTTCACTGCCTGCCTCAGCGCCTCCCGCCGGGGGTCTCCTGGCCTCACCAGGGTGTGGATGGGCGCCAGGGAGTAGGAGATCAGGCCGGGGCTGGCTTTGAGGCTCTCCAGCCAGGCCGAGAGGGCCCTGGGGTCTTGCTTGGTGGAGTAGAGCAGGTTGGCATGGCCGTGGCCCCCCGTCACCTCAGTGCGGTGATCCATGTAGGCCGCCTGGGTGCTCCGGCTGCTCGGCTCACGGAAGTGGGAGGGGAATCGGCTCAAGCCCAGGGCTTGCAGGAACTGAGAGCTCAGGCGCTCCTTGATTTCAGCGTCTGTCAGCCCGTCCAGCACTGCCCGGCAGGTCGGGATGGCCGTCAGCTGCCGCACACGCCCGCCCAGCACTGCCTGGCTCACATAGTGGGTGCCGTACGTGGCCAGGAAGGGTCGGTATGTGGATGGGTCGTAGGTGGGTAGAAGGTCACTCAGGGCTTGGGAGAAGACGGGCATCAGAGGAGGGTTTGGGGGAACGCTCAATCTGCCAGAGGGGAATGAGAGAGGAGTTAGGAGCTAACCGGAGACCCCCAAACAAACTGGCCCCACTTCCCAAGTGCCTACTTTGTGGCCACCCTGTGGGGGGCTCAGCAGGAGGCAGGGTCCCCCCTCAGTCAGTCTGCTCCATTGCCTCAATGCAGCACTAGAGGCTGCTGTGCTCCAGAAAACAGGGAGGGAGAGTAGCCAGAACCCCAAGTTCACTGGAGATCCCACTTCACCTCCTGCGGGTCCCTTATCCTGCTTTCCTAATGCAGGAGCCAGGTTCATCCCTGGGACAGCCTGTGTGGGCTGTCCAGCCACTCGCAGGGGGCGCAGACTTGAACCCACCACCCTGCGCTCCCTAGGCAAATGCCATATCACCTAGGAGCCCAGCACGGGGGGCCAGCAGCAGGTGCTGTGCTGCGGGGAGCAGGCGGGGGCCCAGCAGGGGGCGCTGTGCTGCAGGGAGCAGGGCGGGGGCCCAGCAGGGGGCGCTGTGCTGCAGGGAGAAGGGCGGGGGCCCAGCAGGGGGTGCTGTGCTGCAGGGAGCAGGTGGGGGCCCAGCAGGGGGCGCTGTGCTGCAGGGAGCGGGGCGGGGGCCCAGCAGGGGGCACTGTGCTGCAGGGAGCGGGTGGGGGCCCAGCAGGGGGCGCTGTGCTGCAGGGAGCAGGGCCGGGTCCCAGGAGGGGGCGCTGTGCTGCAGGGAGCAGGGCGGGGGCCCAGCAGGGGGCGCTGTGCTGCAGGGAGCAGGGCGGGGGCCCAGCAGGGGCGCTGTGCTGCAGGGAGCAGGGCGGGGGCCCAGCAGGGGGTGCTGTGCTGCAGGGAACAGGGCGGGGGCCCAGCAGGGGGGGCTGTGCTGCAGGGAGCGGGGCGGGGGCCCAGCAGGGGGCACTGTGCTGCAGGGAGCGGGTGGGGGCCCAGCAGGGGGCGCTGTGCTGCAGGGAGCGGGGCGGGGGCCCAGCAGGGGGCGCTGTGCTGCAGGGAGCGGGTGGGGGCCCAGCAGGGGGCGTTGTGCTGCAGGGAGCGGGGCGGGGCCCAGCAGGGGGCGCTGTGTTGCAGGGAGCAGGGCGGGGGCACAGTAGGTGGCGCTGTGCTGCAGGGAGCAGGGCCAGGTCCCAGGAGGGGGTGCTGTGCCACAGGGAGCGGGTCGGGGCCCAGCAGGAGGCGCTGTGCAGCAGGGATCAGGGCGGGGGCCCAGCAGGGGGCGCTGTGCTGCAGGGAGCAGGGCGGGTCCCAGCAGGGGGCGCTGTGCTGCAGGGAGCGAGGCGGGGGCCCAGCAGGGGGCGTTGTGATGCAGGGAGCAGGGCAGGGGTCCAGCAGGGGGCACTGTGATGCAGGGAGCAGGGTGGGGGCCCAGCAGGGGGCACTGTGCTTCAGGGAGAGGGGCAGAGGCCAGCAGGGGGCGCTGCGCTATAGGGCGCGGGGCGGGGGCCAGCAGGGGGCGCTGTGCTGCAGGGAGCAGGGCAGGGGTCCAGCAGGGGGCGCTGTGCTGCAGGGAGCAGGGCAGGGGTCCAGCAGGGGGCGCTGTGCTGCTGGGAGCAGGGCAGGGGTCCAGCAGGGGGCGCTGTGCTGCAGGGAGCAGGGCAGGGGTCCAGCAGGGGGCGCTGTGCTGCAGGGAGCAGGGCAGGGGTCCAGCAGGGGGCGCTGTGCTGCTGGGAGCAGGGCAGGGGTCCAGCAGGGGGCGCTGTGCTGCTGGGAGCAGGGCAGGGGTCCAGCAGGGGGCGCTGTGCTGCAGGGAGCAGGGCAGGGGTCCAGCAGGGGGCGCTGTGCTGCTGGGAGCAGGGCAGGGGTCCAGCAGGGGGCGCTGTGCTGCTGGGAGCAGGGCAGGGGTTCAGCAGGGGGCACTGTGCTGCAGGGAGCGGGTGGGGGCCCAGCAGGGGGCGCTGTGCTGCAGGGAGCAGGGCCGGGTCCCAGGAGGGGGCGCTGTGCTGCAGGGAGCAGGGCGGGGGCCCAGCAGGGGGCGCTGTGCTGCAGGGAGCAGGGCGGGGGCCCAGCAGGGGGCGCTGTGCTGCAGGGAGCAGGGCGGGGGCCCAGCAGGGGGTGCTGTGCTGCAGGGAACAGGGCGGGGGCCCAGCAGGGGGGGCTGTGCTGCAGGGAGCGGGGCGGGGGCCCAGCAGGGGGCACTGTGCTGCAGGGAGCGGGTGGGGGCCCAGCAGGGGGCGCTGTGCTGCAGGGAGCGGGGCGGGGGCCCAGCAGGGGGCGCTGTGCTGCAGGGAGCGGGTGGGGGCCCAGCAGGGGGCGCTGTGCTGCAGGGAGCGGGGCGGGGCCCAGCAGGGGGCGCTGTGTTGCAGGGAGCGGGGCGGGGGCCCAGCAGGGGGCGCTGTGCAGCAGGGAGCGGGGCGGGGTCCAGCAGGGGGCGCTGTGCTGTAGGGAGCAGGTGGGGGCCCAGCAGGGGGCGCTGTGCTGCAGGGAGCAGGTGGGGGCCCAGCAGGGGGTGCTGTGCTGCAGGGAGCGGGGCGGGGCCCAGCAGGGGGCGCTGTGCTGTAGGGAGCAGGGCGGGGGCACAGTAGGTGGCGCTGTGCTGCAGGGAGCAGGGCCAGGTCCCAGGAGGGGGTGCTGTGCCACAGGGAGCGGGTCGGGGCCCAGCAGGAGGCGCTGTGCAGCAGGGATCAGGGCGGGGGCCCAGCAGGGGGCGCTGTGCTGCAGGGAGCAGGGCGGGTCCCAGCAGGGGGCGCTGTGCTGCAGGGAG
Source organism: Pelodiscus sinensis (assembly GCF_052426305.1). Lineage (NCBI taxonomy): Eukaryota > Metazoa > Chordata > Testudines > Trionychidae > Pelodiscus > Pelodiscus sinensis. Next base: position 134,143,488 of record NC_143056.1, on the reverse strand, counting down.
CGGGGCGGGGGCCCAGCAGGGGGCGCTGTGCTATAGGGAGCGAGGCGGGGGCCCAGCAGGGGGCGTTGTGATGCAGGGAGCAGGGCAGGGGTCCAGCAGGGGGCACTGTGATGCAGGGAGCAGGGTGGGGGCCCAGCAGGGGGCACTGTGCTTCAGGGAGAGGGGCAGAGGCCAGCAGGGGGCGCTGCGCTATAGGGCGCGGGGCGGGGGCCAGCAGGGGGCGCTGTGCTGCAGGGAGCAGGGCAGGGGTCCAGCAGGGGGCGCTGTGCTGCAGGGAGCAGGGCAGGGGTCCAGCAGGGGGCGCTGTGCTGCTGGGAGCAGGGCAGGGGTCCAGCAGGGGGCGCTGTGCTGCAGGGAGCAGGGCAGGGGTCCAGCAGGGGGCGCTGTGCTGCAGGGAGCAGGGCAGGGGTCCAGCAGGGGGCGCTGTGCTGCTGGGAGCAGGGCAGGGGTCCAGCAGGGGGCGCTGTGCTGCAGGGAGCAGGGCAGGGGTCCAGCAGGGGGCGCTGTGCTGCTGGGAGCAGGGCAGGGGTCCAGCAGGGGGCGCTGTGCTGCTGGGAGCAGGGCAGGGGTTCAGCAGGGGGCGCTGTGCTGCAGGGAGCAGGGCAGGGGCCCAGCAGGGGGCGCTGTGCTGCAGGGCGCGGGCCGGGGGGACATTCAGGGGACTCTCACCTGTAATACCCACAGGGCAGCTCGTGGAGCACAAACATGAACTTGTCCTGCTGCTCCTTCTCGTAGGCGAAGCCGGAGAGCTCGGATCGGGTCCCCTCCAGGGCCCGGCCCATGGACTCTCCCGGTAGCTCCAGTTCCACCTTCCAGTCGTTGTTCACATCGGACGCCATTGCCCGGGCCACGGCCACGGCCGACTCCTGCACCGAGGTGCTGAGCTCCCGGTTGCACAAGATATTCACCTTCCAGTCCGTCACGGCCAGCGGCGCCCTCTGCAGCTGCCCCCCCTGCAGCGGGTTCCGGCACAAGGTGCAGGTGCCGTTGGGGCCGCGCCACAGGCTGGTGTCCACCAGGTAGTTCCCCGTCCAGCCCAGCGTGGTGACGTCGATGCCCTCCCGTACCAGGCTGTGCCCAGGCACAAAGGCCACGCTCCTCCTGCACTCCTGAGCCGTGCCTGTGCGGCAGAAGGGAGAGACCCCAGGCACAAGCGCAAGGAGGAGAGGGATGAAAACCCTGGCTGTGGCCATGGCTGGTGTGATGAGGGGCACCCCTCACCCAAAGCGGCTGTTGGGCTTTGACCCTCCCTAGAGGGAGAGAAACAGAGAGAGTCTTCAGTCATGACAATCTAGCGGCAGGGAGTTCCACAGGCCAACACAGCCCAGAAGTCTCCAGGCTTCTATGGCCCTCCCTGCATCTGAGAAGAGAGATCTCCAGCAACTTATACTAGAGCCTGCCACCCCCTTGTCCTCTGAATCTAATGGAGAATCACTGCTGGGTGTGAGCAGTGCAGGGGCTATGACACACACAAGCTGGCAGTCCAGATTCCTTCCAGTGTGCGGGAGGGGCGGGGTACGGTTTAGTCGTGCGTAAAAGGGAGGTGACACACATGGGCGAGTCGTTCTCATTCCATCCACTAGATGGGGATGCCGACAGGCTCCGGGGCACAGCCCCACTCCCCACCTCACCCCCAAGATCAGTCTCCCCTTTTTGTGCTGGGATCTGACTCCCCCCGTGAGCTGCAGCCACTAGGGTGCCCTGGGCCAACCACACACGGCCCCTTCCCTCCAGCAGGGAGAGAGCAGAGCAGGGATCCTTCGCACGGCCCCGAGATGCAGCCAGCTCTGGGGTGGGGCAGCTGGGGAACAGCCAGAGAGCGCTGGGACAGGCGTACAGTGGGACCTCCTACCTTCAGACTCCGCTCCTCCAGCTCCTCCAGCTCTGGCCCCCAGCACGACCCCCAGACTCCCCTGCCCCGTGGGTTACCTGTCTGCAGCCGAGCACAGGGCTCCTGTCGGCGGATCGGGGCTGGTTCCCTGGCTGCTGCCTTTGCCCACGGTGCCCTGTGACTGCCACCGGGTGCTGCCCGCTCCAGCGTGTGCCCACGGCAGCTGGGGAGTTTCCAGGAGAGGTCCTGGTGCAGATGCCAGCTGGATCCTAGCAGGGAGCTGCGCCTTCTGGGCATGTTAATTGGGGGTGGGGTAGGCAGAGGGAACCCCGACCCGTGTCTCCAGCAAACCTCCCTCTCTAATGAACCCTGCAGGTTCCAGGCTGCTCTTGAATGACGGGGACCTGGCTGGGGGGGAAGGACCAAACGCTGATTTTGGTGACCCCCTTGGAAGCCCAGAGATGGGTCCGGCAAGCTAGAAAAGGGGTTAACGACTAGCAGGCTAATGAGCCCGCATTCAATATCTGGAGACAATGCCTATTGTGTTCACATAGCTAATGGCGGAGGTTCACAATGGGACCGGCCGGCTCCAGCCTGCCACTATGCTCTGTTAACCCCCAGAGACGCAGGCCACGGTCACATATCGCTGCCTTCGTTTCTCCACAGGCTGCAGGGAGCTGCCTGGAGATGGCCAGAGACGGGCGGCGGCCTCGTGCTAATCCACGGAGGAGTCCTCTGGAAATAGCAGGTCTTCAAAACCACGGTGATCAGCGAGTATCACCTAAGGCAGACTGCTGGCCGGGGGTGCCACCGAACCGTAAAAGGGTGCAGGGGCCCTGACCCTGTGAGCTCAGCCGCCCTCAGTTTGCTCAGGGAATAGTTGAGCCACAAAGCCGAGGTCTCCCTGGATCTGCTGGATGCTGGACAGGAACCGGGTGAGCTTGGGAAAAGGCTCTTTGCTGGCGTTCGCGGAACTCGGCGTGTGACTCGGCTGCCCGGGTGGGAGCCCAAGGCCGGGTGGCGACGGGAGCAGCGGGGCTGGCTTCTGCCAACCAGGCCGGGGCTGTAGACGCCGCGCTCTGGCTGGCTGGTGAGTGGAATTCTTAGAAACAACCCCAGAGTGGGGACGGTCTGCCCCCTTCTTTGCCTTTGCCCTGATTGGCAGCCTCAAGGTGGCACCGTGGGGCCTGAAGCCAGGACCCCCGAAGTGCTATTGAAAGCCAAGAGCGTTTGTGGGTGCCGGGTCACCCCGGGGCATGTGTGTTGCGTGTTCCCCCCTCTGCTCCGAGGACAGGGTGGGGGAGAGGCAAGACCCTGGACGGGATACAGGGGGGCAAGGGGAGTGGCAGGGATGGGTCTGAGCTCCTCCCTCAGACCCCTTGGTTGTGGCAAGATCTGTGGGAGACCTGAGCCCCCCTCAGTCCCTCTGGCACCGTCTGGTAGAATCGGGCGGGGAGGGAGGGCTCTGCCCCTCTCCTGGCCCCCATGCACGTGCTGGGACCTGGGGGTCAGGAAGGAACGATTCCTTGGGGCAGAATAGAGGCCAGTAGAGAGCGAGGGAAGCGCTGATGGAGGCATTTGGGGTAGATGTGGGCAAAGGGGGAGATGGGGGTTACTGGGGGTCAGGAGGCTGTAGGGGTGCTGAGGGGGATCTACACAGGGAGACTGGGGCGCCCGAGTCAGCTCTGCAGTTCATTGGGTGGGAAGTTCCCTTCTATGCCCCCTGCCGGGCACCTCCCCTGCCCCCCCAATCCCAGTCACCCGCTTTGGGCAGGGCCCAGGCCGTGGCTCCCTCTCCCCAGAGCTCCGGGTTTGCCCCGGATCCGTCCCCTGCGTTTCCCCGTGTCCAGCACGTACCTGTTCTGTGCCCAGGCCGGAGGGATCCAGCGCCCGGACTCCCTGCTTGCCTGTGCTGCGTGAATAGGCTCTTACCTCTGTTTCTCCCAGGGGTGCTCCGCCCCTCCCCACCCTGAGGACACGCCTCCCTCCCCACCCCCTGCCTTCTCTAGGCAAAGGCAAATCCGGACCAGCTGCTTCCCCAACACCCCTGGTGGTCGCCTGCCCTCCCAGCGCCGGGGCAGACCCCGATCACCCCCTCCCCTGCCTGCCCCCCGATCACAGGGCCGGGGCGCCTGCTGCCCAGGGTCACAAGGCATGTGGGGCCCCCCTCCCCGCGCGGGAGGAGACGCCTGGTGTACGTGTGCTGCGGTCAGCACTGGGTCTGCCACCGTGGCACCCAGAGGGTGAAATCAGAGCAGCTGCCCCCTCCCATGCCGCTCTCCCCTGATGCCCACCTCCCCCCACTCTGCTCCTCCCCACGGCTGACCCGTGCCCCTGTCTGCTCTCCGCCCTGCCCAGCCGCCAGCCAGCCGTGGTTGCTCAGAACAGCTGTGGCTGGGGGGGGGAGGGCATTACTTTCCCCCATGGGTTCCCGGCAAAGGGCTGGGAAAAGGCAGATCCCTCAGATGTGAATGGGCACCAGGGTGCAGGAGCCCAGGCTGGGCGGCTTTGGGGTTCCCTGCCAGGCTGAGGACCCTGCTATCATGGCGTAGGAGAGAACAGTGGCTTGGAGGCACCGGGGATGCCCATTGGGGTCCGCTGCCCTAGCTCAGTGCTTACTTCCCATCCATGTGCACCAGAGAGGGAGGCCAGGGTGGCTGAGCGGCTATGGCGATGGACAGGACTGCTGCAGGACTTCTCCTGCGAGGGAGAGCCCTGGTGTTCACCAGCTGGCCCTGGCACCCGCTCAACATCCTGAGCCCGGCCCTGGGGACCCAGGCCTGGCTCCAGAGCTTAGGTCTGGAGATCTCCGGGCCAGGGCTCCGCAGGGGGTCGGAGTCGTCCCCTGGAGGGAGGCCAGGGCCGGGTCTGCACAGGCTCTTTTACAGGGCACGAAGCGAGTTAGCAGAGAACTTCCTCCACCCGTCTACACGTGGCAGTGAAACGGGATTCCGAATTAAAGCCCTAAATCGAAATAGCTGGTAAACCTCATTGCGGGCAGTTACTTCAGGCTAGTCAATTTCTAAAATGGTGACTGCCCAGGAACATGCAAATCAAGCGCAGGATATTTAAATCCCGCACTTCATTTGCAACTTCGGTCACCCTCATTAGCATCCCTAGATCAATCTAGGGGACTAGTGTAGACGTACCCTTACATAAGAAACATAAGAACGGCCGTACTGGGTCAGACCAAAGGTCCATCTAGCCCAGTAGCCTGTCTGCCGACAGCGGCCAACACCAGGTGCCCCAGAGGGGGTGGACTGAAGACAACGATCAAGTGATTTGTCTTGTGCCATCCATCTCCAGCCTCTGACAAACGGAAGCCAGGGACACCATTTTATCCCCTGGCTAATGGCCTTTTATGGACCTAAAATCCATGAATTTATCTAGCTTCTCTTTAAACTCTGTTATAGTCCTAGCCTTCACAGCCTCCTCTGGCGAGGAGTTCCACAGGTTGACTGTGCACTGTGCGAAGAAGAACTTTTGCTTATTAGTTTTAAACCTGCTCCCCATTAAACATGCTCTTGGTAGCGATGTCGTGTGAGGTCAAACGTTGCCACTTTTGAGCGCAGGTTTTTCTGGTGTTCTCTTTGCAACTGTTCATGACTAAAGGACAGATCTCTTCTGAATTGGTGAGGTGAGGCGTTGTCAGCCCTGGAGGAGCCAAGCTTTGAGGCGCGACCTTTAACGTCTGGGTGAAAAATCTGACTCTTGTCCTGTGTCACGAGATTTGCAAACTGTGAGAGACAAATTGGGGGAGCACTGGACATTTGAGATAAGGAAACCAGGTCTGCCTGGGCCATGCTGGCACTAGCAATGTGACTTGGGCCCCGTCCTGTTTTATTTTCTGTAGGATCTTGTTGAGTAGTGGAAGAGGTGGGAAAAACACAGGCCAGTTCGTCTTCCCAGTTGAATAACAAATCATCATCCAGCAAGTTCTTACCTAGACCTGCTCTGGAGCAGTACTTGGGGCATTTAAACACGTCTATATCCAGAAAACCCCACTTCTGGAACACAGAATGCAAGACTTGCGGGTGGATCTCCCACTCAGATGTCTGAAGAAAGTTTCGGCTCAGCACTTCTGCTGTGATAGTTTGTTTGTCTGGAAGATAGACAGCTGAAATCGACACGATGGTGGGTGCATCAGTGCCACGGGGTTTCTTTGCAGAGCCGGCATGACCCGGCTCCCCTTGGTGATTTATATAAAACATGCACGTTGTGTTGTCTGTGAATCGTCTCCCTGACGTGTCACGAATCAAGGGGAGAAAATATTTGCAGGCTCATCTGACTGCTCGGAGCTCTAGAATACTGCTGTGAAGTGCTGACTCAGCTGGAGACAACCTCCCAAGCCTTCCAACGAAGCATCGGTGGTTACGATGACAGAGGGAAGAGGTTGTTGGAAGGGTACTCCCTTGCAAAGGTTGTCGCGCTGCAACCACCATTGGAGAGATCCTTTCCGCCTGTTTGGAGGACTCAGGATTTTGTGCAGGTGGGGCTTGTGTGGTCAAAACCAGGCGCAGAGCCATGGCTGAAGGCCGTGTAATCAGGCATACAGGACCACATACACTGACGCTGACATGAGGCCGAGCAACTGCAGGCATTGTCTGGCCAAGATCGTGACAGGTCTGGATAGACGTCAGATGCCACACGCTCCCTCCTCCCCCTCCAGCCGGATCATTCTGCCTTGTAGAGAGGGTGCTGTAGGTAGCCAGGAGGGTCTGGTATGTGGCCAGGTTGTAGGTGTATGGAGAGCATAGGGGATGTTTGGAGGACCGTCAACCTGCCCAAAGGGGAAAGAGACAGGCGATAGGAGCCAGCTAGAGACCCTCAGCATCTTCTCCCAGCACAAACTGGCCCCACTGCCCGCTCTGTGGATTGCTGGAAGGATGGATGCCCAGCGGGGGGCGCTGTGTTGCAAGAAGCAGGACGTGGGGGAGGGGACATTGATGCGCGAGGGTTTCTCACTTTGTTCATGGAGCAGAAACATGGACGTATCTTGCTCTGTTCATGCTACCACCCAAATTAATCAAGAACCCACGGGAGAGACCGCTTGGGAAAATCTCACCTTTAAAGTAAAAAGCGGGGCACCACCCTTAACCACTGCCAGGTTAATACAAAGAAAAGAAAGAACTTTTATTATTACAACAATATTCCTGTTGCAAGCATTATGACTAGATGGGAAGGTAACAAAATCTACTCACGGAGAAACTCCCTGGCATGATTTTCCGCAAATACTTTTAACAGAAAAGTTTTTCCATTAAAAGCATTTGCGGAAAAGAGCGTCTAGATTGGCACAGATGCATTTTCGCCATCGGGGCTTTTTTGCTCAAAACAGTTTTTAGCTCTCTACACTGGCCCTCTTGCGAAAATACATTTGCGCAAGAGGGCTTTTTCCCGAACGGGAGCATCATAGTATTTGTGCAAGAACACTGGCAATCTTACATGAGATCGTCAGTGTTCTTGCGCAAATTCAAGCGGCCAGTGTAGACAGCTGGCAAGTTTTTCCACAAAAGCGAGTGCTTTTGCGGAAAAACTTACCAGTCTAGTTGCAGCCTATGGGCCTAGAACTTAGTTACACAGAAAAGCCAAAACTTCTTTTAAAACATGTACAGATCTCAGATCCCATACCCAAATCATAAAACAAGAAAACTTGACGGATGTATCTAAACTTTACCCTACTTACAGAAAGTGAAGAATTGTTTCTTGGAGAGAGAGAGAGAGACAGACATGTTTGTCTCTCTCTGTAGCTGCAGAGAACTCACACCGAGAGACAAAAGAGGAAAAAACCCAAATTCCTTTGTCCCAGTTTGAAAGTCCTACCTACATTCCTATTGGCCACTCCACCTGGCTAGGTGTAGTTAACCCCTTAGTCCCCAGGCTGCGGGCTAATCCTCATAATCATGACACCATCAAAGACAGATACTCTGTACACGAATCCATAACCAGACTCACGTTCGTAGTATTAGGCCTCGTTCTCAACGACCAGAAGTCAACGCTTCTGCCTACGAAAACCTTAGTGTTCACTGGAGCCCAACTAGATTCAACCATTGCAAGAGCGTACCTACCAACGCAACGATTCTAAGCAATCCAAGGCCTTGTTTTTACCATCACAAATAGCCCCAGAGTTTCAATACTTACCTACCTTCAGCTCACGGGGCATATGGTGGCTACAACTTACATGGTTGCTTATGCGAGTCTCCACTTTCGTTGCCTTCAACTTTGGCTAGTTTCCATCTACTCTCACAGGAAGCGGGACACACGCAGACAGGTGCCCCCACCTACCAATGTCATAACGTCTCTGAAATGGTGGAGCGAGCCCAGCAATTTATTGGAAGGCGCCCCATTCCATCAAGACCAACCTACCACACAGATAACGACCGATGCCTCCCTCATGGGATGGGGAGCTCATATGGGAGACAAATCCGTTCAAGGTCTGTCACGTTACTGGATTTTAAGGGGAGCAGCCAGATCACTGCTGCACTCATGGGGGGGGGTATTTGCCCCAAAAGTCTATAAAAGGGGGGCCATGTGAGGTGTCAAACGAAAGCTTATCTTCTACTGATTCTGTCTATGCTAGTCACGTAATTGTATAATATCTGTGTGTGGAGTTATAAACATGGACTCTGTATGGATGCTGGAAAATTCTCTGTGGCTGAGCACTGGGCGAGGAAGGCTCAGCCCCTGACTGTGCTAATTAGCAAGGCTCCAGGGACAATAGATCTGTAAGTGCCAGAGACACACCTGAAGGAATGCCTGGATATCTGCACGCCAGCCAGAATAATGGTTGCTAACTTGGGACACAAGGATAGATTGTTGGACCATGTGACCTTCTCTGGCCAGGAAGATGCCAGGAGAGGTCTATAAGTGCCATGTGGCACCCTCCACTTTGGTCTTCAGTTTTGCTCCTGATCCCAGATGCAGCCTTGCAGGGAACAAGGAGCCGGAAAGAACCGTGGACCCATCCTGACATCGGGTGTGCACCAGAGACTTCTAAGCCAGCAGTTTGTAACATCTCTGCTGAGAGCCTGCATCGAGAACTGGGAGATTCGGTGCATGTAACGTATTCTCCTTCACAACCTCACTCTCCTGCTTTTCGTTCTTGTAGTAATAAACCTTTAGATGGTAGATTCTAAAGGACTGGCCCGGCGTGATCTCGTGGGTTAGATCCAGAGTGTACATTGACCTGGGAACTGTGGCTGGTTTCTTGGGACCAGAAAAACCCATCCGGGTAGGTGAGATTGGGTTCTAAAACCCAATGTGTCCTCTTCTGGTCGCATCCCATCAGGCAGCCAGAGACAAGCACAGCAGGCAGCCTTACTCTCTGGCTGAACTTTAACCTCCTTGTCCTCCTGTCAGAAGGGATGAAAACACCCCAAACTGCCTCAACCGTCAGCCCTTCACAGCCTTTGTGGTTTGCAGCTGTCTCCCCAGCCTGCTGCTCTCCCCAGTGACTGGCCCGTGCATACGCCGAGCGCACCGGGGGTGGGCCCCGGGCTGCACACCAGCGGCTGTGGCCAGCACGCGCATGCACCGTGCACCCCGGGGGGCGGTCCCGTGCACCCTGGGGGGGTGGGCCTGTGTCCCACGGGCGGGCCTGCGCCCTGCGCCTGGGGACAGCGCCATGCGCCCAAGCGCAGGGCGCCAAAAGGGGTCGGGCCGGCCCTGCCTACATGGATCACTGCCTGGGGCGGCCCGTCCATATAGGCGCCAAATGGTGGTGCAATATCATGGAGGGGTTTGGAGGTGGGGGCGCCGAGTGCATGGTTCGCCGAGGGCGCCAGTGGCTGGCAGCTCGTCTAGGGCCACCCCGATCACTGCACCAAGGTGACGGGGGACCATGGACGTGAAAACCTGCTCTACTCCACCACGACAGACCCCAGGGCCCTTTCGGCCTGGCTGGAGAGCCTCAAAGCCAGCCCTGGCCTGGTCTCCTACTCCCTGGTGCCCATCCACACCTTGGTGGGGCTGCCAGGCAGTGAAGGAGTCCACGGCTGGGCAGGGGCGGAGGACATGCCCTGAGCACTGCCTGGAAAGCGCTCCTTGGACCCCCGCAACTGCCCCTGCTTCGGCACCCCCTCAGCAACTCCCCGCACCGCGCAGGCCGGCGGGGAAGGCAGGTCCACGTGCTGCGGGACAAAGGCCCCGTTCCCCAGCGGTGCCGATGTCAAAGCCTTCCAAGGCGGGTGGCTGCAGACGGGCTGCGCTGATCACAGAACGACCCCACGAGGTGCAACCATCCGGACTCCGGGCTAGGGATGCTGCTGGCGCAGCCCGACGTGGAAGTGGAGGTGTGGGGCATCAACCCACGGGGCAAAGGCCTGCGGAGCGTCTGCCAGCCCCGCTGCAAGGTCGGCAGGAGGGTCGCGGGCGCCTGCCTTGTCCCACCTGGCCTCGTAATGTGGTCCTAACCACGCGAGGGCCAGCCCAACCTGCAGGGGAGGGGGAGGGAGCTGAGAGAACTACATGCCTGTGAGAGGCTTAGGGGAGAAAACCCAGGACTCCTGCCCCATTGCTCTAACCACTAGCCCCCACTCCCTTCCCAGAGCTAGGACAGAACCCAGGAGTCTCAGCCCCATTGCGCTAACCACTAGCCCCCACTCCCTTCCCAGAGCTAGGACAGAACCCAGGAGTCTCGGCCCCATTGCGCTAACCACTAGCCCTCACTCCTTTCCCAGAGCTAGGACAGAACCCAGGAGTCCCGCCCCATTGCTCTAACCACTAGCCCCCACTCCTTTCCCAGAGCTAGGACAGAACCCAGGAGTCCTGCCCCCTTGCGCTAACCACTAGCCCCCACTCCTTTCCCAGAGCTAGGACAGAACCCAGGAGTCCCGCCCCATAGCTCTAACCACTAGCCCCCACTCCCTTCCCAGAGCTAGGACAGAACCCAGGAGTCCCGCCCCATAGCTCTAACCACTAGCCCCCACTCCTTTCACAGAGCTAGGACAGAACCCAGGAGTCTCGGCCCCATTGCGCTAACCACTAGCCCCCACTCCTTTCCCAGAGCTAGGACAGAACCCAGGAGTCCCGCCCCATTGCTCTAACCACTAGCCCCCACTCCCTTCCCAGAGCTAGGACAGAACCCAGGAGTCTCGGCCCCATTGCGCTAACCACTAGCCCCCACTCCTTTCACAGAGCTAGGACAGAACCCAGGAGTCCCGCCCCATAGCTCTAACCACTAGCCCCCACTCCTTTCCCAGAGCTAGGACAGAGCCCAGGAGTCCCGCCCCATTGCGCTAACCACTAGCCCCCACTCCCTTCCCAGAGCTAGGACAGAACCCAGGAGTCCCACCCCATTGCTCTAACCACTAGCCCCCACTCCTTTCCCAGAGCTAGGACAGAACCCAGGAGTCCCGCCCCATAGCTCTAACCACTAGCCCCCACTCTCTTTCCAGAGCTAGGACAGAGCCCAGGAGTCCTGGCTCCCTGCTGCCTTTCCCCCACTCGAATCCTGTAGACCGCACTCCCTTTAGGGGCTTTGCCTTATATAGGCACTGAGAATCCCCCACCTCACCCACTGTCCCAGGTTTCGCATGTGCTGTCAGGTTACCCTAAACTTTGCACTGAAGTCCCAGTTTACAAAAAGCCCAACTAAATCACCCCCAAAGAACCCCCCCGTCACACCCGCCACTTTCGAAAACCCGTGTCATTTTCTTATAAACCCCAAACCCAATGACTTTCATTGTCAGTGAACTTGTAGCGCCCCCTGCTGCCTTCGCTCAGCAATGTCCTCTCCTGGCCTGCCACACACGGATTTCCCCAGCTAGACTTTGTCCTTGTAAAGCATTAACCAAGGGGTCGTACCCTGGGGCTGCTGTGAGCTGAGCGCGAAAGGAATCCTTGGAGTCCCTCCGACTCCGCAGAGTTAACTTCTCACTCTCCTTCCCTTACTCACTTGCTTCGTTCTTCTCTTATTTGCCTGGGCCAGATCCAGGGACACAGGTCTTGTCTATTACAAATTTAGCAAGAAGGATGGGTTCCTTAACTAGCCATCACACCTTCTGGTTCCTATTTGGGTAAATCCAGGGCTACGTCCAGACTGGCAGGATTTTCCAGAAATGCTTTTAATGGAAAACTTTTCCGTTAAAAGCATTTTCGGAAAAGAGCATCTAGATTGGCGCGGAGTTTGCGTTATAACGATGCGCTTTTGCGGAAAAGCATCCCCAATACTCCCCAATACATCTACATCTTCCCGAAAGCACAGGACCCAGAGTTGGGGATAGTTCTCCAGCTGAAGCCTCACACATGGGCTGTGTCTAGACTGGCCAGTTTTTCCGGAAAATCAGCCGCTTTTCTGGAAAAACTTGCCAGCTGTCTACACTGGCCGCTAGACGTGCTTTTTTGCAAAAAAGCCCCGATCGCCATTTTCACGATCGGGGCCTTTTTGCGGAAAACAAATCTGAGCTGTCTACACTGGCCCTTTTGCGCAAAAGGTTTGCGCAAAAGGGACTTTTGCCCGAACGGGAGCAGCATAGAATTTCTGCAAGAAGCCCTGATTTCTTACAGTAGGAAGTCAGTGCTTTTGCGGAAATTCAAGCAGCCAGTGTAGACAGCTGGCAAGCTTTTCCGGAAAAGCGGCTGAGTTTCTGGAAAAACTGGCCAGTCTAGACACAGCCCTGGCGTATGTCTGGGATATGGCCAGAGCCAGTGGAGGTGGAAACTCATTTGGGTCCTTCTGCCTGGCCTGATCCCAGGTCAGCTCTGAGACTCAGGACAACGGTCATGGTGGTTGAGATACCAAACCTCCAGGGCCCTCCTAGAACCTTTGGGAGTTAGATTAATATTTAATTGGATGTGATGAAACCTCTAGGGACACATCCAACCACATTCGAAAGCCCTACCTAGTCGAGTCCAGAAGTGGGTAGAGATGGTACAGGCAGCGGCCACGAAGGTGAAACTTGCTCCGATGTGTCCACCGGCATCTTCATTGCCACCCCCAAGTTCTCTCCAACAGGGAGAAGTGTCCAAAATAGCTCTTCAATTTTATCCACCTTGTTTCCACCCTCTGCCCTGTTTTGATTTATTCAATCCCATTTCCATTCTCCTGGATCATGCATATCCAAGCCAGGCGGTACGGGCAGGAGACTAGGGATGGCTTAGGTTTAGGTTTCGGGCAATGAGGGATCAGGATGTGAGCTGCGATTCCATGGATAACAAGTACAACTAAACTCTGCCATGGCTGCAGCTGATGGAGGAACAAGGGGAGGGAAGGGGGCTGCTTTGGATCCAGCTAAACTCTCTTCCAGCTCTCTCTGCTTGGCATTGCCACCCATCAGACAGTGCTGCGGGAAGGAGGGGGCTGTAAGTTCTTGTCCCCAGTGTGTGTGCGGGGAGAAGACAGGGCCGTACACGGCGCCAGCTGGATAGAAGTACAGGGAAGGGGTGTTTTTTGTGCCAAACCCACCTTTTCCTGCTATCCAACTGAGATTGCTGCCGATTTAGCCTGTTACTTCTTGTCCTGCCTTGTGTGAACATGCAAGACAATTCACCCTCATCCTCTTTATAACAGCCTTGAGAATAGTTAAAGACTATTCCCGAGCCCCTAGTCTTTTCTTAAGGCTAAACACGCCCAGTTTCTTCACCTTTCCTCATACAGCAGGTTTTCCAAACCTTTTCTCAGATTGTGTTGTTCTTCTCTATTCTCCCCAATACAGGCAGTCCCCGGGTTACATGGATCCGACTTACATCAGATCCCTACTTACAAATGGGGTGAGGCAACCCCGCACTAGCTGCTTCCCCCCAGCAGACCAGGGAGACGCAGAGCGGCTTTTCTCAGCAGACACCTCATCTTGAGAATAAAGGACTGAGGGAAGTGAGGTGTGGGAGAATAAAACTGAGCTCTGGAGAAATGTTTGGCTAGAGTTTCCCCTACAATATGTACCAGTTCCGACTTACATACAAATTCAACTTAAGAACAAACCTACAGTCCCTATCTGGTACGTAACCCAGGGACAGCCTGTACATCGACATCTTCCTGAAAGCACAGGATCCAGAGTTGGGGATAGTTCTCCAGCTGAAGCCTCACACACGGGCTGTGTCTAGACTGGCCAGTTTTTCCGGAAAATCAGCCGCTTTTCCAGAAAAACTTGCCAGCTGTCTACACTGGCCGCTTGAATTTCCACAAAAGCACTGACTTCCTACTGTAAGAAATCAGTGCTTTTTGCGGAAATACTATGCTGCTCCCGTTCGGGAAAAAGTTCCTTTTGCGCAAAACTATTGCACAAAAGGGCCAGTGTAAACAGCTGAGATTTGTTTTGCGCAAAAAAGCCCCAATGGCGAAAATGGTGATCGGGGCTTTTTTTGGGCAAAAGTGCGTCTAGATTGGCACGGACGCTTTTCCACAAAAAGTGCTTTTCCGGAAATGCGTCCATGCCAATCTAGACGCGCTTTTCCAAAAATGCTTTTAAAGGAAAACTTTTCTGTTAAAAGCATTTGTGGAACATCATGCCAGTCTAGACGTAGCATGGATTTGTGTATGTCTAGCTTTTCTAAATAGTTCTTTCTCCACTGAGGACTGTCCACCTCCTTCCCACACTGCACCACCTTGCGCATTGTCTAGGAGCTGACCTTGTCTGGGAAGACAGAGCTAAAGAAAGCAGCAAGTACTTCAGCTTTTCCTACATCCTCTGTCACTAGGGCTACGTCTACATGGTCGTTTTTTTGTGGCAGAAGGTATGCACATCGCACTCTTGTTTTCACGTCTTCTGTGGAGCCTTTTTGCGGAAGAGGTCTTGCTGCTAAAAAGCCCCACGTAGCTATTTGTTGGAAAAAAACCGTTTTGTGCAAGATCCTGTAAACCTCATTTTTTGAGGAGTTTTTTGTTCCTGACAAATGACCCTGTCTACACGGGGCTTTTTACGTCAAAACCTCTTCTGCAAAAAGGATCGGCAGAAGATATGCAAATGAGAATACAATTTGCATCTCTTCTGCTGCAAAAAAATGGCAGTGCAGACATAGCCCTCTAGGTTACCTTCCTCATCCAGTAAGGACTCCCCACCCTCTCTGATCACCCTCTTCTTGCTAACATGCCTGGAGAAACCTTTCTTGTTTCCCTTCACGTCCCTTGCCAGCTGCAATTCCAATCATGCTTTTGCCTTCCTGATTACAACCCTGCATTCTTGAGCAATATATTTATACTCCCTAGTCATCCGTTCAAGTTTCTACGTCTTGTAAGCTTGATTTTTATGTTTAAGCTCACCAGGTATTTGCCTTGGCATCTGCATTGGCACCGGTTCAGCCCCTGGTACAAAAAGCCCAAAGACAAGACCTCCAATAAAACAAGCTCCCAAAACACCCCCCCAATGCTCAGAAAATTAAAGAAACTTTTGAAAAAAGCAGGCCGGGTTCAGCCAGGTACGAGCTGGTGCCCTCTGCTACCTCCCCTGGGAATGCCCTACCTGCCCACCTCCGACTGTGTCCTTGTAAAGCATAGATTCCCAAATTGGGGGGGCATGCCCCCTAGGGGAGTGTAAGCAAAATTCCTGGGGGGGCATGAAGCGACCCAGCCCTCCCCCCCATCACCTCTGCCAAGAAAGAGCCTGGTCCGTCCCTGGAGTACTGGCACCTATTTTTTTACGCTGGTCCTGGGAATTAAAGGGGCCCCGCTCCTTTTTTTTTTTGCTCAGCAAGCAAGAGACATGAGAGTTTCTCAAAAGTCAAACACGAGGGCGTGGTGCTGAAAAGTTTGGGAACCCCTGTTATAAAGCATTAACTGAGGGCTGCTGTGGGGGTGAGCTCACTGTACCCCCACCAGCGCCCTGTGCGCCCCCTCCCTACAGCTTCTCCTCACTTCTCCATCTCAGGAGCTTTGGGGTCCCCCATGCCCGGGCTTTTTGCCCCCTTTTCCTGACTTCTCTTCCTGTCACGGAGCTCAGTGGTTACAAACATCAGAGCCCAGACGGGCCCAGACCAAAGGTCCATGTAGCCCGGTGTCCTGCCTGCCGACGGGTGCCCCAGACAGCGTGAGTGGAACAGGGAATCAGCCAGTGATCGGCCCCCCCACCCCTAGCTCCTGGCAAACAGACGGGGGACACTGGATAACAGCCTGGGTCACACCCATTTATGGGCCATCCCCGTTACAATCGGCATCCCTTGGCCCGGAGCTGACCCTGCGGGTGAAGGTGCTGACATTTCACATGCCATAGGGACACGGGCCGGAGTGACTGGGCCCTGCTGGGACGTTGCCAGGGGTTAAGCCAGCCCCAGGATCAGGGGGCTGGTTGGTTCCAGGGAGGAGGAAATGGGGACTTTCCCTGGAGGGGGTGACATCCTTTTTTTTAACCCAGCAACCGCGTGCCATTCCCCACCCCAGGGCTGTGAGCTGCAGCTGCCTCTGGGGTGGAGCAGAGGGACCTGTCAGCCTGTGGGCATTTCCTACCCATTTCAAAGCCAGAAGCAGCAAGGGGCGTTCCTTGGGACCCGGCTCTTCGTGGCCACGGGAGTCACGCGCTGCCGGGAAGAGCCGGGGGAGAGGCAGCGCCGGGCCGGGGCCAGAAGCCCCCGCAGCAGAGCGCCCTGCACAGCTCCCGGCCCGGCCGGGGACAGCGTGAGAGGTGAGAGGCAGGGAGCTGAGCCCGGGCACTCTGGCTGAGGCAGGGCGACGTCTCCCTTGTGTCGTGAGGGTTGAGCTGGGCCGAGCTCCGGGAGATGCTGCCCGTCCCGTCTCCCAGGAGACACCACCCTGGGAACACGCACCCAAGGTTAGAAAAGGCGCAGCAGGGACACGCCGCAGCCACTGGAGACACGCAGCCCGGCCCTGCCCCGAGCAGCCGCAGCGAGACCGAGCCAAGAGGTCTCCGCGCCGGGCCGGTTGGTTTGGTCGGACGCGTGCCTGGTGATTCCATCGCTACATGAGCTGCAATTGCCAATTACCCTCCGGTTCCTGCAAGCGCCAGGCCGGAGGGGAGGCCGGGCCAGACACGTCTCCAAGAGACGCAGAGAGAGGAAGAGGGGGAGGGAAGGAAGAGCAGGAGGGAGGGGGCCGAAAAGCCTCGTCTCACCTTGGGATGCTTGGGATTTAGCCAGAGCCAACATGTTACCTGGGTCCTTCCATCTGGCCTGATCCCGGCTCAGCTCCAAGGCCCAGCACAATGAAGGAGGCGTGGCTCTAATATGCCCCTCCCCCCAGTTTGTCCACCAATCCGACTTCATTCCCAAATTGCCGATTTCGGTCCATTCGTTCCCGTTCTCCGGGGGGACGGGGCATCTCCAAGCCCGGCCCGGGCAGGGGGTCAGAGACAGCTCGCTCAGCCACGGCTGCCACCCTGGAAGCCAGACACAAGTGAGGGATCCGGGCACGGGCCCAGGTTGGGTGACATCAGCCCCGGCGATTTAGCTGCAGCTGATGGAGGATCAAGAGGGGGGGCTGTTCCCAACCCCCCGTCTTGCTCAAGACCGTGTCGAGACCAGAGGTCAGCGCAGCTTCGAGGTGCGGGAGGGGGTCAGAGCCACGTCAGAGCAGGGCTGAGCCCTGTGCAGATGGATCCCAGTTCTGATCCACTCACTCCGGGCTCGAACACAGACAGTACCCAGCTGGAGCATTGCAAAGCTGGTTCAGGGTCTGCTTTGCTGTGCGGAGGGGCGGTCACCCCAACTCTGCCTCGTCTGGGGGAGACCAGGGGATCTGTCCCAGCAGGACAGGGCAGTGGGGAGCCCTGATCCCTCTCTCCTTGCCTCGGTTCCGTAAGGCCAGCCATGGCTGAGTGAGCCGTCCCCAGTCTGCTCCCTGGCTTCTTATGCATGATCCAGGGGGACGGACGTGGGAATGAACCAATCAGAACTAGGGGGATGGACACACGGTCTGATTGGTGGATAAAATTGGGGGCGGAGCTATTGTGGCCACTGCCCCCTGTTGGAGAGAACGTGGGGGTGGCGATGGAGATACCATGTGGACACACAGGAGCAAGTTTCACCTTCCTGGCAGCCGCCTCGACCATCTCCTGGACTCCAGGGCTTTCGAGGGTGGCTGAGAATCTGTATTGAAGTGTCACCTGGACGTGAACCTAGACAGCTCCCCCCCACAGCCCTGCAGGAACCTGGGGCAGGCTCCGTACCTGCATGCTGTGGGCCCAGGCGGGTCGCCCGGCTGCTCCGCGTGGCTCTGCTCCAGCCGTGGGGGCAGGAGGTTGGACGGACAGAGACTTCACAAGCTGCTCCAGCCAAATGTCCCAGCTGCTGTCTGGAAACCGTCCAACGGGAACGGAGAGATTTTGCTGGGGGCGGAGCAACACGGGATGCCTTCCCTCCTGTCACTGGGTGTGGGGGAATCCCCAGGCCCTGCCCCCCATCCGCAGCCAGACGGGACTCTCAGCCGACCGGTAGAATGGAAGGTTTATTGGTTGGCAGGGACACAGTGTAGCACAGGGACCCAGAGCAGCCAGTATCTTCGGGGAGAAGGGGTCCCCCCCGCAGCCCCCTTTGTTCCCTTTCCTGGCCCAGGGGGTTACCTGCTGTCTCCTGGCCCTCAGGACGGAGAGGCTGCATATTCCTCCCCAGTGAGTCCTCCCCAGCCTCCCCCTCCTCGTCCAGATAGTGTGGCAGTGCCCGGGGAAACTGAGGCACCCACCCACACACAGAGTCATTGCAGAACAGATCACACCGCCCCCCACAAGGCAAAGAGAGTGAATGCAGAGGCAAGCAGAATTCACACAGTCCCTGCTCCATCCCCGCCTCCCGCCCCTGCCCAGTGTCCGGAGCAGAGAGCAGCCGGATGTTCAAGTGTGAGCTGCTCTGTGCACAAGGGTCCCAGCGAAGCAGCCACAGGCCAGATCCGGTGCCTTGGAGGGGTGAATCTGGCCCGCTGGCCTCCTCTTGCCCCGCCACCTTAGCCCCTCACCGGCACGTACTCCCAGCAGCTGTCCCCCCCCAGGTGGGGCCTGCACTCCAGCGAGTAGGAAAACACCACATGGCCCCATTCCAGGTGGCAGAGGAGCATGCCCCTCCGGACAGCCTTGAGATGGGCGCTGCAGGTTCCCAGCAGGTCGTCTTCCCACCGGTCTTTGTCCCACACCTCCACGTGCAGTTCAGGCCACACCGGCAGCGTCACCTCCCCGAAGTCCATGTCGTGGTCCCACTCGGGGTTGTTGTCGTTGTCAATGTGGCCCGTCTGCAGCTCGCGGCCTTGGAAGAAGACCTTGACGTAGGCATCGGTGGCAGTTATGTGGTCCCCCCACAGGTCCCTGCCCCACTGCACGTGGACACTGAGCCGGGCCAGGCCCCGCCGGAGGGGGCAGCACGTGGAGTCAGTGAGGGAGCTGCTGGAGCAGTGACATTTGCAGGAGTCGACGGAGCCGCCTTCTGGGCAGTGCTGCGGGCACCTCCTCCTCAGCCCCCGCTCAGCCACGTACTCCTTCACTGCCTGCCTCAGCGCCTCCTGCCGGGGGTCTCCCGGCCCCACCAGGGTGTGGATGGGCGCCAGGGAGTAGGAGACCAGGCCGGGGCTGGCGTGGAGGCTCTCCAGCCAGGCTGAGAATGTCGTGGTGTTCTGGGTGGTGGAGAAGAGTTCCTGGGTGTGGCTGTCCCCCCCCGTCACCTCGATGTGCTTCTCCAGGTAGGGCACCGGGGAGCTCAGCCTGCCCTGGCTGCTTGGCTCGCGGGCGTGGGAGCCATCGAGGAATGGGTTCAAGCCCAGGGCTTGCAGGAATTCAGAGGCCAAGCGCGTCTTGATTTCAATGTCTGTCAGCCGGTCCAGCGCGGCCAGGCAGGTCGGGACGGCCGTCAGCTGCCGCACACGCCCGCCCAGCGCAGGCAGCATTGCATAGTGGGTGCCGTACTTGGCCAGAAAGGGCTGGTATGTGGACAGCTTGTAGGCGAGTGGAAGCGTGCCCAGGTCCCGGGAGAAGAGGGACGTCAGAGAGGGGCTTTGTGTGAGCTGCACCCTGCCCAGAGGGGAAAGAGAGAGGAGTTGGGGGAGGAGTTAGAAGCCAATCAGAGACCTTCCCCCAGCACAGACTGACCCACTTCCCTAGTTCCACTTACTGGCTTCACTGGTATGTGTGTGGGGCTCAGCAAGAGGTGCTCTCCCCTCGCAGTCAGTGCTGCCCCATTGCCCCAGTGCAGCAATAGAGGGAGCTGCACGGCCGGGAGCAGGGCAGAGGCTCAGCAGGGGGCGCTGTGCTGCAGGGAGCAGGGCAAGGCCCAACAGGAGGCGCTGTGCTGCAGGGGGCGGGGCGGGGGCCCAGCAGGGGACGCTGTGCTGCAGGGAGCGGGATGGGGGCCCAGCAGGGGGCGCTGTGCTGCAGGGAGCGGGGCGGGGGCCCAGCAGGGGGCGCTGTGCTGCAGGGAGCGGGGCGGGGGCCCAGCAGGGGGCGCTGTGCTGCAGGGAGCGGAATGGGGGCCCAGCAGGGGGCGCTGTGCTGCAGGGAGCGGGATGGGGGCCCAGCAGGGGGTGCTGTGCTGCAGGGAGCAGGTCAGGGCCCAGCAGGGAGCGCTGTGCTAGGCCCAGCAGGGAGCAGGGCAAGGCCCAACAGGAGGCGCTGTGCTGCAGGGAGCAGGGCGGGGGCTGAGCAGGAGGCGCTGTGCTGCAGGGAGCAGGGCGGGGGCCCAGCAGGGGGCGCTGTGCTGCAGGGAGCGGGGTGGGGGCCCAGCAGGGGGCGCTGTGCTGCAGGGAGCAGGGCGGGGGCCCAGCAGGGGGCGCTGTGCTGCAGGGAGCGGGATGGGGGCCCAGCAGGGGGTGCTGTGCTGCAGGGAGCGGGATGGGGGCCCAGCAGGGGGCGCTGTGCTGCAGGGAGCGGGATGGGGGCCCAGCAGGGGGCGCTGTGCTGCAGAGAGCAGGGCGGGGGCCCAGCAGGGGGCGCTGTGCTGCAGGGAGTGGGGCGGGGGCCCAGCATGGGGCGCTGTGCTGCAGGGAGCGGGATGGGGGCCCAGCAGGGGGCGCTGCGCTGCAGGGAGCGGGATGGGGGCCCAGCAGGGGGTGCTGTGCTGCAGGGAGCAGGGCAAGGCCCAACAGGAGGCGCTGTGCTGCAGGGAGCGGGGCGGGGGCCCAGCAGGGGGCGCTGTGCTGCAGGGAGCAGGTCAGGGCCCAGCAGGGAGTGGGATGGGGGCCCAGCAGGGGGCGCTGAACTGCAGGGAGCAGGGCAAGGCCCAACAGGAGGCGCTGTGCTGCAGGGAGCGGGGCGGGGGCCCAGTAGGGGGCGCTGTGCTGCAGGGAGCAGGGCGGGGGCCCAGCAGGGGGCGCTGTGCTGCAGGGAGCGGGGTGGGGGCCCAGCAGGGGGCGCTGTGCTGCAGGGAGCGGGGTGGGGGCCCAGCAGGGGGCGCTGTGCTGCAGGGAACGGGGCGGGGGCCCAGCAGGGGGCGCTGTGCTGCAGGGAGCGGGATGGGGGCCCAGCAGGGGGCGCTGTGCTGCAGGGAGCGGGATGGGGGCCCAGCAGGGGGCGCTGTGCTGCAGGGAGCGGGGTGGGGGCCCAGCAGGGGGTGCTGTGCTGCAGGGAGCAGGGTGGAAGACCAGC
This sequence comes from Pelodiscus sinensis, assembly GCF_052426305.1. Taxonomy (NCBI): domain Eukaryota; kingdom Metazoa; phylum Chordata; order Testudines; family Trionychidae; genus Pelodiscus; species Pelodiscus sinensis. The sequence continues at coordinate 134,122,215 of NC_143056.1, read as the reverse complement.
AGGGGGCGCTGTGCTGCAGGGAGCAGGTCAGGGCCCAGCAGGGAGCGCTGTGCTAGGCCCAGCAGGGAGCAGGGCAAGGCCCAACAGGAGGCGCTGTGCTGCAGGGAGCAGGGCGGGGGCCCAGCAGGGGGCGCTGTGCTGCAGGGAGCGGGGTGGGGGCCCAGCAGGGGGCGCTGTGCTGCAGGGAGCGGGGCGGGGGCCCAGCAGGGGGCGCTGTGCTGCAGGGAGCGGGGGGGGGGCAGCAGGGGACGCTGTGCTGCAGGGGGCGGGGCGGGGGCCCAGCAGGGGGCGCTGTGCTGCAGGAGGCAGGGCGGGGCCCAGCAGGGGGCGCTGTGCTGCAGGGGGCGGGGCTGGGGCCCAGCAGGGGGCGCTGTGCTGCAGGGGGCGGGGCGGGAGCCCAGCAGGGGGCGCTGTGCTGCAGGGGGCGGGGCGGGGGCCCAGCAGGGGGCGGGGTGGGGGCCCAGCAGGGGGCGCTGCGCTGCAGTGGGCGGGGCCGGGGGACCTACCGGGGGATTCTCACCTGTAAAACACACAGGACACCTCATTGAGCACAAACATGTACTTGTCCTGCTGCTCCTTCTCGTAGGCGAAGCTGGCGAGCGGGGATCGCGCCCCCCCCAGGGCCAGGTCTTTTGACTCCCCCGACAGACCCAGCCCCTTCTTCCAGTCGCTGGTCACAGCCGATGCCACGGCCTGGGCCACGGCCACAGCCGACTGCTCCACGGAGCTTCTCACCTCCTGTTTGCAGGCAACGGTTTCCTTCCAGTCCACCACGGCCAGCGGCACCTTCCTGTCCTGCCGCGGGCTCTGGCACAGGGTGCAGGTGCCATCAGGGCCCTGCCACAGGCTGGTGTCCAGCAGGGAGGCCTCCGTCCAGCCCAGCGTGGTGATGTCGATGCCCTTCCCCACCAGGCTGTGCCAAGGCATCGAGGGCGTCGTCTCTCTGCACTTCTCAGCCGTGGCGGTGTAGCAGTAGGGGGAGACTCCAGGGAGAAAGAGGAGGAGCGGGATGAAGATGCTGCATCTCGGCATGGCTGGTACCAGGGCGCCCTCGCCAGGGAGCGGCTTTCAGTGTCTGAGCCTCCCTAGCGGGAGAGAAACAGAGAGAGCCTTCATTAATGGGAATCCAGTGGCAGGCAGTTCCGCAGGCACCACACATGCTACCAGCATCCCAGCAACATCCAGGCTGCTACAACTCTCCCTGCATGTGAGAGGAAAGATTCCAACAACCTACGTTAGAGCCGGCCCACCCCTCTGAATCTAACAGAGAATTGATGCAGGAGCTGAGCAGTGCAGGGGCTTTGACACACAGAAGCCGGAAGTTCTGATTCTGTCCACTAGGTGGCACTTGGGTTTGTAGTGTGTAGAAGGGCGTATAAAACACAGATGGGTGAGTAGTTTTCATTCCATGCAATGGACAAGCTGCTGTGCACATCCCTACCCCCATCCCCGGGTGCATCTCCCCTCCTTGTGTCAGGATCCTTTAAGGTGACATAGGCCATCGGGTGCCAGCAACGCCCCCTGCCCTGTGCATCGGCCAAACCAGACTCCCTCTGTAGAGGTGGATCAGTGGACACAGATCAGGCATTAAGAGCGGCAACATACAAAAGGCCCCTGGTCAGTTTCAGACTTGGAAGCTGCCAGCCTGAGACAGAAACCTCCAAACACAGACCGGAGAGAGACTCTGCTGAGCTGGGATTCGGGTGCAAACTGGACTCCCCGAGCCAAGGTCTAAACACGCCCAGGGAGCCGTTCTCCCAATGCACTGGGGAATTTCCCGCTCACGTCCTCGTCCCTTCTCCCCCTGCTGGAGATGAGCCACCGCCAGGCCGGTTCGGTTAGCTCTGGGGTCACTCTGCCTGGCTGCTTTCTTTCTTTCTTTCTTTCTTTCTTTCTTTCTTTCTTTCTTTCTTTCTTTCTTTCTTTCTTTCTTTCTTTCTTTCTTTCTGCAGCGGCTGAGGACGTGAGTTGCAGCTCCCAAGGCTCATGCCCTAATCCCCTCCTACGTGTGTCAGTCTTTAGTCCACCAGCGGGAAGGTGCCTGGGGCCAGATCCTGATCATCCTGGTCCCATTGGACGTCTGCCGTGGGGTACGACGGGCGAGGGAGGGGAAACTGGGCACCCACACTCCTGGGTCCTTTTCCCGCCCTGAGAGGGAGGTGAGGACAAGAGCAAGTGCAGGATGGGGCTGGAACTATGGATTCCTTGGTTGTTTCCCTCACACAGGGAAGGGAGCGGGGTCTAGTGGTTAAAGCAGACTGGGGCGGCCAACTTGTTACAGACGAAGAGCCAAACTAGTGGTGGATACAGTTAGGGGCAGCCCATGACTATAGGCCGACTTGGCTGTCGCTTAGGGCACCGCCTTCAACGGGGCACCCGGGGCACCCAATGATGATGTCACGGGGCGCACAGTGCACCCAATGATGATGTCACGGGGCGCACAGTGCACCCAATGATGATGTCACGGGGCGCACAGTGCACCCAATGATGATGTCACGGGGCGCACAGTGCACCCAATGATGATGTCACGGGGCGCACAGTGCGCCCAATGATGATGTCACGGGGTGCACAGTGCACCCAATGATGATGTCACGGGGCGCACAGTGCGCCCACTTATGATGTCAATCCCTTGACGGCCGTGCAGGTGGGGGCGCCGATTGTGCGTTCCGCCTGATGCGCCAGCTGCCACAGCTCGCCTCGGGCCGCTCCTGGATACAGTGCAAAGAGCCAAGGGAAGAAATGTGTTGAGGAAAAAAAAAAGCCCCAGGTGCCGTTTGGTCAAGCAAAAAAGAAAAAAAACCCAGTTTGCCCTTTTAAGAGTAAAGCAGCCATTGCCCTTTTAAGTCAGCCGTTTGGAAGTCTGCTCGGGATGCTCCGACTCCGGCTCCGTCTCCTTCAGAGAGAAACATGCAACTCCTTCCAGAGCCGCGACTGTGGGTGCGAGTGCGGGAGCCTCCATGTTTTCTTTTAAGAGCTGCACGTGGCTCACGAGCCGCAGGTTGGCCACCCGTGTCTTAGACACTCCGGCTTCTCCAGTACCACAACCCGCAGCGCACCTGGCACAGATGAAAGTTAGGAAACCCAGTCTCCCCAGATCCAGACAGGTTCTCCCAACGCAACGGAGCAGCCACAGTCCCCGGTCAATTTATACCCCAGATTTTATGCAACCCAACCCGCCGGGCCCGTCCTCTAGCATCCAACATGGAAGGGTTATGAGGAAAAGAGAGAAGAGGCCGAGAGTGAAATCAGCGAAGGACTCGAATTCCATCCCCCCAGCAATGCAGGGATCCTGGCGCAGGCGTGTCGCCGGGATGGGATATTCTGCTATCACAAGTCTCCGGGACACGCCCTGTGCTGGGAGGGGCCGTCAGTCCTGCCCGGCTCAGTTCCTAGCAGAGATGCTCCTGCGGGGAGGAGCCGGAGCGAAGCCCAAATGGAGGAATCTCCAGGGGCCGTTTTCTCCCCTTGCCCACGTGGCGGGAATCCCGTGGCTCTTGTGTTGTTTGTCACAGGAGCAAGTCCCTTGTCCAGGCGTGACTCCGCCCGGCAGCCGTGGCTCAGACTCTGCAGAGTCACAGCAAAACTCCTCAGCTGGGGATGGGCCCCCCCGAACGTCCACGGCCCGCCCAGAGCCTCGACTCGCCGGCCCATCGGCCCTGCCACGCTCGGTGGGGACGCCTGTTGTGTCTCCCAGAAGCAAACCCCTGCGATCCCAGCACGGAGCCGACACGCCTCCCCTCCGCACACAGCCCACAGGCAGGGGAGCAGGACAGACAGACGCAGCAACACACAAGCTTTCCCTAGGCACCCACGGAACCCACTTGTACCCCACGGAGCCCACTTGTACCCCACGGAGCCCACTGTGCGCCAGAGTCGCTGCAGGCAGCCGGCCGTGGTTGTGGCTGGGTTTTGTGTGTTCACATGAGAATCCCGACACGTCTCAACAACCGTCCCTTGCACTGTGGCCCCACTGGACAACGACAGGGTGTGGGGAGAGCCAGGGCACTGGGAAAGAGACAAGGGGGCAGAGCAGAGGGACCCCTCCCTTGGCCCCTGGCACACGCGGCCCTGAGCCCCCGACCTGTGTCTGCTCCAGGATGGGGGTGGTTCTGAGTCCTTCTCTTGCCTCCTCCCCCCGTGTGTGCCAGGATCATCGGAGGGAGGGAGGGGGAACGAGGCCCTCTGCCCTGGCTGTGTGCATAGACTTGGGGGGCCTCTGCCCCTCACCTTGCCCCCGTGTGCGTGCTGGGATGTGGGGCCAGGCAGGAACGATTCCTGGGGCAGGGGCGCTGGGGCAATGGGGAGTGGTGGGAGATGTGGGGGGGCAGGTGGAGTAGAAAGGGGGGGAAGGAGGAGATCGGGGGTTCAGGGCTCAGAGGGGTCAGTGCTGGGGGGACAGAAGGGGAGACACCAGGGCGGTGGAGTCAGCTCTGCACTTTGCTTGGGAAGTTCCCTCCTTTGCCCGGGCACCTCCCCTGCCCCCCCCCCCCTGCGTTTCCCCGTGTCCGGCACGTACCTGTTCTGTGCCCAGGCCGGAGGGATCCAGCGCCCAGACTCCCTGCCGCCGGGTTTGCCGGGTGCCCTCTAAATACAGCCCCAGGCGCTGGGGGCTGGTGTTCCCAGGGATGCTCCGCCCCCTCCCCTCGGGCCCCCCCCCTCCGCCCATCCCGTGGTGCCTGGCCCAGACACTGTCCCTCCCCCCAACCCCCCCCCCCCGCTTCCTCCCCTCCAGTCCGGGAAAAGGCAAACTCTGACCGGCCGCCCCTCCCCCCACCCCCGTCCCCCCAGAGCCTGGGCAGACCCCCCTCTGCATCCTGTCTGGGCTGGCAGAGCCTGAGTCCTTCCCCTCTGGTGCCAGGGCTGCGGGGCCCAGTCCCCTCCCCACCGCACCCAGGGCCGGAGGGGCCCCCCGCCCACCCCAGCTGCCCCAGAGCTCCGCAGTCCCTGGCTGGCTGGTGCCCTGGGGGGGGTGCGTGAGGCGCCCTTCAAGGCTCTGCAAAGGCGGTGGAGGGGGGTGTCACACTGAGCCGTGCCTGGAGGGTGACCTCAGAGCATCTGCGGCCTCCTGGCCCCCCCCCCCCATTCCTATCTTCCTGCTGCCACTTCCCACCCTCCACTCCACCCCCCCAAGGCCTCCCCCCGTCCCCTCTCTGCTCTCCGGCCTCCCCGCCTGCCAAACGTCTCAGCAGCAGCAGTGGCTGCTACAGTCCCTGGCGGCGTGTGCCCAGGGCACCGTGAGCTCCGGGCAGCGCTGGCTCTGGCAGCCCCAACCCCGAGGCTGCCCTGCTGCCTGCTCCCCCTCCCGGCCAGCGTCCCCTGGGAACCAAGCGCTTGTGCGGCCCCACCGGGGAGATGCCAGTGCCGCCCACCTCACTAACAGCGTTTTTGTTCTACGGGTGGTGCACCTTGCAGAGGCATTGACACACAGAAAAAAATATTCCGCACATAAGTGGAAAAAAACTGCTAATAGGTGAAAAACATTAGAGGGAATATTGTGGCCGGCCGTGCTGCTCAGTTCCTCTGCTCCCCTGCCAGCTTCCCTACCCTGCTCTGGCACCTACAGCCATAATCAGAGCCCCCACCAACTGACTGACACCCCCAAAAATCTTAAGGCTCTTCCCCTCGGGGTCCCTGGGTGGGGCCCTGAACCCTTCTCCTGTCTGATCATTTCTTGTCCCTTGGATTTAGCTGAGTTTTGGGCTCAGCGGTTTCTCCCCCCTGAGCTGGGCAGGACACGTCCCTAGTGGGTGGGGTCCCCACCCCCACTGTCCCAGGAGGGATCCCCACCCCCACTGTCCCAGGACTGCGATTGGTGGGTTTGGTTCCTACAGCGTAAACAAAACTGAAGAGCCAATTGGAAGCTGACAGTGAAAATCTTCCAGGGATGCTGGCTCCGGCCTCGGCATTTCCCAGAAACCGCCCAGCTGCAGGGCGGGGTGCTGGGGCAGGGGGGGCACACAGAGCCCAAAGGTCACCGGCCTTCCCCTGCTGAGCCCAGGCCTGACGCACTGCGGGCCGGCGCTGGGGCAGCGCGGTTGCTGCTCGGGTGGTCACAGAAGTGGGGGCCGAGCTCTCGCAGGGCCGGGAAAGGACAGATCCCAGGCTGTCGGCCCCAGCCCCTGCGGCCAGCCCAGAAGCTGCCTGTGTCCCTGGTAGCCCCAGGCCGGATGGAGGGAGCGCGCTGGCTGCAGCACCTGTAGGCGCCGGTGAGGACTCCCCCTGCAATCGCCGGTTGGCTGCCAACAGCGGATCCTCTCGCCCACCCGGCCTCATTCCTCACCGCCGGTTGTCTGTCTGCAGGGCTGGGGTGGCCCATGACATGGGGAAGGGAGAATAGAGACGCTCCAGTGGCCGGGCCCTGGGGAAGGCTGGGGTACCGTGTGGCAGCCTGACTATCACAGCCACCCAGCTGGGCTGGGGCCGGGGCTACAGCATGGCAACCCCAGCCCTCCAAGTGGCCAGCAAGGCTCAGGCTGGATTGGCCGGGGCCAGGGCTGCAGATTGCCTTCCCCATCCCGGCCTGTGCTGCAGGGGACGGCCGCCATTCAGGTAATGTTGGATCCTCCGGCGTGCTCTGCGGACACGGCGCAGGAGTTGCGGGGGAGCTTGTCACCCCAGAGGTGATGGGGCCGGTGGAGCGAGCGCTGAGCTTCCTGCTTCAGACTCTGTTTCCATCGAAAGTTGCCAGATGGTTTCTGAAAAAAATACCAAAAAAAAAAACCACTCTAAGAAAAATTTGTTGAGCAAAAAAAGGCCCCCGGGAATTGTTACGCAAAAAACAACCCCAGCACCGGGGCCCTTTTAAGAACCACGTGGTGAGTCTTTTAGCCCTGACAAGCTGCTGGTGGCCACCTGCCATCTTTCCCCCTGCGTGGGGCCGGACAGCTTCCCTGATGAACCCAGTGGGCACTAGGGATGCCAGGCTGCCTCCGTATTCAGCCGGACAGCATTGTAGGTGTCTGGTATTTTCTGAATTATTTTACCAGACAGGAGGCAAAAATTCCCACATACCGGACACCTGGCAACCGTATTTCCATCTCGAGAGGGGAGAGATCAGGGCAGAGCTGCACATGGGACAGGTTCATGAATCCTTCTCCCACCCTGGTGGGCGTGTGGGGAGAAGACAGGGCCCTACAGGGCCACAGTCCTGAACACGTGGAAAGCCCTGGGCTGCCAGGTGTCCGGTATTGACCCAGACCATACGGTATTTTCACATTCTGTCCGGTAAAAAAATTCAGAAAATACCAGACACCTGAAATGTCCGACATTTTCTGATTTTTTCCCTGCAGGAGGTAAAAATATCAGCCTCTCTGTGTAAAAAACGGACCCCTGGCAACCTTACAGACACTCAGCAACCAGGTTACCCGGTTCTGCAGGACAACTGCCTGGCCCGGAGCCAGAAAACAATATGGCCACCAGCCGCCACCAGCTTGTTAAAGCCAAAGAGCCTCAAGGGCGTTTCTTAAAGGGGCCATGCTGGGTTTTTTAAAATTATTTTATTTGATTTTATTTTGCTTACTAAGTCTGGGGTCCATTTTATTATGTTCAAGAATGTTGGTCTCCCCTTTTTTTCTGAACAGATTTTTTCCCCCGGTGGTTTTTTTTGGAAGGGGGGGAGGTTGGTATTTTTGATTAAACCATCTGGCAACCCGAGTAAAGCCCGGCCCCAAGCCCCCCAACTCTCTCAGGACAGACCGTGCCCCCAGCTTGCAGCTTTGCTCACAGGCCACGTTTCCTGACCACTTTTCGCTTTATCACTCTCCTCTGGATGCTCGCCGTGTGTCCACGTCCTCCCAACGTGCCTGTCCCAGGGCTGGGCCGGCTCTCTAGCTACAGCCTCGCCCGCTCTGAGTGCAACAGAGAAACCGGCTCTCCAGGCCTACGTACGGCCCTCCCTGTGGGGCACCCGCCAGCAGGCAGGACACCAGGCTACATGGACCTTTCCTCTGGCCCCGTCTGGCCGCTCTGATGTTCATAACCTCTGAGCTCTTCTGACAGGGAAAGGGGGGCAATGAGGGGCTCCCAGAGCCCTGGCATGGGGGAATGGGGGACACACAGAGCCCCTGATATGGGGGAAAGGAGTGGGGGGTGCACAGAGCCCCAACATAGGGGGAGGAAGGAATGCCAGAGGGCTCTGGGGGTACAGAGATGGCAGGGGAGAGTGTTCCTAGGGGAGGCACTAGGGGGGTGCCAGAGCAGCAGCCAGCAGGGCCCCAGGAGGGCAGGGGAGGATGTTCCCAGGGGAGGCACTAGGGGGGTGCCAGAGCAGCAGCCAGCAGGGCCCCAGGGGGCAGGGGAGGGTGTTCCCAGGGGAGGCACTAGGGGGGTGCCAGAGCAGCAGCCAGCAGGGCCCCAGGGGGCAGGGGAGGGTGTTCCCAGGGGAGGCACCAGGGGGCGCCAGAGCAGCAGCCAGCAGGGCCCCAGGGGGCAGGGGAGGGTGTTCCCAGGGGAGGCACTAGGGGGGTGCCAGAGCAGCAGCCAGCAGGGCCCCAGGGGGCAGGGGAGGGCGTTCCCAGGGGAGGCACCAGGGGGCGCCAGAGCAGCAGCCAGCAGGGCCCCAGGGGGCAGGGGAGGGTGTTCCCAGGGGAGAACATGAGAATGGCCGTACTGGGTCAGACCAAAGGTCCATCTATCCCAGTATCCTGTCTGCCGACAGTGGCCAGCACCAGGTGCCCACAGGGGGTGGACCAAAGACAATGATCAAGCGATTTGTCTCCTGCCATCCCTCTCCAGACAAACGGGCCAGGGACCCATTTCTACCCCCTGGCTAATAGCCTTTAATGGACCTAACATCCATAAAAGCCTCTCTTTAAACTCTGTTCTAGTCCTAGCCTTCACAGCCTCCTCTGGCAAGGAGTTCCACAGGTTGACTACACGCTGTGTGAAGAAGAACTTTCTTTTATTAGTTTTAAACCTGCTCCCCATTAATTTCATTTGGTGTCCTCTAGTTCTTCTATTATGGGAACTAATAAATAACTTTTTTTATTCACCATCTCCACACCACTCATGATTTTATAGACCTCTGTCATATCCCCCCCAGTCTCCTCTTTTCCAAACTGAAAAGTCCCAGTCTCTTTAGCCTCTCCTCACATGGGACCCGTTCCAAACCCCTAATCATTTCAGTTGCCCTTTTCTGAACCCTTTCCAAGGCCAAAACATCTTTTTTGAGGTGAGGAGACCACATCTGTACACAGTATTCCAGATGTGGGCGTGACATAGTTTTATCCAGGGGCAGTAAGATATTCTGGGTCTTATTTTCTATCCCTTTCTTAAGAATTCCCAACATCCTATTTGCCTTTTTGACCGCCGCTGCACACTGTGTGGAAGTTTTCAGAGAACTGTCCACGATAACTCCAAGATCTCTTTCCTGATTTGTCGTAGCCAAATTAGCCCCCATCATACTGTACGTGTAGTTGGGGTTATTTTTCCCGATGTGCATTACTTCACACTTATCCACATTACATTTCATTTGCCATTTTGTTGCCCAATCACTGAGTTTGGTGAGATCTTCTTGGAGTCCCTCACAGTCTGCTTCTGTCTTGACTGTCCTAAACAGTTTGGTATCAGGGGCGCCAGCTTGGGCCCGGCAGAACTGGGCCTGCTTTAGTCAAAAGTCGCTTTTATTCTCTGGGCCCAGGGGGCTGTTTTGGGGCTTGTTTCACTGGGGGTCTCGGCTTTGGGCTGTTTGTGCAGGGGCTGAACCGGTGCCAATGCAGACGCCCGTCGCTAGAACACGAGACGCCCCCAACCCCCACTCCCGCCCCAAGAAGAAAACATGCCGGAATTCGGAAAGGTCCCGTCCCGCCCATTTTACACCCGCTCCCGCCATTCCCTGTCCTGCGCCGGGACAGGCTGCCATGTGGGACTGCGCCCTACCCAGCCCACAGAACCCCCAGGGGCCTGGTGCGTGTGAGGAACACCATGCGATCAACAATGCAAATACACACACGTTTATTAGTTTAAATGTGCAACTTCATTTCACTGCAGCAAATGTACAACTGGAGTGAAATGCAACAAGGGAGCGTGTGTAAGCACATCCCTGCTCTCCCTCCGGCCTGGCCTTGGCGTGGGGTTGAAAGGCAACGCTGCTTAATTTTCTAAAACATTAGCTATGTGAGCTCAGGAAAGGAAGTGGGGGCTAGTGGTGAGAGCAGGTGGCTGGACATCAGGACTCCTGGCAGGTGCCCCCTTAGCCCCTCACGGGCACGTACTCCTGGCAGGTGTCCCCGCCCAGGTTGGGCCCGCACTCCAGGGAGTAGGAATACGTCACGAGGCCGGGCGAGACGACGCAGCTCTGAGTCACGTTCCTGCTGGCCTTGAGGTGGGCGTGGCAGGTTCCCAGGTGGCTGTCCACCCATGGCCACGGGTCACTGTCCCGCACCTCCACTTCCAGTTCAGGCTTCACCGGCAGCGTCACCACCCCGAAGTCCAGGTCTTCAAACCACTGGGGGTTGTTGTTGTCCTTAATGTAGCGCGTCTGCAGCTTCTGCCCTTGGAAGATGACCTTGACGTAGGGGTCGCTGGGAGACAAGGGGTCCCCCCACAGGTCTTTGCCCGACATCATATGGACCTTCAGCCGGGCCAGGCCCCGCTGCAGGGAGCAGCACATGGAGTTGGTGAAGGGGTTTCCGGAGCAACGGCATTTGCAGGGCTCCAAGGGGTCGGCGTAGCCGCCTTGTGGGCACCGTCGAGGGCACCTCCTCTGCCCCCGCTCAGCCACGTACTCCTTCACTGCCTGCCTCAGCGCCTCCCGCCGGGGGTCTCCTGGCCTCACCAGGGTGTGGATGGGTGACAGGGAGAAGGAAATCAGGTTGGGGCTGGTTTTGAGGCTCTCCAGCCAGGCCGAGAGGGCCCCGGGGTCTTGCTTGGTGGAGTAGAGCAGGTTGGCATGGCCATGGCCCCCCGTCACCTCGTTGCGGTGATCCGTGTAGGCCGCCTGGGAGCTCCAGCTGCTCTGGCTGCTCGGCTCCTGGACGTGGGAGCCAGAGGGGAGCTGACTCAAACCCAGGTCTTGCAGGAACTGAGACTTTAGGCGCTCCTTGATTTCAGCGTCTGTCAGCCCGTCCAGCGCTGCCCGGCAGGTCGGGATGGCCGTCAGCTGCCGCACACGCCCGCCCAGCACTGCCTGGCTCACATAGTGGGTGCCGTACGTGGCCAGGAAGGGTCGGTATGTGGATGGGTCGTAGGTGGGTAGAAGGTCACTCAGGGCTTGGGCGAATAAGGGTGTCAGAGGAGGGTTTGGGGGAACCCTCATCCTGCCAGAGGGGAAAAAGAGACAGGAGTTAGGAGCTTTCTTTGATAAGATAACGAGTCATGTGGCTAAGGGAGAAGCGGTGGATGTGATATACCTAGACTATAGTAAGGTATTTGATACTGTCTCGCATGATATTCTTATCAATAAACTAGGTCAATACAACTTAGGGTACGTCTAGACTACCGGGTTTTGTTGACAGAAGTTTTGTCGACAGTATCTGTCGACAAAACTTCTGTCGACAAAGAGCGTCCAGATACATTGAGTTCTGTTGACAAAGCAAGCTGCTTTGTCGACAGAACCCTGTAGTCTAGACGCAACCCTACAGGCAATAACACCTTCTGTCGACAGAACTCAGTGGTAGTGTAGACGCTGGTATAGTTTTGTCGACAAAAGTCAGTAGTCTAGACACACCCTTAGATGGGGCTACTATAAGGTGGGTGCATAACTGGCTGGATAATCGTACTCAGAGAGTAGTTATTAAGGGTTCACAATCCTGCTGGAAAGGTATAACAAGTGGGGTTCCGCAGGGGTCTGTTCTGGGACCGGCTCTCTTCAATATCTTCATCAACGATTTACATATTGGCATAGAAAGGACGCTTATTAAGTTAGCAGATGATACCAAGCTGGGAGGGGTTGTGACTAATCTGGAGGATAGAGTAATAATTCAAAATGATCTGGACAAATTGGAGAAATTGTCTGAGGTAAACAGGATGAAGTTTAATAAAGACAAATGCAAAGTGCTCCACTTAGGAAGGAACAATCAGTTTCACACACACAGAATGGGAAGCGACTGTCTGGGAAGGAGTACGGCAGAAAGGGATCTAGGGGTTATAGTGGACCTCAAGCTAAATAGAAGCCAACAGTGTGACGCTGTTGTAAAAAAAGTAAACATGATTCTGGGCTGCAGGAACAGGTGTTTTGTGAGCAAGACACGAGAAGTCGTTCTTCCGCTCTACTCTGCGCTGGTTAGGCCTCAGTTGGAGTATTGTGTCCAGTTCTGGGCACCGCATTTCAAGAAAGACGTGGAGAAATTGGAGAGGGTCCAGAGAAGAGCAATGAGAATGATTAAAGGTCTAGAGAACATGAGCTATGAGGGAAGGCTGAAAGAATTGGGCTTGTTTAGTTTAGAAAAGAGAAGACTGAGAGGGGACATGAGAGCCGTTTTCAGGTATCTAAAAGGGTGTCATAAGGAGGAGGGAGAAAACTTGTTCATCTTGGCCTCTGAGGACAGAACAAGCAGCAATGGGCTTAAACTGCAGCAAGGGAGGTTTAGGTTGGACATTAGGAAAAAGTTCCTAACTGTCAGGGTGGTCAAACACTGGAATAAATTGCCTGGGGAGGTTGTGGAATCCCCATCTCTGGAGATATTTAAGAGCAGGTTAGATAAATGTCTCTCAGGGATGGTCTAGGCAGTACTGGGTCCTGCCGTGAGGGCAGGGGACTGGACTCGATGCCTCTCGAGGGCCCTTCCAGTCCTAGTGTTCTCTGATTCTCTGATTAGGAGGCAGGGTCCCTCCCAGGCAGTGCTGTGCCATTGCCCCAATGCAGCACTACAGGGAGCTGTGGTCCAAAGAGCAGGGCAGTGGCCCAAAAGGGAACTGGGGACTCAGGACAATACCCTATGTTACAGGGAGCAGGGCGGGGAATCACCAGGAGTCTCTGTCCTGCAGGAACAAGATGGGGCCCAGCAGGGGGTGCTGTGCTGAAGGGAGCAGGGCTGGGGCGCAGGGGGGCGCTTTGCAGCAAGGAATGGGACAGGGGCCCAGCAGGGGGCGCTGTGCTGCAGCGAATGGGGAGGGGCGGAGCAGGGGGCGCTGTGCCGCAGGGAGCGGGGTGAGAGTTCACCAGGAGGCACGTTGCTGCAGGGAGTGGGATGGGAGTCCAGCAGGGGGCGCTGTGATTCAGGGAGCAAGGCAGGGGCCCAGCAGACGGCGCTGCACTGGAGGGAGAAGGGCGGGGGCCCATCAGGGAGTATTGTGAGCAGGGAGCAGGCTGGGGGCCCAGCAGGGGGCGCTGTGCTGCAGAGAGCGGGGCAGGGGCCCAGCAGGGGGCGCTGTGCCTCAGGGAGAGGGGCAGAGGCCAGCAGGGGGCGCTGTTCTATAGGGAGCGGGGCGGGGGCCCAGCAGGGGGCGCTGTGCTGCAGAGAGCAGGGCAGGGGCCCAGCAGGGGGCGCTGTGCTGAAGGGAGCAGGGCGGGTCCCAGCAGGGGGCGCTGTGCTGCAGGGAGCAGGGCGGGTCCCAGCAGGGGGCGCTGTGCTGCAGGGAGCAGGGCGGGGGCCCAGCAGGGGGCGCTGTGCTGAAGGGAGCAGGGCGGGGGCCCAGCAGGGGGCGCTGTGCTGCAGGGCGCGGGCCGGGGGGACATTCAGGGGATTCTCACCTGTAATACCCACAGGGCAGCTCGTGGAGCACAAACATGAACTTGTCCTGCTGCTCCTTCTCGTAGGCGAAGCCGGAGAGCTCGGATCGGGTCCCCTCCAGGGCCCGGCCCATGGACTCCCCCGGTAGCTCCAGTTCCACCTTCCAGTCGTTGTTCACATCGGACGCCATTGCCCGGGCCACGGCCACGGCCGACTCCTGCACCGAGGTGCTGAGCTCCCGGTTGCACAAGATATTCACCTTCCAGTCCGTCACGGCCAGCGGCGCCCTCTGCAGCTGCCCCCCCTGCAGCGGGTTCCGGCACAAGGTGCAGGTGCCGTTGGGGCCGCGCCACAGGCTGGTGTCCACCAGGTAGTTCCCCGTCCAGCCCAGCGTGGTGACGTCGATGCCCTCCCGTACCAGGCTGTGCCCAGGCACAAAGGCCACGCTCTTACTGCACTCCTGAGCCGTGCCTGTGCGGCAGAAGGGAGAGACCCCAGGCACAAGCTCAAGGAGGAGGAGAGGGATGAAAACCCTGGCTGTGGCCATGGCTGGTGTGATGAGGGGCACCCCTCACCCAAAGCTGCTGTTGGGCTTTGACCCTCCCTAGAGGGAGAGAAACAGAGAGAGTCTTCAGTCATGACAATCTAGCGGCAGGGAGTTCCACAGGCCAACACAGCCCAGAAGTCTCCAGGCTTCTATGGCTCTCCCTGCATCTGAGAAGAGAGATCTCCAGCAACTTATACTAGAGCCCACCCCGCTCCCTGCTCACAACACTCCCTGCTGGGCCCCCACCTGCAGCACAGCGCCCCCTGCTGGGCCCCCGCCTTGCTCCCTGCAGCACAGCGCCCCCTGCTGGGCTCCCACCCCGCTCCCTGCTCTGAGTGCAATTGGGTCAATGAGCTGGAGCTGAAAGGGCGGGGAGCCTGCACTCCTGGGTTCTGCCCCTGCTTTGGGAGTAGTGCAGGGCAAGCTGCAGCCAGCAGGCCGGATCCTGCCCTCCAAGCCCCTGGATCTGGCCAGGGCTGCCTCACCAGGCCCCTTTCTACAGAGCAGCGGATGCCTCTTTAAATGCCCGGCTGCTAATTGCTCTGGAGAGGGAGGAGGAAGCTTCCTGCAGTGCCTTGCCCCTAAAAACAACCCCTCTGCTCCCGTTGGCCAGTTTCCAGCCAATAGGAGGAGCTGAGAAATTTTGCTGGCGACAGGGGCACCATGGGAAGCTTCCCGCCCTCTCCTTGCTGGAGCAGCCAGCCCAGCTCACAGGCGTGGCGCCTGGCTCAGGTTCCTGCAGGGCTGCCGGCTAGAGCTGCCTAGCTAAGCCCCTTCTCGCCCTTTTCCAGGTCACAACCCCTGCAACCCGTCGTATAGCTCCCCCCAGGCCAGACTCCTCTCCTGCAACCATATCCCCTCCCCAAACCCGCTGCCCCATTGATAACCCCTCCTTCATGCAACCTCCCTCTCAGACCCCACAGCCTCTGCTGCACCCCGGTCCCGTACCCTGAGCTCCCTTCTGCACCCAGCCGCCATCCCAGACTCTGCACCCCCTCCATGGAAAAGTTCAACCCGTGGCCACTTACCCAAATCTTGGAGTGCCCCCATTAATAACTATTGACCACCCCGGTCTAGTGGGCTAGAAAGGGGAGGGATATGGGTCCAGAAGAGGGTAAGCACTAGCAGGCTAATCCAGATTCAACCTTAAGAGACCTACTAGGCAATGAGTGTGTGTGTGTGTGTGTGTGTGTGCAATGAGTGTGTGTTTGTGTGTGTGTGTGTGTGTGTGTGAGAGTGAGCTGTGGGGGTAGTAATATCACTGTCTTCATTCCACTTTGAAGTGTGCAAGAAACTGCCTGGAAATGGCTAGAGACGGGCAGGTGCCTCATGCTAATCCATGGAGCGAATCACCGAGGGGTCCGTTGGAAATAGCAGGTCTTCTTTCAAAACCAAGATGATGAGCCATTAGTTGGCCCTGTGAGCTCAGCCCCCCTCAGTTTGCTCAGGGAATAGTTGAGCCACAGAGCTGAGGTCTCCAGTTCCCACCTGGATCAGCCTGATGCTGGAAGGAACCTGATGAACTGATTTGGGAAAAGGCTCTTTGCAAGGCCAGAACACCCCCCCCCCCCCCCCGCCTAGGAGACAGCTGGGAACTGTGTCTGCAGCTGTAGGTCATAGAACCATAGAACCAGAGAGCTGGAAGAGACCTCAGGAGTCATCGAGTCCAGCCCCCTGCTCTAGGCAGGACCAATCCCAACTCAATCAACCCGGCCAGGGCTTTGTCAAGCTGGGACTTAAACACCTCTAGGGATGGAGACTCCACCCCCGCCCTAGGGAACCCAGCCCAGCGCTTCCCCACCTGCCTAGGGAAAGAGTTTTTCCTACCGCACTGCAACTTGAGCCCATTGCTCCTTGTTCTGCCACCCGTCACCACTGAGAACAGCCTCTCTCCAGCCTCTCTGGAACCCCCCTTCAGGGAGTTGCAGGCTGCTCTCAAATCCCCCCTCACTCTTCCCTTCTGCAGCCTGAACAAACCCAACTCCCTCAGCCTCTCCTCGTAGCTCACACGGTCCCCTGGACGTTAGCCCAGGCTCTCTCTTTGCTTTGTCACACAGCTGAGCGGAGCTGAGCAGCTCTGGCTGCATGCGGGGCCTGGGGCAAGTCTGGAAGAGTCACTCCCCGGAGGGCAACGTGCCCAAGCGGCTGGCACTCGCGCCCGGGTGGGAGGCCAAGGCTGGGTGGCTACTGGGGAGCAGCGGGGCTGGCTTCTGCCAACCAGGCCGGGGCTGTAGACGCCGCGCTCTGGCTGGCTGGTGAGTGGAATTCTTAGAAACAACCCCAGTTTGGGGACGGTCTGCCCCCTTCTTTGCCGTTTGCCCTGATTGGCAGCCCCTGGGGACTCCGGTCCAGGGGCCTGAAGCCAGGACCCCTGAAGTGGTATTGAAAGCCAAGAGCGTGTTGGGAAGCCAGCGTTTGTGGGTGCCGGGTCACCCCGGGGCATGTGTGTTGCGTGTTCCCCCCTCTGCTCCTAGGACTAGGGATGTAAGCGACTAGTCCCCTGTCTGGTCGCTCCCTCAGAGGCAGCACGGTGGGGCAGCAGGAGCTGGTGCTGGGGGGAGCAGGCTTAAAAGCCGGTTCCCTGCAGCGCCATCTCTGCGGGGGGCAGGGAGGTAGCGGGGACCAGGTGTGAGCCAGGAATCAGCTGATTCCCAGTTTGTGTCCAGTCCCAGTCCCAGCACCAGCTCTGAGAACATTTCAACATCAGAAGCACAGCGGGGGGACAGCGAATTCCCAGCTTGGGCCGGGTCCCCACACTGCACAGGGCAGGAATCAGCTGTCCTGGCTCCCATCGGGTCCCCCCTGCTGCCAGGTCTCCCTGCGTTCGGTAGAGCCCAGGACTGGGGGAAGATCCACCCCCAACCACCACCCACACTCACAGTCCGGAGAGCGCATGACTTGACCCCAGTCCTCGACATGTCCCGGGTTTGGCATCAGCCGACGTCAGTTACCTGTCCAGTGTCCCAGGCCAGAGCAATCCCAGCTCCCAAAGACGCCCTGCTCACCAGCTTCGCCCTGTGCCCTATAAATACAGCCCCAGGTGCTGACGTCTAGTTTTCCCTGGAGGTGCTCCACCCCTGTGCCATCTTGAGGCCCCACCCTCCCTTCACCCCCACCCCCCACTCGGCAGAGGAAAACCTGACCTGCCACCCCTCCCTCCATCCTGCAGCCAGTCCCTGGCTGGCTTGATGGCCTGGGTCACATGGTGTGTGGGGTCCCCCTCCCATTGCTGGATGTTGCCAGCAATGGTTTGCCAGATGGTTTAACCAAAAATAACGAACATTCCCCCCCCCCCCAAAAAAAGCAACCACTGTTGAGAAAAAAAGGGGGAGACCAAAGTTGTTGAGCCAAAAAAAAAAAAAGGACCCTGACAGTTATTAATCAAAAATCGAACAAACAAAAAACCAAAAATACAAAAAAACCAGCATGGCCCCTTTAAGGCCTTTGTGGGGTGGGTGGGTGGATGGGCCACCAGTGGGTGAACTGAGAGCAGCCGTCAACTCCAGTGCTCCCCTCCCCCGATATCCACCCTTACTCCACCTCTCCCCCCACCCAAGACTCTGCACACACTCCCCTCTCTGCCCCCCCACCCCCCCAACCACCGAACAGCCAAAGAGCCGTGGCCGGAGGGTGCCCCAGAGCCCTTGCCAATGAACACAGACAAGTACAAACCTTAGTCGGGGACGCTGGCGTCCAGCCTTTACTTGCATTTACCAGAAATTGCAGGGTAGCCTTCCCCTGCTGACCCCGGCGCTTGGCGCGCCGCGGGATGGCGTGATCGCTAGTAGGGGGCTACCCTAGAGCTGGGCCATTCGCAGCTCTGCAGCCGTCTGGCTCCATGAGCTTTGCTTGGCAGGCCCAGCTCTGCAAGCGACGGCAAAGGGTAGGAAACAGGCAGAGTCCTCAGGTATGGCTGAGCAGCAAGGAGCAGAGCCCAGGCTGGGGCTGGCTTTGTGGCTCCCGGCCAGGCCAAGAGGACCCATCAGGAAGAGCAGCTCGGGGTGGCAGGGGATGCCTGTCACCTTGGAACACCACATGGCCCTGCTGTTCCTGTGCATGCACTGCCTCAGGGCCCTGGAGAGCAGCCCCAGGCCTAGCGAGAACTGGGCCCGGGTGCTCCTCGGGCTGGTGGTTGTCAACCTGTCCGGCACCACCCAGCAGCTCTGAATGCCGGTCAGTGACTGCATGCGTCTCCCCAGCAGCCTGCCTCATACAGCTGGTGCCCTACGTGGCCAGGAAGGTCACCATCTTTCTTTGGTCCGGGAACTCCTTGAGCTCCGGTTTGGGGGTGGTGTGTCGTTCACTCTCGTGGAAGAGAAGGCGTTCGACAGGGGGACCACCACGTGTGTCCTGGCCATTCCACAGGCTTTCGGCTTCAGGCCACCGTTTGGGGGTTTTCTCCAGGTGCCGTACCCCTCCGCAGAGTATCTGCTGTGTCTGAACGGGCCCCTGATCGCGCCGGCCAGGACTCCACTGGATCTTTGCAGGGCTTCGGAGTCTTCCCCTAGAGGATGGAGGCCAGGGTGGCCAGGTCCGTGTCTTCCGCCTCCAGGCCCTGCACAGATTCCTTTACCGTGCACGAAGCACGAGGGCAGACAACTTCCTCCACCTCCCCAAGGGCTCCGATGTGACCGACCGCTCGGATCTGCATCCGAGGGGGGTTCCGTGAGGCCTCTGCACGGCCGGTCTCCTACCAGCATCTTCTCTGAGCCTGGAACGTGGTGTCGGCATCTAGCTCCCTGGCAGCTGCTTTGCGGAGCCCAGCAACACAATTGCCAGCTGGGCGTGGGGCTGGCAGGGCTCTCCTCAGCGCGCCGGAAGGAAGCCACAGGATTGGAGACCCCCTGGACTACCGCTGGGGGTCTGGCTGCCCTCCATGATGCACACTGGGCTCTCCGCCTCTCACTCGCTATGGGGTGTGCTCCCGCGACCAGGGCTGCCTTTTCTCCAGCAGGTTCTGTGAGGGGATGCTCCCTGCCTGCCTCACCCCCACCTTCCAAACCTTGTTATCAGCCCCGCCCCATGAGCCTCCGCTACCTGCCCCCTCCCAGCTGGGAATGGCTGCATGAGCTGCAGCCAGTTCGGTTCCAAACCGCGCCAAGGGACCAGCTGGACCCGCTCCTGCCGCCACAGGAGCCATGGATAGCAGCAAGGGAAGGATGCTAGATGGGGAGGGGTCCAGCAACCAGGGGCCTATTTCCGTTCTTCCATCCCACCGCCCAGCCAGGCAGTTCCCCTTGGCCGCACTCTTGCGGTCTGCTCAAAGCCCTTGACACCTTTGAGGCGGGTGCTGTCCAGGGGTCTCCGCTCAGGGGTCCCTTTCACAATCCCTGGCTCTGCCTTGTGACCCTCTCCCCTGCTCCTGTCTGATCACTGGTTGTCCCCCAAATTGAGTTGAACCTTGAGGTCAGCAGTTTCTCCCCCCACCCACTTTTCCGGCACTTTGATAGGTGGGTTTGCTTTGTGATGTAAAAATAAAAAACAAACCAAGGAGCCAGTTGGAAGCTAAAAGTACAGTTCTTTCAGGGACGCTGGCTCCAGCCTCTTCATTTACCAGAAACCACCCAGCTGCAGGATGGGGGGCCGGGGGGAGGAGCACACAGAGCTCCGAAAAGGTCACCGGCCTTTGGGGGCGAAAGGAACTGAAACATCAAACAGATACTGTCCTATCGCACCCCAGGGCTCTGCCAGCTCTTGAAACGGCTCCCTGCTGGCTTTCGCCCAGCTCAGGGGCTGTGCACCAGGGACGTTCACCTCTGCCCGCCTTCCCCTGCTGACCCAGCCCTGATGCACCACGAGCGGGCAGCGGGAGAATGCGATTGCTACCAGGATGGCCGCCGACAGGGGTCATTCGCAGCTCTGTGCTGGAAGTGATGGCAAACGGTCGGGGAAAGACAGACCCCTTGGAGGCTCTCCAGCCAGGCCAAGAAGGGGGCTGGGGTCTGCAGGGGGAGGCTGGTGAATGTTTCTGGGCTTTGCGTGCTGCCCCCCAGCACCTGTGTGATTTCTGGGACATACACAGACAGAGCCTGATGCATGGGCCTGAGCAAAGTCAGCAAAAGTGGAGCTCTGAGCGACAGGCAGGCCGATCTTTGCCGGCCAGTCAGTGTCCGGGACATGAACTCCGCCCTGTGGGCTTGCCAGCTGCTGGCCCTGCAGGGCCGCACAATGGGGCCAGGCACCGGTTAACCACTTACCGGGAAGCATCTCCCAGTTACATCCCTAGTCATGAGCATGTTTCCATAAAGGCCAGGGGATATTGCACCCCCCCCAAACCTAGCACAGGACAAAATGGTGGGACAAGCACGCGGAAAAGTAATATTGTGTCTGAAGCCTCGGGAGGCCGCCCCGTCCCCACGACCTTTGGCAGGATGGACATGGAAAAGCTCTTGAAGTGGATGCTGGAAAAGCAACCCCCCGACCACAACAGCAGCAGGCCCAGCGGGTACAAGAGGTGGTCAGCCCGCACCAGCTTCCGATGAACGGCATGCGGCTGTTGTGCTCCCTAGAGGGAACAGCTCCAGTCCCCACCCCATAAGCCAGCCAGTCCCCACCCTGGTTCAGCTAAGCACACAGCCCACACGTGGGACCTTTCGGGCTGCCCTTTTAACACGGGCCATGTGCCAAAGGCCTAGCCTGCTGCGGGACATGCTGCAGAGGGGCCACGTGGGAGCACCCCCCAGGAGATCGCTGAGGGTTGGGGGTGAGTAGGGTTGCCAGGTGTCTGGGATTCAACCGGACAGTCCGGTTTCTGGGCCCTCTGTCTGGGAAAAAAATTCCGAAAATACCGGCGAAGTGCAATGTCCGGTATCCTCTGGTTTTCCGGCTACGCGCCCAACTGAAGCCTGGCAGGGGCGGGGGGGAGTGTCTGGGAGCCTCTGGCTGTGCGTGACGCCTTGGGGAGGAGGAGGAGCCGGGTCCCTGCTCCCGGGTGCTGGTCAAGCGCGTTGTGGAGCCGCAGCCGGACTCGCTCGCGCTTTGCCGGACCGTGCACAGGACTGACAGCGCCCTGGGATCTGCATGTGCCCGGGTCAGTCCGTCTTGCTGTCGGCTGATTCCCCGCCTCCCCTGCTCCCCACCCCCAGCCAGCTCTGCTCCTCCCGATCTCCCCCAGCCAGCCCTGCTCCTCCCGATCTCCGACAGCCAGCCCTGCTCCTCCCGATCTCCCCCAGCCAGCCCTGCTCCTCCCGATCTCCCCCAGCCAGCCCTCCTTCCCAACAGCCGGTTCTCCTCCCAATCTCTCCCAGTCAGCCCCGCTCCCCCAACCCCCTCCCCGATATCCCCCTCCAGCCCTGCTCCCCCCGGCCCCTCACCCAGACCAGTCCTGCTTCCCACCGGCAACCCCCCATCTCCCCCGGCCAGCCCTGCTTCCCATCCCCCCTCCTCCCGGCCAGCCCCACTCCCCTCCTGGATGGTCCCTTCCCCCCCACGATCAAGTGTGTCCGGTGTTTTTTCTGAAGCTATCTGGTAACCCTAGGGGTTAGAGCATGGGGCTGGGAGGTAGATCTGGGAGCCGGCTTGGGGAGGGGAGTGGGGGCGGGTGGGGCAGAGCAGGGGACTAAGCCAGGACTCCTGGGTTTTCTCCCTTAAGCCTCTCACAGGTACAGACTTCTGGCAACTCACTCCCCCACTCCCTGGGTCTCTGTCCCACCTTCGTTTGTCCCCGCGGGCTGCCCTGGCCCACAGTCCATGTGAGCGAGAGGATCTGCTGCCGGCTATGGACGGGTCGAGACTTCCTCCCCTCACCTGGCCCAGAGCTCTTAGCTTTTGGGCGGGTTTCCCCTCCCCCTGTCCTGGGACGCTGGTAGGCGGGTTTGCTCTTTCAGGGACGCTGGCTCCCAGCCTCTGCATTTACCAGAAACCACCCAGCTGCATTGCGGGGGGACAGCACACAGAGCCCAGAACCGGTCACCGCTCCCCTTCCCCTGCTGACCCCGGCCCTGACCCACAGGCCAGCCATGGGGCAGCGGGGTAGATACCCGGCAGCCGCCGAACGGTGGGTCATTCACATCTGTGCAACAGGGCAGCCCTCTGCTGGCAGGCCACGCCTGGCAGTGACGGGAAAAGGCAGGTCCCTCCAGTGTGGCCGGGCACCAGCTTGCGACTGGCTCTGGGGCTGTTCCCAGCCGCCCCCTAGTGCAGAGAAGCACTGCGACAGAGAGCGCCGGTGAGAGACACAGCCCCAGACAGGCCTAGACACCGGGGCATCCGGCCACCTCAACAGCCGCCCTTTAAAACCGGTGGGAGGAGCCGTTTCCACGGACAGCCACGGTCAGGGGAGACGCCGCCGTCAGAAACTGGAGTTCCTCTGTCCCCACTCCGATTCAGCTGAGAAAACAGCCAGAATGTGCACGTGTCAGGTCTGCCCGTTGGACACAGGCCGGCGAATGGCCTGTGGGGGCAGCAGGTGGACGGGGGGGGGGGGGAGGGGACCAGTGCAGCCAGCGGGATCTGGGGTTGGGGAGGGGGAGCAGGAGGCAGGGGCCGGGGGATTAGGGCCGCCAGTGGGGCTGTAGCAGCTACCGCTGCTGATGGAGTGTTCAGTGGGCGGGGAGGCCAGGGAGCAGAGACGGGTCTGGGGGGTGCCTGGGGGAGAGGGCACAGTGGGGGTGGGAAGAGGCAGCATAAAGGGGGATTTGGGGAGAGGAGGGCACAGAAGTGGGGCGAGACAAGGGGAGGGGGCGGAGCATCCCTGGGAACACCAGCCCCCAGCGCCTGGGGCTGTATTTAGAGGGCACCCGGCAAACCCGGCGGCAGGGAGTCTGGGCGCTGGATCCCTCCGGCCTGGGCACAGAACAGGTACGTGCCGGACACGGGGAAACGCAGGGGACGGATCCGGGGCAAACCCGGAGCTCTGGGGAGAGGGGGCCACGGCCTGGGCCCTGCCCAAAGCGGGTGACTGGGATTGGGGGGGCAGGGGAGGTGCCCGGCAGGGGGCAGAGGAGGGAACTTCCCCCCCAACAGAGACATTGCAGAGCTGACTCCACCGCCCTGGTGTCTCCCCTTCTGTCCCCCCAGCACTGACCCCTCTGAGCCCTGAACCCCCGATCTCCTCCTTCACCCCCTTTCTACTCCAGCTGCCCCCCCCACATCTCCCACCACTCCCCATTGCCCCAGCGCCCCTGCCCCAGGAATCGTTCCTGCCTGGCCCCACATCCCAGCATGCACACGGGGGTGGGGAGCGGGGCACAGGCCCCCCAATTCTATGCACACAGCCAGGGCAGAGGGCCTCGTTCCCCTCCCCCCGATGATCCTGGCACACTGGGGGGGGGCAAGAGAGGGACTCAGAGCCACCCACACCCTGGAGCAGACACAGGTCAGGGGCTCAGGGCCGCGTGTGTCAGGGGCCGAGGGAGGGGTCCCTCTGCTCTGCCCCCTTGTCTCTTTCCCAGTGCCCTGGCTCTGCCAACACCCGGAAGTTGCCCAAAGTGATGGTGGGTGAGACGTGTCGGGATGCTATCGGGAACACACAAAACCAGCCGCAACCACGGCCGGCTGCCTGGGATTCCCCCCACGTGGGCAAGGGGAGAAAACGGCCCCTGGAGATTCCTCCATTTGGGCTTCGCTCCGGCTCCTCCCCGCAGGAGCATCTCTGCTAGGAACTGAGCCGGGCAGGACTGACGGCCCCTCCCAGCACAGGGCGTGTCCCGGAGACTTGTGATAGCAGAATATCCCACCCCGGCGACACGCCTGCGCCAGGATCCCTGCATTGCTGGGGGGATGGAATTCGAGTCCTTCACTGATTTCACTCTCGGCCTCTTCTCTCTTTTCCTCCTAACCCTTCCATGTTGGATGCTAGAGGACGGGCCGGGCGGGTTGGGTTGCATAAAATCTGGGGTATAAATTGACCGGGGACTGTGGCTGCTCCGTTGCGTTGGGAGAACCTGTCTGGATCTGGGGAGACTGGGTTTCCTAACTTTCATCTGTGCCAGGTGCGCTGCGGGTTGTGGTACTGGAGAAGCCGGAGTGTCTAAGACACGGGTGGCCAACCTGCGGCTCGTGAGCCGCGTGCAGCTCTTAAAAGAAAACATGGAGGCTCCCGCACTCGCACCCACAGTCGCGGCTCTGGAAGGAGTTGCATGTTTCTCTCTGAAGGAGACAGAGCCGGAGTCGGAGCATCCCGAGCAGACTTCCAAACGGCTGACTTAAAAGGGCAATGGCTGCTTTACTCTTAAAAGGGCAAACTGGGTTTTTTTTCTTTTTTGCTTGACCAAACGGCACCTGGGGCTTTTTTTTTCCTCAACACATTTCTTCCCTTGGCTCTTTGCACTGTATCCAGGAGCGGCCCGAGGCGAGCTGTGGCAGCTGGCGCATCAGGCGGAACGCACAATCGGCGCCCCCACCTGCACGGCCGTCAAGGGATTGACATCATAAGTGGGTGCACTGTGCGCCCCGTGACATCATCATTGGGTGCACTGTGCGCCCCGTGACATCATCATTGGGTGCACTGTGCACCCCGTGACATCATCATTGGGTGCACTGTGCGCCCCGTGACATCATCATTGGGTGCCCCGGGTGCCCCGTTGAAGGCGGTGCCCTAGGCGACGGCTGAGTCGGCCTATAGTCACAGGCCGCCCCTAACTGTATCCACCACTCGTTTGGCTCTTCGTCTGTAACGAGTTGGCCGCCCCAGTCTCGTGTGGTTTCTGGGGAAGCAGTGTGGCAAACACGAGTGCGCTTTGGGGCTGGTTCGGTGCCTTAGAGAGGACCCCCAGGCTTGCGCTGGAAGTAGCCCTGTTTTTAAGGAGTTTGCCCTGACTTGACCTCTCAGCGGTGCCCCCAGAACCTGTGACATTAACGGGCCAGACAATCCCCAAATTCAGGGTTATTTCCAGCACGTACATTCCCCGGACCAGCAATGACACAGGTTCCTCTCCCCGACTGGCCAGTCTGAACCCCAAAGCCCCCTGAAAGGGACCCGGCCTTGGGCTCCCTCCCCGATAGCCAGTCCAATCTGACGAGGACGATTGAAAAATCTGGTTGATGGTGTAAAAATGGCCAGTCCCAAAGGCTCGGCCCCAGGCTCCCCCAGAGCAGCGAGTGTTTCAGCTCTTCCCCGGCTCACACTCACAGCCCCCCGGTCACTGCACCCCACCCTACAAAACTGGGGGGGGGGGACTGGGTGAGAGGTCGGCACACACAGGTGAGAACAGGGTCTGAGCTCCGTTCCCGGCAGAGATCGGGAGCGTGGGAGCTGCGGAGACGCCTTTCCCGGGCCGGTGTGTCGGGTTCCAGGCCATGCCCGGTGCCAGGTGATTTCCTGCCCGGCCTGCTACTTCCGAAGGGCCGCCAAGGGGCGATTCGCTGCATGGATCGGCACCCGGCCCCTGCCCATCTCGGGCCAGTCACGGGGAGTTCCCTGCAGGCTGGAAGGAGGCGCAGGGACAGGCTGTTAGTGCCCCCCGGGCCCTCTGCCTGCCAACATGTGGACTAAAGACTGACACACGTAGGAGGGGATTAGGGCATGAGCCTTGGGAGCTGCAACTCACGTCCTCTGCCGCTGCAGAAAGAAAGAAAGAAAGAAAGAAAGAAAGAAAGAAAGAAAGAAAGAAAGAAAGAAAGAAAGCAGCAAGGCAGAGTGACCCCAGAGCTAACCGAACCGGCCTGGCAGTGGCTCATCTCCAGCAGGGGGAGAAGGGGCGAGGACAAAGACGTGAGCGGGAAATTCCCCAGTGCATTGGGAGAACGGCTCCCTGGGCGTGTTTAGACCTTGGCTCGGGGAGTCCAGTTTGCACCCGAATCCCAGCTCAGCAGAGTCTCTCTCCGGTCTGTGTTTGGACGTTTCTGTCTCAGGCTGGCAGTTTGCAAGTCCAAAACTGACCAGTGGGCTTTTGTATGTTGCCGCTCTCAATGCCTGATCTGTGTCCACTGATCCATCTACGCAGGGGGAGTCTGGTTTGGCCGATGCACAGGGCAGGGGGCGTTGCTGGCACCCGATGGCCTATGTCACCTTAAAGGATCCTGACACAAGGAGGGGAGATGCACCCGGGGATGGGGGTAGGGATGTGCACAGCAGCTTGTCCATTGCATGGAATGAAAACTACTCACCCATCTGTGTTTTATACGCCCTTCTACACACTACAAACCCAAGTGCCACCTAGTGGACAGAATCAGAACTTCCGGCTTGTGTGTGTCAAAGCCCCTGTACTGCTCACCTCCTGCATCAATTCTCTGTTAGATTCAGAGGGGTGGGCCGGCTCTAACATAAGTTGTTGGAAACTTTCCTCTCACATGCAGGGAGAGTTGTAGCAGCTTGGAGGTTTCTGGGATGCTGGTAGCGTGTGTGGTGCCTGTGGAACTCCCTGCCACTGGATTCCCATTAATGAAGGCTCTCTCTGGGTCTCTCCACTAAGGAGGCTCAGACACTGAAAGCCGTTCCCTGGCGAGGGCGCCCTGGCACCAGCCATGCCAAGATGCAGCATCTTCATCTCGCTCCTCCTCCTCTTTCTCCCTGGAGTCTCCCCCTACTGCTACACCGCCACGGCTGAGAAGTGCAGAGAGACGACGCCCTCAATGCCTTGGCACAGCCTGGTGGGGAAGGGCATCGACATCACCACGCTGGGCTGGACGGAGGCCTCCCTGCTGGACACCAGCCTGTGGCACGGCCCTGATGGCACCTGCACCCTGTGCCAGAGCCCGCGGCAGGACAGGAAGGTGCCGCTGGTCGTGGTGAACTGGAAGGAAACCGTTGCCTGCCAACAGGAGGTGAGAAGCTCGGTGGAGGAGTCGGCTGTGGCCGTGGCCCAGGCAGTGGCATCGGCTGTGACCAGCGACTGGAAGAAGGAGCTGGGTCTGATGGAGGAGACAAAAGACCTGGCCCTGGGGGGGGCGCGATCCCCGCTCGCCAGCTTCGCCTACGAGAAGGAGCAGCAGGACAAGTACATGTTTGTGCTCAGTGAGGTGTCCTGTGTGTATTACAGGTGAGACTCCCCCGGTAGGGCCCCGCCCCGCTCCCTGCAGCACAGCGCCCCCTGCTGGGCCCTGCCCTGCTCCCTGCAGCACAGCGCCCCCTGCTGGACCCCCGCCCTGCTCCCTGCAGCACAGCGCCCCCTGCTGGGCCCTGCCCTGCTCGCTGCAGCACAGCGCCCCCTGCTGGGCCCCCGCCCTGCTCCCTGCAGCACAGCGCCCCCTGCTGGGCCCCCGCCCTGCTCCCTGCAGCACAGCGCCCCCTGCTGGGCCCCCGCCCCGCCCCCTGCAGCGCAGCGCCTCCTGCTGGGCCCCCGCCCCGCCCCCTGCAGCGCAGTGCCCCCTGCTGGGCCCCGCCCTGCTCCCTGCAGCACAGCGCCCCCTGCTGGGCCCTGCCCTGCCCCCTGCAGCACAGCGCCCCCTGCTGGGCTCCTGCCCCGCCCCCTGCTGGGCCCCCACCCCGCTCCCTGCAGCACAGTGCCCCCTGCTGGGCCCCCGCCCTGCTCCCTGCAGCACAGCGCCCCCTGCTGGGCCCCCACCCTGCTCCCTGCAGCACAGCACCCCCTGCTGGGCCCCCGCCCTGCTCCCTGCAGCACAGCGCCCCCTGCTGGGCCCCCACCCTGCTCCCTGCAGCACAGCGCCCCCTGCTGGGCCCCCACCCTGCTCCCTGCAGCACAGCGCCCCCTGCTGGGCCCCCACCCTGCTCCCTGCAGCACAGTGCCCCTTCTGGGACCCCGCCCCGCTCTCTGCAACGCAGCCCCCCTTGCTGGGTTCCTGCCCCTCTCCCTGTAGGAAAGCAGCTCTTTCTGGGCCTGGTCATTCTGTTTTGATTACTAGTCCCTCCACAGCGCCATTGGGGCAGCACTGAGTACAAGGGAGAGTGTCACTTCCTGAGTTCCCCTCAGGAAAGCCACAGAGTTGGCCCTAAGGCAGTGGGGCCAGGTTCCCTGGGAAAGGAGCAGGGGACCATAGTTGGCTCATCACTCCTCTTTCTTTCCCTTCTGGGCAGATTTAAACTCGCACATGATCCCCAGCAGACACCACAGTTCTCCCAGGCCCTGCGCCGCCTTCCGCCCAGCTACAGACATGACACGTACCGGTCCTTCCTGGCCACGTACGGCACCCACTATCTGAGCCTGGCAGCACTGGGTGGGCGCGTGCGGCACCTGACAGCCATCCCGACCTGCCGGGCAGTGCTGGACGGGCTGATAGACGCTGAAATCAGGGAGAATCTGGGCTCCAAATTCTTGGAAGACCTGGGATTGAACCCATTGCCCTCGGGTTCCCACATACACAAGCCGAGCGGCCAGAGCAGGCTGAGCTCCCCGATGTCCTACATGGAGAAGCGCATCGAGGTGACGGGGGGGAGCAGCCACACCCAGGAACTCTTCTACCCAGAACACCACGACATTCACAGCCTGGCTGGAGAGCCTCAAAGCCAGTCCCAACCTGGTCTCCTACTCCCTGGAGCCCATCCACACCCTGGTGGGGCCGGGAGACCCCCGGCGGGAGGCGCTGAGGCAGGCAGTGAAGGAGTACGTGGCTGAGCGGGGGCAGGGGAGGAATTGCCCCAGGCACTGCCCAAAAGGTGGCAACTTTGACTCTTTGGACCCCTGCAAATGCTCTTGCTCTGGGAACCCGCTCGCTGACTCCAGGTGCTGCTCAAAGCAGCGGGGCCGGGCCCGGCTCAAGGTCCAGGTGCTGTCGGGCACAGGCCTGCAGGGGGATCCCGCCTCTGGGACTGATGCCTATGTCAAGGTCTTCTTCCAAGACAGAAATATGAAGACGGGCACCATTGACAACCGTAATGACCCGGTGTGGGACACAGAGCTGGACTTTGGGACGGTGACGCTGGAGGCATGGACGACCCCCAAACTGACAGTGGAGGTGTGGGACAGCGAATCTTGGCCGTGGACGGACCACTCTCTGGGATCTTGCAATACTGACCTGGAGACTAATCGGGACATTCCGTTGCCCTGCTACCTTGAATACGGCCAGGTGAGGATTTCCTACTCGCTGGAGTGCGGGCCCAACCTGCGTGGGAACGACTGCCAGGAGTACGTGCCTGCGAGGGGCTAGGTGGAGAGAACACAAGACGCACCCCCCCAACCCTCTAGCCCCACGTGCTTGCTGCGCTGGTGTTTCCAAGGCTCTCGAGAAAATCCAGCAGCTCCACATTTCCCACCCCTCTCTCAAACGGATGGACACTTTCCATTTGCTGCCTGCACCTTTCACTTGCACCGAAACCATCACGCTAATCAACGTGGGCACTGGCATTGTTTTATTTTAGTTATTGTTCGAAAAGGTCCCCCTCGGATCCCCACCCACTGGCAGGCTCTCTGGCCTTGAGAGGGCGCAGTCCCGTGGGGCAGCCTGTCCCGACGCAGGACAAGGAATTGGTCCATAGCAGGTGTCGAATGGGCAGGACGGGACCTTCTGGATGTTTTCTTCATGGGCTGGGAGTGGGGGTCGGGGGCGTCTCATGTTCTAGTGACGGGCGTCTGCACTGGCGCCGGTTCGGCCCCTGGTAGGAAAAAAAGAGACCTCCAGAGAAACAAGCCCCAAAACAGCCCCCCAGGCCCAGAGAGTAAAAGCAACTTTTGACTAAACCAGGCCCAGTTCTGCCAGCACAAGCTGGCGCCCCCTGGTGCCTCCCCTGGGAACACCCTCCCCTGCCCCCTGGGGCCCTGCTGGCTGCTGCTCTGACGCCCCCTGGTGCCTCCCCTGGGAACACCCTCCCCTGCCCCCTGGGGCCCTGCTGGCTGCTGCTCTGGCGCCCCCTGGTGCCTCCCCTGGGAACACCCTCCCCTGCCCCCTGGGGCCCTGCTGGCTGCTGCTCTGGCGCCCCCTGGTGCCTCCCCTGGGAACACCCTCCCCTGCCCCCTGGGGCCCTGCTGGCTGCTGCTCTGGCGCCCCCTGGTGCCTTCCCTGGGAACACCCTCCCCTGCCCCCTGGGGCCCTGCTGGCTGCTGCTCTGGCGCCCCCGGTGCCTCCCCTGGGAACACCCTCCCCTGCCCCCCTGGGGCCCTGCTGGCTGCTGCTCTGGCGCCCCCTGGTGCCTCCCCTGGGAACACCCTCTCCTGCCCTCCCGGGGCCCTGCTGGCTGCTGCTCTGGCGCCCCCTGGTGCCTCCCCTGGGAACACCCTCCCCTGCCCCCTGGGGCCTGCTGGCTGCTGCTCTGGCACCCCCAATTCTCACAAGGAGACTTTGTGCTTGTAAAACATTGACGGAGGGATCACACCTTGGGGCTGCTGTGGGCTGAGCTCACTGGACCCCCACGAGCGCCTTGTGTGCCCCCTCCCTGGTCCTCCTCTTTCCTACCCCCTATGGCAGGGGCTCTCCAAACCCCACGCTCGCCTGCCCCATGACATGGGTCCCCTATTTCTCCCATGCTAGGGGCTCTGTGTGCTCTCTTCCCACCAAGGCTTTACGCCCAGGCCCAGCCCTAGGGCAAGGTGAACAAGGTGGTAGCCATGGGCCCTGCAGCTCAAGGGGCGGCTCGCTCGCTGCCAATCCCAACTCCATCATCCCAGCCAGGGCTTGGTCAAGCCGAGACACCTCTAGGAACAGAGATTCCTCCCTCTCCCTAGGGAACCCAGCCCAGGGCTTCCCCGCCCGCCTAGGGAAAGAGTTTTTCCTAATATCCAACCTAGTCCTCCCCCACTGCAACTTTAGACCATTGCTCCTTGTCAGACACACACACACACACACACACACACACACACACACACACACACACACACACACACACATTAGTGCCTAATAGGTCTCTAAGGGCATGTCTCTTTCGAGAGAGGAATGCAAATGTAGCACCAAGTCTGGTTGGGGAAATCCCAGGCACCAGGGGGTGCTGAGCAGTGGCCTGCAGTCTCTAGGGGAGGCACCAGGGGGCGCCAGCTTGCACCCCGCAGAACTGGGCCTGATTTAGTCAAAAATCGCTTTTATTCTCTGGGCCTGGGGGGCTGTTTTGGGGCTTGTTTCACTGGGGGTCTCGGCTTTGGGCTGTTTGTGCAGGGGCTGAACCGGTGCCAATGCAGATGCCCGTCGCTAGAACACGAGACGCCCCCGACCCCCACTCCCGCCCCATGCAGAGAACACCCCGGAATTCAGGAAGGTCCCATCCCACCCGTTTGACACTTGCTACAGGTAGGGTTGCCAGGTGTCCGGTATTCACCCGGACAGTCCGGTATTTTTGCCTCCTGTCCGGTAAAAAATCCAGACACACCCGAGATGTCCGGTATTTTCTGATTTTTTCCCTGGCCAGGAGACAAAAATGCCAGGCACCTGGCAACCCTACAAACACTCAGCGCCTGGCCTCCCTGAAGTGCCCTCTGGCCCCCAACACCCCCAGCCCCCTGAGCCCAGCCCCCATGCTTACCTGCTTCCGCAAGGCTGCTGGCACGAAATGGCTGCCAACCAAGGGGAAGTTCCCCTGGGTCTTAGTGCTCAACCGCTCCCTGTTCCTATCCCTGCACTCACTCTTAAAGGGGACATGCTGTTTTATTTAAAAAAAAATTTTTTTTTTGCTTAATAAGTGTTATATTCCTTTTTTTTTTTGCTCAACAATTTTGGTCTCCCCCCCCTTTTTTTCCTTCAACAGAATTTCTTCATGGTGTTTTTTTTGGGGGGGGGGGAGGTGTTTAGTATTTTTGTTTCAACCATCTGGCAACCCTAGCTACAGGCCCGTTCCTTGTCCTGCTCTTGGACAGGCTGCCACACAGGACCGGTGCGTGTGAGGAACACCTTAAAAACAACAATGCAAAACCACATTTCTTAGTTTAAATGGGCAACTTCATGTCACTGCAGCAAAAGTAGACCGACTCAATGCAAGAAGGGAACGTGTGTAAGCACATCTCTGCTGTCCCTCGAGGCTGGCCTAGGCTGGGGGTGAAAGTCCCTTTGCAAAGACACAGACACACACACGCAGCCCTACACACACAGAGAGACACTCACACACGTCCAAACACAGGCCTTCTTAGGGTGTCTGCACTGCACCTGTAGCTCGAAATGAGCTATGCAATGTGAGCTTTGCACCGTGCGTAGCGTATTTCGAGTCCGTTTCCAAAGCGAGCGTTCATTTTTTGAGGAGTAACGTTAGTTCAATCCAGGGGTGTATTTTGAACTAACCCCGGCCGGAGCGCACTTTCACTTTCGAAACAGCTGTGTTTCGGAAGAGCGCTCGGGCGAGAGTATGCAAATGAAGGGCGGGATATTTAAATCCCCGCTTCATTTGCAACTCTGGTATGCCGACGGTGCATTCCTCACTACAAAGAGGAATGCAGTGTGGACAGACCCTACCACACCAAGTGGATGGGATCAGGGGCATCCCTGGCTCACTGCTTTGGACACGGTGTGATCCTGCGCTTCTGGGGTGCTTCCTTTGG
Organism: Pelodiscus sinensis; assembly: GCF_052426305.1. Lineage (NCBI taxonomy): Eukaryota > Metazoa > Chordata > Testudines > Trionychidae > Pelodiscus > Pelodiscus sinensis. The sequence continues at coordinate 134,089,768 of NC_143056.1, read as the reverse complement.
CAGCCTGTCAGAGGGTTTATCCGACCCCCCCCCTTCCCTGGTCCTCTCGCGCGCTCAGAGACAGTCCAGAGCTGGGACAATTCAGTGTGACTTGGGGTTCATTTCCCACAGGCGGGAATCCAGTTTCCTGTGTCTTTCCCCCTTTTCTCTTGTTCTCCTTCGCCCCAGAGTGTCCGTGTCAGTGGGGCTGGGTTGGGAGCCGTGAGGATGGGACCGGACCCTTCCCAGCCACGGCTGCTCCTGCTGCTCCACCAAAGGGCTGAGCTCAAGCGCCGGGCCTCCGACTCTCATCCACAGACAGACTGTGCCTTTGAGTCTCTGGTTTTATGCCTCTGGAACTAGCAACGTTCCACAGGCACAACCCATCCCGGCAGCATCCCCGAAACCGGCAACCTCTACACCCCTCCCGGGAGATCTCCAGCAACCTATGCTACAGCCTGCCCACCCCTCGCCCTCCGGATCCCAAAGGGAATCGCTGCTGGGTGTGAGCAGTGCAGGGGCTATGACACACGCAAGCTGGCAGCTCTGACTCTGTGCACTAGGGGGCGGTTGGTTTTCCGTGTTGCTGTCTGGAAGAGCCTCCAAATCAGCCACAAGGGGGTGCCCAGTGACGCCCAAAGGACCTGTCTTTTCCCTGCCCTTTGCCATCCCTTCCAGGGCTTGGCTCACCACACACAGCTCCCTGGGCTGGCCTGTTGCACAGAGCTGGGAAGGGCCCACACGTCGGCTGCCTCCCCAGGGTCAGTCGCACTGCCCCCCACCCGCCCTGCCGCGCGTCGGGGCTGGGTCAGTGGGGAACAGGCCAGCGACCTTTTCTGGGCTCTGTGTGCTGTTCTCCCCCCCCCCCCCCTCCGCCCTTTACAGTTGGGTGGTTTCTGGGAAATGCCGGGGCTGGAGCCAGCGTCCCTGGAAGATTTTTACTGTCAGCTTCCGATTGGCTCTTCAGCTTTGTTTACACTGTAGGAACCAAACCCACCAATCGCAGTCCCGGGACAGTGGGGGTGTGGATCAAACCTGGGACAGTGGGGGTGGGGATCCAACCTGGGACAGTGGGGGTGGGGACGTGTCCTGCCCAGCACAGGGGGGAGAAACCGCTGAGTCCAAAGCTCAGATAAATGCAGGATACAAGAAATGATCAGACAGGAGGAGGGTTCAGAGCCCTACCCAGGGACCCCGAGGGGAACAGCAGGGCGGCTTCGGGTGTTTCTTGGGCGGTGGGTCAGTCGGAGGGGGAGAGGGTTGTAACCAGGGCTGTGGGGACAGCGGCTGGCAGGGGAGCAGAGGAACCAAGCAGCGTAGCCGGCCAGGAGCAATTTCTCTCTAATGTTTTCCATCTCTTGGTGGAGTTTTTCCACCTATGTGCGGAATAATTTTTTCTGTGTGCCAGGGCCTCTGCAACGTGCACCACCTGTAGAAAAAAGTGCACTGAGGGCATTGTTAGTGAGGTGGGCAACACTGGCATCTCCCCTGAGGGGCTGCACTAGTGCTTAGTTCCCAGGGGATGCTGGCCGGGAGGGGGAGCGGGGAGCAGGGGAGCCTCAGGGTTGAGGCTGCCGCTTGCAGTTCCTTGGGCACAGGTGTCAAAGGGACTGCAGCAGCCAGACCGGAGAGCAGTGGGGGGGGGGGGGGAGGACTTGGGAAGGGGCAGAGTGGGGGGGGGGAAGAGGCAGCAGGAAGGCAGGGCCTGGGGGTGGGGTCAGGATATTCGGGAAGCTGCTCCGCGTTCATCCACTTGGCCTGTCAGTGGCAGTCCTGGGGCTCAGAGTAGCATCCCCCCTCCTCCTGCCCCAGAGCCTAGAGGGGGCCCCACGCACCCCTCCCCCAGGGCACCAGCCAGCCTGGGACTGCGGAGCTCTGGGCCGGCTGGGGTGGGCGGGGGGCCCCTCCGGCCCTGGGTGCGGCGGGGAGGGGACTGGGCCCCGCAGCCCTGGCACCAGAGGGGAAGGACTCAGGCTCTGCCAGCCCTGACAGGTGCAGAGGGGGGTCTGCCCAGGCTCTGGGGGGGCCGGGGGCTCACCGGGGGCGGGGGGAGGGGCGGCCGGTCAGGGTTTCCTTTGCCCAGGCTGGAGGGGGGGGGGCTGAGGGAGGGTCAGTGTCTGGGCCAGGCACCACGGGGTGGGCGGAGAGAGGGGGGGGCCCGAGGGGAGGGGGCGGAGCATCCCTGGGAACACCAGCCCCCAGCGCCTGGGGCTGTATTTAGAGGGCACCCGGCAAACCCGGCGGCAGGGAGTCTGGGCGCTGGATCCCTCCGGCCTGGGCACAGAACAGGTACGTGCCGGACACGGGGAAACGCGGGGGGGGGGGGGGGGGCAGGGGAGGTGCCCGGGCAAAGGAGGGAACTTCCCAAGCAAAGTGCAGAGCTGACTCCACCGCCCTGGTGTCCCCCCTTCTGTCCCCCCAGCACTGACCCCTCTGAGCCCTGAACCCCCGATCTCCTCCTTCACCCCCTTTCTACTCCACCTGCACCCCCACATCTCCCACCACTCCCCATTGCCCCAGCGCCCCTGCCCCACGAATCGTTACTGCCTGGCCCCACATCCCAGCACACACACGGGGGCAAGCAGAGGGGCAGAGATCCCCTAATTCAGTGCACACACCCCAGGGAGATGGTTGTTGTGACCTGACAGTTGTTGTGAACCTCTGGGCTCCGTGGGGTACAAGTGGGCTCCGTGGGTGTCTAGGGAAAGCTTGTGCGTTGCTGCGTCTGTCTGTCCTGCTCCCCTGCCTGTGGGCTGTGTGCGGAGGGGAGGCGTGTCGGCTCCGTGCTGGGATCGCAGGGGTTTGCTTCTGGGAGACACAACAGGCGTCCCCACCGAGGGTGGCAGGGCCGATGGGCCGGCGAGTCGAGGCTCTGGGCGGGTCGTGGACGTTCGGGGGGGCCCATCCCCAGCTGAGGAGTTTTGCTGTGACTCTGCAGAGTCTGAGCCACGGCTGCCGGGCGGAGTCACACCTGGACAAGGGACTTGTGTGATGGACCGGGCCGGGTCTGGGCACCGCTGAGGGCGTCTGCCCAAATTCGGACGTGAGCGGGAAATTCCCCAGTGCACTGGGAGAACGGCTCCCTGGGCGTGTTTAGACCTTGGCTCGGGGAGTCCAGTTTGCACCTGAATCCCAGCTCAGCAGAATCTCTCTCCGGTCTGTGTTTGGAGGTTTCTGTCTCAGGCTGGCAGCTTGCAAGTCTGAAACTGATCAGGGGACTTTTGTATGTTGCTGCTCCTAATGCCTGACCTGTGTGCACTGATCCGTCTATTCAGAGGGAGTCTGGTTTGGCGGATGCCCAGGGCAGGGGGCGTTGCTGGCACCCAATGGCCTATGTCACCTTAAGGATGGGCCCCTCCAAGCATTTCTGGTGCCATTCTCCCTACCTTTCCCAAATCCAAGGTTGCTTTTTGAGGTGGGACCTCCAGGCCGGCCTGTGGAGTTCACGCTGTGGGCTGCCATGGCTGTACATCGCGGCAGTGCGACACTTTCTGTCTGTGATCGGTTCCTTCCCGAACCATTCCCAATATTCTCTGAGCGTTTCCGACAGACACTGCAGAGGTTTTCAGGGAGCTCTCCGCAGCGACTCCCAGATCTCTCTGGAGTGGGACCAGCCGCGCCCCCCCCGATGTGGGGTCACACGTGGGATTGTCTTGCCCTGTGCGTTCCTTTGCGTTTCCGCTCCCTGGATTCCCTCTGCCCCCGGCGCCCAGGCACCCAGTGCTGGGAGGCCCCTTTGCAGCGCTGGGCAGGCAGCTCTGCCCTGCAGCAAGACGGGGAATTTTGTATTGAGGGCAAATGTTCCACCTCTGCGTTTGCGCCTTTCCCAGGGTCGTTAAGGAATAAACTGAACCGCCTGGTCCCCATCCAGCCCCCTGCGCCCCCACGACTCCCCCTCCCCCCACCGTTTGCTCCTGCCCTTTGATTCTGCCCAGAAGGCGGAGGACCAGCCAGGTTTGCAGGATCCTCTCTCGGTCCCTCAGTGCCTGGCAGGCTCAGCCCTTTGTGACCGGCCTCCCCCGCCTCCCTGGTACAAACCTCGTGACCCACAGGCAGAGCTGGGAGCAGCCCAGGCCCTGGTGCAGCTAAGAGTAGGGGTTCAAACCTCAGGGGGGACCACAGCCCCTCCCTACACCCCCCTTACCTACGTGGTACCACTGCTGTTCCCCAGCTGCTGCACCACAGAGGTGGCCGCATCTCAGGGCCATGCGATGGATCCCTTGGGAGGGAGACACAGTCTGAGAGCCCCTGCCTGTGCGGCTGCTGCTCATGGGGGGATTCAAAGCCCGACAGGAGGGGAGATTCATTGGGGCGTGGGGGGAGGGCTGTGCACAGCAGCTTGTCCATTGCATGGAATGAGAACGACTCACTAATGTGTGTTTTATGTCCCCTCCTACACACAATATAATCAACTGCCCCCTAGTGGACAGAATCAGAACTGCCATCTTGTGTGTGTCATAGCCCCTGCACTGCTCCCATCCTCCCCCCCCCCTGCAGAAATTCTCTGTTAGATTCAGAGGGGTGGGCCAGCTCTAACATTGGTTGTTGGAATCTTTCCTCTCACATCCAGGGAGAGTTGTAGCAGCTTGGAGGTTGCTGGAATACTGGTAGTATGTCTTGTGCCTGTGGAACTCCTTGCCACTGGATTCCCATTGATGAAGGCTCTCTCTGGTTCTCTCCCACTAGGGAGGCTCAGACACTGAAAGATGCTTCCTGGTGAAGGCGTTACCGCACCAGCCATGCCTAGTTGCAGCATCTTCATCCCACTTCTCCTCTTTCTCCCTGGAGTCTCCCCGCACTGCTACACCGCCACGGCTGAGAAGTGCAGTGAGACGACGCCCCCGATGCCTTGGCACAGCCTGGTGGGGAAGGGCATCGACATCACCACGCTGGGCTGGATGGAGGCCTCCCTGCTGGACACCAGCCTGTGGCAGGGCCCTGATGGCACCTGCACCCTGTGCCAGACCCCGCGGCAGGACAGGAAGGTGCCGCTGGTCGTGGTGAACTGGAAGGAAACCGTTTCCTGCCAACAGGAGGTGAGAAGCTCGGTGGAGCAGTCAGCTGGGGCCGTGGCCCAGGCCGTGGCATCGGCTGTGACCAACGACTGGAAGAAGGGGCTGGATCTGACGGAGGAGACAAAAGACCTGGCCCTGGGGGGGGCGCGATCCCCGCTCGCCAGCTTCGCCTACGAGAAGGAGCAGCAGGACAAGTACATGTTTGTGCTCAATGACGTGTCCTGTGTGTTTTACAGGTGAGAATCCCCCCGGTAGGTCCCCCCGCTCCCTGCAGCACAGCGCCCCCTGCTGGGCCCCGCCCTGCTCCCTGCAGCACAGCGCCCCCTTCTGGGCCCCGCCCTGCTCACTGCAGCACAGCGCCCCCTGCTGGACCCCCGCCCCGCTCCCTGCAGCACAGCGCCCCCTGCTGGGCCCCCGCCCTGCTCCCTGCAGCACAGCGCCCCCTGCTGGGCCCCCGCCCTGCTCCCGGGAGCACAGCGCCCCCTGCTGAGCCCCGCCCTGCTCCCTGCAGCACAGCGCCCCCTGCTGGGCCCTGCCCTGCTCCCTGCAGCACAGCGCCCCCTGCTGGGTCCCCACCTGCTCCCTGCAGCACAGCGCCCCCTGCTGGGCCCCCGCCCCGCTCCCTGCAGCACAGCGCCCCCTGCTGGGCCCCCACCTGCTCCCTGCAGCACAGCGCCCCCTGCTGGGCCCCCGCCCCGCCCCCTGCAGCGCAGTGCCCCCTGCTGGGTTCCTGCCCCTCACCCTGTAGCAAAGCGCCTCCTGCTGCATCTGGTCATTCTTTTGGGTTTGCTACTCCTACTGCTTCACTGGAGCCATTGGGGAGCACTGAGTATAAGGGAGAGTGTCACCTACTGACCTCCCCTCAGGAAAGCCACAGAGTTATCACTGAGGCAGTGAGGCCAGTTTTCCTGGGGAGAGGAGCAGGGGACTGTAGCTGTCTCATCTTTCTTTCCCTTCTGGGCAGATTGAGACTTACTCATCAGCCCCGGCTGGCTCCACAATTCTCCCAGGCCATGCGCCAGCTTCCACCCAGCTACGAACCTGACACGTACCGGTCCTTCCTGGCCACATACGGCACCCACTATCTGAGCCACGTAGCGCTCGGCGGGCGCATGCGGAAGCTGACGGCCATCCCGACCTGCCGGGCAGCGCTGCACGGGCTGACAGACACTGAAATCAGGGAGACTCTGGGCTTTGAGTTCTTGGAAGACCTGGGCTTGAACCAGTTCCCCTCGGACTCCCACACCCATGAGCCAAGTAGCCAGGGCAACTTCAGCTCCCTGGTGCCCTACCTGGAGAAGCACATTGAGGTGACGGGGGGGAGCCGCCACACCAAGGAACTCTTCTCCACCACCCAGAACACCACGACATTCACAGCCTGGCTGGAGAGCCTCAAAGCCAGATCCAGCCTGGTCTCCTACTCCCTGGGGCCCATCCACACCCTGGCGAGTCCGGGAGACCCCCGGCGGGAGGCGCTGAGGCAGGCAGTGAAGGAGTACGTGGCTGAGCGGGGGCAGAGGATGTGTCCTTGGAGCTGCTCAGAAGGCGGCTACGCCGACACCTTGGATCCCTGCACTTGCCACTGCTCCGGGAACCCCCTCACCAACTCCATGTGCTGCTCCCTCCGGCGGGGTGGGGCCCGGCTGAAGGTTCGTGTGATGTCGGGCAAAGAGCTGTTTGGGGACATCACAACTACCACCGACGGCTACGTCAAGGTCTTCTTCCAAGGCCAGGAGCTGGAGACAAGCCTCATTGCAAACAACGACAACCCCGAGTGGAACGAAGACCTGGATTTCGGGGCGGTGACGCTACCAGAGGAGCCCGAACTGAAAGTGGAGGTGTGGGACAGCGACATCTCGCCGGACGACCTGTTGGGAGTCTGCTTCACCCAACTCAAGGCCGGCAGGAACGTCACGCTCATGTGCAACCTGGAACGGGGCCATGTGCAGCTTTCCTACTCGCTGGAGTGCGGGCCCAACCTGGGCGGGGACAGCTGCCAGGAGTACGTGCCTGTGAGGGGCTTTGGGGAGAGAATCCAGGAGTCCTCGCCCACAGCCAGCTCCCCTCCATCTCTGTAGCCCCCAGCCCCTTGCCTGAGCTGGAGTTCCCAAGGCTCTCAAGGAAATACAGCCCCCTCCTTTCCCAGCAACCCCCCATCTCCGAGGGCGCAGGGCCGTGCGTATTCCCATTCCGTCACTCTTTGCAGTAGCTCTGGTTTTGCTGCACCGTGCAGTTCCACCTCAGCGCCATCGCGCTAATAAACGTGGGACCGGCTTGATTTCTAGTTCCTTTCATTTTAGAACAGGCACCCTCAGCCCAGCCGCTCCCTGGGGGCTCTGTGGGCTGGGCTGGGCGCCGTCCCGCATGGCAGCCTGTCCCGGGGCAGGACAGGGAATGGCCGGGAGCAGGTGTCGAATGGGCGGGACGGGACCTTTCCGAATTCCGGGGTTTCTCTCCATGGGGCAGGAGTGGGGGTCGGGGGCGTCTCGTGTTCTAGCGACGGGCGTCTGCATTGGCACCGGTTCAGCCCCTGCACAAACAGCCCAAAGCCGAGACCCCCAGTGAAACAAGCCCCAAAACAGCCCCCCGGGCCCAGAGAGTAAAAGCAACTTTTGAATAAACCAGGCCCAGTTCTGCCGGGCACAAGCTGGCGCCCCCTGGTGCCTCCCCGGGGAACACCCTCCCCTGCCCCCTGGGCCCTGCTGGCTGCTGCTCTGGCGCCCCCTGGTGCCTCCCCTGGGAACACCCTCCCCTGCCCCCTGGGGCCCTGCTGGCTGCTGCTCTGGCGCCCCCTGGTGCCTCCCCTGGGAACACCCTCCCCTGCCCTCTGGGGCCCTGCTGGCTGCTGCTCTGGCGCCCCCTGGTGCCTCCCCTGGGAACACCCTCCCCTGCCCCCCTGGGCCCTGCTGGCTGCTGCTCTGACGCCCCCTGGTGCCTCCCCTGGGAACACCCTCCCCTGCTCCTCTGGGGCCCTGCTGGCTGCTGCTCTGGCGCCCCCTGGTGCCTCCCCGGGGAACACCCTCCCCTGCCCCCTGGGCCCTGCTGGCTGCTGCTCTGGCGCCCCCTGGTGCCTCCCCTGGGAACACCCTCCCCTGCTCCTCTGGGGCCCTGCTGGCTGCTGCTCTGGCGCCCCCTGGTGCCTCCCCGGGGAACACCCTCCCCTGCCCCCTGGGCCCTGCTGGCTGCTGCTCTGGCGCCCCCTGGTGCCTCCCCTGGGAACACCCTCCCCTGCCCCCCTGGGCCCTGCTGGCTGCTGCTCTGACGCCCCCTGGTGCCTCCCCAGGGAACACCCTCCCCTGCCCCTCTGGGGCCCTGCTGGCTGCTGTTCTGGCGCCCCCTGGTGCCTCCCCTGGGAACACCCTCCCCTGCCCCCCTGGGCCCTGCTGGCTGCTGCTCTGACGCCCCCTGGTGCCTCCCCTGGGAACACCCTCCCCTGCTCCTCTGGGGCCCTGCTGGCTGCTGCTCTGACGCCCCCTGGTGCCTCCCCGGGGAACACCCTCCCCTGCCCCCTGGGCCCTGCTGGCTGCTGCTCTGGCGCCCCCTGGTGCCTCCCCTGGGAACACCCTCCCCTGCCCCCCTGGGCCCTGCTGGCTGCTGCTCTGACGCCCCCTGGTGCCTCCCCTGGGAACACCCTCCCCTGCTCCTCTGGGGCCCTGCTGGCTGCTGCTCTGACGCCCCCTGGTGCCTCCCCTGGGAACACCCTCCCCTGCTCCTCTGGGGCCCTGCTGGCTGCTGCTCTGACGCCCCCTGGTGCCTCCCCTGGGAACACCCTCCCCTGCCCCCCTGGGCCCTGCTGGCTGCTGCTCTGATGCCCCCTGGTGCCTCCCCGGGGAACACCCTCCCCTGCCCCCTGGGCCCTGCTGGCTGCTGCTCTGACGCCCCCTGGTGCCTCCCCAGGGAACACCCTCCCCTGCCCCTCTGGGGCCCTGCTGGCTGCTGTTCTGGCGCCCCCTGGTGCCTCCCCTGGGAACACCCTCCCCTGCCCCCCTGGGCCCTGCTGGCTGCTGCTCTGACGCCCCCTGGTGCCTCCCCTGGGAACACCCTCCCCTGCTCCTCTGGGGCCCTGCTGGCTGCTGCTCTGACGCCCCCTGGTGCCTCCCCGGGGAACACCCTCCCCTGCCCCTGGGCCCTGCTGGCTGCTGCTCTGGCGCCCCCTGGTGCCTCCCCTGGGAACACCCTCCCCTGCCCCCCTGGGCCCTGCTGGCTGCTGCTCTGACGCCCCCTGGTGCCTCCCCTGGGAACACCCTCCCCTGCTCCTCTGGGGCCCTGCTGGCTGCTGCTCTGACGCCCCCTGGTGCCTCCCCTGGGAACACCCTCCCCTGCTCCTCTGGGGCCCTGCTGGCTGCTGCTCTGACGCCCCCTGGTGCCTCCCCTGGGAACACCCTCCCCTGCCCCCCTGGGCCCTGCTGGCTGCTGCTCTGATGCCCCCTGGTGCCTCCCCGGGGAACACCCTCCCCTGCCCCCTGGGCCCTGCTGGCTGCTGCTCTGGCGCCCCCTGGTGCCTCCCCTGGGAACACCCTCCCCTGCCCCCCTGGGCCCTGCTGGCTGCTGCTCTGACTCCCCCTGGTGCCTCCCCTGGGAACACCCTCCCCTGCTCCTCTGGGGCCCTGCTGGCTGCTGCTCTGACGCCCCCTGGTGCCCCCCCTGGGAACACCCTCCCCTGCCTCCTGGGGCCCTGCTGACTGCTGCTCTGGTGCCCCCTGGGGCCTCCCTGGGAACACCCTCCCCTGCCCCCTGGGGCCCTGCTGGCTGCTGCTCTGGTGCCCCCTGGTGCCTCCCCTGGGAACACCCTCCCCTGCCCCCTGGGGTCCTGCTGGCTGCTGCTCTGGCTCCCCCTGGTGCCTCCCCTGGGAAAACCCTCCCCTGCTCCTCTGGGGCCCTGCTGGCTGCTGCTCTGGCGCCCCCTGGTGCCTCCCCTGGGAACACCCTCCCCTGCCCCCTGGGGCCCTGCTGGCTGCTGCTCTGGCGCCCCCTGGTGCCTCCTGGCCTGCTCTGTACCCCCAGAGCACTCTGTGTCCCTTCACAGTAGCTGTTTTTCTCTCCCCCATGACAGGACGTCTGTGCGCGCTTCTCTCCCCTCCGCTATGTTGGGGCTCTGTGCACCCCCCACTCCTTTCCCCCATTTCAGGGGCTCTGTGTGTCCCCCATTCCTCCCGTGCCAGGGCTCTGGGAGCCCCTCTTTGCCCCCCTTTCCCTGTCACAGAGCTCAGAGGTTACGAACATCAGAGCAGCCAGACGGTGCCAGACCAAAGGTCCATGTAGCCCGGTGTCCTGCCTGCTGACGGGTGCCCCACAGGGAGGGCCGTACGTAGGATGAAGGAGCCGGTCCCCTGTCCCACTCCGAGCGGGCGAGGCCGTAGCTAGAGAGCCGGCCCGCCCCGGGGAGCTGCCTGCGGGGAGGACGTGGACACACGGCCAGAGTCCAGAGGAGAGCGACAACGCGAGAACAGGTCGGGACACGCGGCCTGCGAGGAAAGAGGAGAGACGGAAACTCAGTCTGAAGCAGGGAGCTCAGCGCTTGCTCCACCGGCCCCATCACCTCTGGGGTCACGGACGCCTCCCAACTCCTGTGTTGTATCCACAGAGCAGCTTCACTGCTGGCCACAGGCAGCTGGGGCTGTGGGGAACCTGGTGGGCAGCTAAGGAGATGCAGTATGTGACCCCCATCTTTGGCATAAAGGCTGCAAAGCCCCAGCTCCCCTCTGCCCCGTGACCAATTCTTAACCTCCAGAGCCAACTCATCAGCTGCCCCCCTCCCCCACTGTCCGCCCCTCAGGCTCGCTGGACAGTAGCTTCATTCTTTGGGTACCACCTACATTACAGAAAGGAACGTAAGTCCCTTTGCAAAGACACAGACGCACACAAGCAGCCCTACACACACACACAGAGACACACTCACACACGTCCGAACACAGGCCCTCTGAGGGTGCCTCTACACTGCACCTGCAGCTCGAAATAGCCTATGCCATGTGAGCGTTGCACCGTGCGTAGCGTATTTCGAGTCAGTTTCCAAAGAGCGCTCCTCTGAAACGCCCCTTGCTCCTCGTGAATGTCGGAAGAGCGAGCCCGTTCTGTTCCGAAAGAACAGAGGCGCTCTGAGGACGCGGAATCGGTATTTGGGGACACCGGCAGCGTCCCGAAGCAGCGTGCAGTGTAGACGCACCCGTAGACTGGTCTGACCCTGGCTATGCGGCTGTGGGTTGGGTCCAGTCCTTAAAGGAGACCAGGTCCCTCCTGCCTCCCCTATTTCTGCTGCCACGCCTGGTGGCTGTGTCTGGCAGTGACAGGCCTGCCCTGGCTCGCAGAGCCTGCCGGTTTGAGACAGAGGGACACTGTGAATAAATCCCGGCCGTGCTAGTCTGGAACTGACGACAGTTAAAAAACAAGACATGGTCCTGGATCCCTTAGTGTGCCTAGACCGCATCCCTCTGGCGACAGAGGCACGTAGAGTTGTTTATTCGGCACAGGGAAATGAAGTGATTTAAATCATCGCCCCTTCGTTTAAATTAAAATGGCTGCCGCGCTGTGCCGATCAGCTGTTTGTCGGCTCATCGTGGCAGTCTGGACACTCCACGGTCGACATCAAAGGCATTTGTCGACCTCCCCGATAAACCTCATCCCACGAGGCATAACGGGGAGGGCGACAAGTGCCTTTGAAGTCGACCGCGGAGTGTCCAGACTGCCACGATGAGCCGACAAACAGCTGATCGCACAGCGCGGCAGCCATTTTAATGTAAATCAAGCGGTGATTATTTAAATCGCCGCTTCATTTCCCTATGCCAGGTAGCCTAATCTACAGGCCTCTGTAGCCAGAGGCTTGTAGTCTAGACACACCCTGGAGACTAACAAACCATGAGGATTGGATTAGGAGCTTCCCTGGCTCCCTTCTTTGGACACTGGTAGTGTGATCCTGTGTTTCTGGGGTGCTGCCTCCTGCAGCCTGTCAGAGGGATTATCCGACCCCCCTCCCGTCCCCTCCCACTTCCCTAGTCCTCTGGCGCGCTCAGAGACAGTCCAGAGCTGGGACAATTCAGTGAGACTTGGGGTAAACTTCCCAGAAGCAGGAATCCAGTTTCCTGTTTCTTTTCCCCTTTTCTCTTGTTCTCCTTCGCCCCAGAGTGTCCGTGTCAGTGGGGCTGGGTTGGGAGCCGTGAGGATGGGACCGGACCCTTCCCAGCCACGGCTGCTCCTGCTGCTCCGCCAAAGGGCTGAGCTCAAGCGCCGGGCCTCCGACTCTCATCCACAGACAGACTGTGCCTTCGAGTCTCTGGTTTTATTCCTCTGGAACTAGCAACGTTCCACAGGCACAACCCATCCCGGCAGCATCCCCGAAACCGGCAACCTCTACACCCCTCCCGGGAGAACGCCAGCAACCTATGCTACAGCCTGCCCACCCCTCGCCCTCCGGATCCCAAAGGGAATCGCTACTGGGTGTGAGCAGTGCAGGGGCTATGACACACGCAAGGTGGCAGCTCTGACTCTGTGCACTAGGGGGCGGTTGGTTTTCCATGTTGCTGTCTGGAAGAGCCTCCAAGGCAGGCATAAGCTGGTGCCCAGTGACACCCAAGGGACCTGTCTTTTCGCTGCCCTTTGCCATCCCTTCCAGGGCTTGGCCTGCCAAGCGAACAGAGCCGGCTCTAGGTTTTTTGCCAGCCCAAGCAAAAAAACTCCCTCCCGCCCTCATTTCTTGTTCTACTCCCTCAATATCAGCAGCGGTATCAGTCCTGAGCGCTAAATGTAGGTCCTGGCGGTGCTTCATGAGGTCGTCTTTAGAAAACGGATTGTTAATAGCGTATAAAAATTGCAAAGTTTCACAAAGACCTTGCAACTGATCAAATCGCTCTTCAGTGGAAATTCTCGCTACATCCAAAATACAACGGACACGTTCAACGTCAAAGCTGTCGTTTGGATCGAGAATCGGATCATCACGAGCCTCAGAACGCAACTGTGTTCTCGAGCCCCAGGCTCGGCTGCTGCACCAAGACCTGCAGCTGCTCCAGCGCCTGCAGGGCCTTCTCCAGCGTGGTCCACGTGGCCGTGCCCAGGTCGCAGGGGCTCCGGCGGGTGCCATGGTCCTGGCCAGAGGGGAGACAGCGCTTCCTGCACCGGGGCCATGCCCCCGCGGACCTCTCCTCCCGGACCCCTGTGGGCAGGGCTGACCCGAAATAGGCGGCCAGCGGGATCCGGGTGCCAGCGCTGCGTAGTGGGCTGTGTCATCTCCCGCGGGCCTTTAAAACCGGCGGGGGTGGGGGCGCCCGGGCATTGCTGGGGGTGGCTGCTTAACTGGAAATGCCGCCCCTGGAAATATGCCGCCCCACACACGTGATTGATTTGCTGGTGCCTAGAGCCGGCCCTGCAAGCGCAGCTCCCCCGGCTGGCCTGCTGCACAGAGCTGTGTCGGCTGCCTCCCCAGTGTCCATCCCACTCCCACGCAGTGCGGCGGGGCTGGGTCAGAGGGAACAGGCCAGTGACCTTTCTGGGCTCTGCGTGCTGCTCCCCTCTCCCCCGCCCTTTACACCTGGGCGGTTTCTGGGAAATGCCGGGGCTGGGTCAGTGGGGAACAGGCCAGTGACCTTTCTGGGCTCTGTGTGCTGCTCCCCTCTCCCCCGCCCTTTACACCTGGGTGGTTTCTGGGAAATGCCGGGGCTGGAGCCAGCGTCCCTGCAAGATTTTTACTTTCAGCTTCCGATTGGCTCTTCAGTTTTGTTTACGCTGTAGGAACCAAACCCGCCAATCGCAGTCCTGGGACAGTGGGGGTGGGGATCCAACCTGGGACAGTGGGGGTGGGGATCCAGCCTCGGACAGTGGGGGTGGGGATCAAACCTGGGACAGTGGGGGTGGGGATCCAGCCTCGGACAGTGGGGGTGGGGATCAAACCTGGGACAGTGGGGGTGGGGATCCCTCCTAGGACAGTGGGGGTGGGGATCCAGCCTCGGACAGTGGGGGTGGGGATCCAACCTGGGACAGGGGGGGTGGGGATCCCTCCTAGGACAGTGGGGGTGGGGATCCCTCCCACCAGGGACGTATCCTGCCCAGCTCAGGGGGCAAAACCGCTGAGGCCAAAATTGGGTAAATTCAGGGCACAAGAAATGATCAGACAGGAGGAGGGTTCAGGGCCCCACCCAGGGAACCTGAGGGGAAGAGCCAGGAGGCTTAGGATGTGTCTGGGGGGGGCAGGCAGTCGGAGGGGGAGAGGGCTGTGCCCAGGGCTGGGGGACAGAGAGGCTGGCAAAGAAGGAAGGAACCGAGCAGCACAGCCGGCCGGCAGCAATGTTCCCTCTAATGTCTTCCACCTACTGGTGGATTTTTTCCACCTGTGTGCGGAATATTTTTTCTGTGCGCCGAGTCCTCTGCAAGGTGCACCACCCATAGAACACAAACCGCGCTGGGGACACTGTTAGTGAGGTGGGCAGCACGGGCATCTCCCTGGGGGGCCGCACAAGCGCTTAGTTCAGAGGGGACGCTGGCCGGGAGGGGGAGCAGGAAGCAGGAGACCCTCAGGTTTGGGGCTGCCAGAGCCAGCGCTGCCCGCAGCTCATGGTACCCTGGGCACACGCAGCAGCCAGGCCGGAGAGCAATGACGGATGGGGGGAGGTCTTGGGAAGGGGCAGAGTGGAGGGGGGGAAGAGGCAGCAGGAAGGCAGGGCCTGGGGGGGCTCAGGATATTCGGGAAGCTGCTCCCTGTTCACCCACTTGGCCCGACAGTGGCAGTGCTGGGGCTCAGTGTAACATCCCCCCTCCTCCTGCCCCAGAGCCTGGAGGGGGCCCACGCACCCCTCCCCCAGGGCACCAGCCAGCCTGGGACTGCGGAGCTCTGGGCCGGCTGGGGTGGGCGGGGGGCCCCTCCGGCCCTGGGTGCGGCGGGGAGGGGACTGGGCCCCGCAGCCCTGGCACCAGAGGGGAAGGACTCAGGCTCTGCCAGCCCGGACAGGATGCAGAGGGGGGTCTGCCCAGGCACTGGGGGGGCCGGGGGCTCACCGGGGGCGGGGGGAGGGGTGGCCGGTCAGGGTTTCCTTTGCCCAGGCTGGAGGGGGGGGGGCTGAGGGGAGGGTCAGTGTCTGGGCCAGGCACCACGGGGATGGGCGGAGAGGGGGGGGGCCCGAGGGGAGGGGGCGGAGCATCCCTGGGAACACCAGCCCCCAGCGCCTGGGGCTGTATTTAGAGGGCACCCGGCAAACCCGGCGGCAGGGAGTCTGGGCGCTGGATCCCTCCGGCCTGGGCACAGAACAGGTACGTGCCGGACACGGGGAAACGCAGGGGACGGATCCGGGGCAAACCCGGAGCTCTGGGGAGAGGGAGCCACGGCCTGGGCCCTGCCCAAAGCGGGTGACTGGGATTGGGGGGGGCAGGGGAGGTGCCCGGCAGGGGGCAGAGGAGGGAACTTCCCACCCAACAGAGACACTGCAGAGCTGACTCCACCGCCCTGGTGTCTCCCCTTCTGTCCCCCCAGCACTGACCCCTCTGACCCCTGAACCCCCGATCTCCTCCTTCACCCCCTTCCTACTCCACCTGCCCCCCCACATCTCCCACCACTCCCCATTGCCCCAGCGCCCCTGCCCCAGGAATTGTTCCTGCCTGGCCCCACATCCCAGCACGCACACGGGGGCAAGGTGAGGGGCAGAGACCCCCCAATTCTATGCACACACCCAGCAGAGGGACTTGTTCCAGCTGCCTCCCCCCTCCGATGATCCTGGCACACACGGGGGCGAGAGAGGGACTCAGAGCCACCCACACCCTGGAGCAGACACAGGTCGGGGGCTCAGGGCCGCGTGTGTCAGGAGCCAAGGGAGGGGTCCCTCTGCTCTGCCCCCTTGTCTCTTTCCCAGTGCCCTGGCTCTCCCCACACCTGGAATCCTAGGGCGGGTGAGAGTCACCCGGAAGTTGCCCAAGGGGGCAAAGTGCCAGGGGCGGTGGGTGTGACGTGTCGGGATTCTAATGTGAACACACTAAACCCATCCGCAACCCCTGGGCTCCGTGGGGTACAAGTGGGCTCCGTGGGTGCCTAGGGAAAGCTTGTGCGTTGCTGCGTCTGTCTGTCCTGCTCCCCTGCCTGTGGGCTGTGTGCGGAGGGGAGGCGTGTCGGCTCCGTGCTGGGATCGCAGGGGTTTGCTTCTGGGAGACACAACAGGTGTCCCCACTGAGCGTGGCAGGGCCAATGGGCCGGCGAGTCGAGGCTCTGGGCGGGCCGTGGACGTTCCGTGGGGCCCATCCCCAGCTGAGGAGTTTTGCTGTGACTCTGCAGAGTCTGAGCCACGGCTGCCGGGCGGAGTCACGCCTGGACAAGGGACTTGTGTGACGGACCAGACCGGGTCTGGGCACCGCTGAGGGCATCTGCTCAGGGCCAATTGCACAAATTCGGAGCTCTCTATAGCCCCCAGACTGGAGAGCCTCCCAAACAGGCCACAAACCAGTCCCACAGAGCGCTTCAACTGCCTGCTTGGACAGCCAGAAGCCTCCCCAGCAAAACCCCTCTGGCACTCCAGCAATATCCGTGCCCCAGATGGCCCCGGGCCTCATACACCGGTGAGGGGTCTTAGAACCCAATCCCACCTACCCCGAACAAGTTCTGTCCGGTTCCAAGAAACCAGCCACAGATCCCTGGTCAATTTACCCTCCGGATCTTACCCACATAGTCACGCTGAGCCGATCCTTTAGCATCCAACATCTAAAGGTTTATTACTAAAAGAACGAAAAGCAGGAGAGTGAGGTTGTTAAAGGATAGTACGTTACATGCACCGAATCTCCCAGTCCTCGGTGCAGGCTCGAGCAGAGATGTTACAGCTGCTGGCTTAAAAGTCCTTGGTGTACACACCACGTCAGGATGGGTCCACAGTTCTTCCCGGCTTGTGATTCCCTGTGAGGCTGCATCTGGGGTCAGGAGCAGATCTGAAGACAAGATGGAGTCAGCCACATGGCATCTTTATCCCTCCTTCCTGGTCTCTTCTTGGCTACAGCAGGTCACCTGCCCCGTGGCCTATCCCTGCTGGTAGCCCTTAGGCGTCAGTCTCCATTCTTCAGGTGTGTCCTTGGCCTATAGAGGGCTATTGTTCCATAGAGTATGTCTACACTGACACCCTAGTTCGAACTAGGGTGGCTAAGGCAGGCATTCAAACTTGCAAATGAAGCCCAGGATTTAAATATCCCAGGCTTTATTTGCATGTTCCCCGGCGGGGCCATTTTTAAATGCCCGTAGTTCGAACTATCTGCCCACGGCTACACGGACTAGGTAGTTCGAATTGAAGCTCCTAATTCGAACTACCGTTAAACCTCCTCCCCATAGTTCAACCACATACAGAGAAACATTTGGGTGTCCACACAAAGTACATGCTGACAACTTCGCACACAGACATTGTACAATCACATGAATAGCATACAGGCAGTCCCCGGGTTACATGGATCCGACTTACATCAGATCCCTACTTACAAACGGGGTGAGGCAACCCCACACTAGCTGCTTCCCCCCAGCAGACCAGGGAGACGTGAAGCTAGCGCCCCTCCCCAGCAGACCAGGGAGACGCGGAGCGGCTTTTCTCAGCAGACACCTCATCTTGAGAATAAAGGACTGAGGGAAGTGAGGTGTGGGAGAATAAAACTGAGCTCTGGAGAAATGTTTGGCTAGAGTTTCCCCTACAATATGTACCAGTTCCGACTTACATACAAATTCAACTTAAGAACAAACCTACAGTCCCTATCTTGGACGTAACCCGGGGACTGCCTGTATATGGAATGAGAAGAAAGCAGGGTTCTATTTGACACCTTGCATGGCCCCCTTGGTACCACCTTTGGGGCCAACACCCCCCCCATGGGTGCAGCAGTGATCTGGCTGCTCCCCTCAAAATCCAGTAACGTGACAACTTGCTTGTGTGATAAACAACAAATTGGGAGATCCGTTCAGCCTGCGAGAACCGTGGGGTTCCCCCCACGTGGGCAAGGGGAGAAAACGGCCCCTGGAGATTCCTCCATTTGGGCTTCGCTCCGGCTCATCCCCGCAAGAGCATCTCTGCTAGGAACTGAGCCGGGCAGGACTGACGGCCCCTCCCAGCACAGGGCGTGTCCCGGAGACTTGTGATAGCAGAATATACCATCCCGGCGACACGCCTGCGCCAGGATCCCTGCATTGCTGGGGGGATGGAATTTGAGTCCTTCACTAATTTTATTCTCGGCCTCTTCTCTCTTTTCCTCATAACCCTTCCATGTTGGATGTTAGAGGATGGGCCCAGCAGACTCAGGTGGGTAAGTTCTGGGGTATAAACTTACCTGCGACTGTGGCTGCTCCTTTGCGTTGGGAGAACCTGTTTGGATTTGGTGAGACTGGGTTTCCTAACTTTTATCTGTGTCAGGTGCGCTGCAGGTTGTGATACAGGAGAAGCTGGAGTGTGGAAGGGGGGTTGCTTGTGTGATTTCTTGATCACCAGCCTGGCGGTGGCTCATCTGCAGCGGAGGGAGAAAGGGGCAAGGACGTGAGTGGGAAATTCCCCAGTGCATTGGGAGAACGGCTCCCTGGGCGTGTTTAGACCTTGGCTCGGGGAGTCCAGTTTGCACCCGAATCCCAGCTCAGCAGAGTCTCTCTCCGGTCTGTGTTTGGAGGTTTCTGTCTCAGGCTGGCAGCTTGCAAGTCTGAACCTGACCAGTGGGCTTTTGTATGTTGCTGCTCCTAATGCCTGATCTGTGTCCACTGATCCGTCTATTCAGAGGGAGTCTGGTTTGGCCGATGCACTGGGCAGGGGGCGTTGCTGGCACCTGATGGCCTATGTCACCTTAAGGATGGGCCCCTCCAAGCATTTCTGGTGCCATTCTCCCTACCTTTCCCAAATCCAAGGTCGCTTTTTGAGATGGGACCTCCAGGCCAGCCTGTGGAGTTCACGCTGTGGGCTGCCATGGCTGTACATCGCGGCAGTGCGACACTTTCTGTCTGTGATCGGTTCCTTCCCGAACCATTCCCAATATTCTCTGAGCGTTTCCGACAGACACTGCAGAGGTTTTCAGGGAGCTCTCCGCAGCGACTCCCAGATCTCTCTGGAGTGGGACCAGCCGCGCCCCCCCCGATGTGGGGTCACACGTGGGATTGTCTTGCCCTGTGCGTTCCTTTGCGTTTCCGCTCCCTGGGTTCCCTCTGCCCCCGGCGCCCAGGCACCCAGTGCTGGAGGCCCCTTTGCAGCGCTCGGCAGGCAGCTCTGCCCTGCAGCAAGACGGGGAATTTTGTATTGAGGGCAAATGTTCCACCTCTGCGTTTGCGCCTTTCCCAGGGTCGTTAAGGAAAAAGCTGAACCGCATGGTCGAGTGTGAAATTTGGGGGTTCAAACTGCAGAGGGGGCAACTGCCCTGCCCCCGCTCAACCTAAGTGGCACCACTGCTGTTCCCCAGCTGCCCCGCCCCAGAGGTGGCCGCATCTCAGGGCCCCGCGAAGGAGCCTTTAGGAGGGAGGCAGGCAGGGGACTGAGGACACTCCCGTGGGCGCTCCGCTCTCTCGCTCTCCCTGCGGCAGGGCACGGGGCTGTGCGTGTCTGGGACAGGTCACCCCACTGCACTGGCTCCCAGACGTCTGTACGTGCGGCCCCTGAATGAGACCCCCCCCCCGGACATCACAGACACTTTGTAGTGGATTTACCAGCAGTATCAATGGTGACGGCAAAGCAGGCTCCGGGCTGCAGCCTGGCAGCTCACGGCCCCCAGGTAATAATCTAGCAACCCCCTGGCAGCTCCCAAACCCCCCCCCCCCCGAGAGCCCTGCCCTTGTCCTGCAGCTCACGGGGGGATTGAGATCCGACCCAAGGAGGGGAGATTCACCTGGGGGCGGGGGGTAGGACTGTGCACAGTAGCTTGGCCATTGGATGGAATGAGACGACTCACCAGTGTGTGTTTTACGTCCCCTCCCACCCACAGCAAAACCAACCGCCCCCTAGTGCACAGAACCAGAACTGCCAGGTTGTGTGTGTCATAGCCCCTGCACTGCCTCACCCAGCAGCAATTCTCTGTTAGATTCAGAGGGCTGGGCCGGCTCTAACATAGCTTGTTGGAATCTTTCCTCTCACATGCAGGGAGAGTTGTAGCAGCTTGGATGTTTCTGGGATGCTGGTAGCATGTGTGGTGCCTGCGGAACTGCCTGCCACTGGATTCCCATTGATGAAGGCTCTCTCTGTTTCTCTCCCACTAGGGCAGCTCAGACACTGAAAGCCGCTCCCTGGTGAGGGCGCCCTGGTACCAGCCATGCCGAGATGCAGCATCTTCATCCCGCTCCTCCTCTTTCTCCCTGGAGTCTCCCCCTACTGCTACACCGCCACGGCTGAGAAGTGCAGAGAGACGACGCCCTCAATGCCTTGGCACAGCCTGGTGGGGAAGGGCTTTGACATCACCACGCTGGGCTGGACGGAGGCCTCCCTGCTGGACACCAGCCTGTGGCACGGCCCTGATGGCACCTGCACCCTGTGCCAGAGCCCGCGGCAGGACAGGAAGGTGCCGCTGGTCGTCTTGGACTGGAAGGAAAACGCTGCCTGCAAACAGGAGGTGAGAAGCTCGGTGGAGGAGTCGGCTGTGGCCGTGGCCCAGGCAGTGGCATCGGCTGTGACCGGTGACTGGAAGAAGGAGCTGGGTCTGACGGAGGAGACAAAAGACCTGGCCCTGGGGGGGGCGCGATCCCCGCTCACCAGCTTCGCCTACGAGAAGGAGCAGCAGGACAAGTACATGTTTGTGCTCAATGAGGTGTCCTGTGTGTTTTACAGGTGAGAATCCCCCGCTAGGTCCCCCGCCCCGCCCCCTGCAGCACAGCGCCCCCTGCTGGGCCCCGCCCCCTGCAGCACAGCGCCCCCTGCTGGGCCCTGTCCTGCTCCCTGCAGCACAGCGCCCCCTGCTGGGCCCCTGCCCCGCCCCCTGCAGCACAGCGCCCCCTGCTGCCCCCCCCCCGCTCCCTGCAGCACAGCGCCCCCTGCTGGGCCCCCCTACTCCCTGCAGCACAGCGCCCCCTGCTGGGCCTCCACCCCACCCCCTGCAGCACAGCGTCCCCTGCTGCCCCCCCCCCCCGCTCCCTGCAGCACAGCGCCCCCTGCTGGGCCCCCGCCCCGCCCCCTGCAGCACAGCGCCCCCTGCTGCCCCCCCCCCCCGCTCCCTGCAGCACAGCGCCCCCTGCTGGGCCCCCTACTCCCTGCAGCACAGCGCCCCCTGCTGGGCCTCCACCCCACCCCCTGCAGCACAGCGTCCCCTGCTGCCCCCCCCCCGCTCCCTGCAGCACAGCGCCCCCTGCTGGGCCTCCACCCCGCCCCCTGCAGCACAGCGCCCCCTGATGGGCCCCCCTACTCCCTGCAGCACAGCGCCCCCTGCTGGGCCTCCGCCCCGCTCCCTGCAGCACAGCGCCCCCTGCTGGAAAGCCACAGAATTGACACTGAGGCAGGGGAGTCAGTTTTACTGGGGAAAGGAGCAGGGGCCTGTAGCTGGCTCATCACTCCTCTTTCTTTCCCTTCTGGGCAGATTGAGACTCACACATGAGCCCCGGCTGGCGCCACAATTCTCCCAGGCCCTGCGTCTCCTTCCGCCTAGCTACAGATCTGACACATACCGGTCCTTCCTGGCCACGTACGGCACCCACTATCTGAGCCAGGCAGTGCTGGGTGGACTCATGCAGCAGCTGACGGCCATCCCGACCTGCCGGGCAGTGCTGGACGAGCTGACAGACACTGAAATCAGGGAGAATCTGGGCTCCAAATTCTTGGAAAACCTGGGATTGAACCAGTTTCCCTCAGGCTCCCACAGCCACGAGTCGAGCATCCAGGGCAACTTGAGGTCTCCGTTGCCCTACATGGAGAAGCGAGTCAAGGTGATGGGGGGGGACAGCCACACCAAGGAACTCTTCTCCATCAACCAAAGCACCACGACATTCGAAGCCTGGCTGGAGAGCCTCAAAGCCAGCCCCGGCCTGGTCTCCTACTCCCTGGGGTCCATCCACACCCTGGTGAGGCCGGGAGACCCCCGGCGGGAGGCGCTGAGGCAGGCAGTGAAGGAGTACGTGACTGAGCGGGGGCAGAGGGGCTGCCCTTGGAGCTGCCCAGAAGGTGGTGTCTTTGACTCCTTGGATCCCTGCACTTGCCACTGCTCCGGGAACCCCCTCACCAACTCCATGTGCTGCTCCCTCCGGCGGGGCCTGGCCCGACTCAGTGTCCACGTGCTGTGGGGCACAGACCTGCAGGGGGACCCCATAACTGCCACCGACGCCTACGTTAAGGTCTTCTTCCAAGGCTGGGAGCTGCGGACGCGCCACATTGAGAACAACGACAACCCCGAGTGGAACCAAGTCCTGGACTTCGGGGTGGTGACGCTGCCAGAGAAGCCCGAACTGGAGGTGCAAGTGTGGGACAAAGACGTCTTTCGAGACGACAATATTGGATCATGTGTCGCCAACCTGAGGGCCGGCAGGAATGACGAGCTCACCTGCAACCTGGAAGAGGGCCATGTGGTGTTTTCCTACTCGCTGGAGTGCGGGCCCAACCTGGGCGGGGACAGCTGCCAGGAGTACGTGCCAGTGAGGGGCTACGGGGAGAGACCCCAGGAGTCCTGGCCCCCAGCCAGCCCCCCTCCATTTCATTAGTCCCCAGCCCCTTGCCTGAGCTGGAGTTCCCAAGGCTCTCAAGGAAATACAGCCCCCTCCTTTCCCAGCAACCCCCCATCTCCGAGGGCGCAGGGCCGTGCGTATTCCCATTCCGTCACTCTTTGCAGTAGCTCTGGTTTGGCTGCACCGTGCAGTTCCACCTCAGCGCCATCGCGCTAATAAACGTGGGACCGGCTTGATTTCTAGTTCCTTTCATTTTAGAACAGGCACCCTCAGCCCAGCCGCTCCCTGGGGGCTCTGTGGGCTGGGCTGGGCGCCGTCCCGCATGGCAGCCTGTCCCGGCGCAGGACACGGAATGGCGGGAGCGGGTGTCGAATGGGCGGGACGGGACCTTTCCGAATTCCGGGGTTTCTCTCCATGGGGCGGGAGTGGGGGTCGGGGGCGTCTCGTGTTCTAGCGACGGGCGTCTGCATTGGCACCGGTTCAGCCCCTGCACAAACAGCCCAAAGCCGAGACCCCCAGTGAAACAAGCCCCAAAACAGCCCCCCAGGCCCAGAGAGTAAAAGCGACTTTTGAATAAACCAGGCCCAGTTCTGCCGGCACAAGCTGGCGCCCCCTGGTGCCTCCCCTGGGAACACCCTCCCCTGCCCCCTGGGCCCTGCTGGCTGCTGCTCTGGCGCCCCCTGGTGCCTCACCTGGGAACACCCTCCCCTGCCCCCCTGGGCCCTGCTGGCTGCTGCTCTGGCGCCCCCTGGTGCCTCCCCTGGGAACACCCTCCCCTGCCCCCTGGGGTCCTGCTGGCTGCTGCTCTGGCGCCCCCTGGTGCCTCCCCTGGGAACACCCTCCCCTGCCCCCTGGGGCCCTGCTGGCTGCTGCTCTGGCGCCCCCTGGTGCCTCCCCTGGGAACGCCCTCCCCTGCCCCCCTGGGCCCTGCTGGCTGCTGCTCTAGCACCCCCTGGTGCCTCCCCTGGGAACACCCTCCCCAGCCCCCTGGGGCCCTGCTGGCTGCTGCTCTGGCGCCCCCTGATGTCCCCCCTGGGAACGCCCTCCCCTGCCCCCCTGGGCCCTGCTGGCTGCTGCTCTGGCGCCCCCTGGTGCCTCCCCTGGGAACCCCCTCCCCTGCCCCCCTGGGCCCTGCTGGCTGCTGCTCTGGCGCCCCCTGGTGCCTCCTTCGGGAACGCCCTCCCCTGCCATCTCCGTAGTCCCAGAGCACCCTGTGTCCCGTCACAGCAGCCGTTCCTCCCTCCCCCATGTGAGGGCCTCCTCTGCCCTATGTCAGGGCTCTGTGCCCACATATGAACATAAGAACGGCCACACTGGGTCAGACCAAAGGTCCTTCCAGCCCAGTAGCCTGTCTGCCGACAGTGGCCAATGCCAGGTGCCTTGAGGGAGTGAATTGAACAGGCAATGATCACGCCATCTCTCTCCTGCCAGCCATCTCCACCCTCTGACAAACAGAGGCTGGGGACACCATTCCTTACCCATCCTGGCTAATAGCCATTGATGGACTTAACCTCCATGAATGTATCTAGTTCTCTTTTAAACCCTGGTATAGTTGTAGCCTTCACAACCGCCTGAGGCGAGGAGTTCCACAGATTGACTGTGCGCTGTGTGAAGAACTTCCTTCTATTTGTTTTAAACCTGCTGCCCATTAGTTTCATTTGGTGGCCCTGGTTGGGAACAAGTAAATAACTTTTCCTTATTCACTTTCTCCACACCACTCATGATTTTATAGACCTCTATCATATCCCCCCTCTGTCTCCTCTTTTCCAAACTGAAAAGTCCTAGTCTCTATGGGTATGTCTACACTACCCTCCTAGTTCGAACGAGGAGGGTAATGTAGGCATACCGCACTTGCAAATGAAGCCCGGGATTTGAATTTCCCAGGCTTCATTTGCATAAGCGGGGAGCCGCCATTTTTAAAACCCCGCTGGTTCGAAGCGCGGCTACACGGGGCACGAACTAGGTAGTTCGAACTAGGCTTCCTAGTCCGAACTACCGTTACTCCTCATTCCACGAGTTTGCTTCTGTCTTAACCACCTTGACTATTGTCTGCAAACTTTGCCACCTCACTGTTTACCCCTTTCTCCAGATCATTTATGAATATGTTGAACAAGATTATTCCCAGGCCTGACCCTTGGGGGACACCACTAGTTACCCCTCTCCATTCTGAAAATTTTCAAAGTATGAATAAGATCTTCCCCAGCCAGCCCCACTGCACCCCCACCAGCTCTGCTTCCGGTGGCCAGTTCTCCCCTCCTCCTCCTCCTGAGCTCACCCGGCCAGCTTTGACCCGCCCGCCGTGCCCCCTGCTGATATCCCACGGCCAGCCCTGTTCCACCCGACCCCCCCCCCCGACCAGCCCTGCTGCCCCCTTAGATCTATATCCCGGCCCTCCCCCTCCCGGCTAGCACCGCTCCCCTCCCGGCCGGTCCCCCACCCCCCATGAAGCATGTCCGGTATTTTATTTATGACTATCTGTGTGAAGAACTTCCTATCTATGTGTCAGTGGGGCTGGGTTGGGAGCCGTGAGGATGGGACCGGACCCTTCCCAGCCACGGCTGCTCCTGCTGCTCCACCAAAGGGCTGAGCTCAAGCGCCGGGCCTCCGACTCTCATCCACAGACAGACTGTGCCTTCGAGTCTCTGGTTTTATGCCTCTGGAACTAGCAACGTTCCACAGGCACAACCCATCCCGGCAGCATCCCCGAAACCGGCAACCTCTACACCCCTCCCGGGAGAACGCCAGCAACCTATGCTACAGCCTGCCCACCCCTCGCCCTCCGGATCCCAAAGGGAATCGCTGCTGGGTGTGAGCAGTGCAGGGGCTATGACACACGCAAGCTGGCAGCTCTGACTCTGTGCACTAGGGGGCGGTTGGTTTTCCGTGTTGCTGTTTGGGAGAGCCTCCAAATCAGCCACAAGCTGGTGCCCAGTGACACCCAAGGGACCTGTCTTTTCCCTGCCCTTTGCCATCCCTTCCAGGGCTTGGCCCGCCACACACAGCTCCCTGGGCTGGCCTGTTGCACAGAGCTGGGAAGGGCCCACACGTCGGCTGCCTCCCCAGTGTCAGTCGCACTCCCCCCCCACCCGCCCTGCAGTGCGTCGGGGCTGGGTCGGTGGGGAACAGGCCAGCGACCTTTTCTGGGCTCTGTGTGCTGTTCCATCTTGGGTGGTTTCTGGGAAATGCCGAGGCCGGAGCCAGCGTCCTTGGAAAATTTTTACTTTCAGCTTCCGATTGGTTCTTTAGTTTTGTTTACGCTGTTGGATGCAAACCTGCCAATCGCAGTCCTGGGACAGCGGGGGTGGGGATCCCTCCTGGGACAGCAGAGGTGGGGATCCAACCTGGGACAGTGGGGGTGGGGACCCCACCCACCAGGGACGTGTCCTGCCCAGCTCAGGCAGGCGAAACCGCTGAGCCCAAAGCTCAGCTAAATCCAGGATACAAGAATTGATCAGAGAGGAGGAGGGTTCAGGGCCCCACCCAGGGACCCCGAGGGGAAGAGCCGGGCAGCTTAGGATGGGGGGCGGGTCAGTCAGAGGGGGAGAGGGCTGTGCCCAGGGCTGTGGGGACAGAGAGGCTGGCAAAGAAGGAAGGAACCGAGCTGCGCAGCCGGCTGGCAGCAATGTTCCCTCTAATGTCTTCCACCTATAGGCGGATGTTTTTCACCTGTGTGCAGAATAATTTTTTCTGTGCGCCGATGCCTCTGCAAGGTGCACCACCCATAGAACACAAACTGTGCTGGAGATGTTGTTAGTGAGGTGGGCGGCACGGGCATCTCCCCGGTGGGGCCGCACAAGCGCTTAGTTCCCAGGGGACGCTGGCCGGGAGGGGGAGCAGGCAGCAGGGCAGCCTCGGGGTTGGGGCTGCCAGAGCCAGCGCTCCCCGCAGCTCACGGTGCCCTGGGCACACGCCGCACAGGGACTGCAGCAGCCAGGCCGGAGAGCAGTGAGGCGATGGGGGGAGGCCTTGGGGAGGGGCAGAGTGGGGGGTGGGAAGAGGCAGCAGGAAGGCAGGGCCTTGGGGGAAATTAGGAAGTCTGGGAAGCTGTCCCCCATTCACCCACGTGCCATGTCAGGAGCATCCCCCCCTGCTCCTCCAGAGCCTGGAGGGGGCCCATGCACCCCTCCCCCAGGGCACCAGCCAGCCTGGGACTGCGGAGCTCTGGGCCGGCTGGGGTGGGCGGGGGGCCCCTCCGGCCAGCCCTGACAGGATGCAGAGGGGGGTCTGCCCAGGCTCTGGGGGGGCCGGGGGCTCACCAGGGGTGGGGGGAGGGGCGTCCGGTCAGGGTTTGCCTTTTCCCGGACTGGAGGGGAGGAATCAGGAGCCAGGCTGAGGGGAGGGTCAGTGTCTGGGCCAGGCACCACGGGGTGGGCGGAGAGAGGGGGGGGCCCGAGGGGAGGGGGCGGAGCATCCCTGGGAACACCAGCCCCCAGCGCCTGGGGCTGTATTTAGAGGGCACCCGGCAAACCCGGTGGCAGGGAGTCTGGGCGCTGGATCCCTCCGGCCTGGGCACAGAACAGGTACGTGCCGGACACGGGGAAACGCAGGGGACGGATCCGGGGCAAACCCGGAGCTCTGGGGAGAGGGGGCCACGGCCTGGGCCCTGCCCAAAGCGGGTGACTGGGATTGGGGGGGGCAGGGGAGGTGCCTGGCAGGGGGCAGAGGAGGGAACTTCCCCCCCAACAGAGACACTGCAGAGCTGACTTGGCAGGTTGTGGTACAGGAGAAGCTGGAGTGTCGAAGGGGTTGGCTCGTGTGGTTTCTGGGGAAGCAGTGTGGCAAACACGAGTGCGCTTTGGGGCTGGTTCGGTGCCTTAGAGAGGACCCCCAGGCCTGCGCTGGAAGTAGCCCTGTTTTTAAGGAGTTTGCCCTGACTTGACCTCTCAGCGGTGCCCCCAGAACCTGTGACATTAACGGGCCAGACAATCCCCAAATTCAGGGTTATTTCCAGCACGTACATTCCCCGGACCAGCAATGACACAGGTTCCTCTCCCCGACTGGCTAGTCTGAACCCCACAGCCCCCTGAAAGGGACCCGGCCTTGGGCTCCCTCCCCGATAGCCAGTCCAATCTGACGGGGAAAAGGTGGTTGATGGTGTAAAAATGGCCAGTCCCAAAGGCTCGGCCCCAGGCTCCCCCAGAGCAGCGAGTGTTTCAGCTCTTCCCCGGCTCACACTCACAGCCCCCCGGTCACTGCACCCCACCCTGTGAAATGGGGGGGGGGACTGGGTGAGAGGTCGGCACACACAGGTGAGAACAGGGTCTGAGCTCCGTTCCCGGCAGAGATCGGGAGCGTGGGAGCTGCGGAGACGCCTTTCCCGCGCCAGCGTGTCGGGTTTCAGGGCAGACACAGGCCATGCCCGGTGCCAGGAGAAGGTGCGTGGGAAATTCCCTAGTGCAGTGTTTTTCAAACGTAGACAGTTGGAGGTGTGCCATGGAGAACAGAGTTGAAAAAAAAAAAAGCTCGGTCTGAAAAAGGTTGAGAAACACTGCTGCAGGGCATTGGGAAACGACTGCCTGGGCGTGTGTAGATCATTGCACGACGAGTGACAGTGAATTCAAGGGAAGGGTTTTGGATCGAACTCCTGCGTCTACACGTGACGAGTTAATTTGAGCTACTGGCATTTTGAAATGGCGACCGGCCGCGAATCTGCTAATTAAGAGCGGGATATTTCAAACTTCATTAGCACCTTCAGTTTGCTTCATTTGCCTCCCTAGTCCGAACTAGGGGCAAGTGTAGACAAACCCACACTGTGTCCAGAGGACTTTTGTATGTTGCTGCTCCTAATGCCCGATTTGTGTGCACTGATCTGTCTATGCAGGGGGAGTCTGGTTTGGCGGATGCCCAGGGCAGGGGGCGTTGCTGGCACCCGATGGCCTATGTCGCCTTAAAGATGGGCCCCTCCAAGCATTTCTGGTGCCATTCTCCCTACCTTTCCCAAATCCAAGGTTGCTTTTTGAGATGGGACTTCCAGGCCGGCCTGTGGAGTTCACGCTGTGGGCTGCCATGGCTGTACATCGCGGCAGTGCGACACTTTCTGTCTGTGATCGGTTCCTTCCCGAACCATTCCCAATATTCTCTGAGCGTTTCCGACAGACACTGCAGAGGTTTTCAGGGAGCTCTCCGCAGCGACTCCCAGATCTCTCTGGAGTGGGACCAGCCGCGCCCCCCCCCGATGTGGGGTCACACGTGGGATTGTGTGTTTTACGTCCCCTCCCACACACAGCAAAACTAACCGCCCCCTAGTGCACAGAACCAGAACTGTCAGGCTGTGTGTGTCATAGCCCCTGCACTGCTCTCACCCAGCAGCAATTCTCTGTTAGATTCAGAGGGGTGGGCCGGCTCTAACATAGCTTGTTGGAATCTTTCCTCTCACATGCAGGGAGAGTTGTAGCAGCCTGGATGTTTCTGGGATGCTGGTAGCGTGTGTGGTGCCTGCGGAACTCCCTGCCACTAGATTCCCATTAATGAAGACTCTCTCTGTTTCTCTCCCATTAGGGAGGCTCAGAACCTGGAAGCCGCTCCCTGGTGAGGGCGCCCTGGTACCAGCCATGCTGAGATGCAGCATCTTCATCCCGCTCCTCCTCTTTCTCCCTGGAGTCTCCCCGCACTGCTACACCGCCACGGCTGAGAAGTGCAGAGAGACGACGCCCTCGATGCCTTGGCACAGCCTGGTGGGGAAGGGCATCGACATCACCACGCTGGGCTGGACGGAGGCCTCCCTGCTGGACACCAGCCTGTGGCACGGCCCTGATGGCACCTGCACCCTGTGCCAGAGCCCGCAGCAGGAGAGGAAGGTGCCGCTAGCCGTGGTGGACTGGAAGGAAAACGCTGCCTGCAAACAGGAGGTGAGAAGCTCGGTGGAGGAGTCGGCTGTGGCCGTGGCCCAGGCCGTGGCATCGGCTGTGACCAGCGACTGGAAGAAGGGGCTGGATCTGATGGAGGAGGCAGAAGACCTGGCCCTGGGGGGGTCGCGATCCCCGCTCGCCAGCTTCGCCTACGAGAAGGAGCAGCAGGACAAGTACATGTTTGTGCTCAATGAGGTGTCCTGTGTGTATTACAGGTGAGACTCCCCTGATAGGTCCCTGCTCCGCCCCCTGCAGCACAGCACCCCCTGCTGGGCCCCCCCCTCCCTGCAGCACAGCGCCCCCTGCTGGGTCCCACCCCTCTCCCTGCAGCACAGCGTCCCCTGCTGGGCCCCCACCCTGCTCCCTGCAGCACAGCGCCCCCTGCTGGGCCCCCGCCCTGCTCCCTGCAGCACAGCGCCCCCTGCTGGGCCCCCGCCCCGCTCCCTGCAGCACAGCGCCCCTGCTGGGCCCCCGCCCTGCTTCCTGCAGCACAGCGCCCCCTGCTGGGTACCACCTCTCTCCCTGCAGCACAGCGCCCCCTGCTGGGTACCACCTCTCTCCCTGCAGCACAGCGTCCCCTGCTGGGCCCCCGCCCTGCTTCCTGCAGCACAGCGCCTCCTGCTCAGCCCCCGCCCTGCTCCCTGCAGCACAGCGCCCCCTGCTGAGCCTCTGCCCCGCTCTCTGCTGGGGTCTTCCCACAGTGCCTTCAACACCACATTCCTCAGTGAACCCTCTGCCCTGCACTCTGCAGCACAGCGGCCCATGCTGGAAAGCCACAGATTTGACACTGAGGCGGTGGGGGCAGTTTTTCCAGGGAAAGGAGCAGGGGCCTGTAGCTGGCTCATCACTCCTCTTTCTTTCCCTTCTGGGCAGACTGAGACTCACACATGAGCCCCGGCTGGCACCACAATTCTCCCAGGCCCTGCGTCTCCTTCCACCGAGCTACAAACCTGACACATACCGGTCCTTCCTGGCCACGTACGGCACCCACTATCTGAGCCAGGCAGTGCTGGGCGGGCGGGTGCAGCAGCTGATGGCCATCCCGACCTGCCGGGCAGTACTGGACGGGCTGCAAGACACTGAAAACAGGGAGAACCTGGGTTCCAAGTTCTTCAAAGACCTGGGATTGAACCAGTTTCCCGCTGGCTCCCACGCCCACGAGCCGAGCAGCCAGGGCAGGCTGAGCTCCCCGATGCCCTACATGGAGAAGCGCATCGAGGTGACAGGGGGGAGCAGCCACACCCAGGAACTCTTCTCCACCAACCAAAGCAGCATGATATTCTCAGCCTGGCTTCAGAGCCTCAAAGCCAGCCCCGGCCTGGTCTCCTTCTCCCTGGGGCCCATCCACACCCTGGCGAGGCCGGGAGACCCCCGGCGGGAGGCGCTGAGGCAGGCAGTGAAGGAGTACGTGGCTGAGCGGGGGCAGAGTACATGCCCTTGGAGCTGCCCAGAAGGCGGCTTCTTTGACTCCTTGGATCCCTGCACTTGCCACTGCTCTGGGAACCCCCTCACCAACTCCATGTGCTGCTCCCTCCGGCGGGGCCTGGCCCGGCTGAAGGTTCGTGTGATGTCGGGCAAAGAGCTGTTTGGGGATGTCTCAACTCCCACCGACGGCTACGTCCTGGTCTTCTTCCAAGGGCAGGAGCTGCGGACCCGCCTCATTGAAGACAACGACAACCCCGAGTGGAACCAAGTCCTGGACTTCGGGGTGGTGACGCTGCCAGAGAAGCCCGAACTGGAGGTGCAGGTGTGGGACAAAGACGTCTTTCGAGATGACAATATTGGATCATGTGTCACCCGCCTCAAGGCCGGCCAGGACAAGCAGCTCCGCTGCAACCTGGAACGGGGCCATGTGGTGTTTTCCTACTCGCTGGAGTGCGGGCCCAACCTGGGCGGGGACAGCTGCCAGGAGTACGTGCCAGTGAGGGGTTACGGGGAGAGACCCCAGGAATTCTGGCCCGCAGCCAGCCCCCCTCCATTTCATTAGTCCCCAGCCCCTTGCCTGAGCTGGAGTTCCCAAGGCTCTCAAGGAAATACAGCCCCCTCCTTTCCCAGCAACCCCCCATCTCCGAGGGCGCAGGGCCGTGCGTATTCCCATTCCGTCACTCTTTGCAGTAGCTCTGGTTTGGCTGCACCGTGCAGTTCCACCTCAGCGCCATCGCGCTAATAAACGTGGGACCGGCTTGATTTCTAGTTCCTTTCATTTTAGAACAGGCACCCTCAGCCCAGCCGCTCCCTGGGGGCTCTGTGGGCTGGGCTGGGCGCCGTCCCGCATGGCAGCCTGTCCCGGCGCAGGACAGGGAATGGCGGGAGCGGGTGTCGAATGGGCGGGACGGGACCTTTCCGAATTCCGGGGTGTTCTCTCCATGGGGCGGGAGTGGGGGTCAGGGGGGCGTCTCGTGTTCTAGCGACGGGCGTCTGCATTGGCACCGGTTCAGCCCCTGCACAAACAGCCCAAAGCCGAGACCCCCAGTGAAACAAGCCCCAAAACAGCCCCCCAGGCCCAGAGAGTAAAAGCAACTTTTGACTAAAGCAGGCCCAGTTCTGCCGGGCACAAGCTGGCGCCCCCTGGTGCCTCCCCTGGGAACCCCCTCCCCTCCCCTCCCGGGGCCCTGCTGGCTGCTGCTCTGGCGCCCCCTGGTGCCTCCCCTGGGAACAGCCTCCCCTGCCCCCTGGGGCCCTGCTGGCTGCTGCTCTGGCGCCCCCTGGTGCCTCCCCTGGGAACACCCTCCCCTGCCTCCTGGGGCCCTGCTGGCTGCTGCTCTGGCGCCCCCTGGGGCCTCCCCTGGGAACGCTCTCCCCTGCCATCTCCATAGCTCCAGAGCATCCTGTGTCCCTTCACAGCAGGAGTTCCTTCCTCCCCCTGTCGGGGCTCTGTGCCCCCCACTCCTTTCCCCCATATCAGGGGCTCTGTGTGTCCCCCATTCCTCCCATGCCAGGGCTCTGGGAGCCCCTCTTTGCCCCCCTTTCCCTGTCACAGAGCTCAGAGGTTACGAACATCAGAGCAGCCAGACGGTGCCAGACCAAAGGTCCATGTAGCCCGGTGTCCTGCCTGCTGGCGGGTGCCCCATGGGGAGGGCCGTACGTAGGCCTGGAGAGCCGGTTGCCCTGTTGCTCTCAGAGCGGGCGAGGCCGTAGCTAGAGAGCCGGCCCAGCCCTGGGAGTGGCACGTTGGGAGGACGTGGACTCACAGCGAGAGTCCAGGGGAGAGCGATAAGCAAGGACAGGTCGGGACACGCAGCCTGTGAGCAAAGCAGCAAGCTGGGGGCACGGTCTGTCCTGAGAGAGTTGGGGGGCTTGGGGCCGGGCTTTACTAGGGTTGCCAGATGGTTTAATCAAAAATACCGACCTCCCCCCCTTCCAAAAAAAACCACCTGGGGAAAAAATCTGTTCAGAAAAAAAAAGGGGAGACCAACGTTCTTGAACATAATAAAATGGACCCCAGACTTATTAAGCAAAATAAAATAAAATAAAATAAAATAAAATAAAATAAAATAAAATAAAAATTCATCATGGCCCCTTTAAGAAATGCCTTTGAGGCTCTTTGGCTTTAACAAGCTGGTGGCGGCTGGTGGCCATATTGTTTTCTGGCTCCAGGCCAGACAGTTGTCCTGCAGAACCGGGTAACCTGGTTGCTGAGTGTCTGTAGGGTTGCCAGGGGTCCGGTTTTTACACATAGAGGCCGTTATTTTTGCTATTTTTTGCCTCCTGCAAATCAGAAAAAATCAGAAAATTTCAGAGATTTCAGGTGTCTGGTATTTTCTGAATTATTTTACCGGACAGAAGGCAAAAATACCGTACGGTCTGGGTCAATACTGGACACCTGGCAGCCGAGGGCTTTCCATGTGTTCAGGACTGTGGCCCTGTAGGGTCCTGTCTTCTCCCCACACGCCCACCAGGGTGGGAGAAGGATTCATGAACCCGCCCCATGTGCAGCTCTGCCCTGATCTCTCCCCTCTCGAGATGGAAATAGGGTTGCCAGGTGTTCGGCAACTCTCTGGCATCCCAAATGGAAACCCAGTCTGAAGAAGGGAGCTCAGCGCTCGCTCCACCGGCCCTATCACCTCTGGGGTGACAAGCTCCCCCCCAACTCCTGCGCCGTGTCCGCAGAGCACGCCGGAGGATCCAACATTACCTGAATGGCGGCCGTCCCCTGCAGCACAGGCCGGGATGGGGAAGGCAATCCGCAGCCCCAGCCCCGGCCAATCCAGCCTGAGCCTTGCTGGCCACTTGGAGGGCTGGGGTTGCCATGCTGTAGCCCCGGCCCCAGCCCTGCCGGGTGGCTGTGATAGTCAGGCTGCCACACGGTACCCCCAGCCTTCCCCAGGGCCCGGCCACTGGGGCGTCTCTATTCTCCCTTACCCATGTCATGGGCCACCCCAGCCCTGCAGACAGACAACCGGCGGTGAGGAATGAGGCCGGGTGGGCGGGAGGATCCGCTGTTGGCAGCCAACCGGCGATTGCAGGGGGAGTCCTCACCGGCCGCCTACAGGTGCTGCAGCCAGCGCGCTCCCTCCATCCGGCCTGGGGCTACCAGGGACACAGGCAGCTTCTGGGCTGGCCGCAGGGGCTGGGGCCGACAGCCTGGGATCTGTCCTTTCCCAGCCCTGCGAGAGCTCGGCCCCCACTTCTGTGACCACCCGAGCAGCAACCGCGCTGCCCCAGCGCCGGCCCGCAGTGCGTCAGGCCTGGGCTCAGCAGGGGAAGGCCGGTGACCTTTGGGCTCTGTGTGCCCCCCCTGCCCCAGCATCCCGCCCTGCAGCTGGGCAGTTTCTGGGAAATGCCGAGGCTGGAGCCAGCATCCCTGGAAGATTTTCACTTTCAGCTTCCAATTGGCGCTTCAGTTTTGTTTATGCTGTAGGAACCAAACCCACCAATCGCAGTCCTGGGACAGTGGGGGTGGGGATCCCTCCTGGGACAGTGGGGACAAGTCAGGCTGCCACGTGCCACCCCCAGCCTTCATGGGTGGTGAGTTTTATGAGCTGGTTGCGCCCATGTTCCAGGAATATTCAGAGCCAGGGGCTATGCTCACCAATGGACTGAGGCTAGGACAGCCTGTTCTTTCTGTTTGCTGGTCATTCCTTGAATGAATCATTCAGTTAAGGGGAATAGCCCAGACGGAAAAGGTGATGAAGTAACAAGTATGTGTGAAGAGACAATCGCCAGAGGCCAGAGAGACCAAAGCTCTGTCCTGTTGAAGAGAAACTGAAGGGGGGTTGGGCTGCCAGTAAAGGGCCTTTTTTTTGGAAGCAAGCATCAGGAAAAAGTCGTCTTTGTGTTTTAAAGTAGGTCTAATTCAAATAAAGATAATTGTACAAAGCCAACTTTGAACTTTCTATTAGTGAACTTAAAATCACAATAACTGAAGCTAACACTTTCACACTCAGAAATGTACACACTGAAGCCAAATATCAACCTGACACTAGGGTGTCAGGGACTTGAACCCAGACGGCCTCCGTTCATTGTCTGACCACAAAGAGACAGGCAACACCAGCAAGGTCTAATCACAAGCTCTTTATTGAATAGTGCGCACTACAATAGAGAGCGGCCCGTCTCCCAAGTGAACCAGCCACCATTTCAGAATCAAGTAAGATTATATACAGTTCTGTCGCATCATAAAACATTTGCCCAAGCATCTCAGCCCCCCCATAATTAATTTGAAGCTTCTAGTGTTAATGTGTATACTTCATGGCCTTAAGCAATTCATAATACGTCAGCAGCTGTCTTATCAGCCCAGAAGGCAAGTACCAAACAACAAGGAGACGGGGAGTTAAAACAACAGAGGGCAGAGACAGTTCGGTAAGATCAGGGTGAGAACAGAAACAGGAGTTACCTTATCAGTTCTCAAACTAGCTGTTCCCATCACAACCGGTATAGGAATGCAGCCTTTCACTTATTTTACTTCTGCAACTCAAGCAAGTATGTAGGGAGCGCCCCTTGCTTGAACCATGTCTCTAGTTCTGCTCAGGGACTACCCGGGAACCTTTGTTAACCTCTTTCCTTGATCTGTTTTAACATAACTGCACTGGGCCCAATTCTCTAGGGCCTAACAGTCCCCCCTTTGTCCCTAGAGTACCACAAAGGGACTCCTGGGACATACTGCAACAATTACTACTTGACGGAGCACATCTTAGTACCCATCCAACATCCACAACGGATTATGGCATAAAAAGCTACCAAGCTACAAATAATAATGACAGCGCTACGAAGTAAGTTATGGAGCAAACCACCTGCATTTGGAAACCAGCTAAACAGGTCGCTCCACCGGGAATCCCTTTTTTTCCTCCATGGTCCCTTGCTATCTGCATAAGATGGTTTGCTCTGTCCTAAGTGGCATTATCAACATCAGGAATATACACACAACACTCTTGCCCAATTAAGGCACATGTTCCTCCTTGAGAGGCCAACAGAATATCCAACGTCAAGCGATTTTGAAGAACCATCTGCCTTATTTTCTTCTGCTCAGTTGCCAAGTCCATTAAGGCATCGGCAGTGGTATTTGCCATTATCTCTAAGACCCCGTGGAGTCTCATTATTCCTTCTCCTAATCGATAAGTGGCCCCTCCACAGGCAAAGGGAAACCCCGCACAAGCGCCTGTCCAATCGTTCGCAGCCCACCAAGTAAGAGGACAAGTTTTCTCAACATCTGTCTTAGCGTCTCTTACATTTCTAATCTTTCCACTGGGAAGATGGGGGCGGTAAACTACAGGTGGCTCTAGCCAGGCCAAGTAGCAGGATCCGCTCCATGAGGGAGGAAGAATTAAATATGCCTTGTTACCGCACACTCAGTACACTCTTGGTTTGAATACAGACATCAGTTATGGAACATCCATGCAGGCACAATGGTATGGTGACATTATTGTCATGATCAATTAGACATCACTGGAAGCAGAAGAAAGTGGCTTTATATCATGTAAAAGAACTTTGGGAGATCTAGTAAACAAAAGAGATTCTGTGAAAGACAGCGAGGGACAAAAAGCGATGGAAAGAGTCAATTATAGACAGTGTTTCTTTCCTGGATTCACTTACTATGTTAAAGAGTTCTCTTTTGAAGACCCAAGTAAGATGCAGGCAATGACTGAAGATGCTGTCTTTTTGTTTGTGTGAAAATTATGTAGGAATTCACTTGTAGGAGTTTTGATAAAAAAACTTTGCAGACTTCTCATTTTCACTGAGCAAATACTTACGACTTTTCTTTTGATGGGAAGGGGGGTTGAAGGGTTAGAATACAGTGCATGCTATGATCATGAGGAGTCATTAAAACATTAATTCTGTAAGTTTTGATCTTCAAATTATGCAAAAGTAAAAAACCGACCACAGGTTGAACCTTTCTAATCTGGGACTGACAGGTCTGGCAACATCTATGGTTTGGCATCCTTGGGGACCCTGAGGTTGGATCTTTTAAGCTTGATTAGAATGGCAGTCTCAAAAGAGCAATTTATCATGGTTACAGTGGGCAAATATACACAGCATAACAGAACATATAACATATCCAAAACCACCCATCCTAACATACCTGCAGAATGTATGTGACAATACCTGCAACATGAGAACATCTGGAGTTACTATTGTCTGTCACATTTATCTCTTGGATAAAAACACTAGATAGTCATCCAAATAAAATAGAAGCCTACACTTTGCAACAACATGCTAACCACTTAACTAAAAAGTGATAAGTACAAGGATACAGTTTAGCAATAAAAAGATGGTTCGCATTAATCAAGTCTGTTGCCACAATGTATGTTTGTTAACTGGAATTTTTAAACATATTTCTAGCTAACTGAGCTTTTAAAGGCCTTACAGATGGGTTTCACATGCTCCAGGGCCGTGGTCCCCAACCTGGTGCCCGTGGGCGCCATGGCGCCCGCCGGCCTCTTTACATGCGCCCGCGGAGCAATCTGGGCTGGCAGGTGCCAGCCCCGGGCGCATGGCCGGTCCTGGCCCCGGGTACGACGCGCGTGCCAGTGCCGACCCTGACCCACGCCCCCGGGGGCGCCGCGCGTGCCCTGGCCCCAGCGCTGGCCCCGGCCTTAGCCCCGCGGCGCTTACGGGGGTGGGGGCGCCGGCCCCGGGCGCGTGGCTATGGGAGGGGCCCCGCCCCCGGGCATGCGGCTGGGGGGGGGCCGCCCCCGGGCGGGCAAGTGTCCCCGCCCCCTGGCGCCCGACAACCTGAAAAGATTGGGGACCACTGCTCTAGGGCCATGACTTCAGATGCTGTAGATAATATTCACAGAAAGATGGGAGGTCCAAGTATTTACCAGCGAAAAAATGAACAAAGAGTTTCTAATAAATATTTCAATGTTATTCCAACATGCACTTTGATAGCAATCTACAAGCCATAGCAAAACTCTTATGCAAGAAAAAACGTGCCAAACTAGCTAACTTATACTCGGGAGTGTTTTGTTGGTTTTTTATAAAGAAGGTATAAATATGAATTCTGCACGTAGACCGTACTCAATCTTTGTCATTTATTTAAAAAAAACTTAGTAAAACCAACTTCCTCCAATGACTGAATGTTGTTCCAAAATCTGTTATATATGGAAAAACCACCTCCTACTCTCCCAGAAAGGTGGAGACCTGAAGAACATTGCAAAAGACAGGGCTATATTTGTTTTAATTTTGGAAAGTATTTGCTTTTGAGGGTTATGGATCAAAGAGTGCTTGGTTGTTTCCATCTTCAAAAGAGTATTAATAACGTTGAAATTCTTATTTAAATAATTTTTTCTTATGATAGTGATATTTTGCAATAAAGGGAAACCGTTAAACGCTTACAGTTTCCAGTCCGTTTTTACATTATTGAATAAAATATATATCTGCTTACAGGGTGGGTGGAGGGGTAGGGATGGGGGACTAGACCCATTCTGGGCACCACCAAAAATTATACAAACCTGCCACCCCTGCCAGCCTTCCCAGGGCCCGGCCACCGGGGCGTGTCTGTCTTCCCTTGTCCACATCATGGGTAGGGTACTGTGCCAGCCAGTCCGGTATTTGTGCGATCTCTCCGGTAAAATACATCAGAAAAGACCGGACATGTGCAGTGTGCAGTGTCCGGTATTTTCTGATTTTCCGGCTGCGCACCGGAAGTCTGGCGGGGGCGGGGGAGCAGCTGGGAGTCCCAGCTGGGAGGCGGGGCCGCGATTGCTGCTGGGAGCCCTCAGTCAGCTGAGTGTGAGGGGGAGGGGAAGCCTCCTCGCTCGTGCATCACCGGGAGCCTGCGAGGGACAGGCAGCGAGTCTCCAGGTCAGTCCCGCTCCCCGCCGGCTGATTTGCTCACCCCCCCTGTTCCCAGCCAGCCGGTTCTCCCCCACTTTCCCTCCTGATCTTCCCCGGCCAGCGCCGCTGCACCTCTCCCCGCCCCCGCCAGCTCTGCTTCCTGCCCCCTTCCTCCTGGCCAACACCCAACCCCCAGCTCTGCTTCCCGCCCCCCTTCCTCCCAGCCAGCGCCCAACCCCCCCAGCTCTGCTTCCCGCCCCCCTTCCTCCCAGCCAGCGCCCAACCCCCCCAGCTCTGCTTCCTGCCCCCCTTCCTCCTGGCCAACCCCCAAGCCCCAGCTCTGCTTCCTGCCCTCCTTCCTCCTGGCCAACACCCAACCCCCAGCTCTGCTTCCTGCCCTCCTTCCTCCTGGCCAACACCCAACCCCCAGCTCTGCTTCCCGCCCCCCTTCCTCCCGGCCAGCCCCCAACCCCCCCAAGCTCTGCTTCCCACCCCCCTTCCTCCCGGCCAGCGCCCAACCCCCCCAAGCTCTGCTTCCCGCCCCCCTTCCTCCTGGCCAGCCCCCAACTCCCCCAGCTCTGCTTCCTGCCCCCCTTCCTCCCGGCCAGCCCCCAACCCCCCAGCTCTGCTTCCTGCCCCCCTTCCTCCCGGCCAGCCCCCAACCCCCCCAGCTCTGCTTCCTGCCCCCCTTCCTCCCAGCCAGCCCCCAACCCCCCCAAGCTCTGCTTCCCGCCCCCCTTCCTCCTGGCCAGCCCCCAACCCCCCCAGCTCTGCTTCCTGCCCCCCTTCCTCCCAGCCAGCGCCCAACCCCCCCAAGCTCTGCTTCCCGCCCCCCTTCCTCCCAGCCAGCGCCCAACCCCCCCAAGCTCTGCTTCCCGCCCCCCTTCCTCCCGGCCAGCCCCCGAACCTCCCCAGCTCTGCTTCCCACCCCCCTACCTCCCGGCCAGCCCCCAACCTCCCCAGCTCTGCTTCCCACCCCCCTTCCTCCTGGCCAGCCCCCAACCTCCCCAGCTCTGCTTCCCACCCCCCTTCCTCCCTCCAGCTCTGCTTCCTGTCCCCTTCCTCCTGGCCAGCCGCCAACCCCCCCCAGCTCTGCTTCCCGCCCCCCTTCCTCCTGGCCAGCACCCAAGCCCCCCCCAGCACTGCTTCCCACCCTCTTCCTCCCAGCCAGCGCCCAACCCCCCCGAGCTCTGCTTCCCACCCCCCTTCCTCCTGGCCAGCCCCCAACCTCTCCAGCTCTGCTTCCTGTCCCCTTCCTCCAGGCCAGCCGCCAACCCCCCCCAGCTCTGCTTCCCGCCCCCCTTCCTCCTGGCCAGCACCCAAGCCCCCCCCAGCACTGCTTCCCACCCTCTTCCTCCCAGCCAGCGCCCAACCCCCCCGAGCTCTGCTTCCCACCCCCCTTCCTCCTGGCCAGCCCCCAACCTCTCCAGCTCTGCTTCCTGTCCCCTTCCTCCCGGCCAGCCGCCAACCCCCCCAACTCTGCTCCCGCCCCCTTCCTCCCGGCCAGCCTCCAACCCCCAGCTCTGCTTCCCACCCCCCTTCCTCCCGGCCAGCGCCCAACCCCCCGAGCTCTGCTTCCTGCCCCCCTTCTTCCTGGCCAGCCCCCAACACCCTCCAGCTCTGCTTCCCGCCCCCTTCTTCCTGGCCATCCCCCAACGCCCCCCAGCTCTGCTTCCCGCCCCCCTTCCTCCCGGCCAGCCCGCAACCCCCAGCTCTGCATCCCACCCCCTTCCTCCCAGCCAGCCGCCAACACCCCCAAGCTCTGCTTCCCGCCCCCCTTCCTCCCGGCCAGCCCCCAAAACCCCCCAGCTCTGCTTCCCACCCCCCTTCCTCCTGGCCAGCTCCCAACCTCCAGCTCTGCTTCCCACCCCCTTTCTCCCGACCAGTGCCCAACCCCCTCCAGCTCTGCTTCCCACCCCCTTCCTCCCAGCCAGCCCCCAACCCCTCCCAGCTCTGCTTCCTGCCCCCTTCCTCCTGGCCAGCCCCCAACCCCCCCCCAGCTCTGCTTCCTGCCCCCTTCCTCCTGGCCAGCGCCCAACCCCCCCAGCTCTGCTTCCTGCCCCCCTTCCTCCTGGCCAACCCCCAACCCTCCCAGCTTTGCTTCCTGCCCCCCTTCCTCCTGGCCAGCGCCCAACCCCCCCAGCTCTGCTTCCTGCCCCCCTTCCTCCCGGCCAGCCCCCAACCCTCCCAGCTCTGCTTCCTGCCCCCCTTCCTCCTGGCCAACCCCCAACCCTCCCAGCTTTGCTTCCTGCCCCCCTTCCTCCTGGCCAGCGCCCAACCCCCCCAGCTCTGCTTCCTGCCCCCCTTCCTCCTGGCCAGCGCCCAACCCCCCCAGCTCTGCTTCCTGCCCCCCTTCCTCCCGGCCAGCCCCCAACCCTCCCAGCTCTGCTTCCTGCCCCCCTTCCTCCCAGCCAGCCCCCAAACCCCCCCAGCTCTGCTTCCTGCCCCCCTTCCTCCCAGCCAGCCCCCAAACCCCCCCAGCTCTGCTTCCTGCCCCCCTTCCTCCCGGCCAGCCACCAACCTCCCCAGCTCTGCTTCCCGCCCCCCTTCCTCCCGGCCAGCCCCCAACCCCCCCAGCTCTGCTTCCCGCCCCCCTTCCTCCCGGCCAGCTCCCAACCCCCCGCAGCTCTGCTTCCCGCTGGCCCATTCTTCTTCCTAATCTCCCCAGCCAGCGCCCCCGCACCTCCCCTCCCCCCCACCAGCTCTGATTCCTGCCCACTCTTACTCCTGGCCACCCTCGCGGCCCCTGATCCCCCACCAACTGTGCTTCCTGCCCCCCCTTACTCCCGGCCAGCCCTGACCCCTCCCGGCTGGCCTCCCCTCCCCCGACCAGCCCCATTGCCCCCCTCCACCACTTTAACCGTTTCCAGGCCTCCCCTTTCCAGCCAGCACCGCTCCCTTCCTGGCGCCTGCTCCCCCCTGCACATGAAGTGTGTCCGGGTTTTGGTTTTTTTAATGACTAACCACTAGCAGTGATCCAGGTCCTTGGAGTCTTTTTTTTTTTTGCTCAATAACTTTGGTCTCCCCCCCCCCCTTTTTTTCCTTCAACAAATTTTTTCCCGTTGGTTTTTTTGGGGGGGGAGAGGGGCAGCGTGTCTGGTATTTTTCTTTCAGCCAACTGGCAACCCTAATCATGGGCCACCCCAGCCCTGAGGACAGACAACCGGCGGTGAGGAATGAGGCCGGGTGGGCGGGAGGATCCGCTGTTGGCAGCCAACCGGCGATTGCAGGGGGAGTCCTCACCGGCGCCTACAGGTGCTGCAGCCAGCGCGCTCCCTCCATCCGGCCTGGGGCTACCAGGGACACAGGCAGCTTCTGGGCTGGCCGCAGGGGCTGGGGCCGACAGCCTGGGATCTGTCCTTTCCCGGCCCTGCGAGAGCTCGGCCCCCACTTCTGTGACCACCCGAGCAGCAACCGCGCTGCCCCAGCGCCGGCCCGCAGTGCGTCAGGCCTGGGCTCAGCAGGGGAAGGCCGGTGACCTTTGGGCTCTGTGTGCCCCCCTGCCCCAGCACCCCGCCCTGCAGCTGGGCGGTTTCAGGGAAATGCCGAGGCTGGAGCCAGTGTCCCTGGAAGATTTTTACTTTCAGCTTCCAATTGGCGCTTCAGTTTTGTTTACGCTGTAGGAACCAAACCCACCAATCGCAGTCCTGGGACAGTGGGGGTGGGGATCCCTCCTGGGACAGTGAGGGAATGGGGGGAGGCCTTGGGCAGGGGGTGCATCAGGAAAGTGGGACTCGGGGGGGGCACAGGAGGCGGCAGATGCTCTGAGGTCACCCTCTTGGCATGGGTGTAACACCCCCCCTCCACTGCCTTTGCAGAGCCTTGAAGGGCGCCTCACGCACCCCCCCCCAGGGCACCAGCCAGCCTGGGACTGCGGAGCTCTGGGCCGGTAGGGGTGGGCGGGGGGCCCCTCCGGCCCTGGGTGCGGTGGGGAGGGGACTGGGCCCCGCAGCCCTGGCACCAGAGGGGAAGGACTCAGGCTCTGCCAGCCCGGACAGGATGCAGAGGGGGGTCTGCCCAGGCCCTGAGGGGCCGGGGGCTCACCGGGGGCGGGGGGAGGGGTGGACGGTCAGGGTTTCCTTTGCCCAGGCTGGAGGGGGGAGAGCAGCGGGGGGGGGGGGGGCTGAGGGAGGGTCAGTGTC
Source organism: Pelodiscus sinensis (assembly GCF_052426305.1). Taxonomy (NCBI): domain Eukaryota; kingdom Metazoa; phylum Chordata; order Testudines; family Trionychidae; genus Pelodiscus; species Pelodiscus sinensis. The sequence goes on along the minus strand of NC_143056.1, from coordinate 134,047,032 downwards.
TGGGCCAGGCACCACGGGGTGGGCGGAGAGAGGGGGAGGCCCGAGGGGAGGGGGCGGAGCATCCCTGGGAACACCAGCCCCCAGCGCCTGGGGCTGTATTTAGAGGGCACCCGGCAAACCCGGCGGCAGAGAGTCTGGGCGCTGGATCCTTCCAGCCTGGGCACAGAACAGGTACGTGCCGGACACGGGGAAACGCAGGGGACGGATCCGGGGCAAACCCGGAGCTCTCACTAGTCTGGTTTGGCCGATGCCCAGGGCAGGGGGCGTTGCTGGCACCCGATGGCCTATGTCACCTTAAGGATGGGCCCCTCCAAGCATTTCTGGTGCCATTCTCCCTACCTTTCCCAAATCCAAGGTTGCTTTTTGAGGTGGGACCTCCAGGCCGGCCTGTGGAGTTCACGCTGTGGGCTGCCATGGCTGTACATCGCGGCAGTGCGATACTTTCTGTCTGTGATCGGTTCCTTCCCGAACCATTCCCAATATTCTCTGAGCGTTTCCGACAGACACTGCAGAGGTTTTCAGGGAGCTCTCCGCAGCGACTCCCAGATCTCTCTGGAGTGGGACCAGCCGCGCCCCCCCCGATGTGGGGTCACACGTGGGATTGTCTTGCCCTGTGCGTTCCTTTGCGTTTCCGCTCCCTGGATTCCCTCTGCCCCCGGCACCCAGGCACCCAGTGCTGGGAGGCCCCTTTGCAGCGCTGGGCAGGCAGCTCTGCCCTGCAGCAAGACGGGGATTTTGTATTGAGGGCAAATGTTCCACCTCTGCGTTTGCGCCTTTCCCAGGGTCATTAAGGAAAAAGCTGAACCGCATGGTCCCCATCCAGCCCCCTGCGCCCCCACGACTCCCCCTCCCCCCACCGTTTGCTCCTGCCCTTTGATTCTTTCCAGAAGGCGGAGGACCAGCCAGGTTTGCAGGATCCTCTCTCGGTCCCTCAGTGCCTGGCAGGCTCAGCCCTTTGTGACCGGCCTCCCCCGCCTCCCTGGTACAAACCTCGTGACCCACAGGCAGAGCTGGGAGCAGCCCAGGCCCTGGTGCAGCTAAGAGTAGGGGTTCAAACCTCAGGGGGGACCACAGCCCCTCCCTACACCCCCCTAGCCTACGTGGTACCACTGCTGTTCTCCAGCTGCTGCACCACAGAGGTGGCCGCATCTCAGGGCCATGCGATGGATCCCTTGGGAGGGAGACACAGTCTGAGAGCCCCTGCCTGTGCGGCTGCTGCTCATGGGGGGATTCAAAGCCCGACAGGAGGGGAGATTCATTGGGGCGTGGGGGGAGGGCTGTGCACAGCAGCTTGTCCATTGCATGGAATGAGAACGACTCACTAATGTGTGTTTTATGTCCCCTCCTACACACAATATAATCAACTGCCCCCTAGTGGACAGAATCAGAACTGCCAACTTGTGTGTGTCATAGCCCCTGCACTGCTCAGCTCCTGCATCAATTCTCTGTTAGATTCAGAGGGGTGGGCCGGCTCTAACATGGGTTGTTGGAATCTTTCCTCTCACATGCAGGGAGACTTATAGCAGCTTGGAGGTTGCTTGAATACTGGTAGTATGTCTTGTGCCTGCAGAACTCCCTGCCACTGGATTCCCATCAATGAAGGCTCTCTCTGTTTCTCTCCCACTAGGGAGGCTCAGACACTGAAAGCCGCTCCCTGGTGAGGGGGCCCTGGCACCAGCCATGCCGAGATGCAGCATCTTCATCCCGCTTCTCCTCCACTTTCTCCCTGGAGTCTCCCCCTACTGCTACACCGCCACGGCTCAGAAGTGCAGAGAGACGACGCCCTCGATGCCTTGGCACAGCCTGGTGGGGAAGGGCATCGACATCACCACGCTGGGCTGGACGGAGGCCTCCCTGCTGGACACCAGCCTGTGGCACGGCCCTGATGGCACCTGCACCCTGTGCCAGACCCCGCGGCAGGACAGGAAGGTGCCGCTGGCCGTGGTGGACTGGAAGGAAAACGCTGCCTGCAAACAGGAGGTGAGACGCTCGGTGGAGGAGTCGGCTGTGGCCGTGGCCCAGGCCGTGGCATCGGCTGTGACCAGCCACTGGAAGAAGGAGCTGGATCTGACGGAGGAGACAAAAGACCTGGCCCTGGGGGGGGCGCGATCCCCGCTCGCCAGCTTCGCCTACGAGAAGGAGCAGCAGGACAAGTACATGTTTGTGCTCAGTGAGGTGTCCTGTGTGTATTACAGGTGAGAATCCCCCGGTAGGGCCCCGCCCCGCCCCCTGCAGCACAGCACCCCCTGCTGGGCCCCGCCCCGCTCCCTGCAGCACAGCGCCCCCTGCTGGGCCCCCGCCCTGCTCCCTGCAGCACAGCACCCCCTGCTGGGCCCCCGCCCCGCTCCCTGCAGCACAGCGCCCCCTGCTGGGCCCCCGCCCTGCTCCCTTCAGCACAGCGCCCCCTGCTGGGCCTCCGCCCTGCTCCCTGCAGCACAGCGCCCCCTGCTGGGCCCCGCCCTGCTCCCTGGAGCACAGCGCCCCCTGCTGGGCCCCCACCCTGCTCCCTGCAGCACAGCACCCCCTGCTGGGCCCCCGCCCTGCTCCCTTCAGCACAGCGCCCCCTGCTGGGCCTCCGCCCTGCTCCCTGCAGCACAGCGCCCCCTGCTGGGCCCCGCCCTGCTCCCTGCAGCACAGCGCCCCCTGCTGGGCCCCCACCCTGCTCCCTGCAGCACAGCGCCCCCTGCTGGGCCCCCACCCTGCTCCCTGCAGCACAGCACCCCCTGCTGGGCCCCCGCCCCGCTCCCTGCAGCACAGCGCCCCCTGCTGGGCCTCCGCCCTGCTCCCTGCAGCACAGCGCCCCCTGCTGGGCCCCGCCCTGCTCCCTGCAGCACAGCGCCCCCTGCTGGGCCCCCACCCTGCTCCCTGCAGCACAGCGCCCCTGCTGGGCCCCCGCCCCGCCCCGTGCAGCACAGCGCCCCCTGCGTGGCCCCCGTCCCGCCCCCTGCAGCACAGCGCCCCCTGCTGGGCCACCGCCCCGCCCCCTGCAGCACAGCGCCCCCTGCTGGGCCCCCACCCCACCCCCTGCAGCACACAGCCCCCTGCTGAGCCCCGCCCCGCTCACTGCAGCACAGCGCCCCCTGCTGAGCCCCGTCCCGCTCCCTGCAGCACAGCGCCCCCTGCTGAGCCCCGCCCCGCTCCCTGCAGCACAGCAACCCCTGCTGAGCCCTGCCCCGCTCCCTGCAGCACAGTGCCCCCTGCTGGGCCCCTACCCCTCTTCCTGCAGCTCAGCGCCCCCTGCTGGGCCCCTGCCCCGCTCCCTGCAGCACAGCGCCCCCTGCTGGGCCCCGCCCCGCTCCCTGCAGCACAGCGTCCCCTGCTGGGACCCCGCCCTGCTCCCTGCAGCACAGCGCCGCCTGCTGGGCCCCCGCCCCGCTCCCTGCAGCACAGCGCCCCCTGCTGGGCCTCCGCCCTGCTCCCTTCAGCACAGCGCCCCCTGCTGGGCCCCCGCCCCGCCCCGTGCAGCACAGCGCCCCCTGCTGGGCCCCCGCCCCGCCCCGTGCAGCACAGCGCCCCCTGCTGGGCCCCCGTCCCGCCCCCTGCAGCACAGCGCCCCCTGCTGGGCCCCCGCCCCGCTCCCTGTAGCACAGCGCCCCCTGCTGGGCCCCTGCCCCGCTCCCTGCAGCACAGCGCCCCCTGCTGGGCCCTGCCCTGCTCCCTGCAGCACAGCGCCCCCTGCTGGCTCCCGCCCCGCTCCCTGCGGCACAGCGCCCCCTGCTGGGCCCCCGCCCCTCTCCGTGCAGCACAGCGCCCCCCGCTGGGCCCCCACCCCTCTTCCTGCAGCACAGTGCCCCCTGCTGGGGCCTGCCCCACTCCCTGCAGCACAGTCCCACCTCCGAGGACTCCACCCCGCTCCCTGCAGCACAGCACAGCACCCGCTGCTCTGTTACTGCCCCCTCACCCTGTAGCCTCCTGTTGCACCTGGTCATTATGCTGGGATTACTACTCCTTCCACAGCTGCTTGGTGCAATGGGGCAGCACTGAGTATAAGGGGAGAGATTCACCTACTAAGCTCCCCTCAGAAAAGCCACAGAGTTGTCACAGATGTGGGGGGGGGGCAGTTTTTCCAGGGAAAGGAGCAGAGGCCTGTAGCCGGCTCATCACTCCTCTTTCTTTCCCTTCTGGGCAGATTGAGACTCACTCATCAGCCCCGGCTGGCGCCACAATTCTCCCAGGCCATGCGCCAGCTTCCACCCAGCTACGAACCTGACACATACCGGTCCTTCCTGGCCACGTACGGTACCCACTATCTGAACAAGGCAGTTCTAGGCGGGCATGTGCAGCAGCTGATGGCCATCCCGACCTGCCGGGCAGCGCTGGATGGGCTGACAGATGCTGAAATCAGGGAGAATCTGGGCTCCAAGTTCTTTGAAGACCTGGGATTGAACCAGTTCCCCGCTGGCTCCCACGCCCACAAGCCGAGCAGCCACAGTGACTGGAGCTCCCCGGTGCCCTACCTGGAGAAGCGCATTGAGGTGACAGGGGGGAGCAGCCACACCCAGGAACTCTTCTCCACCACCCAGAACACCACGACATTCACAGCCTGGCTTCAGAGCCTGAAAGCCAGCTCCAGCCTGGTCTCCTACTCCCTGGGGTCCATCCACACCCTGGTGAGGCCGGGAGACCCCCGGCGGGAGGCGCTGAGGCAGGCAGTGAAGGAGTACGTGGCTGAGCGGGGGCAGAGCATGTGTCCTTGGAGCTGCCCAGAAGGTGGTGTCTTTGACTCTTTGGATCCCTGCACTTGCCACTGCTCTGGGAACCCCCTCACCAACTCCATGTGCTGCTCCCTCCAGCGGGGCCTGGCCCGGCTGAAGGTTCGTGTGATGTCGGGCACAGACCTGTGGGGGGACGTCTCAACCGCCACCGACGGCTACGTCCTGGTCTTCTTCAAAAAAGAGAGGCTGCAGACGCGCCTCATTGAAGACAACGACAACCCCGAGTGGAACGAAGACCTGAATTTCGGGATAGTGACGCTACCAGAGAAGCCCAAACTGAAAGTGGAGGTGTGGGACAGTGATGGCATGAGGGACGACCTGTTGGGAGGCTGCTTCACTCAACTCAAGGCCGGCAGGAACGTCATGATTGTGTGCAACCTGGAACGGGGCCATGTGGTGTTTTCCTACTCGCTGGAGTGCGGGCCCAACCTGGGCGGGGACAGCTGCCAGGAGTACGTGCCGGTAAGGGGCTACGGGGAGAGAACCCAGGAGTCCTCGCCCCCAGCCAGCCCCCCTCCATCTCTGTAGCCCCCAGCCCCTTGCCTGAGCTGGAGTTCCCAAGGCTCTCAAGGAAATACAGCCCCCTCCTTTCCCAGCAACCCCCCATCTCCGAGGGCGCAGGGCCGTGCGTATTCCCATTCCGTCACTCTTTGCAGTAGCTCTGGTTTTGCTGCACCGTGCAGTTCCACCTCAGCGCCATCGCGCTAATAAACGTGGGACCGGCTTGATTTCTAGTTCCTTTCATTTTAGAACAGGCACCCTCAGCCCAGCCGCTCCCTGGGGGCTCCGTGGGCTGGGCTGGGCGCCGTCCCGCATGGCAGCCTGTCCCGGCGCAGGACAGGGAATGGCGGGAGCGGGTGTCGAATGGGCGGGACGGGACCTTTCCGAATTCCGGGGTGTTCTCTCCATGGGGCGGGAGTGGGGGTCGGGAGCGTCTCGTGTTCTAGCGACGGGCGTCTGCATTGGCACCGGTTCAGCCCCTGCACAAACAGCCCAAAGCCGAGACCCCCAGTGAAACAAGCCCCAAAACAGCCCCCCAGGCCCAGACAGTAAAAGCAACTTTTGAATAAACCAGGCCCAGTTCTGGCGCCCCCTGGTGCCTCCCCTGGGAACACCCTCCCCTGCTCCCTGGGGCCCTGCTGGCTGCTGCTCTGGCGCCCCCTGGTGCCTCCCCTGGGAACACCCTCCCCTGCCCCCTGGGGCCCTGCTGGCTGCTGCTCTGGCGCCCCCTGGTGCCTCCCTGGGAACACCCTCCCCTGCCCCCTGGGGCCCTGCTGCCTGCTGCTCTGGCGCCCCCTGGTGCCTCCCCTGGGAACACCCTCCCCTGCCCCCTGGGGCCCTGCTGGCTGATGCTCTGGCGCCCCCTGGTGCCTCCTCTAGGGAATGCCCTCCCCTGGCGTCCTTGGGCCCTGCTGACTGCTGCTCTGGTGCCCCCTGGGGCCTCCCTGGGAACACCCTCCCCTGCCCCCTGGGGCCCTGCTGGCTGCTGCTCTGGCTCCCCCTGGTGCCTCCCCTGGGAACACCCTCCCCTGCCCCCCTGGGGCCCTGCTGGCTGCTGCTCTGGCTCCTGCTCTGGCTCCCCCTGGTGCCTCCCCTGGGAACACCCTCCCCTGCCCCCTGGGGCCCTGCTGGCTGCTGCTCTGGCGCCCCCTGGCGCCTCCCCTGGGAACACCCTCCCCTGCCCCCTGGGGCCCTGCTGGCTGCTGCTCTGGCGCCCCCTGGTGCCTCCTCTAGGGAATGCCCTCCCCTGGCGTCCTTGGGCCCTGCTGACTGCTGCTCTGGCGCCCCCTGGTGCCTCCTTCGGGAACGCTCTCCCCTGCCATCTCCGTAGTCCCAGAGCACCCTGTGTCCCGTCACAGCAGCCGTTCCTCCCTCCCCCATGTGAGGGCCTCCTCTGCCCTATGTCAGGGCTCTGTGCCCATATATGAACATAAGAACGGCCACACTGGGTCAGACCAAAGGTCCTTCCAGCCCAGTAGCCTGTCTGCCGACAGTGGCCAATGTCAGGTGCCTTGAGGGAGTGAATCGAACAGGCAATGATCACGCCATCTCTCTCCTGCCAGCCATCTCCACCCTCTGACAAACAGAGGCTGGGGACACCATTCCTTACCCATCCTGGCTAATAGCCATTGATGGACTTAACCTCCATGAATGTATCTAGTTCTCTTTTAAACCCTGGTATAGTTGTAGCCTTCACAACCTCCTGAGGCGAGGAGTTCCACAGATTGACTGTGCGCTGTGTGAAGAACTTCCTTCTATTTGTTTTAAACCTGCTGCCCATTAGTTTCATTTGGTGGCCCTGGTTGGGAACAAGTAAATAACTTTTCCTTATTCACTTTCTCCACACCACTCATGATTTTATAGACCTCTATCATATCCCCCCTCAGTCTCCTCTTTTCCAAACTGAAAAGTCCTAGTCTCTATGGGTATGTCTACACTACCCTCCTAGTTCGAACGAGGAGGGTAATGTAGGCATACCGCACTTGCAAATGAAGCCCGGGATTTGAATTTCCCGGGCTTCATTTGCATAAGCGGGGCGCCGCCATTTTTAAAACCCCGCTGGTTCGAAGCGCGGCTACACGGGGCACGAACTAGGTAGTTCGAACTAGGCTTCCTAGTCCGAACTACCGTTACTCCTCATTCCACGAGTTTGCTTCTGTCTTAACCACCTTGACTATTGTCTGCAAACTTTGCCACCTCACTGTTTACCCCTTTCTCCAGATCATTTATGAATATGTTGAACAAGATTATTCCCAGGCCTGACCCTTGGGGGACACCACTAGTTACCCCTCTCCATTCTGAAAATTTACCATTTATTCCTACCCTTTGTTTCCTGCCTTTTAACCAGTTCTCAGTCCATGAAAGGACCTTCCCTCGTATCCCATGACAATTTAATATACATAAGAGCCTTTGGTGAGGGACCCTGTCAAAGGCTTTCTGGAAATCTAAGTACACTACATCCACTGGATCCCCCTTGTCCACGTGTTTGTTAACCCCTTCCAAGAACTCCAATAGATTAGTAAGACAGGATTTCCCTTTACAGAAACCATGTTGACTTTTGTCCAACAAATTATACTCCCTTCCCCCATATCAGGGGCTCTGTGCACCCCCCATTCCCTTCCCCCATATCAGGGGCTCTGTGCACCCCCCATTCCTTTCCCCTATATCAAGGGCTCTGTGCACCCCCCATTCCTTTCCCCTATATCAAGGGCTCTGTGCCCCCCCCATTCCTTTCCCCTATATCAGGGGCTCTGTGCGTCCCCCATTCCTTTCCCCTATATCAAGGGCTCTGTGCCCCCCCCCCATTCCTTTCCCCTATATCAGGGGCTCTGTGCCCCCCCCATTCCTTTCCCCTATATCAAGGGCTCTGTGCCCCCCCCATTCCTTTCCCCTATATCAGGGGCTCTGTGCCCCCCCATTCCTTTCCCCTATATCAGGGGCTCTGTGCACCCCCCATTCCTTTCCCCTATATCAGGGGCTCTGTGCACCCCCCATTCCTTTCCCCTATATCAGGGGCTCTGTGCACCCCCCATTCCTTTCCCCTATATCAGGGGCTCTGTGCACCCCCCATTCCTTTCCCCTATATCAGGGGCTCTGTGTGTCCCCCATTCACCCCATGCCAGGACTCTGGGCGCCCCTTGTTCCCCCCTTTCCCTGTCACAGAGCTCAGTGGTTACAACCGTCAGAGCGGCCAGACGGTGCCAGACCAAAGGTCCATGTAGCCCGGTGTCCTGCCTGCCGACGGGTGCCCCCCGGGGAGGGCCGTACGTAGGACGGGAGAGCCCATCCCCTGCCCCACTCGGAGCAGGCAAGGCATTACCTAGAGTCTGACCCTGGCTATGCGGCTGTGGGTTGGGACCAGTCTTTAAGGGAGACCAGCTCCCCTGTTTCTGCTGCCACGCCTGGCGGCTGTGTCTGGCAGTGCCAGGCCTGCCCTGGCGCGCAGAGCCTGCCGGGTTGAGACAGAGGGACACTGTGAATAAATCCCGGCCTGTTAGTCTGGAACTGGAAACACTTGGAAACTAGGCCCGGCCCGGCCCCCCTCGGAGACTAACAAACCACGGGGATGGGATCAGGAGCTTCCCTGGCTCCCTTCTTTGGACACTGTCAGTGTGATCCTGCGCTTCTGGGGAGCTGCCTCCTGCAGCCTGTCAGAGGGTTTATCCGACCCCCGCCCCACACACACACTTCCCTGGTCCTCTCCTCGTGGGGTTACCAGTGTCACGTTGCTGAATTGGAGGGAAGCAGCCAGATCGCTGCTGCACCCCTAGGTGGGGGTGTTGGCCCCAGAAATTGGTGTGGGGGGAGCCATGTGGGGTATTGAATGGGAGATTATTGTTTGTTGATCTTATGTACGCTATTTATGTGAGTGTATAATGTCTGTCTGTGTGTGTAGGTAGGAATCTGTAATCTGTGTGGAAGCTGAATATTTCTGTGAATGTGGTTAAGCATGGCTATGGACAGGCTGAGTAGCAAAGCCCTGTGGAACAATGACTCTCAATAGGCTATGGACACACCCAAAGAATGGGATTTGTCACCTGAGGGCAGCCAGCAGGAAACATAGAGATTGGCCTCTGACCAGGTGACTTGCGGCATACAAGAAGAGGCCAGGAAGGAGTATAAAGAGGCCATGTGGTCGATGCCATTTTGTTCTCAGCTCAGCACTTCATCCCAGAGGCAGCACTGCAGGGATTGAAGAGCCCGGAAGACCTGTGAACCCATCCTGATCGTAGGATGTGCAATAAGGACTTTTAAACCAGCAGCTGCAACATCTCTGCTAGAGCCTGCATCGAGGACTGGGAGATTCGATGCATGTAACGTACTGTACTTTAATAACCTCACTCTCAGGCTTTTCTTTCTTGTAATAATAAACCTTTAGATATAGATTCTAAAGGATTGGCCCAGCGTGATTTGTGGGTAAGGTCCAGAGGGTAAATTGACCAGGGATCTGTGGCTGGTTTCTTGGAACCGGACAGAACTTGTTCGGGGTAGGTGGGATTGGGTGCTAGGACCCCCCACCTGTGTATGAGGCCCAGGGCCATCTGGGGCACGGATATTGCTGGGGTGTCGGAGGGGTTTTGCTCGGGAGGCTTCAGGCAGGTTGCTGAAGCGCTCTGTGAGACTGGTTTTTGGCCTGTGTGGAGAGGTCGCCAGTCGGGGGCTGTAAGGAGCCCCGGATTTGAGGAATTTGCCCTGAGCGGACGCCCTCAGCTGTGCCCAGACACGGCCCGGTCCATCCCAGTGGCGTAGTCGGCAGGATCCACAGATCTTGGTCAATTGAGCTTTGGGATCAGGACCCCACGCTGTCTAAATTTGATTTTTGGTGTTGAGAGTTTGGTTGATTAAAGAGCCGCTGCGATGATCCCGGAACTATATGAGAGTCTGAGCAAAAGTGCTCTGAAGGATTTGTGCTTGGGGAGAGGCATTGCCTTTAGGAAAAGGGCCTCTAAACTAGATCTGGTAGTACTGTTATTAACCAGAGATGTGGATGAAAAGGAGCAGAAGCAAGCCAAGGAGGCTGCTGAAAGAAGGCGGAAGGCAGATGAAGAAATTGCTAAGAGAAAGCAGGAGATGGATCGGGAACTTGAGATGAGAAAAGCAGAACATGCAGAGAGAATGGCAGAGTATGCAGAGAGAAGGGCAGAGCATGCAAAGAAGATGGCCCTAGCCAGGGAGGAAAATGCTAGACTTGACCTCCAGCTTAAGAGACTAAAAGAACAAGAGAGACTGTATCCTCCTGAGGGTTCGATGTGTAACTCTGTGGGTATGCGGTGTGCTTATGATATGGCAGACGTATTTTACCCAGCTGATGTGAAAACCCAACCCCAAAGCATGTGTGAATGCAAACCTTTTGTGTTACCTGTAGCTAACAGGGAGGTTTGGGAAGGGGGTGCATGTGGGTATGAAAAGTTTCCTGGACTGGTCAGTCTCCCTGTAACCAAGGGGAAAGTGTCTCTACATGTGAGCCTGTGGCAGAGGGCTGTGTGTCTGTGCAGGGGGGCAGTGAGCCTGGGGGTGAGGGCCCGTCTGATGCCTCAGAGGTGAGGCTGGAATCAGAACCAGGGCAGGAAGAGCCCAGAAGTCAGGGAAATGTTTCTCTGGGGCAGCCTGGAGTGGCTGGCCAGAGTGAAGTTTTAGTTGAGGAGTTGGTGGCTGGTGAGGTTTGTGGAATTGAACCTGCACAAGCTGAAAGTGATTTGTGTGAAGAAGCACAGTGTGTGCAAGCTGGCAATTTGGCTGGTGGAAGTAGCAAGGGGGCAGTAAAGGAAGCTGTCCCAGTGGCTAGCTGTATGCCTGAGATTAGCCAGGGGTGTTGGGACAAGAGAGAAGCTGTCTCTGGTTGTCTGGCTGTGTGTGGGGAAGAGTTTCTTCCTTTGTCTGAGGAAGGTGCCCCACAGCCTGTGAAGGCTGAGAGCAGTGTTGTTGTCCCAGAGTTGGGTCTGGATATGGCTAAGGCCCAGGAAGGGGGTGGCCCAAGTTTTGTGTCTGCTGGGGAGAGGGATGAGGTGACTCAGAGTCAGTCAGTGTTTTACCAGAACCCCAGAGACCAGACAGTGGTGATCCTGATATTGTGCCTGATGCTGCTGTGTTGCTGGCAGAGGGGGGAGTGACTCTGTGGGACCAGGGAGACCCCTTAGCCCGGGCACAAGGAGAGAATGAGGGTGTGTTAACTCTGGTGCCTAATGATGGTGTGGATGTTTACAGCCATCTAGAGGGTTGCACAGGGAGTGAAGGTGCTTCTGACCCTGTCTCTTGTGAGTCTGTCTATGTGCCTGAGAGGGGATTGTTTGTGAATCCACCAGAGGGGCCAGAGATAACTCAGGGAGTTAGGGAATTGCAGGAGGAGTTGGTTGTGGGTCAGCAGGGCAAGGCTGCTGCAGAGCCAGGGAAGGGTGAACTGCTGCTTAAGGAAGCTCATAGGGAGGAGAGTCCTGGCAGTGCTTGTAGCAAGCAGTTTGCTGTGACTGAGGGAGGTGACGATGCCTGGCTTGGAGAAGGCATTCAGGAGAAAGCTCTGCCTGTAAAAGGCAGCAGCTTGTTGTGTGAGGCACTTGTTGCAGTGCCTGATGGACAGAGCTTGTCTGTTAACAGTGACTCCACTGACTTGGGTTTAGGGAAACCCAGTGTGGATGGTGGTGGAGAGGTCTCGGAGGGACTGAGGGTTGTTCCAGATGAGGCAGAAACATCCAGAGAACTGGAGCAGGCTGCTAACCCAGTGACTGTGGGTGACCAGCTTGCTGGGAAGTCAGTGTGTGTGGGACAGGATTGTTCCCAGGTGAAGGAGGAGAGTGGGAAGTTAGTGTCTCAGATTCAGGAGAAGGGCTGGGTAGCTAAGTATGCAGAGCAGAACAGCTGTGTGGTCACTCTCCCTAGGATGCAGGAGATGGCGGTTACGCTCCCATCTCTGGACACTGTGGACACTCCTACTCAATCAGGGAGGTTGATAGCTGGTTCCATGTGGAAACAGAGGTTGGAGGTGGCCAGAGGAGAGACTTGGGAGTCTACAGCTCACTGCTGTTACCCCACTGAGTGGGGGAAGGGGGAGAACTCCAGGGCCATTGTGAGCCAGGGAGTCACACCCAGCCAGCCCTTTGTCTTGGTCAGGCCAGAGGTTTCAGGCCTGGAGCCCAGAGGACAAGGGGGAGGGGCAGGACTTGCTTTGGCCAAGAAGATTTGCAGTTTGAACCTGAAGGGCCAAAACTGCAATGGTGTGGGGCCAGAGAAGGGGCCTGATGGAGAATGTCAGTATACACCTGAGATAGGATTGTTCTTGTTACTGATGTTAATTCTTGTAACCAATGGATTATTGTTGCAGAGAATTGTAACGGTATACAGTGTGCATGAGCTTATGAAAATACCATGTAATCTGTCTGGAGATGTACCAAACAACAGACGGTATGTAAGGGGACATTGTGATGTTGCTATTTCGTGGTTAACACTTGTAACTGGTCTTGGAACTTCTTACAGGACAAAAAGGGTTCCAGCCAGAAGGTCCTGTGTAAGAAGGGAAACTGAGGCACGCCACCATTTTGTTGGGGGAGGCCTGTGATGCCCTCAGTGATGTTACTGGCATCACTTCCTGCATCAATTTTGCGTTGGGGGTGTCACGTTGCTGAATTGGAGGGAAGCAGCCAGATCGCTGGTGCACCCCTAGGTGGGGGTGTTGGCCCCAGAAATTGGTGTGGGGGGAGCCATGTGGGGTGTTGAATGGGAGATTATTGTTTGTTGATCTTATGTACGCTATTTATGTGAGTGTTTAATGTCTATGTGTGTAGGTAGGAATCTGTAATCTGTGTGGAAGCTGAATATTTCTGTGAATGTGGTTAAGCATGGCTATGGACAGGCTGAGTAGCAAAGCCCTGTGGAACAATGACTCTCAATAGGCTATGGACACACCCAAAGAATGGGATGTCACCTGAGGGCAGCCAGCAGGGAACATAGAGATTGGCCTCTGACCAGGTGACTGGCTGCATACAAGAAGAGGCCAGGAAGGAGTATAAAGAGGCCATGGGGTCGATGCCATTTTGTTCTCAGCTCAGCACTTCATCCCAGAGGCAGCACTGCAGGGATTGAAGAGCCCGGAAGACCTGTGAACCCATCCTGATCGTAGGATGTGCAATAAGAACTTTTAAACCAGCAGCTGCAACATCTCTGCTAGAGCCTGCATCGAGGACTGGGAGATTCGGTGCATGTAACGTACTGTACTTTAATAACCTCACTCTCAGGCTTTTCTTTCTTGTAATAATAAACCTTTAGATATAGATTCTAAAGGATCGGCTCAGCGTGATTTGTGGGTAAGGTCCAGAAGGGTAAATTGACCAGGGATCTGTGGCTGGTTTCTTGGAACCGGACAGAACTTGTTCGGGGTAGGTGGGATTGGGTGCTAGGACCCCCCACCTGTGTATGAGGCCCGGGGCCATCTGGGGCACGGATATTGCTGGGGTGTCGGAGGGGTTTTGCTCGGGAGGCTTCAGGCAGGCAGCTGAAGCGCTCTGTGGGTCTGGTTTGTGGCCTGTGTGGAGAGGTCGCCAGTCGGGGGCTGTAAGGAGCCCCGGATTTGAGCAATTCGCTCTGAGCGGACGCACTCAGCTGTGCCCAGACACGGCCCGGTCCGTCACAACCAGGTAGTCATAAATAAAATACCGGACATGCTTCATGGGGTGGGGGACCGGCCGGGAGGGGAGCGGTGCTAGCCGGGAGGGGGAGGGCCGGGATATAGATCTAAGGGGGCAGCAGGGCTGTTCGGGGGCGGGTGGAACAGGGCTGGCCGTGGGATATCAGCAGGGGGCACGGCGGGCGGGTCAGAGCTGGCCGGGTGAGCTCAGGAGGAGGAGGAGGGGAGAACTGGCCACCGGAAGCAGAGCTGGTGGGGGTGCAGTGGGACTGGCTGGGGAAGATCCGGAGCAGGCACCGGCTAGCAGGATCTGGCAGCAGCGGGGAGGGCAGAGGGACTGGCAGGGGAAGACCGGGAGAAGTCGGGGAGAATCAACCAACCGGCTGGCTAGGAGGGGGTGGGGGAGCGAATCGGCTGGAGGCGAGCAGGACTGTGCCGATCTCAGGGCGCTCCCGTCCCGCGCGAGTCAGTCCGGCTGCGGCTCCACCACGCGCTTCACCAGCGCTGCCCCTCCTCCTCCTCACACCAACCAGGGCTCCCCGCGCCGATCGCGCCCCCTCCCTGCCACTCCCCCCACCCCCGCCAGGCTTCCTTCCCGCGCCCAGCCGGAAAACCAGGAAATACCGGACATTGCACACGTCTGTTTTCTTCGGGATTTTTTTACCGGACAGAGGGCCCGAACTCCGGACTGTCCGGTAGAAAACCGGACACCTGGCAACCCTACGGCCGCGCGCTCAGAGACAGTCCAGAGCTGGGACAAACCAGTGTGACTTGGGGTTCATTTCCCACAGGCGGGAATCCAGTTTCCTGTGTCTTTCCCCCTTTTCTCTTGTTCTCCTTCGCCCCAGAGTGTCCGTGTCAGTGGGGCTGGGTTGGGAGCCGTGAGGATGGGACCGGACCCTTCCCAGCCACGGCTGCTCCTGCTGCTCCACCAAAGGGCTGAGCTCAAGCGCCGGGCCTCCGACTCTCATCCACAGACAGACTGTGCCTTCGAGTCTCTGGTTTTATGCCTCTGGAACTAGCAACGTTCCACAGGCACAACCCATCCCGGCAGCATCCCCGAAACCGGCAACCTCTACACCCCTCCCGGGAGAACGCCAGCAACCTATGCTACAGCCTGCCCACCCCTCGCCCTCCGGATCCCAAAGGGAATCGCTGCTGGGTGTGAGCAGTGCAGGGGCTATGACACACGCAAGCTGGCAGCTCTGACTCTGTGCACTAGGGGGCGGTTGGTTTTCCGTGTTGCTGTCTGGAAGAGCCTCCAAATCAGCCACAAGCGGGTGCCCAGTGACACCCAAGGGACCTGTCTTTTCCCTGCTCTTTGCCATCCCTTCCAGAGCTTGGCTCACCACACACAGCTCCCTGGGCTGGCCCGTTGCACAGAGCTGGGAAGGGCCCACACGTCGGCTGCCTCCCCAGTGTCAGTCGCACTCCCCCCCCACCCGCCCTGCCGCGCGTCGGGGCTGGGTCAGTGGGGAACAGGCCAGCGACCTTTTCTGGGCTCTGTGTGCTGTCCCCCCCCTCCCCGGCCCTTTACAGCTGGGTGGTTTCTGGGAAATGCCGGGGCTGGAGCCAGCGTCCCTGGAAGATTTTTACTTTCAGCTTCCGATTGGCTCTTTAGTTTTGTTTACGCTGTTGGATGCAAACCTGCCAATCGCAGTCCTGGGACAGCGGGGGTGGGGATCAAACCTGGGACAGCGGGGGTGGGGATCCAACCTGGGACAGTGGGGGTGGGGATCCCTCCTGGGACAGCAGAGGTGGGGATCCAACCTGGGACAGTGGGGGTGGGGACCCCACCCACCAGGGACGTGTCCTGCCCAGCTCAGGGAGGCGAAACCGCTGAGCCCAAAGCTCAGCTAAATGCAGGATACAAGAATTGATCAGAGAGGAGGAGGGTTCAGGGCCCCACCCAGGGACACCGAGGGGAAGAGCCGGGCAGCTTAGGATGGGGGGCGGGTCA
Source organism: Pelodiscus sinensis (assembly GCF_052426305.1). Classification (NCBI taxonomy): domain Eukaryota; kingdom Metazoa; phylum Chordata; order Testudines; family Trionychidae; genus Pelodiscus; species Pelodiscus sinensis. The sequence continues at coordinate 134,031,242 of NC_143056.1, read as the reverse complement.
GTCAGAGGGGGAGAGGGCTGTGCCCAGGGCTGTGGGGACAGAGAGGCTGGCAAAGAATGAAGGAACCGAGCAGCGCAGCCGGCCAGCAGCAATGTTCCCTCTAATGTCTTCCACCTATAGGCGGATGTTTTTCACCTGTGTGCAGAATAATTTTTTCTGTGCGCCGATGCCTCTGCAAGGTGCACCACCCATAGAACACAAACTGTGCTGGAGATGTTGTTAGTGAGGTGGGCGGCACGGGCATCTCCCCTGAGGGGCCGCACAAGCGCTTAGTTCCCAGGGGACGCTGGCCGGGAGGGGGAGCAGGCAGCAGGGCAGCCTCGGGGTTGGGGCTGCCAGAGCCAGCGCTGCCCGGAGCTCCCGGTGCCCTGGGCACACGCCGCACAGGGACTGCAGCAGCCAGGCCGGAGAGCAGTGAGGCGATGGGGGGAGGCCTTGGGGAGGGGCAGAGTGGGGGGTGGGAAGAGGCAGCAGGAAGGCAGGGCCTTGGGGGAAATTAGGAAGTCTGGGAAGCTGTCCCCCATTCACCCACGTGCCATGTCAGGAGCATCCCCCCCTGCTCCTCCAGAGCCTGGAGGGGGCCCACGCACCCCTCCCCCAGGGCACCAGCCAGCCTGGGACTGCGGAGCTCTGGGCCGGCTGGGGTGGGCGGGGGGCCCCTCCGGCCCTGGGTGTGGCGGGGAGGGGACTGGGCCCCGCAGCCCTGGCACCAGAGGGGAAGGACTCAGGCTCTGCCAGCCCGGACAGGATGCAGAGGGGGGTCTGCCCAGGCACTGGGGGGACCGGGGGTGGGGGGAGGGGCGGCCGGTCAGGGTTTGCCTTTTCCCGGACTGGAGGGGAGGAATCAGGAGCCAGGCTGAGGGGAGGGTCAGTGTCTGGGCCAGGCACCACGGGGTGGGCGGAGAGAAGGGGGGGCCCGAGGGGAGGGGGCGGAGCATCCCTGGGAACACCAGCCCCCAGCGCCTGGGGCTGTATTTAGAGGGCACCCGGCAAACCCGGCGGGAGGGAGTCTGGGCGCTGGATCCCTCCGGCCTGGGCACAGAACAGGTACGTGCCGGACACGGGGAAACGCAGGGGACGGATCCGGGGCAAACCCGGAGCTCTGGGGAGAGGGAGCCACGGCCTGGGCCCTGCCCAAAGCGGGTGACTGGGATTGGGGGGGGCAGGGGAGGTGCCCGGCAGGGGGCGGAGGAGAGAACTTCCCACCCAACAGAGACACTGCAGAGCTGACTCGGCAGGTTGTGGTGCAGGAGAAGCTGGAGTGTCGAAGGGGTTGGCTCGTGTGGTTTCTGGGGAAGCAGTGTGGCAAACACGAGTGCGCTTTGGGGCTGGTTCGGTGCCTTAGAGAGGACCCCCAGGCTTGCGCTGGAAGTAGCCCTGTTTTTAAGGAGTTTGCCCTGACTTGACCTCTCAGCGGTGCCCCCAGAACCTGTGACATTAACGGGCCAGACAATCCCCAACATTCAGGGTTATTTCCAGCACGTACATTCCCCGGGCCAGCAATGACACAGGTTCCTCTCCCCGACTGGCCAGTCTGAACCCCACAGCCCCCTGAAAGGGACCCGGCCTTGGGCTCCCTCCCCGATAGCCAGTCCAATCTGACAAGGAAAATCTGGTTGATGGTGTAAAAATGGCCAGTCCCAAAGGCTCGGCCCCAGGCTCCCCCAGAGCAGCGAGTGTTTCAGCTCTTCCCCGGCTCACACTCACAGGCCCCCGGTCACTGCACCCCACCCTGTGAAATGGGGGGGGGGACTGGGTGAGAGGTCGGCACACACAGGCGAGAACAGGGTCTGAGCTCCGTTCCCGGGAGAGATCGGGAGCCTGGGAGCTGCGGAGACGCCTTTCCCGCGCCAGCGTGTCGGGTTTCAGGGCAGACACAGGCCATGCCCGGTGCCAGGAGAAGCTGCGTGGGAAATTCCCTAGTGCAGTGTTTTTTAAACTGTGTTCGGCGGCACACTGGTGTACCGCGAGGCAGTTGGAGGTGTGCCAGCGAGAACAGAGTTGAAAAAAAAAAGCTCGGTCTGAAAAAGGTTGGGAAACACTGCTGCAGGGCATTGGGAAACGACTGCCTGGGCGTGTGTAGATCATTGCACGACGAGTGACAGTGAATTCAAGGGAAGGGTTTTGCATCGAACTCCTGTGTCTACACGTGACGAGTTAATTTGAGCTACCGGATTTTGAAATGGCGACCGGCTGTGAATCTGCTAATTAAGAGCGGGATATTTCAAACTTCATTAGCAACTTCAGTTTGCTTCATTTGCCTCCCTAGTCCGAACTAGGGGCAAGTGTAGACAAACCCACACTGTGTCCAGGGGACTTTTGTATGTTGCCGCTCCTAATGCCCGATTTGTGTGCACTGATCTGTCTATTCAGAGGGAGTCTGGTTTGGCCGATGCCCAGGGCAGGGGGCGTTGCTGGCACCCGATGGCCTATGTCACCTTAAGGATGGGCCCCTCCAAGCATTTCTGGTGCCATTCTCCCTACCTTTCCCAAATCCAAGGTTGCTTTTTGAGGTGGGACCTCCAGGCCAGCCTGTGGAGTTCACGCTGTGGGCTGCCATGGCTGTACATCGCGGCAGTGCGACACTTTCTGTCTGTGATCGGTTCCTTCCCGAACCATTCCCAATATTCTCTGAGCTTTTCCGACAGACACTGCAGAGGTTTTCAGGGAGCTCTCCGCAGCGACTCCCAGATCTCTCTGGAGTGGGACCAGCCGCGCCCCCCCCGATGTGGGGTCACACGTGGGATTGTCTTTGCGTTTCCGCTCCCTGGATTCCCTCTGCCCCCGGCGCCCAGGCACCCAGTGCTGGGAGGCCTCTTTGCAGCGCTGGGCAGGCAGCTCTGCCCTGCAGCAAGACGGGGAATTTTGTATTGAGGGCAAATGTTCCACCTCTGCGTTTGCGCCTTTCCCAGGGTCGTTAAGGAAAAAGCTGAACCGCATGGTCGAGTGTGAAATTTGGGGGTTCAAACTGCAGAGGGGGCAACTGCCCTGCCCCCACTCAACCTAAGAGGCACCACTGCTGTTCCCCAGCTGCCCCGCCCCAGAGGTGGCCGCATCTCAGGGCCCCGCGAAGGAGCCTTTAGGAGGGAGGCAGGCAGGGGACTGAGGACACTCCCGTGGGCGCTCTGCTCTCTCGCTCTCCCTGCGGCAGGACACGGGGCTGCGCGTGTCTGGGACAGGTCACCCCACTGCACTGGCTCCCAGACGTCTGTACGTGCGGCCCCTGAATGAGACCCCCCCCCCCCCGGACATCACAGACACTTTGTAGTGGATTTACCAGCAGTATCAGGGTGACGGCAAAGCGGGGTCTGGGCTGCAGCCTGGCAGCTCACGGCCCCCAGGTAATAATCTAGCAACCCCCTGGCAGCTCCCAACCCCCCCCCCCCAAGAGCCCTGCCCTTGTCCTGCAGCTCACGGGGGGATTGAGATCCGACACAAGGAGGGGAGATTCACCTGGGGGAGGGGGGTAGGACTGTGCACTGCAGCTTGGCCATTGGATGGAATGAGAACGACTCACCAGTGTGTGTTTTACGTCCCCTCCCACCCACAGCAAAACCAACCGCCCCCTAGTGCACAGAACCAGAACTGCCAGCTTGTGTGTGTCATAGCCCCTGCACTGCTCTCACCAAGCTGCAATTCTCTGTTAGATTCAGAGGGCTGGGCCGGCTCTAAGGGTATGTCTACACTACCCCGCTAGTTCGAACGAGGAGGGTAATGTAGGCATACCGCACTTGCAAATGAAGCCCAGGATTTGAATTTCCCAGGCTTCATTTGCATAAGAGGGGAGCCGCCATTTTTAAAACCCCGCTGATTCGAACCCCGTGCAGCGCGGCTACACGGGACTTGAACTAGGTTGTTCGAACTAGGATTCCTATTCCGAACTACCGGTACACCTCGTGGAAATTCAAATCGCGGGCTTCATTTGCAAGTGCGGTATGCCTACATTACCCTCCTAGTGCGAACTAGCGGGGTAGTGTAGACATACCCTAACATAGGTTGTTGGAATCTTTCCACTCACATGCAGGGAGAGTTGTAGCAGCCTGGATATTTCTGGGATGCTGGTAGCGTGTGTGGTGCCTGCGGAACTGCCTGCCACTGGATTCCCATTGATGAAGGCTCTCTCTGTTTCTCTCCCACTAGGGCAGCTCAGACACAGAAAGCCGCTCCCTGGTGAGGGCGTTACTGCACCAGCCATGCCGAGATGCAGCATCTTCATCCCGCTCCTCCTCTTTCTCCCTGGAGTCTCCCCGCACTGCTACACCGCCACGGCTGAGAAGTGCAGAGAGACGACGCCCTCGATGCCTTGGCACAGCCTGGTGGGGAAGGGCATCGACATCACCACGCTGGGCTGGACGGAGGCCTCCCTGCTGGACACCAGCCTGTGGCACGGCCCTGATGGCACCTGCACCCTGTGCCAGAGCCCGCGGCAGGACAGGAAGGTGCCACTGGCCGTGGTGGACTGGAAGGAAAACGTTGCCTGCAAACAGGAGCTGAGAAGCTCGGTGGAGCAGTCGGCTGTGGCCGTGGCCCAGGCCGTGGCATCGGCTGTGACCAACGACTGGAAGAAGGAGCTGGATCTGATGGAGGAGACAAAAGACCTGGCCCTGGGGGGGGCGCGATCCCCGCTCGCCAGCTTCGCCTACGAGAAGGAGCAGCAGGACAAGTACATGTTTGTGCTCAGTGAGGTGTCCTGTGTGTTTTACAGGTGAGAATCCCCCGGTAGGGCCCTGCCCCGCCCCCTGCAGCGCAGCGCCCCCTGCTGGGCCCTGCCCTGCTCCCTGCAGCACACCGCCCCCTGCTGGGCCCCTGCCCCGCCCCCTGCAGCACAGCGCCCCCTGCTGGGCTCCCGCCCCGCCCCCTGGAGCACAGCGCCCCCTGCTGGGCTCCCGCCCCGCCCCCTGCAGCACAGTGCCCCCTGCTGGGCCCCCGCCCTGCTCCCTGCACCACAGCGCCCCCTGCTGGGCCCTGCCCTGCTCCCGGCAGCACAGCGCCCCCTGCTGGGCCCCCACCCCGCTCCCTGCAGCACAGCACCCCCTGCTGGGCCCCGCCCCGCTCCGCTCCCTGCAGCACAGCGCCCCCTGCTGGGCCCCCACCCTGCTCCCTGCAGCACAGCGCCCCCTGCTGGGCCCCGCCCCGCCCCACTCCCTGCACCACAGCGCCCCCTGCTGGGCCCTGCCCTGCTCCCGGCAGCACAGCGCCCCCTGCTGGATTCTGCCCTGCTCTTTGCAGGGGCCTTTCCCCAGTGCCTGCAGCACTGTGTCCCTCAGTGAACCCTCTGCCCTGCTCTCTGCAGCACAGCGCCCTCTGCTGGAAAGCCACAGAGTTGGCACTGAGGCAGAAGCGGGGGGTAGTTTTGCTGGGAAAAGGAGCAGGGGCCTGTAGCTGGCTCATCACTCCTCTTTCTTTCCCTTCTTGGCAGATTGAGACTCACACATGAGCCCCGGCTGGCACCACAATTCTCCCAGGCCCTGCGTCTCCTTCCGCCTAGCTACAGATCTGACACATACCGGTCCTTCCTGGCCACCTACGGCACCCACTATCTGAGCCAGGCAGTGCTGGGCGGGCGGGTGCAGCAGCTGACGGCCATCCCGACCTGCCGGGCGGTGCTGGACGAGCTGACAGACACAGAAAACAGGGAGAACCTGGGTTCCAAGTTCTTCAAAGCTGGCTCCCACGACAACGAGCCGAGCAGCCAGAGCAGGCAGAGCTCCCCGATGTCCTACATGGAGGAGCGCGTCGAGGTGACTGGGGGGAGCAGCCACACCCAGGAACTCTTCTCCACCCACCAGAACACCACGACATTCGAAGCCTGGCTGGAGAGCCTCAACGCCAGCCCCGGCCTGCTCTCCTTCTCCCTGGGGCCCATCCACACCCTGGTGAGGCCGGGAGACCCCCGGCGGGAGGCGCTGAGGCGGGCAGTGAAGGAGTACGTGGCTGAGCGGGGGCAGAGTACATGCCCTTGGAGCTGCCCAGAAGGTGGTGTCTTTGACTCCTTGGATCCTTGCACTTGCCACTGCTCCGGGAACCCCCTCACCAACTCCATGTGCTGCTCCCTCCGGCGGGGCCTGGCCCGGCTCACTGTCCACGTGCTGCGGGGCAGAGACCTGCTGGGGGACTCCGTAACTGACACCGACGCCTACGTCAAGGTCTTCTTCCGAGGCCGGGAGCTGCGGACGCGCCACATTCAGGACGACAACAACCCCGAGTGGAACCAAGTCCTGGACTTCGGGGTGGTGACGCTGCCAGAGAAGCCCGAACTGGAGGTGCAGGTGTTGGACAGTGACGTCCTGGTAGACGACAATATTGGATCATGTGTCGCCCACCTCAAGGCCAGCGAGAACGACAAGCTCACCTGCAACCTGAAACAGGGCCATGTGGTGTTTTCCTACTCGCTGGAGTGTGGGCCCAACCTGGGCGGGGACAGCTGCCAGGAGTACGTGCCGGTGAGGGGCTACGGGCAGAGACCCCAGGAGTCCTGGCCCCCAAATGATCCCCTCCATTTCATTAGTCCCCAGCCCCTTGCCTGAGCTGGAGTTCCCAAGGCTCTCAAGGAAATACAGCCCCCTCCTTTCCCAGCAACCCCCCATCTCCGAGGGCGCAGGGCCGTGCGTATTCCCATTCCGTCACTCTTTGCAGTAGCTCTGGTTTTGCTGCACCGTGCAGTTCCACCTCAGCGCCATCGCGCTAATAAACGTGGGACCGGCTTGATTTCTAGTTCCTTTCATTTTAGAACAGGCACCCTCAGCCCAGCCGCTCCCTGGGGGCTCTGTGGGCTGGGCTGGGCGCCGTCCCGCATGGCAGCCTGTCCCGGCGCAGGACAGGGAATGGCGGGAGCGGGTGTCGAATGGGCGGGACGGGACCTTTCCGAATTCCGGGGTGTTCTCTCCATGGTGTGGGAGTGGGGGTCGGGGGCGTCTCGTGTTCTAGCGACGGGCGTCTGCATTGGCACCGGTTCCTCCCCTGCACAAACAGCCCAAAGCCGAGACCCCCAGTGAAACAAGCCCCAAAACAGCCCCCCGGGCCCAGAGAGTAAAAGCAACTTTTGAATAAACCAGGCCCAGTTCTGCCGGGCACAAGCTGGCGCCCCCTGGTGCCTCCCCTGGGAACCCCCTCCCCTCCCCTCCCGGGGCCCTGCTGGCTGCTGCTCTGGCGCCCCCTGGTGCCTCCTCCTGGGAACACCCTCCCCTGCCCCCTGGGGCCCTGCTGGCTGCTGCTCTGGCGCCCCCTGGTGCCTCCCCTGGGAACACCCTCCCCTGCCCCCTGGGGCCCTGCTGGCTGCTGCTCTGGCGCCCCCTGGTGTCCCCCCTGGGAACACCCTCCCCTGCACCCCTGGGGCCCTGTTGGCTGCTGCTCTGGCGCCCCCTGGTGTCCCCCCTGGGAACACCCTCCCCTGCTCCCTGGGGCCCTGCTGGCTGCTGCTCTGGCGCCCCCTGGTGCCTCCCCTGGGAACACCCTCCCCTGCTCCTCTGGGGCCCTGCTGGCTGCTGCTCTGGCGCCCCCTGGTGCCTCCCCTGGGAACACCCTCCCCTGCTCCTCTGGGGCCCTGCTGGCTGCTGCTCTGGCGCCCCCTGGTGCCTCCCCTGGGAACACCCTCCCCTGCCCCCTGGGGCCCTGCTGGCTGCTGCTCTGGCGCCCCCTGGTACCTCCCCTGGGAACATCCTCCCCTGCCCCCTGGAACCCTGCTGGCTGCTGCTCTGGCACCCCCTGGTGCCTCCCCTGGGAACACCCTCCCCTGCCCCCTGGGGCCCTGCTGGCTGCTGCTCTGGCGCCCCCTGGTGCCTCCCCTGGGAACACCCTCCCCTGCCCTCCCGGGGCCCTGCTGCCTGCTGCTCTGGCGCCCCCTGGTGTCCCCCCTGGGAACACCCTCCCCTGCTCCCTGGGGCCCTGCTGGCTGCTGCTCTGGCGCCCCCTGGTGCCTCCCCTGGGAACACCCTCCCCTGCTTCCTGGGGCCCTGCTGGCTGCTGCTCTGGCACCCCCTGGTGCCTCCCCTGGGAACACCCTCCCCTGCCCTCTGGGGCCCTGCTGGCTGCTGCTCTGGTGCCCCCTGGTGCCTCCCCTGGGAACACCCTCCCCTGCCCCCCATGGAGCCCTGCTGCCTGCTGCTCTGGTGCCCCCTGGTGCCTCCCCTGGGAACACCCTCCCCTGCCCTCCCGGGGCCCTGCTGGCTGCTGCTCTGGCGCCCCCTGGTGTCCCCCCTGGGAACACCCTCCCCTGCTCCCTGGGGCCCTGCTGGCTGCTGCTCTGGCGCCCCCTGGTGCCTCCCCTGGGAACACCCTCCCCTGACCCCTGGGGCCCTGCTAGCTGCTGCTCTGGCACCCCCTGGTGCCTCCCCTGGGAACACCCTCCCCTGCCCCCTGGGGCCCTGCTGGCTGCTGCTCTGGCGCCCCCTGGTGCCTCCCCTGGGAACACCCTCCCCTGCCCTCCCGGGGCCCTGCTGCCTGCTGCTCTGGCGCCCCCTGGTGTCCCCCCTGGGAACACCCTCCCCTGCTCCCTGGGGCCCTGCTGGCTGCTGCTCTGGCGCCCCCTGGTGCCTCCCCTGGGAACACCCTCCCCTGCTTCCTGGGGCCCTGCTGGCTGCTGCTCTGGCACCCCCTGGTGCCTCCCCTGGGAACACCCTCCCCTGCCCCCTGGGGCCCTGCTGGCTGCTGCTCTGGCGCCCCCTGGTGCCTCCCCTGGGCACACCCTCCTCTGCCCCCCGTGGGGCCCTGCTGCCTGCTGCTCTGGTGCCCCCTGGTGCCTCCCCTGGGAACACCCTCCCCTGCCCTCCCGGGGCCCTGCTGGCTGCTGCTCTGGCGCCCCCTGGTGCCTCTCCTGGGAACACCCTCCCCTGCTCCCTGGGGCCCTGCTGGCTGCTGCTCTGGCGCCCCCTGGTGCTTCCCCTGGGAACACCCTCCCCTGCCCCCCTGGGGCCCTGCTGGCTGCTGCTCTGGCGCCCCCTGGTGCCTCCCCTGGGAACACCCTCCCCTGCCCCCCTGGGGCCCTGCTGGCTGCTGCTCTGGTGCCCCCTGGTGCCTCCCTTGGAAACACCCTCCCCTGCCATCTCCGTAGCCCCAGAGCACCCTGTGTCCCTTCACAGCAGCTGTTCCTCCCTCCCCTATGTCGGGGCTCTGTGCTCCCCCACTCCTTTCCCTCATATCAGGGGCTCTGTGTGTCCCCCATTCCCGCCATGCCAGGAGTGTGGGTCCCCCCGTTGCCCCCCTTTCCCTGTCACAGAGCTCAGAGGTTACAAACATCAGAGCGGCCAGACTGGGCCAGACGAAAGGTCCATGTAGGCAGGTGTCCTGCCTGCCGACGGGTGCCCCATGGGGAGGGCCGTACGGAGGCCTGGAGAGCTGGTTTCTCTGTTGCACTCAGAGCGGGCGAGGTCCTAGCTAGAGAGCCGGCCCAGCCCTGGGAGGGGCACGTTGGGAGGACGTGGACACACGGCGAGAGTCCAGAGGAGAGCGACAAAGCGAGAAGAGGTCGGGACACGCGGCCTGTGAGCAAAGCGGCAAGCAGGGGGCACGGTCTGTCCTGAGAGAGTTGGGGGGCTTGGGGCCGTGCTGTGCTAGGGTTGCTAGATGATTTAATCAAAAATACTGAGCCCCCTCCCGCCCCAAAAAAACCCCATCAGTGGAAAAAATCTGTTGAGAAAAAAAAAGAGGAGACCAAAGTCATTGAACATAAAAAAATGGACCCCAGACTTATTAAGCAAAATAAAATAAAATAATAAAAAAAAACCAGCATGGCCCCTTTAAGAAACGCCTCTGAGGCTTTTTGGCTATAACAGGCTGGTGGCGGCTGGTGGCCATCTTGTTTTCTGGCTCCAGGCCAGACAGTTGTCCTGCAGAATCGGGTAACCTGGTTGCTGAGTGTCTGTAGGGTTGCCAGGTGTCCGGCTGTTACCCAGAGAGGCCGCTATTTTTGCCTCCTGCAGGGAAAACATCAGAAAATTCCGGACATTTCAGGTGTCTGGTATTTTCTGAATTTTTTTACCGGACAGGATACAAAAACAGCGGAGGGTCTGGGTCAATACTGGACACCTGGCAGCCCAGGGCTTTCCACGTGTTCAGGACTGTGGCCCTGTAGGGTCCTGTCTTCTCCCCACACGCCCACCAGGGTGGGAGAAGGATTCATGAACCCGCCCCACATGGAGCTCTGCCCTGATCTCTCCCCTCTCGAGACAGAAATAGGGTTGCCAGGTGTTCAGTATGTGGGATTTTTTGCCTCCCCTCCAGTAAAAAAATACCGAAAATACCAGACACCTACAATGCTGTCTGGCTGAATTCGGAGGCAGCCTGGCATCCCTTGTGCCCACCGGGTTCATCAGGGAAGCTGTCCGGCCCCACGCAGGGAGGAAAGATGGCGGGTGGCCACCAGCAGCTTGTTAGGGCTAAAAAAGACTCACCACGTGGTTTTTAAAAGGGCCCCGGTGCTGGGGTTGTTGGGTTTTTACGTAACAATTCTCGGGGGCCTTTTTTTTTTTTTTTTGCTCAACGAAATTTTTCCTGGCAACCCTAGACGGAAACCCAGTCTGAAGCAGGGAGCGCAGCACTCGCTCCACCGGCCCCATCACCTCTGGGGTGACAAGCTCCCCCCCCAACTCCTGCGCCATGTCCGCAGAGCACGCCGGAGGATCCAACATTACCGTCCCCTGCAGCACAGGCCGGGATGGGGAAGGCAATCTGCAGCCCCGGCCCCGGCCCTGAAGCCTGGCCCTGCCAAACCAGCCTGAGTTAGTTGGAGGGCTGGGGTTGCCATGCTGTAGCCCTGGCCCTAGCCCTGCCAGGTGGCTGTGGAAGTCAGGCTGCTACGTGGCGCCCCCAGCCTTCATGGGTGGTGAGTTTTATGAGCTGGTTGCGCCCATGTTCCAGGAATATTCAGAGCCGGGGGCCGTGCTCACCAATGGACTGAGGCTAGGACAGCCTGTTCTTTCTGTTTGCTGGTCATTCCTTGAATGAATCATTCAGTTAAGGGGAATAGCCCAGAGGGAAAAGGCGATGAATCATAGAATCATAGAACTGGAAGAGACCTCAGAAAGTCATCAAGTCCAGCTCCCTGCTCTAGGCAGGACCAATTCCAACTAAATCAACCCAGCCAGGGCTTTGTCAAGCCGAGACTTAAACACCTCTAGGGATGGAGACTCCACCACTTCCCTAGGGAACCCATCCCAGCGCTTCACCACTCTCCTAGGGAAAGAGTTTTTCCTAGTATCCAACCTGGACCTCTCCCACCACAACTTGAGACCATCGCTCCTTGTTCTGCCATCTGTCACTACTGAGAACAGCCTCTCTCCAGCCTCTTTGGAACCTCCCTTCAGGAAGTTGAAGGCTGCTCTCAAATCCCCCCTCACTCTTCCCTTCTGCAGACTAAACAGACCCAAGTCCCTCAGCCTCTCCTCATAAGTCATATGCTCCAGCCCCCTAATCATTTTGGTTGCCCTCCGCTGGACCCTCTCCAATGCGTCCCCATCCTTTTTGTAGTGGGGGGCCCAGAACTGGACACAATACTCCAGATGCGGCCTCACCAAAGCCGAATAAAGGGGAATAATGACATCTCTGGATCTGCTGGCAATGCTCCTCCTAATGCAACCTAATATGCCGTTAGCCTTCTTGGCTACAAGGGCACAGTTGACTCATCTCTAGCTTCTCATCCACTGTAACCGCCAGGTCCTTTTCTGCAGAATTACTACTTAACTGATTGGTCCCCACCCTGTAACTATGCTTGGGATTCTTCCATCCCAAGTGCAGGACTCTACACTTGTCCTTGTTGAACCTCATCAGATTTCTTGTGGCCCAATCCTCCAATTTGTCTAAGTCACTCTGTACCCTATCTCTGCCCTCCAGCGTATCTACCTCTCCCCCCAGCTTAGTGTCATCCGCAAACTTGCTGAGGGTGCAATCCATCCCCTCATCCAGATCATTAATAAAGATATTGAACAAAACCGGTCCTAGAACCGAACCTTGGGGCACTCTGCTAGAAACCGACCCCCATCCTGACATCGAACCGTTGATCACTACCCGCTGGGCCCGGCCTTCCAGCCATATTTCTATCCATCTTACCGTCCATTTATCCAATCCACAATCCCTTAACTTGCTGGCAAGAATACTGTGGGAGACCGTATCAAAAGCCTTGCTAAAGTCAAGGTATATAACATCCACTGACTTCCCCACGTCCACCAAGCCAGTTACCTCATCATAGAAGCTAATCAGATTGGTCAGGCACGACTTGCCCTTTGTGAATCCAACAAGCATGAAGTAACAAGTATGTGTGAAGAGACAATCGCCAGAGGCCAGAGAGACCAAAGCTCTGTCCTGTTGAAGAGAAACTGAAGGGGGGTTGGGCTGCCAGTAAAGGGCCTTTTTTTTGGAAACAAGCATCAGGAAAAAGTCGTCTTTGTGTTTTAAAGTAGGTCTAATTCAAATAAAGATTATTGTACAAAGCCAACTTTGAACTTTCTATTAGTGAACTTAAAATCACAATAACTGAAGTGATAGAGATGCAGCCGTGTTAGTCTGGTGTAGCTGAAACAAAAAACAAGACTATGTAGCACTTTAAAGACTAACAAGATGGTTTATTAGGTGATGAGCTTTCGTGGGCCAGACCCACTTCCTCAGATCAAATAGTGGAAGAAAATTGGCACAACCGTATATACCAAAGGATACAATTAAAAAAATGAACACATATGAAAAGGACAAATCACATTGCAGAACAGAAGGGCGATGCGGGGGGGGGGGGGGGGGGGGAGGAAATAAATGTCTGTGAGCTAATGGTATTAGAGGTGATAATTGGAGAAGCTATTTTTGTAATGGGTAAGATAGCTAGGGTCTTTGTTGAGACCCACGTGTAGAGTATCGAATTTTAGCATGAATGACAGTTCAGAGGATTCCCTTTCAAGTGCAGATTTAAAGGGCTTCTGAAGCAGGATGCAGGTAATTAAGTCGTTGAGACAGTGTCCTTTCTGGTTGAAATGGCAAGAAACTGAAGCTGAGAGAAATGTAGCCGTGTTAGTCTGGTATAGCTGAAACAAAACAGAAATGTACATATTAAAGCCAATTATCAAACTGACACTAGGTGTAACCATTTGAGAGTGATTGTTTTATTACAAAATAGTCAGGGAGAAAGTTATAAGACTATTAAAAACATTGAAAAAGTTCTTATACATCACTAGAACAAAACCAAGCGAGTACATTATGATAAGATTTTGACCAATCCACTACGTTACAAAATCACCTGCCAATATTTGACAAAATCCTTGGTTTGAATACAGACATCAGTATGGAACATCCATGCAGGCACAATGATATGGTGACATTATTGTCATGATCAATTAGACATCACTGGAAGCAGAAGAAAGTGGCTTTATATCATGTAAAAGAACTTTGGGAGATCTAGTAAACAAAAGAGATTCTGTGAAAGACAGCGAGGGACAAAAAGAGATGGAAAGAGTCAGTTATAGACAGTGTTTCGTTCCTGGATTCACTTACTATGTTAAAGAGTTCTCTTTTGAAGACCCAAGTAAGATGCAGGCAATGACTGAAGATGCTGTCTTTTTGTTTGTGTGAAAATTATGTAGGAATTCTTCTTCCTAATCTCCCCAGCCAGCGCCCCCGCACCTCCCCCCCCCACCAGCTCTGATTCCTGCCCACTCTTACTCTTGGCCACCCTCGCGGCCCCTGATCCCCCCCAACTGTGCTTCCTGCGCCCCCTTACTCCCGGCCAGCCCTGACCCCTCCCGGCTGGCCTCCCCTCCCCCGACCAGCCCCATTGCCCCCCTCCACCGCTTTAACCGTTTCCAGGCCTCCCCTTTCCAGCCAGCACCGCTCCCTTCCTGGCGCCTGCTCCCCCCTGCACATGAAGTGTGTCCGGGTTTTGGTTTTTTTAATGACCACCCGGTAACCACTAGCAGTGATCCAGGTCCTTGGAGTCTTTTTTTTTTTTGCTCAATAACTTTGGTCTTCCCCCCTTTTTTTCCTTCAACAAATTTCTTTCCCGGTGTTTTTTTGGGGGGGGGGAGCAGCGTATTCGGTATTTTTCTTTCAGCCAACTGGCAACCCTAATCATGGGCCACCCCAGCCCTGCAGACAGACAACCGGCGGTGAGAAATGAGGCCGGGTGGGCGGGAGGATCCGCTGCTGGCAGCCAACCGGCGATTGCAGGGGGAGTCCTCACCGGCCGCCTACAGGTGCTGCAGCCAGCGCGCTCCCTCCATCCGGCCTGGGGCTACCAGGGACACAGGCAGCTTCTGGGCTGGCCGCAGGGGCTGGGCCGACAGCCTGGGATCTGTCCTTTCCCGGCCCTGCGAGAGCTCGGCCCCCACTTCTGTGACCACCCGAGCAGCAACCGCACTGCCCCAGCGCTGGCCCGCAGTGCGTCAGGCCTGGGCTCAGCAGGGGAAGGCCGGTGACCTTTGGGCTCTGTGTGCCCCCCTGCCCCAGCACCCCGCCCTGCAGCTGGGCGGTTTCTGGGAAATGCCGAGGCTGGAGCCAGCATCCCTGGAAAATTTTTGCTGTCAGCTTCCAATTGGCTCTTCAGTTTTGTTTACGCTGTAGGAACCAAACCCACCAATCACAGTCCCAGGGCAGTGGGGGTGGGGGATCCCTCCTGGGACAGTGGGGGTAGGGACCCCACCCACCAGGCACGTGTCCTGCCCAGCTCAGGGGGGAGACACCTCTGAGCCCAAAACTCAGCTAAATCCAGGGGACAAGAAATGATCAGACAGGAGGAGGGTTCAGGGCCCCACCCAGGGACCCCGAGGGGAACAGCCTTTTTTGGGGGTGTCGGTTGGTGGGGGCTGTGATCAGGGCTGCAGGATCTGGGTAGGGAGGCTGGCAGGGGAGCAGGGGAACCGAGCAGCGCAGCCAACCGGGAGCAATGTTCCCTCGAATGTTTTCCAACTATCGGCAGGTTGTTCCACCTTTGTGCGGAATAAAATGTTTACATGCGCCGAGGCCTCTGCAAGGTGCACCACCCATAGAACACAAACCGCGCTGGGGACGCTGTTAGTGAGGTGGGCAGCACTGGCATCTCCCCTGAGGGGCCGCACAAGCGCTTAGTTCCCAGGGGACGCTGGCCGGGAGGGGGAGCAGGCAGCAGGGCAGTCTCGGGGTTGGGGCTGCCAGAGCCAGCGCTGCCCACAGCTCACGGTGCCCTGGGCACACGCCGCACAGGGACTGTAGCAGCCACCACTGCTGAGGCGAGGTTTGGCAGGCGGGGAGGCCACAGAGCAGTGAGGGGAAGGGGGGAGGCCTTGGGCAGGGGGTGCATCAGGAAAGTGGGATTGGGGGGGCTCAGGAGGTGGCAGATGCTCTGAGGTCACCCTCTAGGCACAGGTGTAACATCCCCCCTCCACCGCCTGCCCAGAGCCTAGAGGGGGCCCCACGCACCCCCCCCCCAGGGCACCAGCCAGCCTGGGACTGCGGAGCTCTGGGCCGGCTGGGGTGGGCGGGGGGCCCCTCCGGCCCTGGGTGCGGCGGGGAGGGGACTGGGCCCCACAGCCCTGGCACCAGAGGGGAAGGACTCAGGCTCTGCCAGCCCGGACAGGATGCAGAGGGGGGTCTGCCCAGGCACTGGGGGGGCCGAAGGCTCACCGGGGGTGGGGGGAGGGGTGGCCGGTCAGGGTTTCCTTTGCCCAGGCTGGAGGGGGGGGGCTGAGGGAGGGTCAGTGTCTGGACCAGGCACCACGGGGTGGGCGGAGAGAGGGGGGGGCCCGAGGGGAGGGGGGCGGAGCATCCCTGGGAACACCAGCCCCCAGCCCCTAGGGATGTATTTATAGGGCACCCGGCAAACCCGGTGGCAGGGAGTCTGGACGCTGGATCCCTCCGGCCTGGGACACAGAACAGGTACGTGCCGGACACGGGGAAACGCAGACGATGGATGTCAGCCGACGGTCAGGGCAGTGTGTGTGTGTGTTCTGAGAAAAGGTTTAACGTCTGTGACTTTACTGCTAGAACCAGGGTCCCGTCGCAGAGGGCAGCCAACAGGCTGACAGATGCACCTGTTCATAGGAAGAGCTTATTACAGCTCAGATTTTAGCTGCTAGGATACAGGATCCCTTCGCAGCGGGCAGTCTAGGGAAGACTGAGAGATGCCCCAACGGATGTCACCTGGGAGTGACACGATCCAAACGCCCAAGCTCCTTCTATACCTGTCCCTTATAACCAGCTGAAGTTCTTTTAAATTGTGCTTGTTTCTGTTACAGCAACTGAAGGAGTCAGGTTAAAACTTAAACAGTTACAGGTTTATTAAAAAAAACTTATAAAAGCAAATGGTTACAATGGCTATTGCTCTCTTTCTTAACTGCTAGCAAATACAAATCTTAAAAATGGTTACAAAGAAAATAAAGAAAGAAAATAGAAATAATGGTACCAAGTGACAGCTTAATCTTTAAAGAGCTCTAAGTCTGTGTACACTTAAGACAAAGGACACATCCAGGTACAATTTTTACCCCTTTCTGTGCCTCTCGACTCCAGCGGGTCAGGCCAGGGCCGGTCTCTCAATTCCTAGGAAAGACGAATACGAGGTGGGCGTCCCCGTGGAACCTCGGGAGATCAAACACCAAACCCGACCAGCACATAGATGGTAGATGGACACTCAGAGTAAATGTGCTGCTGGACCCATCTTTATACCCCTGGGGGCCCGTATCCTCTTTCTTATCTTAAGAGGCCAAATTGTCCTGGTCCGTTTTGTGGCGCCAGTTCTTACAAGCAAGTTTCAAATAATTTACACTTGCAAGAGAGAGAACTAAATTGTGAGCACTGGACATTCTTTACTGGGCGAGAGATTCCTCCCCCCGCGGACGGCTGTGTGTTCGTATCAATATGGGTTAAGTCAAGGACACTCCTCGGCAGCCTCTTGGTCAGCAATTGGCGGATCTCTGTTTACAGCCATTCACGCTCACAGCAGCCTGCCATATCCTGAGCCTCCTGCTCCCAGGCTTTTACTGTTCTATGTGCCCTGCATGCTCCAGGCAAGCAACGATGGATGTTACAGGGGGGTTCCTGTCTGGCTACAATGGATCCGGGGCTAAACCCCGAGCTCTGGGGAGAGGGAGCCACGGCCTGGGATCTGGCTAAATCAGGGTGACCTGGCTCAGGGGGCAAAAGCCAGCAGGGAGCCGTTTCAAGAGCTGGGGTGCGATAGGACAGTATCTGTTTGATGTTTCAGTTCCTTTCGCCCCCAAAGGCCGGTGACCTATTCGGAGCTCTGTGTGCTCCTCCCCCCGGCCCCCCATCCTGCAGCTGGGTGGTTTCAGGGAGGCTGGGAGCCAGTGTCCCTGAAAGAACTGTACTTTTAGCTTCCAACTGGCTCCTTGGTTTGTTTTTTATTTTTACATCACAAAGCAAACCCACCTATCAAAGTGCCGGAAAAGTGGGTGGGGGGAGAAACTGCTGACCCCAAGGTTCAACTCAATTTGGGGGCAACGAGTGATCAGACAGGAGCAGGGGAGAGGGTCACAAGGCAGAGCCAGGGATTGTGAAAGGGACCCCTGAGCGGAGACCCCTGGACAGCACCCGCCTCAAAGGTGTCAAGGGGTGACCCGGCACCCACAAACGCTGGCTTCCCAACAAGCTCTTGGCTTTCAATAGCACTTCGGGGGTCCTGGCTTCAGGCCCCTGGACCGGAATCCCCAGGGACTGTCACTCAGGGCAAAGGCAAAGAAGGGGGCAGACCTTCCCCAAACTGGGGTTGTTTCTAAGAATTCCACTCACCAGCCAGCCAGAGCGCGGCGTCTACAGCCCTGGCCTGGTTGGCAGAAGCCAGCCTCGCTGCTCCCGTCGCCACCCGGCCTTGGGCTCCCACCCGGGCAGCCGAGTCACACGCCGAGTTCCGCGAGTGCCAGCCTCTTGGGCACGTTGCCCTCCGGGGAGTGACTCTTCCAGACCTGCCCCAGGCCCCGCATGCAGCCAGAGCTGCTCAGCTCCGCTCAGCTGTGTGACAAAGCAAAGAGAGAGCCTGGGCTAACGTCCAGGGGACCGTGTGAGCTACGAGGAGAGGCTGAGGGAGTTGGGTTTGTTCAGGCTGCAGAAGGGAAGAGTGAGGGGGGATTTGAGAGCAGCCTGCAACTCCCTGAAGGGGGGTTCCAAAGAGGCTGGAGAGAGGCTGTTCTCAGTGGCAGAACAAGGAGCAATGGACTCAAGTTGCAGTGGGGGAGGTCTCGGTAGGAAAAACTCTTTCCCTAGGTGGGTGGGGAAGCGCTGGGCTGGGTTCCCTAGGGTGGGGGTGGAGTCTCCATCCCTAGAGGTGTTTAAGTCCCAGCTTGACAAAGCCCTGGCCGGGTTGATTTAGTTGCGATTGGTCCTGCCTAGAGCAGGGGGCTGGACTCGATGACTCCTGAGGTCTCTTCCAGCTCTCTGGTTCTATGGTTCTATGTCCTACAGCTGCAGACACAGTTCCCAGCTGTCTCCTAGGCGGGGGGGTGTTCTGGCCTTGCCAAGAGCCTTTTCCCAAATCAGTTCATCAGATTCCTTCCAGCATCAGGCTGATCCAGGTGGGAACTGGAGACCTCAGCTCTGTGGCTCAACTATTCCCTGAGCAAACTGAGGGGGGCTGAGCTCACAGGGCCAACTAATGGCTCATCATTGACACAATCAACTCTGGATTAAACAAAGACTGTGAATGGCTCGCTAACTACAAAAGCAGCTTCTGCTCTCTTGGAATTCACACCTCCAGATCAGCTGCTAGAAGTGGGCCTCATCCTCCTTGATTGGATCCACCTCGTCATCTCCAGCCTGATCCTGGCCTGCATATTTATTCCTGCCTCTGGAAATTTCCACTACATGCATCTGACGAAGTGGGTCTTTGCCCACGAAAGCTTATGCTCCTACACTTCAGTTAGTCTATAAGGTGCCACAGGACTCCTCGTCGCTTTTGCAGACTAACACGGCTACCCCTCTGATACTTACTACCCCCACAGCTCACTCCACTGTGAAGATTAGCTTTCGCTCTCTGAATTAAGAGAATAACCTCACACTAAATATGTGAAAGCACACAAACACACACTCATTGCACACACACACACACACACTCATTGCACACACACACACACTCATTGCACACACACACACACACACACTCATTGCACACACACACTCATTGCACACACACACTCATTGCACACACACACACACACACACTCATTGCACACACACACACACACACATTGCACACACACACACACTCATTGCACACACACACACACTCATTGCCTAGTAGGTCTCTTAAGGTTGAATCTGGATTAGCCTGCTAGTGCTTAACCTCTTCTGGACCCATATCCCTCCCCTTTCTAGCCCACTAGACCGGGGTGGTCAATAGTTATTAATGGGGGCACACCAAGATTTGGGTAAGTGGCCACGGGTTGAACTTTTCTACGGGGGGGGGGGGTGCAGTGTCTGTGGCGGCGGCTGGGTGCAGAAGGGAGCTCAGGGTACGGGACCGGGGTGCAGCAGAGGCTGTGGGGTCCGAGAGGGAGGTTGAATGAAGGAGGGGTTATCAATGGGGCAGGGGGTTTGGGAGCAGGCTCCGGGAGGGGATATGGTTGCAGGAGAGGAGTCTGGCCTGGCGGGAGCTATACGAGGGGTTGCAGGGACTGGGTGGGAGTTGTGACCTGGAAAAGGGCGAGAAGGGGCTGCAGGGGATTTGGGGGGTGGCCCGGGGGCAGGTAGTAGAGGGGAGAGAGGGGGTGCTGTGCCAGAAGCAGGCTCTGGCTGGAAGGTGCTTAGCTAGGCAGCCCCCAGCCGGCAGCCCTGCAGGAACCTGAGCCAGGCGCCACGCCTGTGAGCTGGGCTGGCTGCTCCAGCAAGGAGAGGGCGGGAGGATTCCCATGGTGCCCCTGCCGCCAGCAACATTTCTCAACTCCTATTGGCTGGAAACTGGCCAACGGGAGCAGAGGGGTTTTTTTAGGGGCAAGGCTTGGCACGAAGCTTCCGCCTCCCTCTCCAGAGCAATTAGCAGCCGGGCATTTAAAGAGGCATCCGCTACTCTGTAGAAAGGGGCCCGGTGAGGCAGCCCTGGCCAGATCCAGGGGCTTGGAGGGCAGGATCTGGCCTGCTGGCTGCAGCTTGCCCTGCACTACTCCCAAAGCAGGGACAGAACCCAGGAGTGCAGGCTCCCCGCCCTTTCTGCTCCAGCTCATTGACCCAATTGCACTCAGAGCAGGGAGCGAGGTGGGAATCCAGCAGGGGGCGCTGTGCTGCAGGGAGCAAGGCAGGGGCCCAGCAGGGGGCGCTGTGCTGCAGGGAGCGGAGCAGGGTCCCAGCAGGGGGCGCTGTGCTGCAGGGAGCGGGGCAGGGGCCCAGCAGGGGGCGCTGTACTGCAGGGAGCGGAGCAGGGTCCCAGCAGGGGGCGCTGTGCTGCAGGGAGTGGAGCAGGGTCCCAGCAGGGGGCGCTGTGCTGCAGGGAGCGGGGCAGGGTCCCAGCAGGGGGTGCTGTGCTGCAGGGAGCGGGCTGGGGTCCCAGCAGGGGGCGCTGTGCTGCAGGGAGCGGGGCAGGGTCCCAGCAGGGGGCGCTGTGCTGCAGGGAGCGGGGTGGGGTCCCAGCAGGGGGCGCTGTGCTGCAGGGAGCGGGGCAGGGGCCCAGCAGGGGGCGCTGTGCTGCAGGGAGTGGGGCAGGGGCCCAGCAGGGGGCGCTGTACTGCAGGGAGCGGGGCAGGGGCCCAGCAGGGGGCGTTGTACTGCAGGGAGCGGAGCAGGGTCCCAGCAGGGGGCGCTGTGCTGCAGGAAGCAAGGCGGGGGCCCAGCAGGGGGCGCTGCGCTGCAGGTGGGGGCCCAGCAGGGAGTGTTGTGAGCAGGGAGCGGGGTGGGCTCTAGTATAAGTTGCTGGAGATCTCTCTTCTCAGATGCAGGGAGAGCCATAGAAGCCTGGAGACTTCTGGGCTGTGTTGGCCTGTGGAACTCCCTGCCACTAGATTGTCATGACTGAAGACTCTCTCTGTTTCTCTCCCTCTAGGGAGGGTCAAAGCCCAACAGCAGCTTTGGGTGAGGGGTGCCCCTCATCACACCAGCCATGGCCACAGCCAGGGTTTTCATCCCTCTCCTCCTCCTTGCGCTTGTGCCTGGGGTCTCTCCCTTCTGCCGCACAGGCACGGCTCAGGAGTGCAGGAGGAGCGTGGCCTTTGTGCCTGGGCACAGCCTGGTACGGGAGGGCATCGACGTCACCACGCTGGGCTGGACGGGGAACTACCTGGTGGACACCAGCCTGTGGCGCGGCCCCAACGGCACCTGCACCTTGTGCCGGAACCCGCTGCAGGGGGGGCAGCTGCAGAGGGCGCCGCTGGCCGTGACGGACTGGAAGGTGAATATCTTGTGCAACCGGGAGCTCAGCACCTCGGTGCAGGAGTCGGCCGTGGCCGTGGCCCGGGCAATGGCGTCCGATGTGAACAACGACTGGAAGGTGGAACTGGAGCTACCGGGGGAGTCCATGGGCCGGGCCCTGGAGGGGACCCGATCCGAGCTCTCCGGCTTCGCCTACGAGAAGGAGCAGCAGGACAAGTTCATGTTTGTGCTCCACGAGCTGCCCTGTGGGTATTACAGGTGAGAATCCCCTGAATGTCCCCCCGGCCCTATAGTGCAGCGCCCCCTGCTGGGCCCCCGCCCCGCGCCCTATAGCGCAGCGCCCCCTGCTGAGCCTCCGCCCCGTTTCCTGCAGCACAGCGCCCCCTGCTGGGCCCCCACCCCGCTCCCTGCAGCACAGCGCCCCCTGCTGGGCTCCGCCCCACTCCCTGCAGCGCAGCGCCTCCTGCCGGGCCCCCGCCCCGCTCCCTGTAGCACAGCGCCCGCTGCTGGGCTCCGCCCCACTCCCTGCAGCGCAGCGCCTCCTGCCGGGCCCCCGCCCCGCTCCCTGTAGCACAGCGCCCCCTTCTGGGCCCCCATCTTGTTCCTACAGGACAGCAGCCCATGGTGATTCCCTGCCCTGCTCCCTGTAACATAGGGTATCCTCTTGAGTCCCCAATTCCCTGCAGAATTGCACCTCCTGTTGGGCCACTGCCCTGCTCTTTGGGGCAATGGCACAGCACTGCCTGGGAGGGGCCCTGCCTCCTAATCAGAGAATCAGAGAACACTAGGACTGGGAGGGACCTCGAGAGGCATCGAGTCCAGTCCCCTGCCCTCACGGCAGGACCCAGTACTGCCTAGACCATCCCTGAGAGACATTTATCTAACCTGCTCTTAAATATCTCCAGAGATGGGGATTCCACAACCTCCCTGGGCAATTTATTCCAGTGTTTGACCACCCTGACAGGTAGGAACTTTTTCCTAATGTCCAACCTAAACGGCCTTTGCTGCAGTTTAAGCCCATTGCTTCTTGTTCTATCCTCAGAGGCCAAGATGAACAAGTTTTCTCCCCCCTCCTTATGACACCCTTTTAGATACCTGAAAACGGCTCTCATGTCCCCCCTCAATCTTCACTTTTCTAAACTAAACAAACCCAATTTTTAGCCTTCCCTCACAGCTCATGTTCTCTAGACCTTTCATCATTCTCATTGCTCTTCTCTGGGCCTTCTCCAATTTCTCCACATCTTTCTTGAAATGCGGTGCCCAGAACTGGACACAATACTCCAACTGAGGCCTAACCAGCGCAGAGTAGAGCGGAAGAATGACTTCTCGTGTCTTGCTCACAACACGCCTGTTAATGCAGCCCAGAATCATGTTTGCTATTTTGCAACAGCATCACTCTGTTGGCTTCTATTTAGCTTGGGGTCCATTGTAACCCCTAGATCCCTTTCTGCCGTACTGCTTCCCAGACAGTCACTTCCCATTCTGTGTGTGTGAAACTGATTGTTCCTTCCTAAGTGGAGCACTTTGCATTTGTCTTTAATAAACTTCATCCTGTTTACCTCAGACCATTTCTCCAATTTGTCCAGATCATTTTGAATTATGACCCTATCCTCCAGAGCAGTCGCAACCCCTCCCAGCTTGGGATCATCTGCAAACTTAATAAGCACACTTTCTATACAATATCTAAATCACTGATGAAGATATTGAACAGAGCTGGTCCCAGAACAGACCCCTGCGGAACCCCACTTGTTATACCTTTCCAGCAGGATTGTGAACCATTAATAACTACTTTCTGAGTACGGTTATCCAGCCAGTTATCCACCCACTTTATAGTAGCCCCATCTTAGTTATATTTGACTAGTTTATTGATAAGAATATTATGTGAGACCGTATCAAACGCCTTACTAAAGTCTAGGTATACCACATCCACCGCTTCCCCCTTAGCCACAAGACTCGGTATCCTATCAAAGAAAGCTATCAGATTGGTTTGACATGATTTGTTCTTTACAGATCCATGCTGGCTGTTCTCTATCACCTTGCCACTTTCCAAGTGTTTACAGATGGTTTCCTTAATTACTTGCTCCATTATCTTCCTTGGCACAGAAGTTAAACTAACTGGTCTGTAGTTTCCTGGGTTGTTCTTATTTCCCTTTTATAGATGGGCACTAGATTTACCCTTTTCCAGTCCTCTGGAATCTCTCCTGTCTCCCATGATTTTCCAAAGATGATAGCTAGAGCCTCAGATACCTCCTCTATCACCTCCTTGAGTATTCTAGGATGCATTTCATCAGGCCCTGGTGACTTGCAGGCATCTAACTTTTCTAAGTGATTTTTAACTTGTTTTTTTAATTTTATCTTCTAAACCTCCCCCCTTCCCGCCAGCATTCACTATGTCAGGCATTCCTTCAGAAAGCTTGGTGAAGACCAAAACAAAGAAGTCATTGAGCATCTCTGCCATTTCCAAGTTTCCTGTTACTGTTTCTCCCTCCTCTAATGAGCCCCGTTCATGGTGGCCACAAAGCAGGCACTGTGGAGATGGGGCCAGTTTGTACTGGGGAAGGTGGTGGGGTTTCTGGTTAGCTCCTAACTCCTCTCTCTTTTTCCCCTCTGGCAGGATGAGGGTACCCCCAAACCCTCCTCTGACACCCTTATTCGCCCAAGCCCTGAGTGACCTTCTACCCACCTACAACCCATCCACATACCGACCCTTCCTGGCCACGTACGGCACCCACTATGTGAGCCAGGCAGTGCTGGGCGGGCGTGTGCGGCAGCTGACGGCCATCCCGACCTGCCGGGCAGTGCTGGACGGGCTGACAGACGCTGAAATCAAGGAGCGCCTGAGCTCTCAGTTCCTGCAAGACCTGGGTTTGAGTCAGCTCCCCTCCGGCTCCCACGCCCACGAGCCGAGCAGCCAGAGCAGCTGGAGCTCCCAGGCGGCCTACACGGATCACCGCAACGAGGTGACGGGGGGCCACGGCCATGCCAACCTACTCTATGCCACCAAGCAAGACCCCGGGGCCCTCTCGGCCTGGCTGGAGAGCCTCAAAACCAGCCCCAGCCTGATCTCCTTCTCCCTGGCGCCCATCCACACCCTGGTGAGGCCGGGAGACCCCCGGCGGGAGGCGCTGAGGCAGGCAGTGAAGGAGTACGTGGCTGAGCGGGGGCAGAGGAGGTGCCCTCGACGGTGCCCACAAGGCGGCTACGCCGACCCCTTGGAGCCCTGCAAATGCCGTTGCTCCGGAAACCCCTTCACCAACTCCATGTGCTGCTCCCTGCAGCGGGGCCTGGCCCGGCTGAAGGTCCATATGATGTCGGGCAAAGACCTGTGGGGGGACCCCTTGTCTCCCAGCGACCCCTACGTCAAGGTCATCTTCCAAGGGCAGAAGCTGCAGACGCGCTACATTAAGGACAACAACAACCCCCAGTGGTTTGAAGACCTGGACTTCGGGGTGGTGACGCTGCCGGTGAAGCCCGAACTGGAAGTGGAGGTGCGGGACAGCGACTCGTGGCCATGGGTGGACAGCCACCTGGGAACCTGCCACGCCCACCTCAAGGCCAGCAGGAACGTGACTCAGAGCTGCGTCGTCTCGCCCGGCCTCGTGACGTATTCCTACTCCCTGGAGTGCGGGCCCAACCTGGGCGGGGACACCTGCCAGGAGTACGTGCCCGTGAGGGGCTAAGGGGGCACCTGCCAGGAGTCCTGATGTCCAGCCCCTGCTCTCACCACTAGCCCCCACTTCCTTTCCTGAGCTCACATAGCTAATGTTTTAGAAAATTAAGCAGCGCTGCCTTTCAACCCCACGCCAAGGCCAGGCCGGAGGGAGAGCAGGGATGTGCTTACACACGTTCCCTTGTTGCATTTCACTGCAGTTGTACATTTGCTGCAGTGAAATGAAGTTGCACATTTAAACTAATAAACGTGTGTGTATTTGCATTGTTGATCGCATGGTGTTCCTCACACGCACCAGGCCCCTGGGGGTTCTGTGGGCTGGGTAGGGCGCAGTCCCACATGGCAGCCTGTCCCGGCGCAGGACAGGGAATGGCGGGAGCGGGTGTAAAATGGGCGGGACGGGACCTTTCCGAATTCCGGCATGTTTTCTTCATGGTGCGGGAATGGGGGTCGGGGCATCTCGTGTTCTAGCGACGGGCGTCTGCATTGGCACCGGTTCAGCCCCTGCACAAACAGCCCAAAGCCGAGACCCCCAGTGAAACAAGCCCCAAAACAGCCCCCTGGCCCCAGAGAATAAAAGCGACTATTGACTAAAGCAGGCCCAGTTCTGCCGGGCCCAAGCTGGCGCCCCCTGGTGCCCCTGATACCAAACTGTTTAGGACAGTCAAGACAGAAGCAGACTGTGAGGGACTCCAAGAAGATCTCACCAAACTCAGTGATTGGGCAACAAAATGGCAAATGAAATGTAATGTGGATAAGTGTAAAGTAATGCACATCGGGAAAAATAACCCCAACTATACGTACAGTAGGATGGGGGCTAATTTGGCTACGACAAATCAGGAAAGGGATCTTGGAGTTATCGTGGACAGTTCTCTGAAAACTTCCACACAGTGTGCAGCGGCGGTCAAAAAGGCAAATAGGATGCTAGGAATTCTTAAGAAAGGGATAGAAAATAAGACCCAGAATATCTTACTGCCCCTGTATAAAACTATGGAACGCCCACATCTGGAATACTGTGTACAGATGTGGTCTCCTCACCTCAAAAAAGATGTTTTGGCCTTGGAAAGGGTTCAGAAAAGGGCAACTAAAATGATTAGGGGTTTGGAACGGGTCCCATGTGAGGAGAGGCTAAAGAGACTGGGACTTTTCAGTTTGGAAAAGAGGAGACTGAGGGGGGATATGACAGAGGTCTATAAAATCTTGAGTGGTGTGGAGATGGTGAATAAAAAAAGTTATTTATTAGTTCCCATAATAGAACTAGAGGACACCACATGAAATTAATGGTAGCAGGTTTAAAACTAATAAAAGAAAGTTCTTCTTCACACAGCGTGTAGTCAACCTGTGGAACTCCTTGCCAGAGGAGGCTGTGAAGGCTAGGACTATAATAGAGTTTAAAGAGAGGCTTTTATGGATGTTAGGTCTATTAAAGGCTATTAGCCAGGGGGTAGAAATGGGTCCCTGGCCCGTTTGTCTGGAGAGGGATGGCAGGAGTCAAATCGCTTGATCATTGTCTTTGGTCCACCCCCTGTGGGCACCTGGTGCTGGCCACTGTGGGCAGACAGGCTACTGGGCTAGATGGACCTTCGGTCTGACCCAGTACGGCCGTTCTTATGTTCTCTCCTGGGGCCCTGCTGGCTGCTGCTCTGGCGCCCCCTGGTGCCTCCCCTGGGAACGCCCTCCCCTGCCCTCCTGGGGCCCTGCTGGCTGCTGCTCTGGCGCCCCCTGGTGCCTCCCCTGGGAACACCCTCCCCTGCCCCCCTGGGGCCCTGCTGGCTGCTGCTCTGGCGCCCCCTGGTGCTTCCCCTGGGAACACTCTCCCCTGCCATCTCTGTACTCCCGGAGCCCTCTGGCATTCCTTCCTCCCCCTATGTCAGGGCTCTGTGCCCCCCCCACTCCTTTCCCCCATTTCAGGGGCTCTGTGTGTCCCCCATTCCCCCCATGCCAGGGCTCTGGGAGCCCCTCATTGCCCCCCTTTCCCTGTCACAGAGCTCAGAGGTTATGAACATCAGAGCGGCCAGACGGGGCCAGACGAAAGGTCCATGTAGCCCGGTGTCCTGCCTGCTGACGGGTGCCCCATGGGGAGGGCCGTACGTAGGCCTGGAGAGCCGGTTTCTCTGTTGCACTCAGAGCGGGCGAGGCCGTAGCTAGAGAGCCGGCCCAGCCCTGGGAGGGGCACGTTGGGAGGACGTGGACACACGGCGAGAGTCCAGAGGAGAGTGATAAAGCGAAAAGTGGTCAGGACACGTGGCCTGTGAGCAAAGCGGCAAGCAGGGGGCACGGTCTGTCCTGAGAGAGTTGGGGGGCTTGGGGCCGGGCTTTACTCGGGTTGCCAGATGGTTTAATCAAAAATACCAACCTCCCCCCCCTTCCAAAAAAAACCACCGGGGGAAAAAATCTGTTCAGAAAAAAAGGGGAGACCAACGTTCTTGAACATAATAAAATGGACCCCCAGACTTATTAAGCAAAATAAAATCAAATAAAATAATTAAAAAAAACCCAGCATGGCCCCTTTAAGAAACGCCCTTGAGGCTCTTTGGCTTTAACAGGCTGGTGGCGGCTGGTGGCCATCTTGTTTTCTGGCTCCGGGCCAGGCAGTTGTCCTGCAGAACCGGGTAACCTGGTTGCTGAGTGTCTGTAGGGTTGCCAGGGGTCCGGTTTTTACACAGAGAGGCTGATATTTTTACCTCCTGCAGGGAAAAAATCAGAAAATGTCGGACATTTCAGGTGTCTGGTATTTTCTGAATTTTTTTACCGGACAGAATGTGAAAATACCGTACGGTCTGGGTCAATACCGGACACCTGGCAGCCCAGGGCTTTCCACGTGTTCAGGACTGTGGCCCTGCAGGGCCCTGTCTTCTCCCCACACGCCCACCAGGGTGGGAGAAGGATTCATGAACCTGTCCCATATGCAGCTCTGCCCTGATCTCTCCCCTCGAGACAGAAATATGGTTGCCAGGTGTCCGGTATGTGGGAATTTTTGCCTCCTGTCTGGTAAAATAATTCAGAAAATACCAGACACCTACAATGCTGTCCGGCTGAATACGGAGGCAGCCTGGCATCCCTAGTGCCCACCGGGTTCATCAGGGAAACTGTCCGGCCCCACGCAGGGAGGAAAGATGGCGGGTGGCCACCAGCAGCTTGTCAGGGCTAAAAGACTCACCACGTGGTTCTTAACAGGGCCCCGGTGCTGGGGTTGTTTTTTGCGTAACAATTCCCGGGGGCCTTTTTTTGCTCAACACATTTTTCTTAGAGTGTTTTTTTTTTGTTTTTGGTATTTTTTCAGAAACCATCTGGCAACTTTCGATGGAAACAGAGTCTGAAGCAGGGAGCTCAGCGCTCGCTCCACCGGCCCCATCACCTCTGGGGTGACAAGCTCCCCCCCAACTCCTGCGCCGTGTCCGCAGAGCACGCCGGAGGATCCAACATTACCTGAATGGCGGCCGTCCCCTGCAGCACAGGCCGGGATGGGGAAGGCAATCCGCAGCCCCGGCCCCGGCCAATCCAGCCTGAGCCTTGCTGGCCACTTGGAGGGCTGGGGTTGCCATGCTGTAGCCCCGGCCCCAGCCCTGCCGGGTGGCTGTGATAATCAGGCTGCCACACGGTACCCCAGCCTTCCCCAGGGCCCGGCCACTGGGGCGTCTCTATTCTCCCTTCCCCATGTCATGGGCCACCCCTGCCCTGAGGACAGACAACCGGCGGTGAGGAACGAGGCCGGGTGGGCGGGAGGATCCGCTGTTGGCAGCCAACCGGCGATTGCAGGGGGAGTCCTCACCGGCGCTTGCAGGTGCTGCAGCCAGCGCGCTCCCTCCATCCGGCCTGGGGCTACCAGGGACACAGGCAGCTTCTGGGCTGGCCGCAGGGGCTGGGGCCGACAGCCTGGGATCTGTCCTTTCCCAGCCCTGCGAGAGCTCGGCCCCCACTTCTGTGACCACCCGAGCAGCAACCGCGCTGCCCCAGCGCCGGCCCGCAGTGCGTCAGGCCTGGGCTCAGCAGGGGAAGGCCGGTGACCTTTGGGCTCTGTGTGCCCCCCCTGCCCCAGCACCCCGCCCTGCAGCTGGGCAGTTTCTGGGAAATGCCGAGGCTGGAGCCAGCATCCCTGGAAGATTTTCACTGTCAGCTTCCAATTGGCTCTTTAGTTTTGTTTACGCTGTAGGAACCAAACCTGCCAATTACAGTCCCAGGGCAGTGGGGGTGGGGATCCCTCCTGGGACAGTGGGGGTGCGGATCCCACCCACCAGGCACGTGTCCTGCCCAGCTCAGGGGGGAGAAACCACTGAGCCCAAAACTCAGCTAAAACCAGAAAATGATCAGACAATTGGAGGGTTCAGGGCCCTACCCAGAGACCCCGAGGGGAACAGCCTTTTTGGGGGTGTCAGTCGGTTGGTGGGGGCTGTGATCAGAGCTTCAGGAGCAGGCTAGTGAGGCTGGCAGGGGAGCAGGGGAACTGAGCAGTGGAGCCGGCCGGGAGCAATGTTCCCTCGAATGTTTTCCAACTATCGGCGGGTTGTTCCACTTTTGTGCGGAATAAAATGTTTACGTGCACCAATGCCTCTGCAAAGTGCACCACCCGTAGAACACAAACCGCGCTGGGGACACTCTTAGTGAGGTGGGCAGCACTGGCATCTCCCTGAGGGGCCGCACAAGCGCTTAGTTCCCAGGGGACGCTGGCCAGGAGGGGGAGCAGGCAGCCTCGGGTTTGGGGCTGCCAGAGCCAGCGCTGCCCGGAGCTCACGGTGCCCTGGGCACACGCCGCCAGGGACTGCAGCAGCCACTGCTGCTGCTGAGAGGTTTGGCAGGCGGGGAGGCCGGAGAGCAGTGAGGGGAAGGGGAGACCCCCCCCCTCCACTGCCTGCCCAGAGCCTAGAGGGGTCCCACGCACCCCTCCCCCAGGGCACCAGCCACCCTGGGACTGCGGAGCTCTGGGCCGGCTGGGGTGGGCGGGGGGCCCCTCCGGCCCTGGGTGCAGCGGGGAGGGGACTGGGCCCCGCAGCCCGGGCACCAGAGGGGAAGGACTCAGGCTCTGCCAGCCCTGACAGGTGCAGAGGGGCGTCTGCCCAGGCACTGGGGGAGCGGCGGCTGGTCACGGTTTCCTTTGCCCAGGCTGAAGGGGAGGAAGCGGGGGGGGGGGGGCTGAGGGAGGGTCAGTGTCTGGGCCAGGCACCACGGGGTGGGCGGAGAGAGGGGTAGGCCCGAGGGGAGGGGGCGGAGCATCCCTGGGAACACCAGCCCCCAGCGCCTGGGGCTGTATTTAGAGGGCACCCGGCAAACCCGGCGGCAGGGAGTCTGGGCGCTGGATCCCTCCGGCCTGGGCACAGAACAGGTACGTGCCGGACACGGGGAAACGCAGGGGACGGATCCGGGGCAAACCCGGAGCTCTAAGGTGGGGGGAGCCCACATCTTGTGTCTGCCTAAGTCAGGGTGACCTGCACTGGGGGGCACCAAGGGAGGTGCCCAGGCAGGGGGGCAGAGAAGGGAACTTCCCACCCAATAGAGAAACTGCAGCACTGACCTCTCTGACCCCCAATTATCTTCGATCTCCTCCTTCACCCCCTTCCTACTCCACCTGCCCCCCCACATCTCCCACCACTCCCCATTGCCCCAGCGCCCCTGCCCCAGGAATCGTTCCTGCCTGGCCCCACATCCCAGCATTCACGGAGGGGGGGCGCGAGAGGGACTGGCATGTTTTCCGTTAAAAGCATTTTCGAAACAGAGCGTCTAGATTGGCAGGATGCTTTTCCGGAAAAGCACTTTTTACGGAAAAGCGTCCGTGGCCAATCTAGACACGCTTTTCCACAAAAAAGTCCTGATCGCCATTTTCACCATCGGGGCTTTTTTTGTGGAAAATGAATCAGAGCTGTCTACACTCGCCCTTTTGCGCAAAAGCTTTGCCCAAACGGAAGCAGAATAGCCTTTCCGCAAGAAGCACTGATTTCTTACACTAGAAAGTCAGTGCTTTTGTGGGAATTCAAGCGGCCAGTGTAGACATCTGGCAAGTTTTCCCGGAAAAGCAGCTTATTTTCCGGAAAAACTGGCCAGTCTAGACACAGCCCAGGAGGCCTGGCTCCCGGCTCCAGTGAGCAAGCGGGTGAGAGTCACCCTGACGTTGCCTAGTGGGGCCAAAGTGCAAGGGACGGTTGTTGAGACGTGTCGGGATTCTCATGTGAACACACAAAACCCAGCCACAACCACGGCCGGCTGCCTGCAGCGACTCTGGCACACACTGGGCTCCGTGGGGTACAAGTGGGCTCCGTGGGTGTCTAGGGAAAGCTTGTGCGTTGCTGCGTCTGTCTGCCCTGCTCCCCTGTCTGTGGGCTGTGTGCGGAGGGGAGGCATGTCGGCTCCGTGCTGGGATCGAGGGTGGCAGGGCCGATGGGCCGGCGAGTCGAGGCTCTGGGCGGGCCGTGGACGTTCGGGGGGGCCCATCCCCAGCTGAGGAGTTTTGCTGTGACTCTGCAGAGTCTGAGCCACGGCTGCCGGGCGGAGTCACGCCTGGACAAGCGACTTGCTCCTGTGACAAACAACACAAGAGCCACGGGATTCCCACCACGTGGGCAAGGGGAGAAAACGGCCCCTGGAGATTCCTCCATTTGGGCTTCACTCCGGCTCATCCCTGCAAGAGCATCTCTGCTAGGAACTGAGCCGGGCAGGACTGACGGCCCCTCCCAGCACAGGGCGTGTCCCGGAGACTTGTGATAGCAGAATATCCCATCCCGGCGACACGCCTGCGCCAGGAACCTTGCATGGGTGCACGCTGTGGGCTGCCATGGCTGTACATCGCGGCAGTGCGACACTTTCTGTCTGTGATCGGTTCCTTCCCGAACCATTCCCAATATTCTCTGAGCTTTTCCGACAGACACTGCAGAGGTTTTCAGGGAGCTCTCCGCAGCGACTCCCAGATCTCTCTGGAGTGGGACCAGCCGCGCCCCCCCCGATGAGGGGTCACACGTGGGATTGTCTTGCCCTGTGCGTTCCTTTGCGTTTCCGCTCCCTGGATTCCCTCTGCCCCCGGCGCCCAGGCACCCAGTGCTGGGAGGCCCCTTTGCAGCGCTTGGCAGGCAGCTCTGCCCTGCAGCAAGACGGGGAATGTTCCACCTCTGCGTTTGCGCCTTTCCCAGGGTCGTTAAGGAAAAAGCTGAACCACCTGGTCCCCATCCAGCCCCCTGGCGCCCCCACGAGTCCCCCCTCCGCCCTCACCGTTTGTTCCTGCCCCGGTAGGAGGAGGACTGAGGACACTCCCGTGGGCGCTCTGCTCTCTCGCTCTCCCTGCGGCAGGGCACGGGGCTGCGCGTGTCTGGGACAGGTCACCCCACTGCACTGGCTCCCAGACGTCTGTACGTGCGGCCCCTGAATGAGAACCCCCCCCCCCGGACATCACAGACACTTTAAGAGCGGTATCAGTGGTGACGGCAAAGCGGGGTCTGGGCTGCAGCCTGGCAGCTCACGGCCCCCAGGTAACAATCTAGCAACCCCCTGGCAGCTCCCAACCTCCCCCCCCCCGAGAGCCCTGCCCTTGTCCTGCAGCTCACGGGGGGATTGAGATCCGACACAAGGAGGGGAGATTCACCTGGGGGGGGGGGGGGCGTAGGACTGTGCACAGCAGCTTGGCCATTGGATGGAATGAGAACGACTCACTAGTTTTACGTCCCCTCCCACCCACAGCAAAACCAACCGCCCCCTAGTGCACAGAACCAGAACTGTCAGGTTATGTGTGTCATAGCCCCTGCACTGCTCTCACCAAGCTGCAATTCTCTGTTAGATTCAGAGGGGTGGGCCGGCTCTAACATAGCTTGTTGGAATCTTTCCTCTCACATGCAGGGAGAGTTGTAGAAGCTTGGATGTTTCTGGGATGCTGGTAGCGTGTGTGGTGCCTGCGGAACTCCCTGCCACTGGATTCCCATTAATGAAGGGTCTCTCTGTTTCTCTCCCACTAGGGAGGCTCAGACACTGAAAGATGCTCCCTGGTGAAGGCGCCCTGGTACCAGCCATGCCTAGTTGCAGCATCTTCATCCCGCTTCTCCTCTTTCTCCCTGGAGTCTCCCCCTACTGCTACACCGCCATGGCTGAGAAGTGCAGTGAGTCGATGCCTTTGATGCCTTGGCACAGCCTGGTGGGGAAGGGCATCGACATCACCACGCTGGGCTGGACAGAGGCCTCCCTGTTTGACACCAGCCTGTGGCAGAACCATGATGGCACCTGCACCCTGTGCCAGAGCCCGCAGCAGGACAGGAAGATGCCGCTGGCCGTGGTGGACTGGAAGGAAACCGTTTCCTGCCAACAGGAGGTGAGAAGCTCGGTGGAGCAGTCGGCTGTGGCCGTGGCCCAGGCCGTGGCATCGGCTGTGACCAGCGACTGGAAGAAGGAGCTGGGTCTGTCGGGGGAGACAAAAGACCTGGCCCTGGGGGGGGCACGATCCCCGCTCGCCAGCTTCGCCTACGAGAAGGAGCAGCAGGACAAGTACATGTTTGTGCTCAATGAGGTGTCCTGTGTGTTTTACAGGTGAGAGTCCCCCAATAGGTCCCCCGCCCCGCCCCCTGCAGCATAGCGCCCCCTGCTGGGCCCCCGCCCTGCTCCCTGCAGCACAGCGCCCCCTGCTGGGCCCCCGCCCCGCCCCCTGCAGCACAGCGCCCCCTGCTGGGCCCCCGCCCCACCCCCTGCAGCACAGTGCCCCCTGCTGGGCCCCCGCCCCGCTCCCTGCAGCACAGCGCCCCCTGCTGGGCCCCCGCCCCGCCCCCTGCAGCACAGCGCCCCCTGCTGGGCCCCCGCCCTGCTCCCTGCAGCACGGCGCCCCCTGCTGGGCCCCCGCCCCCGCCCCCTGCAGCACAGCGCCCCCTGCTGGGCCCCCGCCCCGCCCCCTGCAGCACAGTGCCCCTGCTGGGCCCCCGCCCCACCCCCTGCAGCACAGCGCCCCCTGCTGGGCCCCCCCCCTCTCCCTGCAGCACAGCGCCCCCTGCTGGGCCCCCGTCCTGCTCCCTGCAGCACAGCTCCCCCTGCTGGGCCCTCGTCCCGCTCCCTGCAGCACAGCTCCCCCTGCTGGGCCCCCGTCCTGCTCCCTGCTCACAATACTCCGTGATGGGCCCCCGCCCCGCCCCATGGGCCCCCCCCCCCCCTGCTCCCTGCAGCACAGCGCCCCCTGGCCCCCCCCCCCGCTGGCCCCCCCCCCCGCTCCCTGCAGCACAGCGCCCCCTGCTGGGCCCTGCCCTGCTCCCTTCAGGGGCCTTTCCCCAGTGCCTGCAGCACAACCTGTGCCCTGCTCTCTGAAGCACAGCGCCCCCTGCTGTAAAGCCACAGAGTTGGCACTGAGGCAGTGAGGCCAGTGTTGTTGGGGAAAGGAGCAGGGGCCTGTAGGTGGCTCATTACTCCCCTTTCTTTCCTTTCTGGGCAGATTGCGACTCACAAAGCAGCCCTGGCTGATGCAACAATTCTCCCATGCCCAACGCCACCTTCCGCCCAGCTATGAACCTGACATATACCAGCCCTTCCTGGCCACATATGGCACCCACTATCTGAGCCAGGCAGTGCTGGGTGGGCGCGTGCGGCAGCTGACGGCCATCCCGACCTGCCGGGCGGCGCTGGACGGGCTGACAGATGCTGAAATCAGAGAGAAGCTGGGCTTTGAGTTCTTGGAAGACCTGGGATTGAACCAGTTCCTATCTGGCTCCCACGATGACGAGCCGAGCAGCCAGGGCAGGCTGAGCTCCCCGGTGCCCTACATGGAGAAGCGCGTCGAGGTGACGGGGGGGGACAGCCGCACCCAGGAACTCTTCTCCACCACCCAGAACACCACGACATTCACAGGCTGGCTGGAGAGCCTCCACGCCAGCCCCGGCCTGGTCTCCTTCTCCCTGGAGCCCATCCACACGCTGGTTAAGCAGGGAGACCCCCGGCGGGAGGCGCTGAAGCAGGCGGTGAAGGAGTACGTGGCTGAGCGGGAGCAAAGGTGGAACTGCACTGGGAGCTGCCCAGAGGGCGGCTATGTTGACTCCTTGGATCCCTGCAAATGTCACTGCTCCAGCAACCCCGTCACCGACTCCATGTGCTGCTCCCTCCGGCGGGGCCTGGTCCGGCTCAGTGTCCACGTGCAGTGGGCTAAAGGCCTATATGGGGACGTCTCATCTGGCACCGACGGCTACGTCAAGGTCTTCTTCCAAGGCCAGGAGCTGCGGACTTTCTACATTGAAGGAAACGACAACCCCAAGTGGTTTCACAAGCTGAACTTCGGGCTGGTGACGCTGTCGGTGCAGCCCAAGCTGAGAGTGGAGGTGTGGGACAGTGACCCACATTATGACGACCTGCTGGGTGCCTGCGACATCGAACTCGAGTCCGGCAAGGACGTCACGCTCATCTGCAACCTGAACCACGGCTTCTTGAGGTTTTCCTACCTGCTGGAGTGCGGGCCCAACCTGGGCGGGAACAGCTGCCAGGAGTACGTGCCGGTGAGGGGCTGAGGGAGAGAACCCAGGAGTCCTCGCCCACAGCCAGCTCCCCCCCATCTCTGTAGCCCCCAGCCCCTTGCCTGAGCTGCAGTTCCCAAGGCTCTCAAGGAAATACAGCCCCCTCCTTTCCCAGCAACCCCCCATCTCCGAGGGCGCAGGGCCGTGCGTATTCCCATTCCGTCACTCTTTGCAGTAGCTCTGGTTTTGCTGCACCGTGCAGTTCCACCTCAGCGCCATCGCGCTAATAAACGTGGGACCGGCTTGATTTCTAGTTCCTTTCATTTTAGAACAGGCACCCTCAGCCCAGCCGCTCCCTGGGGGCTCTGTGGGCTGGGCTGGGCGCCGTCCCGCATGGCAGCCTGTCCCGGTGCAGGACAGGGAATGGCGGGAGCGGGTGTCGAATGGGCGGGACAGGACCTTTCCGAATTCCGGGGTTTCTCTCCATGGGGCGGGAGTGGGGGTCGAGATGTCTCACATTCTAGGGTTGCCAGATTAATAAAAATTACCGAACACCCCCCCAAAAGCCCCACCAGTGAAAATCTGTTTGGGGGGTGGGAAGAGATCACAGTTGTTGAGAAAAAGAAATTTAAAAAACTAGCAAACCAGCATGGCCGCATTAAGAGGCTTTTGGGAACTAGGAGACTGCCATTCGCTGGCAGCCAGATTGTGTCTCCATGCTCCGGGTCAGACAGCTCCGCTGCAGAACCAGGGAAGTGGGGAAGGATGGGAGGCTTGGGACCTGTTTCTGAGTGTGTCCAGGGGTCCAGTATTGACCTGGACAGTCTGGGATTCTCACCCCCGGCTGGGAAAGAAACAAAAAATTCCAAACATTTCAGATGTCCAGTATTTCCTGATTTTTTTTACTGGACAGGAGGAAAAAATACCAGACTGTCTGGGTCAATACCGGGCACCTGGCAGCCCCGGGCTTTCCACGTGTTCAGGACTGTGGCCCTGCAGGGCCCTGTCTTCTCCCCACACGCCCACCAGGGTGGGAGAAGGATTCATGAACCCACCCCACGTGCAGCTCTGCCCTGATCTCTCCCCTCGAGACGGAAATAGGGTTGCCAGGTGTTCAGTATGTGGGAATTTTTGCCTCCTGTATGGTAAAAAAATTCAGAAAATACCGGACACCTACAATGCTGTCCGGCTGAATACGGAGGCAGCCTGGCATCCCTAGTGCCCACATGGGCCCCATGCAGGAAGGCAAGAAGGCTGGCAGCCATTGGCAGCCTGATAGGGCCCAAAAGACTCACCACGGGATTTTTAAAGGGGCCACGGTGGTGGGTTGGTTTTGTATGTTTTTTGCTTAACAATTCTTGGGGGCCCCCTTTTTATTTTCTGCCTGGCAAACTTTTTCCCAGCGTGGGGCTTTTTTTTCCGGTATTTTTTCTGAAACCACCTGGCAACCCTAGACGGACATCCAGTCTGAAGCAGGGAGCTCAGAGCTCACCCCACCGGCCCCATCACCTCTGGGGTGAGAAGTGCCCCTCCTCCCCACCCCTGCGCCGTGTCCGCAGAGCACGCCGGAGGATCCAACATCACCTGAATGGCGGCCGTCCCCTGCAGCACAGGTCTGGGTGAAGGCAATCGCCAGCCCCGGTCCTGAAGCCAAGCCCTGCCAAATCCAGCCTGAGCCTTCCTGGGTGTCAGGGCTGGCTTGAGCCATTCCTGCGTCCTGAGCACCTGGCATATGCCGCATGCATGGCTCCGCCCCTGGGCACACAGTGCAGGAGTGGCCCCACCCCCCGGCACGCTGTGCACCATCCAGCTGCAATCAGAGCCGGATTAAGGGGGGGGGGCGAGCAGGGCAGCTGCCCAGGGCGCCAGCCTATGGGGGGCACCTGATGGCAGTTGTAAGGGGCACCTTGCGCCCAGGGCTGGGGGCCACGTGACACCCCTTAGAGCTGCCATTAGGCACCCCCCATAGGACAGCGCCCTGGGCAGCTGCCCGGCTAGCCCTCTCCTTAATCTGGCCCTGCATGCTGTAGCCCCGGCCCCAGCCCTGCCGGGTGGCTGTGATAGTCAGGCTGCCACACGGTACCCCAGCCTTCCCCAGCGCCCGGCCACCGGGGCGTGTCTGTTCTCCCTTACCCATGCCACGGGCCACCCCTGCCCTGCAGACAGACAACCGGCGGTGAGGAATGAGGCCGGGTGGGCGAGAGGATCCGCTGCTGGCAGCCAACCGGCGATTGCAGGGGGAGTCCTCACCGGCCGCCTACAGGTGCTGCAGCCAGCGCGCTCCCTCCATCCGGCCTGGGGCTACCAGGGACACAGGCAGCTTCTGGGCTGGCCGCAGGGGCTGGGGCCGACAGCCTGGGATCTGTCCTTTCCCGGCCCTGCGAGAGCTCGGCCCCCACTTCTGTGACCACCCGAGCAGCAACCGCGCTGCCCCAGCGCCGGCCCGCAGTGCGTCAGGCCTGGGCACAGCAGGGGAAGGCCGGTGACCTTTGGGCTCTGTGTGCCCCCCCTGCCCCAGCACCCCGCCCTGCAGCTGGGCGGTTTCTGGGAAATGCCGAGGCTGGAGCCAGCGTCCCTGGAAGATTTTCACTGTCAGCTTCCAATTGGCGCTTCAGTTTTGTTTACGCTGTAGGAACCAAACCCACCAATCACAGTCCTGGGACAGTGGGGGTGGGGATCCCTCCTGGGACAGTGGGGGTAGAGACCCCACCCACTAGGGACGTGTCCTGTTCAGCTCAGGGGGGAGACACCTCTGAGCCCAAAACTCAGCTAAATCCAAGGGTCAAGAAATGATCAGACAGGAGGAGGGTTCAGGGCCCCACCCAGGGACCCCAAGGGGAAGAGCCTTAAGATTTTTGGGGGTGTCAGTCAGTTGGTGGGGGCTCTGATTATGGCTGTAGGTGCCAGAGCAGGGTAGGGAAGCTGGCAGGGGAGCAGAGGAACTGAGCAGCACGGCCGGCCACAATATTCCCTCTAATGTTTTTCACCTATTAGCAGTTTTTTTCCACTTATGTGCGGAATATTTTTTTCTGTGTGTCAATGCCTCTGCAAGGTGCACCACCCGTAGAACAAAAACGCTGTTAGTGAGGTGGGCAGCACGGGCATCTCCCCGGAGGGGCTGCACAAGCGCTTGGTTCCCAGGGGACGCTGGCCGGGAGGGGGAGCAGGCAGCAGGGCAGCCTCGGGGTTGGGGCTGCCAGAGCCAGCGCTGCCCGGAGCTCACGGTGCCCTGGGCACACGCCGCACAGGGACTGTATCAGCCACTGCTGCTGCTGAGAGGTTTGGCAGGCGGGGAGGCCGGAGAGCAGAGAGGGGACGGGGGGAGGCCTTAGGGGGGGGAGGTGGAGGGTGGGAAGTGGCAGCAGGAAGATAGGAATGGGGGGGGGCTCAGGAGGCAGCAGATGCTCTGAGGTCACCCTCCAGGCACCCCCCCTCCACCGCCTTTGCAGAGCCTTGAAGGGCGCCCCACGCACCCCCCCCAGGGCACCAGCCAGCCTGGGACTGCGGAGCTCTGGGCCGGCTGGGGTGGGCGGGGGGCCCCTCTGGCCCTGGGTGCGGCGGGGAGGGGACTGGGCCCCGCAGCCCTGGCACCAGAGGGGAAGGACTCAGGCTCTGCCAGCCCGGACAGGTGCAGAGGGGGGTCTGCCCAGGCTCTGGGGGGGCTGGGGGCTCACCGGGGGTGGGGGGAGGGGCGGCCGGTCAGAGTTTGCCTTTTCCCGGACTGGAGGGAGGAAAGCGGGGGGGGGGGCTGGGGGGAGGGTCAGTGTCTGGGCCAGGCACCACGGGGTGGGCGGAGAGAGGGGGGGGCCCGAGGGGAGGGGGCGGAGCATCCCTGGGAACACCAGCCCCCAGCGCCTGGGGCTGTATTTAGAGGGCACCCGGCAAACCCGGCGGCAGGGAGTCTGGGCGCTGGATCCCTCCGGCCTGGGCACAGAACAGGTACGTGCCGGACACGGGGAAACGCAGGGGACGGATCCGGGGCAAACCCGGAGCTCTGGGGAGAGGGAGCCAGGGCCTGGGCCCTGCCCAAAGCGGGTGACTGGGATTGGGGGGGGGCAGGGGAGGTGCCCGGCAGGGGGCAGAGGAGGGAACGTCCCACTGAACAGAGACACTGCAGAGCTGACTCCACCGCCCTGGTGTCTCCCCAGCACTGACCCCTCTGACCCCTGAACCCCCGATCTCCTCCTTCACCCCCTTTCTACTCCACCTGCCCCCCCACATCTCCCACCACTCCCCATTGCCCCAGCGCCCCTGCCCCAGGAATCGTTCCTGCCTGGCCCCACATCCCCATGGTGGCAGGGAGCAGGTGGAGCCCCCCAATTCCATGTGTGCACACCTAGGGCAGAGGGCCTCATTCTCGCCCCCCCCATGACCCTGGCACACGCACACAGAGAGGGCCTGTGGGAGAAGGACTCCGTTAAACCTTGGCCCCCTCTGAGAGAGGGACTCAGAGCCACCCCCATCCTGGAGCAGACACAGGTCGGGGGCTCAGGGATGCCGCGTATCTCAGGGGCCGAGGGAGGGGTCCCTCTGCTCTGCCCCTGGTCTCCTTCCCCGTGTCCTGTCTCTCCCCGCATCCCGACCGGCAGAGCAGGGTGCAGGCATCCATGGGGCGACCCCGCGCCCGCACACACTGGCTCCCCAGCAAGTTTTTGGCTTTCAGTAGAACCCAGGAGGCCTGGCTCCCGGCCCCTGTGACCATCTGGGTGAGAGTCACCCTGACGTTGTCCAGTGGGGCCACAGTGCAAGGGACGGGTGTTGGGATTCTCATGTGA
Source organism: Pelodiscus sinensis (assembly GCF_052426305.1). NCBI lineage: Eukaryota > Metazoa > Chordata > Testudines > Trionychidae > Pelodiscus > Pelodiscus sinensis. Next base: position 133,991,154 of record NC_143056.1, on the reverse strand, counting down.
ACACACAAAACCCAGCCACAACCACGGCCGGCTGCCTGCAGCGACTCTGGCGCACAGTGGGCTCCGGGGGGTACAAAGTGGGTTCCATGGGGTGTCTAGGGAAAGCTTGTGCGTTGCTGCGTCTGTCTGTCCTGCTCCCCTGCCTGTGGGCTGCGTGTCCGGAGGGGAGGCGTGTCGGCTCCGTGCTGGGATCGCAGGGGTTTGCTTCTGGGAGACACAACAGGCGTCCCCACCGAGCGTGGCAGGGCCAATAGTCCCAACACAGCATGTAGTCCAGAGACTTCTGTGATAGCAAAATATCCCATCCCGGCGACACGCCTGAGCCAAGAACTTTGCATGGATGGATGGATGGATGCTTGCTTGCTTGCTTGCTTTCTCTTTCGATGTTAGATTCTAAAGGATTGGCCCAACTTGCTCTTTTATATAAGACCTAAGCTGGAAATTGAGCAGGGAATGTAAGTGGTCACATTCTAACTCCCTAGAAGAGCAGACAGGAACCGCTCAGTTACATTGTCACTAACACTAGAGATGTGATCACAAAGTGTACAGTCAATGTCTTTTAGTAGGTCTCTAAGGGCACGTCTATACTGCAGGGTGAAAGCCAAATTAAGCTTCGCAACTTCAGCTATGTCAGTTGCGTAGCTGACGTGAAAATAGCTGAATTCGGCTTTAGGCGCTGGCTACACAGCAGGAAGTCAAAGGAAGAACACACATCCTCCGACTTCTCGTGAAAGGAGGGTTGCAGGAGTCGGAGTAAGAAGTCCCCCAGCTCGACATATTTCGAAATAACGGCTGGTGGTGTAGATGCACGCTGTGTTGTTTCAGAATCTAGGTTTTCCTGTGAAACATTGTGAGTGTGTCTCACACTCTCCCTTTCTATATCACTAGACTCCATTCTGCTCCCAGAGGCGGGGCAAGAACCCAGGAGTTCAAGCTCCCAGCCCCGCTCTCTGCTCTAACCACTAGACCCCACTTCCCTCCCAGAACCAGGGAACCAACCCAGGAGTCCAGGCTTCCAGCCCCACCCTGCCAGTGCTCTGATCCCTCAACATCACTCCCCTGTCAGAACCTGGAAGAGAACCCAGGACTCCTGCATCCTCCAGTCCCCTCTCTACCCAGTCATGTCCCACTCCAGAGTTACAATGGGACCACCATGGTCAGGGTCTGTCCCTTCCCCTCAGCCAGGTCCTCCTCACTGGCGGACTAAAGACTAACACATTTCCAAGGGGATTAGGGCACATGATTTCGTGAGCTACAACTCACGTCCTCAGCTGCTGAAGAGAAAACGACAGACAGGAAAAAAAGGACACACACCAGAGCTAACCGAACCGGCCTGGCGGTGGCTCATCTCCAGCAGGGGGAGAAGGGGAGAGGACAAAGACGTGAGCGGGAAATTCCCTAGTGGACTGGGAGAACGGCTTCCTGGGGGTGTTTAGACCTTGGCTCGGGGAGTCCAATTTGCACCCGAATCCCAGCTCAGCAGAATCTCTCTCCGGTCTGTGTTTGGACGTTTCTGTCTCAGGCTGGCAGCTTGCAAGTCTGAAACTGTACCGGGGGATTTTGTATGTTGCTGCTCTTAATGCCTGATCCGTGTCCACAGATCCTTGTTCGCAGAGGGAGTCTGGTTTGGCCGATGCACAGGGCAGGGGGCGTTGCTGGCACCCGATGGCCTATGTCACCTTAAGGATGGGCCCCTCCAAGCATTTCTGGTGCCATTCTCCCTACCTTTCCCAAATCCAAGGTTGCTTTTTGAGATGGGACCTCCAGGCCGGCCTGTGGAGTTCACGCTGTGGGCTGCCATGGCTGTACATCGCGGCAGTGCGATACTTTCTGTCTGTGATCAGTTCCTTCCCGAACCATTCCCAATATTCTGTGAGCTTTTCCGACGACCACTGCAGACGGAGCAGATAGTTTCAGGGAGCTATTCGCAGTGACTCCAAAATATCTTTCATGAGTGGGAACAGCTGCTCCACCCCCCCGATTTGGTGTCTATACTTGGGATTCAATTTTGCCCTGTGCATTACTCTGCATTTCTGCTCACTGGATTCCCTCTGCCTCTGTATCGCCCAGGCACCCAGTGCTGGGACATCCCGTTGGAACGCTTGACACGCAGCTTTGGACTGCACTATTTTGAGTAATTTTGTATCATCTGCCAGTGTTTACACCTCTCTGTTTGCTCCTTTTCCCAGGATCATTCACGAATACACTGTACAGCCTGGGCCCACAGCCCCTGTGTCGGAAGAGGCGTCATTCCTCGCAGAACGAGGTTTACCGACGCTGAGAGGAGCTGCCTGTTATTTTGATATTAATTCGAAATAACGCTATTGCTGTGTAGACGGTCCATTGGTTGGAGTGAGAGCTACTCACCTGTGTGTGTTTCATCCTCGTCTATTCACAAGACCAGCCGCCCCCTAGTGGACAGAATCAGAACTGCCAGCTTGTGTGTGTCATAGCCCCTGCACTGCTCACCTCCTGCAGCAACTCTCTGTTAGGGTATGTCTAGGGGTATGTCTACACTAGCCCCCTAGTTCGAACTAGGGAGGCTAATGGAGGCATTCGAACTTGCAAATCAAGCCCGGGATTTAAACATCCTGCCCTTGATTTGCATGTTCCCGGCCGGTCGCCATTTTGAAATTTACAAGCCCAGACTAACTGCCGGTGTCTACATGAGGCAGGGAAATGGGCGTTCAAAATAAACCCCCTAAATCGAACTCTCTCTTAAACCTCCTTGCAGGAGGAATAACAGGTAGTTAGATTTAGGGCTTTATTTCGGACACTCCTTTCCCTGCCGCGAGTAGACGCAGGAAGTTAGTCCGGGCTTGTAAATTTAAAAAATGGCGACCGGTCGGGATCATGCAAATCAAGTGCGGGATGTTTAAATCCCAGGCTTGATTTGCAAGTTCGAATGCCGACATTAGCCTCCCTAGTTCGAACTAGGGGGCTAGTGTAGACATACCCATAGATTCAGAGGGGTGGGCCGGCTCTAACATCGGTTGTTGGAATCTTTCCTCTCACATGCAGGGAGAGTTCTATCAGCCTGGATGTTGCTGGGATGCTGGTAGCATGTGTGGTGCCTGCGAAACTGCCTGCCACTGGATTCCCATTAATGAAGGCTCTCTCTGTTTCTCTCCCATTACAAGGCTCAGACACTGAAAGCCGCTCCTTGGTGAGGGCGCCCTGGTACCAGCCATGCCAAGATGCAGCGTCTTTATTCTCCTCCTCTTTCTCCCTGGAGTCTCCCCCTACTGCTACACCGCCACGGCTGAGAAGTGCCGAGAGACGACGCCCTCGATGCCTTGGCACAGCCTGGTGGGGAAGGGCATTGACATCACCACGCTGGGCTGGACGGAGGCCTCCCTGCTGGACACCAGCCTGTGGCACGGCCCTGATGGCACCTGCACCCTGTGCCAGACCCCGCGGCAGGACAGGAAGGTGCCGCTGGTCGTGGTGAACTGGAAGGAAACCGTTTCCTGCCAACAGGAGGTGAGAAGCTCGGTGGAGCAGTCGGCTGGAAACGTGGCCCAGGCCGTGGCATCGGCTGTGACCAGCGACTGGAAGAAGGAGCTGGGTCTGATGGAGGAGACAAAAGACCTGGCCCTGGGGGGGGCGCGATCCCCGCTCGCCAGCTTCGCCTACGAGAAGGAGCAGCAGGACAAGTACATGTTTGTGCTCAATGACGTGTCCTGTGTGTTTTACAGGTGAGAATCCCCTGATAGGTCCCTCGCCCTGCCCCCTGCAGCACAGCGCCCCCTGCTGGGCCCCCGCCCTGCTCCCTGCAGCACAGCGCCCCCTGCTGGGCCCCCGCCCTGGCCCCTGCAGCACAGCACCCCCTGCTGGGGCCCCCCCCGCCCCCTGCTGGGCCCCCCCCGCCCCCTGCAGCACAGCGCCCCCTGCTGGGGGCTCCCCCCCGCCCTGCCCCCTGCAGCACAGCGCCCCCTGCTGGGCCCCCGCCCTGCCCCCTGCAGCACAGCGCCCCCTGCTGGGCCCCCGCCCCCCCCTGGGCCCCGCCCCCTCCCTGCAGCACAGTGCCCCCCCCCCGCTCCCTGCTGGGCCCCCACCCTGCTCTCTGCAACAAAGCACCCCCTCCTGGGCCCCCGCCCCCTGCAGCACAGCGCCCCCTGCTGGGCCCCGCCCTGCTCCCTTCAGCACAGCGCCCCCTGCTGGACCCCTGTCCTGCTCTTTAGAGAACAGCTCCCTGTACAGCTGCATGGGGACAATGAGGCAGTACTGACTGGGAGGGGACCCTGCCTTCATCTGAGCCCCCCCCCCAGGGAAGCCACACAGCGGGCAATGAGCCAGTTTGTGCTGGGCGAGGTGCCAGAGGTCTCTTGTTGGCTCCTAACTCCTCTCTCTTTCCTCTGGGCAGATTTAGACTCGCACATGACCCCCAGCTGACATCGCAATTCTCCCAGGCCCTGCGCCACCTTCCGCCCACCTACAGACCTGACACGTACCGGCCCTTCCTGGCCAGGTACGGCACCCACTATGCATGGCTGCCTGCGCTGGGCGGGCGTGTGCGGCAGCTGACGGCCATCCCGACCTGCCGGGCAGCGCTGGACGGGCTGACAGCCACTGAAATCAGGGAGCATCTGGACTCTGAATTCCTGCAAGGCCTGGGCTTGCACGCCCACATGTCAACCAGCCAGGGCAGGCTGAGCTCCCAGGCTCCCTACCTGGAGAAGCGCATCGAGGTGACGGGGGGTGACAGCCGCACCAACGCACAATTCTCCGAAAAGCAAGACCCCACGACATTCTCAGCCTGGAAGGAGAATCTCAACGCCAGCCCCGGCCTGGTCTCCTACTCCCTCCTGCCCATCCACACCCTGGTGGGGCCGGGAGACCCTCGGCGGGAGGCGCTGAGGCAGGCAGTGAAGGAGTACGTGGCTGAGCGGGGGCTGAGGAGGAGGTGCCCGCAGCACTGCCCAGAAGGGGGCTACGTCGACTCCTGCAAATGCCACTGCTCCAGCAGCTCCCTCACCGACTCCAAGTGCTGCCCCCTCCGGCGGGGCCTGGCCCGGCTCAGTGTCCACGTGCTGTGGGGCAGGGACCTGTGGGGGGACCACTTAACTGCCACTGATGCCTACGTTAAGGTCTTCTTCCAAGGCCGCGAGCTGCAGACGGGCCACATTGACAACGACAACAACCCGGAGTGGAAGAAAAACCTGGACTTCGGGGAGGTGACGCTGCCGGTGGGGCCTGAACTGAAGGTGGAGGTGTGGGACAGCGACTCAGCACCATGGCAGGACCACCTGCTGGGACATTGCACATCCTACCTCAAGGTCACCAAGACGCTCACACTCACCTGTAACCTTGACTATGGCCATGTGGTGTTTTCCTACTCGCTGGAGTGCGGGCTCCACCTGGGCGGGGACAGATGCCAGGAGTACGTGCCGGTGAGGGGCTGAGGGAGAGAACCCAAGAGTCCTGGCCCCCAACCAGCCTGTCCTGGTGGAGGACCTGCCGTGGCGCCCCCTGGTGCCTCCTCCTGGGAATGCCCTCCCCTTGCCTCCTGGGGCCTGCTGGCTGCTGCTCTGGCGCCCCCTGGTGCCTCCCCTGGGAACGCCCTCCCCTGCCCCCTGGGGCCCTGCTGGCTGCTGCTCTGGCGCCCCCTGGTGCCTCCCCTGGGAACGCCCTCCCCTGCCCCCTGGGGCCCTGCTGGCTGCTGCTCTGGCGCCCCCTGGTGCCTCCTCCTGGGAATGCCCTCCCCTTGCCTCCTGAGGCCCTGCTGGCTGCTGCTCTAGCGCCCCCTGGTGCCTCCTCCTGGGAATGCCCTCCCCTGCCCCCTGGGGCCCTGCTGGCTGCTGCTCTGGCGCCCCCCGGTGCCTCCTCCTGGGAATGCCCTCCCCTTGCCTCCTGAGGCCCTGCTGGCTGCTGCTCTAGCGCCCCCTGGTGCCTCCTCCTGGGAACGCCCTCCCCTGCCCCGTGGGGCTCTGCTGGCTGCTGCTCTAGGACCCCCCCACTTTCCTGAGCAGACTCTATGCTTGTAAAGCATGAACCGAGGGATCGCACCCTGGGGCTGTGTGGGCTGAGCGCTCTGTTCCCCCCACCAGCGCCCTGTGTGCCCCCTCCCTGCAGCCCCTTCCCCCTCCTCATCATGCCAGGGGCTCTGTGCACCCCCCACTCCCTTCCCCCATGCTAGGGGCTCTGTGTGTCCCCCATGTCCCTATGCCTGGGCTCTGGGAGCCCTTCGTTGCCCCCCGTTTCCTGACTTTCCTTCCTACCGCATTGCTCGGTGGTTACAAGTATCAGAGCGGCCAGATTGGGCCAGACCAAAGTCCACGCACCCGGTGTCCTGCCTGCCGACGGGTGCCCCAGGGCATGAGCGGAACAGGGAATCAGCCAGTGATCCCTCCCCACTCCCAGCTCCTGGCAAACAGGCGGGGGACACCGTCCCGCCCAGCCTGGCTCACACCCACTGCTGGACCGTTGTTCTTTGAGCCCTGTTACAATCGGCATCCCCGGCCCGGAGCTAACCCTGGGTTGAGGGCATGGACATTTGCATGCCTTAGGGACACTGGGCAGGAGTGGCTGGGCCCTTCTGCAATGCTGCCAGGGGTTAACCTGCCCCCCTCCCTGGATCAGGGAGCAGACTGGTTCCAGGGGGTAGGAAATGGGGCCTCTCCCCTCTTGGGGGCACCAGCTACTGTCTTAAACCAGCAACCACGTGCCATTCCCCACCCCAGGGCTGTGAGATGCAGCTGCTTCTGGGGTGGAGCAGAGGGACCTGTCAGCCTGTGGGCATTTCCTACCCATTTCAAAGCCAGAAGCAGCAAGGGGCGTTCCTTGGGGCCCGGCTCTTCGTGGCCACGGGAGTCACGTGCTGACGGGAAGAACCAGGGGAGAGGCAGCGCCGGGCCGGGGCCAGAAGCCCCCACAGCAGAGCGCCCTGCACAGCTCCCAGCCCGGCCGGGGACAGCGTGAGAGGCGAGAGGCAGGGAGCTGAGCCCGGTGCTGAGGGACACGACCGTCTGATTCACACTGGTACCCAAACTGAAACTCACAGGCTGGGGGAGGGGCGCCAGGTCTGAGTGTGGGCGGGGCTCAGGCTGTCAGGGGGTGCTGGCTCTGGGGTGGGGCAGAGGGTGGGGCGCAGAGCTGTGAGGGGCGCTCCGGGGCCAGGCTGCTCTGGCCATGACGGGGGGACACGGTCCGGGTCCAGGCGCACTGCCTGAGGCAGGGCGACGTCTCCCTTGTGTCGTGAGGGTTGAGCCGGGCCGAGCTCCGGGAGATGCTGCCCGTCCCGTCTCCCAGGAGACACCACCCGGGGAACATGCACCCAAGGTTAGAAAAGGCGCGGCAGGGACACGCCGCAGCCACTGGAGACACGCAGCCCGGCCCTGCCCCGAGCAGCCGCAGCGAGACCGAGCCAAGAGGTCTCCGCGCGGGGCCGGTTGGTTTGGTCGGACGCGTTCCTGGCAGCACCATCAGCACAAGCTGGAATTGCCGATTAACCTTCGGTTCCTGCAAGCGCCCCCTAGAGGAGCCTCCTGTGAAGCTGCCGTGGGGCACTATGTGGGGGGAAATTGGGAGGGATCTACCCTGGCTCCTCCCCAGCACACGATGATCCCTAGATGCCCAATACCCTCAATGAGGCACGAATTCCCCCACCCAAATGAGAGGCATCAGAAAGGGTTGCAGGAACACAGGAAGTGACACCAAATGAGACAGGAAGTGGGAATGGACTCCCCTGGCATGGAGAGAAAAAATGGCAAGAGGTGCACAGGAAGTGGCACCAAGTGAGACAGGAAGTGGGCACAGCTAGTAGGGCACCGATGCTGTCAGAGCCGATTTGTCCGAGACAGGAAGGTGATGCCAGAGGGGAGGGGCAGCAGACGAAAAAGACGTTGACGTCGCCATAACAGGAAGGAGAAGCTGAGAGTGAAAGGCGGGGCTCACAGGAAGCTGATTTTTCCAAAACAGGAAGTAGCTATTGCAGGAAGGGTGGCAAGGCAGGAAGTGGATCCCAGTGGGAAGAGGCAGGACCATGGAAGTGCTGGAAACAGGAAGTTGTGCGGGGGCAGGAAAGCGATGCAGAAGTGGCGTTTGGCGCCAGCTGGAGGATCTTGCTGTGCCTGGTTTCGAACTTGTTCAGTGCCTGCTTGGTCTTACGTGTCCTGCATTATCTGTGGAAGAAGGGACGGGGGTCAACATCCCAGCCTGGCCTGCCCTTGCCCCCCGTATCAGCTCTCCCTGACACTCACGATCGAGACGGACACCTCCGTTAACCCGCTTTCCAGCAACTGCTCCAGCTCCTCGTCCGACACCACTTCGCCGCCAACAGCTGGGAGAGCAAGGGAGTGGGTCAGCCCCCTTCTCTACCCACTAGGCCCTACTGCCCTACCACAGCCGAGGGTGGAACCCAGCATGCAGCACTGTTTCCTAGTGGCCTTGGCGACAGCAAGAAACGCGGCCTGACTGGTATTTGGGTATAAAAACAAAGCACTAAATATCCTGCGGTACAAGAGGTTTGATTCCCCTGTGATTGGCGCACGTGTCTTGCTGTGTGCACAGATTGCTCCCAGCTGCCCCTCCCCAGAGCTGGCTGCATCTCAGGGCTCCATGGCACTCCTGGGTCGTTCAGCACGGAAGTGACCTGAATGGGTCTCCTGTTAGTCCTGCTGTAGTGCAGTGTCCACCAGCAGGGGGCAGCGCGTCTCCATGTATCCCCACCCCCCAGCTGCGCCTTTCACATCAGTTCCTTCCAGATGTGCCCACGTCTGACTTAGTGCTCTCTGAGCGGGAGGGTGTGTACCTATCTCCTCCCAAAGCCAGGCAGGGAACCAAGAGGCCAGGCCCCCTTGATCTGACCACTAGCCCTCACTCTCCTCCCAGAGCTGGGGCGAGAGCTCGGGTGAGCCAGGCCTGGGGTGCTCAGATTCCTGGCTAGCACAGGGCCAAAAAAACCCCTCCCACCAAAAATGCAGTCTGAGAAGGACTGAGTATAGGGAAGAACCTGGGGTGGGGGTGCATCTCTAGCTTGGGGGGTGGGCTCTGCAATGGGGCAGGGCATTGCGGTGCGGCAGGAGGCTCGGGGTGTGGGCTCTGGGTGGGGGGTTGGGGGCAGCAGGGGGGGTGCGGGGCTGGGTTGGAGGGTGGGGTGCAGGTGGGAGTGAGAGCTCTGGGTGGGGGTTTGGGGGCAGGAGGGGGCTCGGGGCTGGGTCAGAGGGTGGGGTGCAGGTGGGAGTGAGAGCTCTGGGTGGGGGGTTGGGGGCAGGAGGGGGCTCGGGGCTGGGTCGGAGGGTGGGGTGCAGGTGGGAGTGAGAGCTCTGGGTGGGGGGTTGGGGGCAGGAGGGGGCTCGGGGCTGGGTCGGAGGGTGGGGTGCAGGTGGGAGTGAGAGCTCTGGGTGGGGGTTTGGGGGCAGGAGGGGGCTCGGGGCTGGGTCAGAGGGTGGGGTGCAGGTGGGAGTGAGAGCTCTGGGTGGAGGTTTGGGGGCAGGAGGGGGCTCAGGGCTGGGTCGGAGGGTGGGGTGCAGGTGGGAGTGAGAGCTCTGGGTGGGGGTTTGGGGGCAGGAGGGGGCTCGGGGCTGGGTCGGAGGGTAGGGGTGCAGGTGGGAGTGAGAGCTCTGGGTGGGGGTTTGGGGGCAGGAGGGGGCTCAGGGCTGGGTCGGAGGGTGGGGTGCAGGTGGGAGTGAGAGCTCTGGGTGGGGGTTTGGGGGCAGGAGGGGGCTCGGGGCTGGGTCGGAGGGTAATGGTGCAGGAGCTAGGTGGGGTGTAGGGGGTAGGGGATTGAGGTACAGGATGGGGTGGGCGCTTGCTTTGGGCGGTTCCTGGTTGGCAGTGCACTGGGGCGCAGTGAGGCGTACGTGCCTACAGGAGGCGTTGCCTCCACGGCTCTCATTGGTCCCAGTAACTGACCAATGGGAGCTGCAGAGCCGGAGATTCCCAGACACCCCTTCCCTGGGGGCATGTGGGCCAGCCGGTGCTCGCGGCTCCAGCCCTGGCGGACCGGTATCACCGAGGCCCGGGCTGTAGCCCCCGATGTCCCTACGTTAGCCCATGGCTGGGGGCTACCCTGGCACACCCATTGAATGTGGCTCAGAGCGCCGTGCGGCGGGGGAAAGGCTGATATTCTGGAGTGTCGCAGGGGGCTTTGACCAGAGATGCTGCAGCGTCTGCTCCATTAACCTTTGGACCCTCTGGCTGTGTCCACACAACGGACACAGCACTTGTCTTCCCCCGGGGTAGAAGCAGGACCGGCCTTCCCATGCGGTGAACTGAGCCAGCCGCCTCCGGTGCCAGACTGTGGGGGATGCCCCAAGGCCCCAGAGAATTGAGATCTTTCCAAGTTTGGGCCCAAGTGACGAGGTCTGGGGGCGACATGACGTTGTGGGCCGGCCTGGGTAGGAGTTTTACGCTCACGAGTTTTTCTGATCACAGTGGGGCTGGTCCCACCTCTCACCCCTGCTCCTAGATTGAGGAGGCTGGAGATGGCTCTTACCAGGGGGTCTGCCTCCTACTCCAGCCCTGTTTTGGGCATGTGTGTTTGCAAGCCCGTAGGACCGGCCGGGGTTCCTTGTCCCAAACAGCCGCTCCAACAGGGCCAGAGCCAATGGCTCACCATAGCTCCTGTCTTGTGAAACCCAGCCGTTTCTCAATGCTCCCCGGGGCTTTTCTGAGCGCACGCCCATTCGCCGGACACCCTCAACTTGCAAAGGGCGCGGCCACGCCTCCGAGCAGCAGTCGAGGGTCGTGATGCAACGTCAGCTCCCTCGGCTGCGGAGCCGAGGTGGAAACAGCCGAATTGGGCGCTGGCTACACAGGCGGTGGAAGGAAGAGCGCGGCTCCTCCGGCCTCCCTTCCTCCTCGGGAAATGAGGTTCCAGGAGTGGGGGTAGGAAGACCTCCAGTTCGACCTGATTCTGCAATAACAGCGGGCTGTGTCGCGGCGCTCTTTGGCATTTCAGAATTGCGCCAGGCACTCCAAAAGAACACTGCTGTGTAGACGTACCTCTAATGTTGCCCTGGCCCCCTGCGCCTCCTGCCCACTGCAAACAAGTGATCGCGGCCGGTGGGAGGCGTGGGGCGGGGCAGGGAGGGGGCTGGTCAGCAGGGCCCACAGGCGGGCAGGGACACTGGGGGGCAAGGGAGGGGCGGATGCTGGGGGCGGTGCTCTGGGTGCGCCTGTATCTAGGGCTGAATTCCTCCAGCCGCTGAGTTTTGAGTTCTCTCCTCTTTCGAGTGTGTTTGTCTTGGTGGGCCTGGGGGAGGCAGGATCAGCTCCGCCCTCGGTCCCTTTCCCCGCCAGGGGACGGCAGATTCCGGCTAGAATCCCACCTCAGTCTGTCAGACACAGGGGCGAGGGGGGATCCTTATCAAAACACAAGGAAAAGCCCCCCCCTGCCCCAAACTGGTGCAGAGAAGGGCCGCTGGAGGGGGAAAGCCCCATGTCCCAGTCTCTGCTCCTCTGAGCCTGCCCTGTGCCCTAGCACCGGAGTGGAGAGGGCCCCTGGGGGGGGTGAAGAAATTCCAGGGGGGGCGCGAGGCGACCCAGCCCCCCCCCCCAAATCAAGTTTTGAGGCCCCAGTCAATTTCCTCCTTTTTTTTTCCTCAACAAGTTTTGCTATTTTGGAGTGTGTGTGTGGGGGGGGGGTGATGCTAAAAAGTTTGGGAAGCCTCTGAAGGGGAAAATGGGAGGCGATGGGAAAACAGGGTTCCTGGGTTCCATCCTGGGCTCTGGGAAGGGAGTGCGACCTAGGAGCTAGTGTTGGGGGATGGGACTGCTCATCATGCCCTAGGCCTGCCGGCCGTGTGCCTCGGTTTCCCCACCCGTAAAACAATCCAGCTGAGGGTCATTTCTCTGCGCATAGGGCTCGGTCCCGCCCTGCGGTGACTCTGCCCGCAAAGCTGCACTGACCGCCACGCTCTCGCTTCTCACGCTGTCCCTGGGCGGCCGGGAGCTGCGCGCCGCGCTCTGCTGCGGGGGCTTCTGGCCACATCCGGGCGCTGCCTCTGCTCCGGCGCGTACCGGCAGCAGCGCCTCACTCATGTGGCCACACAGAATCAGGCCCCAGAACCCACATCATCCTGCATCAGCAGCCCAGCCCCAGCCCCACAAGTAGCTGGGGGCTTTGATGTGGCCTGTGAGGTCCCCTTTGAAATAGGTGGGAAACAACCACACTCTGATAGGTCCCCTCGGCTCCACCCCAGATGCAGCTGCAGCTCACACACCCCCGTGACAGGAAGAAAGACAGGAGAAGGGGGAGGCACACAGAGCCCCTAGCCTGGGGGAGCCCCTGCTTACGGGGGTCCCACAGAGCCCCTGGCATGGGGGGAGGGGAAATGGGGGCATGCAGAGGTCATGGCATGGGGGAAGAAGGTGGGACTGCAGGGAGGGGGCACACAGGGTGCTGGTGGGGGTACAGCGAGCTCAGCCCACACAGCCCCAGGGTATGATCCCCCCGGTTAACGTTTTACAATCACAAAGTCTGGTTGGGGAAATCACAGGCACCAGGGGGCGCCAGAGCAGCAGTGGGGCTGAGGAGGGCAGGGGCAGGCGTTTCCGAGGGCAAGCTCCAGGGGGTGCCACATGCAGGCGGGGGTCTCCTTTTTGTTTCTGAGAGGGGCAGGGTGTGGGGTTTGGAGGCTGGTGTTATTTGGAGGTGGCTTCAGCACCGAGCAGGGGGTGGCCTGGCAATCAGGGAGGAAGGGGGGAGGCTCGGCGGGGTCTGGGTGACTGGTGCCTGCCTCCGACCTGCGCGCCTGTTTCAGATCCCGGCTCTGGGAGGGGAGTGGGGGCTAGTGGTTAGAGCAGAAGGGGCTGGGAGCCAGAACTCCTGGGCTCTCTCTCCAGCTCTGGCCGGGGAATAGGGCCGGGTGTTTAGAGCAGAGGGGCTGGGAACCTGAGTGGGGGGGGGGGGGGGGGGGTGAGTCTAGGGCTGGGAGAGGCAACCCCAGACCTGCCTCTTCCTCCAGAGACCCTGCCCCCTTCGGGAGCCAACCCCTCCCCACCACAGGGGCAGGAGGGGAAACACAAGGCCTGGTGAAGTGAGAACGGTGAGCCCGTCAGAGGCCGTCAGCTCACCCAGCAGCGCCCGGCAGGCCTGGGCAGCTGCCCCAGCCCCCCGCAGTGACGCCTGGCTCAGGCAGCGGGTGCCGGGCACGGCCGGGAAGGGCTGATTGCGGCTGAGTGGTGCCTGCTCGGGTCAGGGGCCGGGAGAAGCGGGATATGAGTGGGCGTCTCCCAGGCCTCCTGTCACCTTGTTCTTCCATGGCCCCCAAAACACGCCCCCACCCACCCAGCACTCAGGACGGACGGCCGTTACCCGGCCCGGGGCGGACGGCCGTTACCCGGCCCCGGACGGACGGCCGTTACCCGGCCCAGGACGGAGGGCCGTTACCCGGCCCAGGACGGACGGCTGTTACCCGGCCCAGGACGGACGGCTGTTACCCGGCCCCGGACGGACGGCTGTTACCCGGCCCAGGACGGACGGCTGTTACCCGGCCCAGGACGGACGGCTGTTACCCGGCCCAGGACGGAGGGCTGTTACCCGGCCCAGGACGGACGGCCGTTACCCGGCTCAGGACGGACGGCTGTTACCCGGCTCAGGACGGACGGCCGTTACCCGGCTCAGGACGGACGGCTGTTACCCGGCCCAGGACGGACGGCTGTTACCCGGCCCAGGACGGACGGCTGTTACCCGGCCCAGGACGGACGGCTGTTACCCGGCCCAGGACGGACGGCCGTTACCCGGCCCAGGACGGACGGCTGTTACCCGGCCCAGGACGGACGGCTGTTACCCGGCCCAGGACGGACGGCTGTTACCCGGCCCAGGACGGACGGCTGTTACCCGGCCCAGGACGGACGGCTGTTACCCGGCCCAGGACGGACGGCTGTTACCCGGCCCAGGACGGACGGCTGTTACCCGGCCCAGGACGGACAGCTGTTACCTGGCTCCGGTGCCTGCCCATGTGCTACCCACAGCCCAACCGTGGTGCCTAACCCATAGGAGGCCTGAGGCCGGAGCCGGAGCAGCCTCCAGGTTAACGCAGCCCTGGCGAGGGGCGGCTGGGAGCCAGGACTCCTGGCGGGGCCGTCCCTACGGAGGCGCAAAACGCCGCCGCGCAGGGCGCCAGATCTCACGGTGCTCGAGGCAGCTGCGTGCTCCGGTAGCCAGCCCCACCCCTCGGCTGCCCCCCGCCCTCCTGCGGGTGCTTCCTGCTGCTCCTCCCGGCCGTCAGCTCAGCCAGCCTCCCTGCCCCCACAGATTCTACCCCACGGCCCTGGAGTGCAGCCCCTGCAGAGGAGCTGTCCCACTCGCGGGTGGGGGCGGCAGGTCCCTGGCTCCAGGGTTTTATCCAAAGCACAGGGCGTGGTGGGCAGGGGGCAGGGGGCAGGGGGCGTTGCCCTAGACCGGGCAGGGAGTTCCACCCCAGCCTTGGGCAGACACCTGAGTGTGACCCCAAAGGATGTGACCACAGGCTAGGCCCTCACCCATCCCCATTGCCTCCTTCCCCCAATCCCTGCCCCACCTCTTCCGGCCCCTGCTCCGCCCCCACCCATCCCCATTGCTCCCTTCCCCCAATCCCTGCCCCACCTCTTCCGGCCCCTGCTCCGCCCTCACCCATCCCCATTGCCCCCTTCCCTCAATCCCTGCCCCACCTCTTCTGGCCCCCTGCCCCTCCGCCCCCACCCATCCCCATTGCCCCCTTCCCCCAATCCCTGCCACACCTCTTCCGGCCTCTGCTCTGCCCCCCCACCCATCCCCATTGCCCCCTTCCCCCAATCCCTGCCACACCTCTTCTGGCCCCTGCTCCGCCCTCACCCATCCCCATTGCTCCCTTCCCCCAATCCCTGCCCCACCTCTTCCGGCCTCTGCTCCGCCCCCACCCATCCCCATCCCTGCCCCCTCCTCCCCCCACCCATCCCCATTGCTCCCTTCCCCCAATCCCTGCCCCACCTCTTCTGGCCCCTGCTCCGCCCTCACCCATCCCCATTGCTCCCTTCCCCCAATCCCTGCCCCACCTCTTCCGGCCCCTGCTCCGCCCCCACCCATCCCCATTGCCCCCTTCCCCCAATCCCTGCCCCACCTCTTCCGGCCTCTGCTCCGCCCCCACCCATCCCCATTGCCCCCTTCCCCCAATCCCTGCCCCACCTCTTCCGGCCTCTGCTCCGCCCCCACCCATCCCCATTGCCCCCTTCCCCCAATCCCTGCCCCACCTCTTCCGGCCTCTGCTCCGCCCCCACCCATCCCCATTGCCCCCTTCCCCCAATCCCTGCCCCACCTCTTCCGGCCTCTGCTCCGCCCCCACCCATCCCCATTGCTCCCTTCCCCCAATCCCTGCCCCACCTCTTCCGGCCTCTGCTCCGCCCTCACCCATCCCCATTGCCCCCTTCCCCCAATCCCTGCCCCACCTCTTCCGGCCCCTGCTCCGCCCTCACCCATCCCCATTGCCCCCTTCCCCCAATCCCTGCCCCACCTCTTCCGGCCCCTGCTCCGCCCCCACCCATCCCCATTGCCCCCTTCCCCCAATCCCTGCCCCACCTCTTCCGGCCCCGGCTCCGCCCCCACCCAGCCTGCATTGCCCCCTTCCCCAAGCCTCCACCCCACCCCCCCCCTTCTGTCCCTGCCCCACCTCTCCCTACCCCTGCCTTTCCCACCCACATTCTCTTCCCTCCCCCAACTCCCCTCCCCTTTCTGGTTTCTGCCCCCTGCCCGGGGATGCTGGGAGCCATTGGGGCAGGCTGAGGCCAAGTCACTTGCTGCTGCCAGTGCCAGGCCCCTGCAAACTCTGGACCCCCCCCCCCCAAGTGTACATCCTGGGGCGGTTGCCTTGGGCTGCAGCGTGCACAGGGCGGCCCTGTCTGGCCCCGCTTTGAGCAGCGCCAAACACCACAGAGACCCGGTGCCCATGGCAACGTCATCGGGCCCCGCTGTGGGTGAGGGAGATCAGAAAATGAGTGACACCCGGCAATTCCCACCCCAAGGGGAGGGGCCGGCGGCCATGGGGAGGGGGACTATCTAGAGGAGGGGCTCAGGGCAGGGCGTGGGGCAGGAACCCTGGGAACCGAGACAAGGGGGCAGGGAGAGTGGAGCCCGCCTAAGTGCATTCCAGGATCTGGGGCGGGCGGGGGGGGGGGGGAGAACAGGGCAGGATCCTGCCCTCTGCCCCCACGTCAGTGCCTGGATCCGGGGGGCTGGACCTTGCCCTCCATGTGGGATCTGGGCTCAGGCAGGAAATTTTCCTTGGGGCAGAGTGGGGGTGGGAAGAAACGGGGGAGGTACTTGGGGCAGAAGGAGGCGATCGGGGGTCAGGAGGCTGGAGGGGGACAGAGGGGGGATGTGCACAGTGAGACACCAGGGTGGCCGAGTCAGCTCTGCAGTTCCTTTATTGGCTGGGAAGCTGCCCCCGTCTGTTGCCTCCTTGGCCCTGGGAGGCGTAGTCCCAGCAGTGGGGCCCGCGGAGGCTGGGGCCACACACCAGGCTGTAGCGGAAGTCCAGCCGGCCGTGGTTCAGGTAGCAGACCCGGCGCTGGTCCTCCCCGGAGCGCAGCGGCTCGTCGCAGCTCCCCAGCAGGTCGTCGTCGTACTTGTGGTCCTCGTCCCAGACCTGGATGCGGAGCTGGCTGGTCTCCACCACCCGCACGGGCCCCAGGTTCAGGTGGACGCCCCAGACGGGGCTGTCGGTGTTCCACACGGTTTCGGTCCGCACCTCCCGGTCCTGGAAGAAGACCTTGACGTAGGCGTCCGTGCGGCTGGTGATGTCCCCCCACAGATTGGTGGCCCGCTCCACCGTCACCGTCAGCTTCCCCTGGCCCCGTTGCTTTGAGCAGCACATGGTGTTGGTGGAGCTGTCCTCGGGGCAGACGCAGGAGCAGGGGTCGTGGGCGCTGCGCTGGGTCCCCGGAGGGCAGCTCTGGGTGCAATTCCTCCACAGGGCCCTCTCGGTGATGTACTCGCTCACCGCCTGCCCCAGAGCCTCCCGCTTGGGGTCGTCCTGGTCTAACAACATGTGGATGGGGTGCAGGGAGTAGGACACCAGGTCGGGGCTTTCTTTGAGGCTCTCCATCCATGACGAGAAGGCCTCTGCGTCCTGCCCCTCGGAGAAGAGCAGGTCGGCGTGGTTCTGGCCCCCCGTCACCTCGGTGTGGCGCTCGCTGTATGTCTCATGGAAGCTGTGCTTGAAGTTCTTCTTCTTCTGCTGCTCCTCGCACTGTTTGAAAGCCGCCTGGGCCTTGCCCTTCCCGCCCCCGATGCTGACAGAGGCCTCCACGCTCAGGCAGTCCTTGATCTCGTCCGCTGTCACCCCGTCCAGGGCCGCCTCGCAGACCCGCACGGCTGTCACGTCCCGGACCCGCCCTCCCAGCCTCAGCTGGGACAGGTAGTGAGTGCCGTAGGTGTCGATCAGCTGATGGTACTCAAGGCGTGAGCCGTGGGTGTAGTCCTCTGGGAGGTTCATCAAGGCCTGGGTGAATTCGCTGGTGAGTGGAGGATTCTGGGTAACGCGGAACCTGGGGGAAAGAAACATCCACCATGTGACGTGCCATACGATATCAGCGTTTTGTAGGGGGAGAGCTCAGTGTTATCCATCCACAGACTCTTAAGACCTGAAGGGGCCTTTCTGGGACATCTACTCTGACCCCCTGGATAACTCCGGCCTGAGAACAGCCCTGAATAAATTCCTGTTTAAACTAGGGCAGATCTTCTACAAAATAACATCCCATCTCAATTTAAAAACTGGCCATGATGGAGAATCGACTACACCCTACCGGTAGATCATTCCAGCGATCAATCCTGTTACGCTTACAAATTCACACCTTTTCCCCATCTACATATGCCTAGCTTCAGCTTTCAGCCTCGGATTCTGTCAGACCTTTGTCTGCTAGATTGAAAGCCCATAGCCCAAAGTTCGCTTCCCATGAAAATTTAGTCTTATACCTTTACTGCCTCACTTTTACCTCTTGCCCTCTTCAAGAAACTCAGTAAGTACATCATTCCATTCCTATCCATTCAAGTCCGTGAGGGAGTCCACACAGCCAGTCTTTTCCTTTTTCTTCTTGGGACCCTCCAAACCAGAATATGAGCTTTCCTGACTTGGCTCCTGCTGCTCATTGTATGGATAGGGGAAAGCGGTAGTTGTGGTATACCTTGACTTTAGTTAGACTTTTGATACTGTCTTACATCACCTCATCAACTAGGTAAATACAACTTAGATGGGGCTACTATAAGGTGGGTGCATAACTGGCTGGAGAACCGATCTCAAAGAGTAGTTATTAATGGTTCACAATCATGCTGGAAGGGCATAACAAGTGGGGTTCTGCAGGGGTCAGTTTTGGGACTGGTTCTGTTCAATATCTTCATTAGTGATTTAGATCACAGCATAAAGAGCACACTTATTAAATCTGCAGATGCTGCTAAGCTAGGAGGGGTTGCAAGTGCTTTGGAAGAGAGGAATATACTTTAAACTGATCTGGACAAGCTGGAGAAATGGTCTGAGGTAAATAGGATGAAATTCAATAAGTACTGGAAATGTAAAGTGCTCCACACAGGAAGGACCAATCCGTGTCACACATACAGACTGGGAAGCGACGGTCTAGGAAGGAGTACGGCAGAAAGGGATCTAGGAGCCAGAGAGGACCACAAGTCAGAAGTGTGAGACTGTTGCAAAAAAAGGAAACATGGCTCTAGAATGATGTAAGACTCAAAAAGTCATTCTTCCGCTCTACTCTGTGTAGATTAGGCAACAAATGGAGTATGGTGACCAGTTGAGGGAGCCGAATTTCAGGAAAGACGTGGACCAATTGCAAAAAATCCGGAAAAGAGCAACACAAATGTCCAATGGTTAGAAAACATGATGTAGGCAGGAAGATTGAAAAACGTGGGCGTGTTTAGTCTGGAAAAGAGAAGACTGAGAGGGGACATGACAGTGGTTTTCAAGTATCTAAAACGGTGTTAGAAGGAGGGGGGAGAAGAATTGTTCTCTTTGGCCTCTGAGGACAGGACAAGAAGCAATGGGCTTAAACTGCAGCAAGGGAGGTTTAGGTTGGACATTAGGAAAAAGTTCCTAACTGTCAGGGTGGTCAAACACTGGAATAAATTGCCCAGGGGGGTTGTGGAATCTCCATCCCTGGAGACATTTAAGAGCAGGTTGGACAGACATCTGTCAGGGATGGTCTAGACAGTGCTGGGTCCTGCCGGGAGGGCAGAGGACTGGACTTGATGACCCTCGAGGTCCCTTCCAGTCCTACAGTTCTAGGATGATTGGACCATCACACTGATGTCTCCCATAGGTGGCTTTTGCTTCACTGCGGGATGGCTCCCCCCAAGCCCTCCTCTTACAAGACTTATCACCTTAGAGGAGAGATTCCAGATGGCTCAACTAACCTTACAGCCATCAACCCTCAGACTAGATACTGTCACTGGCCATAAAACAGCCCCTGCAGCGTGTAACATTGAGAACATGAGGACGGCAGTTCTGGATGAGACCAACGGTCCGTCTAGCCCAGAACATTTACAACGCTGAAGGGAATGCAACATTGGAAACTCTAGCCATCACCCCCATCCCCAGCCTTCACCGGCACTCAACCCCTGGCCTTGCCCCTTACCTCCAGCCTTCACCGGCACCCAACCACCGGCCTTCCCCCTCACCTCCAGCCTTTACCGGCACCCAACCACCGGCCTTGCCCCTCACCTCCAGCCTTCACCGGCACCCAACCACCGGCCTTCCCCCTCACCTCCAGCCTTCACCGGCACCCAACTCCCGGCCTTCCCCCTCACCTCCAGCCTTCACCGGCACCCAACCACCGGCCTTCCCCCTCACCTCCAGCCTTCACCGGCACCCAACTCCTAGCCTTCCCCCTCACCTCCAGCCTTCACCGGCACCCAACTCCTAGCCTTCCCCCTCACCTCCCGCCTTCACCGGCACCCAACTCCCGGCCTTCCCCCTCACCTCCAGCCTTCACTGGCACCCAACTCCTGGCCTTCCCCCTCACCTCCAGCCTTCACCGGCACCCAACCCCCTGCACCCAACCCCCGACCTCCCCCTCACCTCCAGCCTTCACCGGCACCCAACCCCTGGCCTTGCCCCTCACCTCCAGCCTTCACCGGCACCCAACAACCGGCCTTCCCCCTCACCTCCAGCCTTCACCTGCACCCAACCCCCGGCCTTGCCCCTCACCTCCAGCCTTCACCGGCACCCAACCCCCGGCCTTGCCCCTCACCTCCAGCCTTCACCGGTACCCAACCCCCGGCCTTGCCCCTCACCTCCAGCCTTCACCGGTACCCAACCCCCGACCTCCCCCTCACCTCCAGCCTTCACCGGCACCCAACCCCCGACCTCCCCCTCACCTCCAGCCTTCACCGGCACCCAACCCCTGGCCTTGCCCCTCACCTCCAGCCTTCACCGGTACCCAACCCCCGACCTCCCCCTCACCTCCAGCCTTCACCGGCACCCAACCCCCAGCCTTGCCCCTCACCTCCAGCCTTCACCTGCACCCAACCCCCGGCCTTGCCCCTCACCTCCAGCCTTCACCGGCACCCAACCCCCGACCTCCCCCTCACCTCCAGCCTTCACCGGCACCCAACCCCCGGCCTTGCCCCTCACCTCCGGCCTTCACCGGCACCCAACCCCCAGCCTCCTTCTTACTCCCAGCCTTCACCGGCACCTACCCCCCGACCTCCCTCTCACCCCCAGCCTTCTCTGGCACCCAACCCCTGGCCTTCCCCCTCACCTCCAGTCTTCACCAGCACCCAACCACCGGCCTTCCTCTTCACCCTTAGCCTTGACCGGCACTCAACCCATAGCCTCTAATCTCCACCCATCTCTAACCTCTGCCCCGGCCCTTACTGGTAGTACTTGCAGGACACCTCGTGGCTGGTGAAGCTGTACTTGTCCTGCTGGGACTTGTCTGTGCTGAACTCGGCCAGCTTGGAGTGCGACCCGGCCAGCTCCACCTGCGCGTGGGTGCTGGGCTTCATCTTCACCTCCAGCCCCATCTTCCAGTCGTTCTTCACCCTGGCGCTTGCCGCACGGACCACCCCCAGAGCCGACTCCTTCACGGCACTGGAGAGCTTCCTGCGGCAGGAGACCTTCACCCTCCAGTCCACTGCCGCCAGCGGCAGCCGCTGTGGCTTCCTGTCCAGCAGGGAGTTCTGGCACAGGGTGCAGGTCCCATCCTTGCGCCTCCAGGGACTGGTGTCCACCAAATAGGCCCCTTTTCTTTCCAGCGTGGTCACGTCAATGCCCTCCCCTGCCAGGTTGTGCCCGGGCACAAAGGCCGTGTGCTTCTTGCACTCCTCGGCGGTGGCTGTGTGGCAATGAGTGGAGACCCCAGGGAGGAGGAGGAGGAGGAGAGGGAAGACGGAACAGGGTCTGGGCATGACCAGG
Source organism: Pelodiscus sinensis (assembly GCF_052426305.1). Taxonomy (NCBI): domain Eukaryota; kingdom Metazoa; phylum Chordata; order Testudines; family Trionychidae; genus Pelodiscus; species Pelodiscus sinensis. The sequence continues at coordinate 133,969,831 of NC_143056.1, read as the reverse complement.
AGGGATGTCAGTTTCTGGACCACCCTGGAGATGGAATCACAGAGAGAGCCCGCATTAAGAACAAGCCTGTGGGAAGAAGTTCCACAGATTAACATGCTGTTAATGTTACATGCAGCCTGGGCGCCTCTAAACGGGGCCCAAACACCAGTGCAATGGGGAGTCCATACTGAATGTGTTTGTGTTGTTGTGCATGGTGGGTAGCTCACATCCTTGGGCCCAGCTAATTTGGTATCCTGCTCCCTCCCTGCCAACCCAGATCAGACCCATGGGCCCATCCAGCTCGGCATCCTGCCCTCACCCCACAACCCCAGATCACACCGGGGAGGGCTCCTCTAGGCAGGAATCCTGCCCCTCTGGGCTGCCCCACATCAGATGCACAGACCCAGCTTTCTGGCCCTCCACATACTCTGTGCCAGGGACAGGACGTTGAAGGTGTGAAAACCTCTCAGGCACAGGATGTCTCAGAACACGAACAGAAACACAGAGAGATGCTGCCGTGGGGCGGAGGTGGGATGTCACTTAGGGGGTGTGTGTTTCCATTTGTCACACACGGGCATGGGCTCTGACTCATGGAAAGGAAAGAGCGAGAAATGACAGAGCAATCGCAACACACAGCCCCTGCTAGCCAGACCTGGACTCCCCACAACCAGCTACGCCAGTTCCCCTAAACCCCAGCCCTCAGCCCCCTCCTGATGCAGAACTGCCCCCCTCCCGCCCCAGCTCTGCTGGCGCCCACCAATTATGGAGTGATAAACAGAGTCAGATACGATGTTTGAGAGAGAGAGAGAGAGAGAATGTGTGAGTGTGTGGGGATGGAGATAGATAGATAGATAGATAGATAGATAGATAGATAGATAGATAGATAGATAGATAGATAGATAGATAGATAGATAGATAGATAGATAGATAGATAGATGGGGTGGGTGAGGATAGATAGATAGATGGGGTGGGTGGGGATGGATAGGTAGATAGAGGGGGTGGATGGGGATAGGTAGATAGATGGGGTGCATGGGGATGGATAGGTAGATAGAGGGGGTGGGTGGGGATAGGTAGATAGATGGGGTGGGTGGGGATAGACAGATAGATGGAGTGCATGGGGATGGATAGGTAGATAGAGGGGGTGGATGGGGATAGGTAGATAGATGGGGTGCGTGGGGATGGATAGGTAGATAGAGGGGGTGGGTGGGGATAGGTAGATAGATGGGGTGGGTGGGGATAGACAGATAGATGGAGTGCATGGGGATGGATAGGTAGATAGAGGGGGTGAATGGGGATAGGTAGATAGATGGGGTGCGTGGGGATGGATAGGTAGATAGAGGGGGTGGGTGGGGATGGATAGGTAGATAGAGGGGGTGCGTGGGGATGGATAGGTAGATAGAGGGGGTGGGTGGGGATGGATAGGTAGATAGAGCGAGAGAGGATAGATGATAGATGGGGAAGCCAGGAGACCTGGGTTCTCTGCTTCGGGGGGAGAGGGGTCTTTTCGGTCAGGGCCGGGGTCGGGAGGGACAATCGGGAAGCAGGACTCGTGGGTTCTGTCCCAGCTCCAGGAGGAGCCTGGGAGCCCAGAGATCCCCCCCCCCCCCCCCCCACTGACCTGCTGGTGGTGACCGTCCCGGGCTGCCAGAGCTGAAGAGAAGGAGCAGGCATGCACAGAGGGGCAGCCCTCACTCGCGCGGCAGTTCTGGGGTTCCCCCACTGACATCACAGGCACGCTCTTCCTGTTCCGGGCCCTGCCGGTGCAGCGGAGGGCGGGAGGGAAGCCTGTGGTCGGAGCCGCTCTTCCTGCCGCCAGCAGCTCACACGTGCGGTTCGAGCCCTGCCGGGGGCTGTAGCCAGGCAGGAGGAGCCCCGGGTGCAGGGCCAGCCCACAACATTTTGGCACCGGAGATGGGGAGCTCAAATGACGCCCCCCTACCCCCTCACTTGGGCCAACACTTGGAAAGGTCTCGATTCTGCCTCCTTCCTGTTCTACCGTCTCGTGGCACCGCTCTGCTACCTACATCTGCACCAGCGGCAGACACAATTTCCTACACTCTGGGTGCTAGTGACACCCCCCCACAATCTGGCACCTGAGGCGGCCACCTCAGTTCACCTCATGGGAAGGCTGGCTCTGTTCGGGTGCCAGGCATGGGAGGGGGCTCTGGGAATCCTGCCCCCCCCCTCCAGCTGGACCATATTTCCCAACCTCTTTGCTCCCAGCTTGGGCTGTGGGATGGCACCCGGTGTGTGCCACTCTGGGCCACTCGGCTCCCGGGCTCCTGGCCTGGGCCCCGTGACCTCAGCGTTTGGCCTGGTTTGCACGTGCCGCTGAGCAGAGACGGCCCTGGGCTCTCCTGCCTCCCAGCCCCAGCCTGGCCTGGCCTGTGGGGCTCCCCGTTTCCCAGCCTGGGCGACTGTAGCTGTAGGAGGGGTGGGATGCTACGAGATGGCCCCTATGGCTCATTGGCTTCCCAATGCCCCTCTCGCTCATCAGGCATCCTTCATCTCTGCTGCACTCACCCACCCTCCAGCCCTACTCTACCGCCAGGTCCCGCCCACTTAGCTTAGAAGAATGACAAGATTTCATCTTTAGGCATTTCCTTTCCCAAATGTTTACTGGAGCAGGGAGCTGCTTTTCCAAAGATCCAGAGACCTGGAATCCTCCCAGAAGCAAATCACCTTGCGGTGGAGCAAAGCTGCATGGCAGTTTTCCAGGCTGGAGATATTTCTCTTGCCGTCAGTAGGGTTCAGAGTTAACAGCTTTCTTTCACCAGTTACCTGCACCACAAACCAATTATTCTAGGCTCTCAGCAGATGTGGACATGGGGGAGCCAGGAAGAGGCTCTAGCATAACATTAGGGTCAATTTGCCCTTCCCAATATGAGACCAAAGCAGTGCCATCTCCCTGAGCCTGCCGATGGCCTGAATTAAGACCCTGTGAAATCATCTCCTGTGTTCACTCTGAATCCTACTGATGGTGAATGATATCTCATCTGAGCTGGGAACATGAAGCAGGCCAGTGGCTTGCACATTCAGGATGAGATAATTAATCCCCAAGCTACAGGATAATTGTGGAAAGTAACAGAAATAACAGTACCTGACCCGCCTCCTAATGAATCCCCCTAGTGAGCCCATCCCATCCATTGGGTTTTTGGAACCATGCCCATCCCCGGAGTATTTTTAGAGGATTAAGCACTTGTGTTAGAATCGGAAGGGGCTGATCTTTGGTCCTCGTGGTCTCTTCTCAGCGGGATGCGCTAGATTGATAATTACAGTGGGTGGATGGATCCATGGAGTGGTGGGTTAGTTGCAGAGCCTACACTCTTTGGTAAACTTGATATTCATTTGGTTGGTCGGTCGCACTGGCTACACGTTGCTTGGTTAGATATGTCAGATATAGGAGACTGTCAGGGCTGACCGCCAATTACCTCTGTACTTTATCGCGGATGGTCCAGCTAGAGCCAGCGGTGAGCCGGTTTTAACCGGTGATGAGCTGGCCCAAGGCCTCCTTAGTTGCATCAACAAGTTGTGAGATAATTAGACCCAAGGACATGAGGTGTGAGAACTAGATAGCAGCGGTGTTTCCTGCTAGAATCTGCTTGTGGATGTTTACGCCCCTAAGAAAGGAATAATTATAAGATGGCCAAAAAGCACTGATCCAGGGAACGGTCTCACCTGGGGACCTAGGCCGTGTGGGTGCCCAGGGACTCCCCACGCTGGAGCAGTGACCGCTACTAGCCGTCAAGAGCACGGACGGAGGGTCCGGGACTGTCGGTAGCAGAAGGGGTGTGAGCATTGGATTCTTGCTTGCTGGCCGTCTGCACAATCACCATCAGCTTCCCCAGGCCACGTTCCCGCGAGCAGCACATGCCGTTGGTCATGGCACTCCCAGGACAGACACAGGAGCAGGGGTCGTGGGCGCTGCGCTGGGTCCCTGGGGGACAGCTCTGGGTGCAATTCCTCCACAGGGCCCTCTCAAGGATGTACTCACTCACCGCCCGCCTCAGCTCCTCCTGCTTGGGGTCATTCTCCTCCATCAGGCTGTGGATGGGCTGCAGGCCAGGGCTGGCTTTGAGGCTCTCCATCCAAGCTGAGAGTCCTTGCCATCCTTCCCAGAGAAGAGGATGTTGGTTGTGCTGTGTCCTCCCTCCACCTCCACGTGGTGCTTCCGATACGTCTCGTGGAAGCTCCTCTGAACCTTCCTCTTCTTCTCCTCGCACTTGCTGTACCCACCCTTGACTGAGCCCATTCCGACACTCACAACTGCCTCCGCGCTCAAACAGTCCTTGACCTCGTCATCTGTCAAGCTGCTCAGTGCCGCTTCACAGACCCGCACGGCTGTCACGTCCCGCGCCCGGCCCCCCAGCCGCACCTGGGACACGTAGTGGGTGCCGTAGTTGCTGATACTCCACCTTGGATTTGCTGTCGTACTGCTCCGGGAGGTTCTCCAGGGCCTCAGTGAAATGGCTGGTGAGCGGGGGCGTCTCGCTGACCCGGAACCTGCCCAGAGACACAAGGTGCAGAGTGAGCTCAGCCTGGCCGGTCAGCTGTGATCATTATCACCGCGTTCTATGGTCCTGACTAGAGAGAATTGCTTCCCTTGGACTCAGTTTGGAAAATGACAGTGTGTGGGGGGAGTAACACGTGCTAAGCACAGAGAAACCCAACAAACTAATGAAAATAATCTGATCGCATCTGACTAAACATTTTCTATCCTACTCACATAACTGTAATTTCAAGATTTAGTCCTTCCCTAGGCATGGATGTGACTGGATTCCCCATGCCTGGCTCCCTGGCTTAATTCATGTTTGTCCAGCTCTCCTCTGGTCACATAACACCCAGAACAGGAAATTTCACTGCTCCCAATTAAAACCCCCCCATTCTGATTCCATTGGCTCTCCAGGCTTCCTGCCAACTCACTTCCTACTTCCCCTGCATTCCCGGAGGCTGCCTAGGACCCACGGTCTATGGTTTTAATCCTTCCAGGCAAGACAATTAGGGTTAGGTTTCAAGAGTTAACTACGGTGAAAAGATTTTAGATAACTGAATGGATGAAACGCCCCCTCCCATTCATCACCCTCCTCTTGACCTGCCGCTCACAAACAAGGAGGAATTGGTAAGGGGAGTGGAAGTGGCAACAGCAACCACGAGATGGTCGAGTTTCGGATCCTGACCAAAGGAAGAGCAGCAGAGTATGGACCCTGGATTTCTGAAAAGCAGACTTTGACTCCCAATGGGAACTGATGGGCAGGATCCCCCGAGAGGTTAATCCGAAGGGGACAGGGGTCCAGGAGAGCTGGCTGAATTTGACGGAAGCCGTACTGAGGGCACAGCAAGAAACCATCCCAATGTGCAGGAGGAAAAGCAAATCTGGCAGGTGACCAGCTTGGCTTCAAAGAGAAATCTTTGACGAGCTTAAGCACGGAAAGGAAGCTCACAAGAAGTGGGAACTCGGTCAGATGCCCAGCGAGGGGCATAACATACTGATGGAAGGAGAAAATTTGTTCCTCTTGGTTTCTGAGGACAGGACAAGGAGTAATGGGCTTAAAGTGCAGCAGGGGAGGTTTAGATTGGACATTAGGAAAAAATTCCTAACTGTCAGGGTGGTCAAATATTGGAATAAATTGCCAAGGGAGGTGGTGGAATCTCCCTCTCTGGAGATATTTAAGAATAGGTTAGATAGACATCTGTCAGGGATGGTGTAGACGGAGCTTGGTCCTGCCTTGAGGGCGGGGGGCTGGACTCGATGACCTCTCGAGGTCCCTTCCAGTCCTATGATTCTATGATTCTATGATCAAGCATGCAGGGGTGTAATCAGAAAAGCCAAAGCCCAACTGGAATTGCAGCTGGCGAGCGACATGAAGGACAAGAAGCATCTACAGGTACGTTAGCAACCAGAAGGTCAGGGAACGAGCGGGACCCTTACTGAACGGGGAAGACAACCTAGTGACAGGTGACGTGGGAAAAGCTGAAGTACGCTGTGCGTTTTTGGCACCTGTGGAGTGCTGCTTCCAGTTTTGAGCTCTCCACTACAGAAAGGATGTGGACACACTGGAGAGGGGCCAGCGGAGGGCGACCGAAATGATTTGGGTGCAGGAGCACGTCACCTACGAGGAGAGGCTGAGGGATTTGGGCTGGTTCAGTCTGCAGAAGGGAAGAGGGAGGGGGGATTTGAGAGCAGCCTGCAACTCCCTGAAGGGAGGTTCCAGAGAGGCTGGAGAGGCGCTGTTCTCAGTGGTGACGGATGCAGAACTAGGAGCATTGGGCTCAAGTTACTGTGGGGGAGGTCTCGGTTGGATCTCAGGAAAAGCTATTTCCCTACAAGGGTGAGGAAGCCCTGGGATGGGGTCCCTAGGGAGGGGATGGAATCTCCATGCTGCCAGATTTTTAAGCCTGCAAAGCCCTGGCTGGGATGCTTGAGCTCGGGGTGCTCCTGTTTTAATCACGGGGTGTGTCTCGATGGCCTCCTGAGCTCTCTTTCCAACCTCATCTACTATAATTCTGTGAATGAACTCACCCCACATCCCATGGTCGTCCGGGGCTTGGAACTGCTCCCTCTTCCCCTGGCATGCTCCAGAGAGGTATGGATGCCACGGGGGCGGGTCACGAGGAGGGGGTAGCAAGAGGCCCCTTCGGCTCCATGATCTCCTACCCTACGTTCCGTATCACTGCATCTCTCCACCGGCTGGCACCCTGGTGTAGTCCAGGACAAAGAGGTAGGTGTGCTGCTTCCCCACATCCCACCACTATTATGCTGGCTGAAAGTGCACCACAGCCCTCACCAGGCCAGACAGACTCTCTGGAAGGAAGCCCCGGATGAAAGAAACGCCCCCATTCTGGTCATTGGGGTGCAGACATGGATGAGATTCAACGTCCGCCCTTGCATGTGAGCCTGGCTGTACAGCAGGTGACCCTGTCGCAACCTCGGTGGCTCCCAGCATCTTGGTCCGGAGGATGGGGGAGAACAGGTTGCCCTCCACAACCAAAGGAACGCTGAAGTGGTGAAAGTTCCCCCCGTGCCCCCACTACAGCTGCCACCTAGCCTCAGTGGCTGGAGCCGTGTGGGTCTCCTGTGGGAATATCGCTGCGTCCCCTCCCTGCCTAAGGAAGAGGGCGCCGGGTTTCCCAGCGAGGGCTGGGAAGGAGCCTCATGGGAAGGGACAGGAGTCATGGGAGATGGGGGACTGCTGATTGGCCACAGGATGCTGCCTCCCAGTCCCCTTTACTCTGCTCTGAAATACCCCATGGGCGGGGGGACTAAACGGACGCCTCCCAGTGCTGGAGAGCGAGCTGCCTCTTGCCCTGGGAGCCACGGCTGTGCACCAGTGCAGCTCGTGCTGCAATGCAATGGGGGTCGAGGCCTCCCAACCTGCCTTTGTCCAGCAGCTGGGCCCTTGAAACCACCCGCAGCCCACAGACACGGGCAGTTGGCAGCCGCTAGTGTTCCCAAGCCGGCATTGCACCCGCACGTTTCTACGCTACAATGCGGTGTAGCCCACTGAGGTTAGAAGAATTACAAAGGCTTCCAGCTTCGAAATATGCTTTCAGAAATGTTTATTGAAGCAGGGAGATACATTCCCAAAGACCTAGAATGCCCCCAGAAGCAAATCGTTTTGCAGTGAAGCTGCAGAGTGCATGGCTGTTTTCCAGACTGGAGATATTTAACTTGTAGTCAGTAGGGTTCAGAGTTAACCGGTCTCCCTCCATCAGTAAGGTGCAACATGAAGCTATTGATCTAGACTCCCAGCAGACGCAGGTAGGTGTGAGCCAAGAATATGTTTTCATCCTTTTATGTAGGGGGAATACACCCTTCCCCATGTGATCTGAATGCATTGCCATCTCCTTAGGCCTGCTGACAGCCAGAATCATAGCCCATGTTGTTCTGGGTGTTCACTCTGATTCCTGAGGGAAATGTCATCATTTCTGATAGCAACTGAGCAGAGAAAACCCAACTGGATGGTCAGTGAGGCCTGTGAACTCATGATCCCATAACTAACCCAAGTCAGCTGGATAACTGTGCAACAGAGACGACAGTTAGGGACCAGCCCGTAAGGTCCCCCTGGAGCCCAGCCCACCCGCTGTGTGTTTAGAATCACGCCCATTTCTGGAGTCTTCAGGTTTCTTCAGAGGGTTAATCCCTGAAGCCACAGTGAGACAAGGCTGAGCTGTGCACCTTTCAAGTGGTTACACCAGACCGATAAATACAATGGGTGGGGAATGCACTGCCAACCAATCGTTTGACTAATCGGTTGGCATTAGGACATTACTTAGGTCATCCGTTGGATGGTTAGTTGCCCTGGATGTATTAGATCAGTGCTTCTCAATCCACAGCCCATGGGTTGCTTTTGGACCAATCAGCACACTCCTGAGCATCATACGACAACCTGACAGACGTACAGATAGCGCCCAACCATACAGTGGTCGGCTGAGAATAGGACACACACACACTGCTCAGTTGCCTGGACGGACGCATTGGATACTTTGTTTGGCAGGTAGGCTGGATTGGCAAAATACATCTTGTGTGGTTGTCTGGTTATATTGGAGCCCCTCAATATTTTCGTTGATTGGCTGACCAGATATTTCCTACGTAATAAACAAATTAATTGTTTGGCTGGCAGTCTGGCGTGTCACATTAACTGCTCTAGATAAATTCATTGGTTGTTTTCATGCACTGGATACATTCATTGCTTATTGTGTTGTGCACGTTGGATATGCTACCTAAATTCATTGGTAATTTGGATGCACTGGAGACAATCATGGGTTGGCTTGTTGTGCATGTTGGATGTACTAAAATACACCCACTGATTGGTTGAATGGATGGATGGATGAATGGATATGAGGGATGGACAGATGGATGGATGGACGTATATGGGGGATGGACAGGATACATTCTTTGGTCTGTTTGATTGGATGGATAAATTGGAGACACTAAATCCAGCTGGTGGCTTGTTGCGTCAATAAGTCAGAAAAACGGAACACAACCATTGGTTGGTTGGTTGGCTGGCAGTTGGCTGGATGGGCGGGGGATGGACTGGTTGGATGCAGGAGATTTTTTGGTTAGATGGATACAGAGGATGGCTGCGATCATTGGACACAATGGGATGCTGGATGCGGAATGGGCGGATTGCGATGGGCTGTTTCCCCAGAGGGAGCTGTGAGGATGACGGGCTCACGGGAGCAGACAGTCTCTTACAGGCACAGGACACGCCGATTCCCAAGCAGGAGCAAGAGCATGAAGAGCAGGATCAGCAGAGCGGGAGCCAGGAAATGGTCGGACAAGATGCGCAATTGACCAGTGCACAGCCAGCCCCCTCTCCGATCCCCTAGCTAAGGGGCTCACCAGATGGCCTTTGCCTCCTTCCCCTGGGCTGTGCTCTGCCGGGGTGGCTGGGAGACATAGTCAGAGCAGCCCTGACCCCCGAGGTGGGGCCCACAGCGCAGGCTGTACTGGAACCAGACGCGGCCGTGGTTCATGTAGCAATCCTTCTGGTGGGGCCCCCCAGACTCCAGCTCGATGTCGCAGTTTCCCAGCTTGTCATCGTCCCACTTGTTGTCCTCGTCCCAGACCTGCACGCGGATCTTGCTGGCGCTGTTGAGGCGGACGGTGCCGAAGTCCAAGTGGACGTTCCAGGTGGGATTGTTGTTGTTCCAGATGGTGTTGGTCCGCAGCTCCTTGTTCTCGAAGAAGACCTTGACAAAACCATCTGTAGCAGAACCGTAGTCCCCCCAGAGGCCACTGGCTTTCTGCACAGTCACGATCAGCTTCCCCAGCCCACGTTTCCGCGAGCAGCACATGCCGTTGGTCATGGTGTTCCCAGGGCAGACGCAGGAGCAGGGGTCGTGGGCGCTGCGCTGGGTCCCTCGGGGACAGCTCTGGGTGCAATTCCTCCACAGGGCCCTCTCAAGGATGTACTCACTCACCGCCCGCTTCAGCGCCTCCCTCTTCGGATCGTCCTGCTCCACCAGGCTGTGGATGGGCTGCAGGGAATAGGACACCAGGCCTGGGCTGGCTTTGAGGCTCTCCTTCCAATCTGAGAAAACGTTGGCGTCCTGCCCGGAGAAGAGGACGTCGGTTGTGCTGTGTCCTCCCTCCACCTCCACGTGGCGCTCCTGATACGTCTCGTGGAAGCTCCCCTGAACCTTCCCCTTCTTCTTCTCCTCCTCGCACCTGCTGTATCCACCCTTGATTGAGGCAGGTCCTATACTCACAGCTGTCTCTGCGCTCAAACAGTCCTTGATCTCGTCGGCTGTCAAGCTGCTCAGCGCCGCTTCGCAGACCCGCACGGCTGTCACGTCCCGCGCCCGGCCCCCCAGCCGCACCTGGGACACGTAGTGGGTGCCGTAGTTGCTGATGAGTTGCTGGTACTCCACCTTGGAGTTGCTGTCGTACTGCTCCGGGAGGTTCTCCAGCGCCTCAGTGAAATGGCTGGTGAGCGGGGGCATCTCGCTGACCCAGAACCTGCCCAGGGACACAAGGTGCGGAGTGAGCTCAGCCTGGCCGGTCAGCTGAGATCGTTATCAGAGCATCCTACGGCCCCGGCCAACCCACGAGCAAAGCTCTAACCACGTGGCTCCTGCTAAGAGCAGCCTCCCCAGACTGCTGCACCCACTGCCTTGCCGGGGATATCGCCAGATACTTGACAGTCCTTATGGACGTCCCATACTCTGGCCACGGCACACAGGAGCCCTGACACACAAGAGAGGAAAATCCCCCCTAGCTCTCCGGTCCCAGCCCTCTGTCCCATTCCCGGCCTTCCTTGCTGGCCCGTCCCCTTCCCTGTGGCCAGCTTGGAGACATGGTGACACCTAGAAGGGAAGGATCCTGTGCTCCATTCCCCAGAACCAGTCATTCCCCCGCCCTGGCACCCCGCAGAGGGGAAAAGGCCCGTGTCCAGGAGCCAGCCTGTCCTGCCTCCCAGGCTCGGTAGGAACCAGCAACTCCACCGGCAGCAGGTCACATGGGCTCGTGACACCCAGGCTCTACTGACACTCAGGAAGGTGGCCTGGCCTCACCAGCCTTTGAGCAGATGGGCTGGTGGTGCCATGCCCCGGACAATGCACAGGGAACAGTTCGTGGGGGCTGAACCAAGCTCCCCCACTCTGCCTCCCTCCCCCTTTGCTCTCCTACTGCTTCTGGAGTGCCTAGATAGCTATTGGACGGTGTTCAGGAAGCTCCAGGAGGGAGGAGGATGAGTGGAGACGGGGTGTACTTAGGGGAGGCGGTGGGGCAGACGTAGATCTGTACGAGGTGGGGGTGTGTCATGGTTACGAGTGATGGCCCGCAGCCTGAGGACTAAGGTCTTACCTGCGTCTCTGTACCTAGCCAGGTATTTGGCCAGCCGACAGAAATGCAGATAGGGATTTCAAACGGAGATAAAGGAATTTTTGGTTTTTCCCTCCTTCCCTCTGCCAGGTCTCTCTCTAGATTCTGAGGGAGACAGAAGTCAAGTCTCTCTCCAACAAAAAGACTCTTCAAATTGTGTACGTTGGGCAAAGTGTCGATAAATCCGTTTTATAGTTGTCTGTTGTGGGAATTTGGATCTAAGGTCTGTGGGTTTTTAGTCCCTTTTGTAACTAAGAAATGAGCCCATGGGAATCCCCCGTGAGTTTGTTAATTTGTCACTCTTACCTTCCAAACAGCTTAATCCTGTTTGAAACTGTTATCTTGTTCTGATAATAAACGGTCTTTCTTTTTTACTAATCTGGTCTTGTTTCAGTTCTGCATCCTGGAAGATCTGTCTGGGGGATCGGCAGGCCTCTGACTAGGGGACAGTATCCACAGATGGCAGCTTGTATTTTCTCTTTCTTTTTCAAGCTCTTTGGCGAAAAGAGCTTGGGGTGACATGCGGGTGATTTCAAGTGTCCACCCCTGTTTGTGGGTCCAAAACCACTTGATGGGGGCAGTGGATTTTTATCCCCCAAATCTAGGTTTTTAGGATTTTGGGGGCAAGCTTTATACCAAGCCCTGGAGCGATAAAGCTTTGGGGTAGCTTTTCTGAGCCCCCCACTCTGCATTTATCGTGTGAGAATTCGCCTTGACAGAATGCGATAGAGGATGAATGGGGGAAGAAAAGAAGAGGTGAGGAGGGAGATTTCGGGAAGGGCTGGAGTACATGTGGGACCTGAGGCATGAGTGTGGAAGGCACCACCCAGCTAGAGGGGAAGTTGGTGCCTACGTCTGATTGGACCTGTTCCGGACACCACCAAAAATGACACAACCCTGGTGCACATGAGCACCCCGTGGCACTGTGCTGTAGCTGTGACCCCGTTCCATCTGAGCCCTCCCAACCCAGCCCGGCTCTCACCGGTAGTAGCTGCAGGAGACCTCGTGGCTCAGGAAGCTGTATTTGTCCATCCGCGAATGCTCCACCACGAAATCGGCCAGTTTGGAGTGTGATCCGGCCATATTCACCTGGACGTTCACTTTGGGCTTCACAGGCACGTCCAGCCCCACCTTCCAGTCGTTCTGCACCGCGGACGCCGCCGACTCCAGCATGCCCATCCCCGACTGCTGCACCGAGCTGCTGAGTTTCCTGCGGCACGAGACGCGGACCCGCCAGTCCACCGCCGCCAGCGGCAGCCTCTGCAACTGCCCACCCTGAAGTTTGTTCCGGCACAGGGTACAGGTGTTGTCTGGGTGCTGCCAGGTGCTGCTGTCCACCAGGTAGGCTCCCTTCCTTTCCATCGTGGTCACGTCAATACCCTCACCAACGAGGCTGTGACCAGGCACAAAGGCCGTGTGCTTCTTGCATTCATTGGCCGTGTATGTTTGACAATGGGAGGAAGCCCCAGGGAAGATGAAGAGGATGAGAGGGAGAAAGGCACCAAACCTGGGCATTGCTGAAATGATGGATTTCCCCACCCAGAAGGGGCCGCCACCTTCAAACCCCCCTAGAGGGAGAGGGAGAGAGAGGTGCAGATTTAACGGCAATGCAGTGGCAGGCAGTTCCATAGGTTAACATGTTTGTAGAAACACCTACCAGCCATGACATCATCCTTGCTCTATAGCAGACCTATGCAAGCTCTGGTCTCTAGGGATGCTGGGGGTTTTATGGAGATGATGCGATGCCTTATTTGCATGTTTGCCTCTAGACAACCTCATATGCAGCATTCCCCTCCCCTCCGTTTCCCAGGTGTTGCAATACCAGCACTAACCATAAGGGGGCGGTACAGTTTTACATGGCCCTTGAGAGCCTGCAATAGAATGGGTGATTGCAATTCCCCACTGGGCCACTAGAGGGCAGTGCCCTAGAACCCAAGGCCTGTAATTGGTCGGTGACTTGCAAGAGCTTGGCCCCCTGGTGGTGAGGGGGAGTTTGGGCCATGAGGGGCTGTAGAACCTCTGGGGCCCCCTAGTGGCCATGGTGATGTTTAGTCGCTGCTGGAGGGTCGTTTTCTTGGGGTTCTCATGGTCGGCATCAGCCCCAACATCTGGAGCTGCCACCTTCATACTTTTGCCCTGGGTCAGGCCCATGGGCAGGACACTTCCTACCTCCCCAGAGCAGCCCCATGGGCCCTCCCAGTTTCATTTCCTGCCCCCTGGCTTCTGCCCCTGAAGCTCTGACCTAGTCACACTTCGCTCGGCTTCCTCCCCTGACTAACCACAGGGCGGCCGTGGGAAAGGCAGATTTCAAATGGGTTCCACTGAGGTTGGAAAATGTATCGCAGTGGAGGCTCGGGGCAGGAAGGGGGTAGCAGCTCAGCATTCTGTGATGGCAGCCGGCTCGGGGCGGAGGCGACAGGAAACGTCTGAACTCAGCTCGGCAGCAGCAGGCAGGAAAATCAAACCTGAATATTGATGGCCTGGCTCTGTCGGTGCCCCTCTATCATGACTTTCAGTCGCCAGTTTCTCCAGCCCTGGGGTTCCCTCCCCCACTCTGCCAGTGCCCCTTTATCTTGACCCACAGCCCCCTGCCGGCCCAGCCTTGGATTCCTGCCCCTCACAAACTCTGCTGGTGCCCCCAGTCTCAATCTGTTGCCCACCTGCTGTTTGCCAGCAAAAAAACCAAACAGAACGACATTGCCAGCTGCCCCTGAGATGAAATAGAGCAACTGAGTCCCCTGGCTATCAACAGCAGAGCAAGTTGGTCTAGTGGCTAGAGCATGAGACTGAGAGTCGGGACTGCTGGGGTCTGTTGTTGCTCTGGCAGAGGAACGGAGTCTAGTGGTTAGAGCGGGGGGTGCTGGGAGTCAGGATTCCTGGGTTACTGTTGTGGGAGGGGTGGGGGGGTTAGCCCCTTACAGGGGGAGAGCTGGGGACCACAATCTTGGCTGAAGTCTGTGCTGTAGCTGCCGTAACAGCCCCCCAGTTTTGCCTGCAATGTGTGTCTGAGCTTGGGCTCCCCGCTCTCAGCCGCAGACTGAGCTGTGAGCTTTGCAATGAAGTCCCCCATTGTGGGCAGGCTCTGAGTGGATGCGCCTTTTCAGATTTTGGGAGGGGGGTGCGAACTGTTGTTACCATTGTGGGGGAGGGGAAGAGAGTAAGAGCTGGGGGTGGCCACACTGAAGACAACCGTTTCAGCAGCATCACTAAGCTTGCTCAGTACAAGCAAAGCAGCAAACTGGGGGAGACCAATCTTACTGGTTCCCCTCCCCCACATACATCACCTCTTTCTCCAGCTACTAAAGTGTCAGAAAAACTCTGTTCTTTTTGCAGACAACTGAGCAGTTGGCTGACAGAAGCCCTGTATCTAATTCCTATATAAAGGACATCTTGTGGCATGTCACTTGAGAGACACTGGTTAGCTTTAACATTTTCATGTCTGTTCTTACTCTGTTACTAACTCTGGAGAGACAGAGACCCCGTCAGGCCTCCTGGGTTCTATCTCAGCTCTGGGAGGGCAGTGGGGTCTCGTGGGTCACAGCAAGAGGGCAGATACATTTCAGTTCTATGTAAAAACACCGAATGTCCATACGGGGTCCGACCAATGGTCCTTCTAGCCCTGTACCCTGTCTGTCAATAGCAACTCAATGCCCGGTGCTCCAGAAAGAATACACAGAGGAGGCAAACATCATGAGCCATCCCCTGTCACCCATTCCCAGCGTCTGCCAAACAGACGCTAGGGACACCATCCCTGCCCATTAGCCACTAACAGACTTAACCTCCTTGAATTTATTTTGTGTTTATTGGAGCCATGTTATAGTTGGGGCCTTTCCACCAGATCCTGGCAAAGAATTCCACGAGCTGACAGTGAAACAATAATTGATTTTGTTTTAAATCTGCTGCCTCTACATTGAATTGGTCAGCGTCTCGTGTTGTGTTCGTGAAGGAATGAATAACATTTCCGGGTTCTATTTTCCCCACACATTTCACGATTCTCTAGATCTCTACCATATCCCCCCACCCTTTAGTCATTTCTTCTGCAAGATGAAAAGCCCCAGTCTTGTTAATTCCTTCTCATATGGAAGCTGTTCCTTGCCCCCAATGATTTCTGTTGCCCTTTCTGTACCTTTTCTAAATCCAATGTATCCTTTTCTAGATGGGGTGACCAGACCTGCATGCAGTATTCAGATGGGGGCGTAAAATGACATTTTCCTTCCTGTCATCTTTTCCTTCCCTAATGATTCCCAGTATTCTGTTAGCTTCTTAGACGGCGGCTGCACACCGAGCAGACGTTGTCAGGGAATGATCCACAAGGATTCCAAGATCTCTTTCTTGAATGGTATCGGTTACTTGATATCTATTGTTAAGATTATACTTTGCCCTGTGCATTACTTTGCACTTATCAACACTGAATTCCTTCTGCCCTTGTGTTGCCCAGTCACCCCGTTTGGGGAGATCCCTTTGCAACTCTTTGCAGTCAGCTCTGGACTTCGCTGTTTTGAGTAGTTGTGCCGTATCTGCACTTTCTGCCACCTCTCTGTTCCCCCGTCCCCCTCCCACACACACTTTGGAAGAACATTTCTATGTTTAACAGCAAGGATCCAAATGCAAATTCCAGCAGCACAAGACTCATTTCTGCTCTTTTTTTTAATCTCTTTTTTCTCCCCTCATCTCTCTCCTGCCTCTGGCAGTGCTTTCATGATGATCTAAGGATCCTTCAATGACTGGAACGCCCAGCCTTTTCTATCCTTAATCACCTGCCTCCCTCTTTCTGTAACAAACTCCCTGCCCCAAAGGCAAAGCTGCAAGCAGCTCAAATTCTGTTGCATTTAAGAGCTGCCTCTAGAGCCAGGGCATGCAGCTACAAGGAGACCTCAAGCATGAAATCTAGGGGTTCAAACTTGAGGAGGAACTACTGAAAAAGCTCCCCCAAATGGCTCCCTTGGTCTGAGCAGTGCCTGGCATGTCAGGGTCCCCAGTCTCAGCCACAGTCCTAGCAGTGCCTGGCACGATGGGATCCCTGATCTCTGCTGTGGTTCCCGATCTTGGCCAGAGTCTGAGCAGACCCATCGATCACTCACCTGCCTCCTCAGCTGAGTTGAGCTCTATTTCGGCCTCACGTCGGCCTGTCGGCAGCTAGGACTGGGCTGTGTCATTGCTGGGAGAGATGCACTTTGTAGGTGAATTCAGACACCACCAAAAGTCTGATGATTCTTCCTATTGTCTCAGCTGTGGTCAGTGGGAAACACCCACAGACAGCGTTTAAGTGGCCTCCCGGGTGCATCAAACAAAACATCTTGAAATTGGGAGGGGATGTTAGTCTCTGAACCACCCTGTATTGAGAAACACAGAGAGGTCTTTAATAAACAACAATACAGGAGCAGGGAGTTCCACAGGTTAACATGCTGTTAAACCGCTCTGTGCTCCCCAAAGCAGGGAACAAATACCAGTGACATCGAGAGTCTAGGTGCATTGTGCTCCCTCTAACCCGTACTGAACACCTTTTGGTTAGCTCCACTGCTGTTAGCTCCTAGGTTCACCTAGTTCTACATCCTGCCCCCTCCCTGCCATCAGGGCGTAGTCCACCCTCTATCCTGTCCCCCCTGCCACATGCTCTGTACTGGGGCAGGCCATGCCTGGACATGCTCTCTGGGGGTCCCAGAGGCAGAGGCTGAAGGTGGGGAAAACTCTCAGGAACAGGATGGCCCAGAAGATGGGGGAAGCTGTAGGGGAGGCCATGGGGTGTCACTGCGGGGGAGGGGTGGCGCTGCTTAGTGCGTGTGTTTCCATTTGTCACACGTGGCCAGGAGCTCTGCTCTTGAATTTCTCTTTCCAGGAGCCGGTCTCAACCCAAAGCCCCCTGCTTAG
Source organism: Pelodiscus sinensis (assembly GCF_052426305.1). Taxonomy (NCBI): domain Eukaryota; kingdom Metazoa; phylum Chordata; order Testudines; family Trionychidae; genus Pelodiscus; species Pelodiscus sinensis. The sequence continues at coordinate 133,952,658 of NC_143056.1, read as the reverse complement.
CCCAGCCCTCAGCTTTCCTCCCTTCGCCAGCTGTGCCAGGGACCCCGGTCTCAGTCTGCTGCCCACCTGCTTTTTTTGGAACAGTGACATTGGAAACTGCCCCGAGCAAAATAGATCAACTGTGTGAGCGGGCTATCAGTGGCAGAGTGGACAGCTGGTCTAGTGGGCAGAGCATTGACTGAGAGTCAGGACTGCTGGGGTCTATCCTTGCTGTGGGGTCTAGTGGTCAGACCAGGGGAGCTGGGAGTCAGGATTCCTGGGTTACCGCTCTGGCAGGAGAGTGGGGTCTAGTGGTTAGATCAGGGGGTGCTGGGAGTCAGGATTCCTGGGTTACCGCTCTGGCAGGAGAGTGGGGTCTAGTGGTTAGATCAGGGGGTGCTGGGAGTCAGGATTCCTGGGTTACCGCTCTGGGAGAGGAGTGGGGTCTAGTGGTCAGAGCAGGGGAGCTGGGAGTCAGGATTCCTGGGTTACCGCTCTGGCAGGGGAGTGGGGTCTAGTGGTTAGATCAGGAGGTGCTGGGGGGTTACCGCTCTGGGAGGGGTGTGGGGGTGAGTGGCTCAGCGGGGGAGCTGGGGGTCAGGATTCCTGGGTTACCGCTCTGGGAGGGGTGGGGGTGAGTGGCTCAGAGGGGGAGGGCTGGGACCACCATCCTGGTTGACGTCTGTGCCGCACCTGACGTAACAGCCCCCCAATTTGAACTCTGCTGTGTCTGTGCATGGGGGCCCCGCTCTCAGCCAGAGACTGAGCAGTCACCGTTGCAGCAACGCCCCCAGTCACGGGCAGACCCACCCATCACCCACCTGCCTCCGGAGCGGAGCTCTAGTTTGGCCCCACGACCCGCCGGCAGCTGGGACTGGGCCGGGCCCTGCAGGGAGAGATGCACTTTGTACGTGGACCAAGCCCCCACCAGAAGTCTCATGAGGTCTCAGCCCCCCCCCCCCCCCGTGCTCCCCACAGGGCTCAGCTCCTGCCCCCTGCAGAGCCCGGCCACAGCCTGTGGGGCGGGAAGCTGTGGCCAGCACAGACACCCCCCGGGGTGTGAAGAGCTCGAGAGGCTGCAGGTGGAACCCCAGTGAGACAGGCCCTGCACGGACACACTGGGGCCAGCCCTGCCGGCCAGGGGAGAGCAGACTCCAAAGCCGGGTCCCTCAGCCCCTAGAAACCTCCGTGCTTCCCATCAGCGCACTGGGCTCACTCCTGCCCCCCATTGCTGGTCGGACCCTGAGCCCTGCTCCCCCATCTCCTTGCCAGGGGTCACCCCCATCTCCCTGCTCTCTCACCCCAACCCCCTGCCCCCTCTTCCTGCAGCTCGTTCCTCCGCCAGGCTGCCCCCCCAGTTTGCTCTTTCCTGTTGCCCCGTGGAGCTCACAGACAGGCAGAGAAGAGCCCCAGAACCCAGGGCGGGCAGAGCCCTCAGGAGGCATCGAGTCCAGCCCCTGCCCAAAGCGGGACCCGCCCAACTCAACCATCCCAGCCAGGGCTGGGTCAGGCCGGGACTGAAACACCCCTCGGATGGAGATTCCCCCCCCCCTCCCCCGAACCCAGCCCAGGGCCTCCCCACCCGCCCAGGGAAAGAGTTTGTCCCAATGTCCCACCCACACCTCCCCCAGTGCAAGGGGAGCCCATCGCTCCTCCCCCTGCCCCCCTGAGAACAGCCTCTCCCCAGCCTCTCTGGACCCCCTGCAGGGAGCTGGAGGCTGCTCTCGGATCCCCCCTCGCTCTGCTCTGCTGCAGCCTGAACAAGCCCCAATCCCCCCGCCCCCCGGCAGGGCCATGTGTCCCTGACTCCAGACCACAGGAGGTGGGGGAGGGGGACGCTTTGTACCCCCAATGACACCGGGAATCCCCCATTCACCACTCCACTGGGGCAGTGTGGGGCTTGGCACAGCAGATGCCTTGTGACGGATTTAACGGGGGGGAGGAGGGAGGTCGATTAGGTCGGAGCCGGGGTCGGGGGAGGGAGGGACAGTTGAGGAGGGGCCTGGGAGCCCAGAGATCCCCCCCCACACTTGCTGGTGCCACTGTCCCAGTAGGGTTGCCAGGTGTCTGGAATTCAACCAGACAGTCCAGTTTTGGGGCCCTCTGTCTGGTAAAAAATTCAGAAAATGCCGGCCGTGTGCAATGCCCGGGAGGTCTGGTTTTCCGGCGGGGCGCCCGAGGGAAGCCTGTGGGGGCGGGGGGAGTGGCTGGGAGGGGCGCGATCGGCGCGGGGAGCCCTGGGCTGGTTGCGTCGGAGGAGGAGCCGGGTCCCTGCTCCCGGGCGCTGGTCAAGCGCGTGGTGGAGCCGCAGCCGGACTCGCTCGCGCTTTGCCAGGACCTTGAGTGGGACAGGCTGTGCCCTGTGAGTGGGCAGTCCCGCTCCCCACCGGCCGATTCGCTCTCCACACCCCCCAACGCCCTGCCAGCCCCGCTCCCCACCGGCCGATTGGCTCTCCTCACCCCCCCAACGCCCTGCCAGTCCCGCTCCTCACCGGCCGATTCGCTCTCCTCACCCCCCAACGCCCTGCCAGCCCCGCTCCTCACCGGCCGATTCGCTCTCCTCACCCCCCAACGCCCTGCCAGCCCCGCTCCCCACCGGCCGATTGGCTCTCCTCACCCCCCCAACGCCCTGCCAGTCCCGCTCCTCACCGGCCGATTCGCTCTCCTCACCCCCCAACGCCCTGCCAGCCCCGCTCCTCACCGGCCGATTCGCTCTCCTCACCCCCCAACGCCCTGCCAGCCCCGCTCCTCACCGGCCGATTCGCTCTCCTCACCCCCCAACGCCCTGCCAGTCCCGCTCCTCACCGGCCGATTCGCTCTCCTCACCCCCCAACGCCCTGCCAGCCCCGCTCCTCACCGGCCGATTCGCTCTCCTCACCCCCCAACGCCCTGCCAGCCCCGCTCCCCACCGGCCGATTGGCTCTCCTCACCCCCCAACGCCCTGCCAGTCCCGCTCCCCACCGGCCGATTCGCTCTCCTCACCCCCCAACGCCCTGCCAGTCCCGCTCCCCACCGGCCGATTCGCTCTCCTCACCCCCCAACGCCCTGCCAGCCCCGCTCCCCACCGGCCGATTGGCTCTCCTCACCCCCCAACGCCCTGCCAGCCCCGCTCCCCACCGGCCGATTGGCTCTCCTCACCCCCCAACGCCCTGCCAGCCCCGCTCCCCACCGGCCGATTGGCTCTCCTCACCCCCCAACGCCCTGCCAGCCCCGCTCCCCACCGGCCGATTGGCTCTCCTCACCCCCCAACGCCCTGCCAGCCCCGCTCCCCACCGGCCGATTGGCTCTCCTCACCCCCCAACGCCCTGCCAGCCCCGCTCCCCACCGGCCGATTGGCTCTCCTCACCCCCCAACGCCCTGCCAGCCCCGCTCCCCACCGGCCGATTGGCTCTCCTCACCCCCCAACGCCCTGCCAGCCCCGCTCCCCACCGGCCGATTCGCTCTCCTCACCCCCCAACGCCCTGCCAGCCCCGCTCCCCACCGGCCGATTCGCTCTCCTCACCCCCCAACGCCCTGCCAGCCCCGCTCCCTCCGGCCCCCTCCCGACCAGCCCTGCTTCCTGCCGGCCTGTTCTCCTCCTCCCAACCGCCCCCCCCCGGCCAGGCCTGCTCCCACCGTTCGCCCCCTCACCCTGATCTCCCCCGGACAGCTCTACTGCCACTGAACTGTCCCCCCACCAGCCTTGCTTCCTGCTGCCCCCCCAACTCCCCCAGCCAGCCCTGCTGCTCCCGAACCCTCCCCCACCAGCCTTGCTTCCCACCGGCCGCCCCCTCATCTCCCCCAGCCAGCCCTGCTGCTCCTGAACCCTCCCCCCAACCAGTCTTGCTTCCCGCTGGCCCCCCCATCTCCCCCGGCCAGCCCTGCTGCTCCCGAACCCTCCCCCCAACCAGTTTTGCTTCCTGCTGGCTGTCCCCCCAACTCCCCCGGCCAGCCCTGGTGCCCCCATATCCACCCCCCAACCAGTTGTGCTTCCTGCTGGCTGTCCCCCATCTTGCCTGGTCAGCCCTGCTGCCCCCGACCCCCCCTACCAGCTCTGCTTCCCATCACTCGCCCCCTTTCCTCCTGGCCAGCCCCACTCCCCTCGCGGATGGTCCCTCCCGCCCCCAATGAAGTGTGTCGGGTATTTTTTCTGAGACTACCCGGTAACTCTACGTCCCGGGGCCGGCCGGGCTGAGAAGGACCCAGGCGTGCGGGGAGGGGCAGTTCTGGGGGCTCCCCCACTCATTTCAGAGGCGCGTCTCCCTGCAGCAGCAGCGAAGCGGAGGCGGGGGAGGAGGAGCAGGAGGAGCTGTGGTCGGAGCCGCTCTTCCTGCCACCAGCAGCTCAGACGTGCGCGTGGCTCTAGCCCTGCCGGGGGCTGCAGCCAGACCGGGGGGGCCCCAGGTGCCAGGTGGGGAATTCCCCCCCCCCCCCCCGCCCTGTCGCTCCCAGACCGGTCTCCGAGATGCCAACCGCGGTGCAGCCGCCGCGCGCCGCTCGGGACCGTGCAGATCCCGGACCCCTGGCCTGGGCCCGCGACGTCAGCGGCCTTTGCACGTGAATCCCCCTGCGGGATGGGATGGGATGGGGGGGGATGGGGGGGGATCTCTGCGTGCTCCTGCTGCACCCCGCTGGGGAGCGCTGGACGGCCCCGCGCCGCCCTGCCATTGGCTGCAGGCACGGCCCCGCCGCTCGCGTTGGCTGGGGGTGGTGCACCCTGCAGCTGAGGGCTGGCGTGCTGGACTTGCCTGCCCTGATCTGAGCTGCAGCGGCAGGTTTTCCGGCAGCAGCCTCCGGGAGCAGCGCGGGCCCAGGCCAGGCAGGGAGCCCGGGTCTGTCTCATTGCGCCCCCTCACAGAAGCTGCTGGAGGCGAGTGCCCCACCCCCAACTTCTGCCCCAGCCCTGAGCCCCCCCACACCCTGCTCCCAAACCCCCCCAAATCCTAGGAGGGTAGTGTAGACATACCCAAAGGCATCCCCTGCAGCGCTGCTCCCTCTCAGCCACTGCAAAGGATGCAACCTTCACTCTGGGGCAGATCTAGAGCTCAGCTCCTGCCCCCCCCCCCCCAACTCCTCTGCCAACCCCTCCCCTGCACGGCCAGGTCTGACACGCAAGGTGCATTTAGCGGATCAGCCCGTGGGCGGCTGCAGGATCCAGGCTGCCACCTGCTGGAGGGAATCGGAGCTCCCCATTAGCAGAGAACTATCACTCTCATTCCCAGCCCCCGGAGCCAGGCATGTCATAGGGCCAGATCAGAACCAGCGCCCCCTAGTGGGGAAAGGCCCCATTGCCCAGCCCCCTGCACCAGCCCGTCCCCCTGCCCTGGGCCAGATCAGAGCTGAATCCCCTTAGAAGAAACATTCCTCACATCCCCTCCGGGATCCCTTGGTAAAAGCAACGTCTCCCATTCTCAGCTGTGGGGTATCAATGCCCCTGAATAACCCCGCCCAGTGCCCTGAATCTCTTCCCCGCCCTCCCCACTCTGTCCCTGACATAAGCCTGCCCCTTGACTGGCGTTAGCCACATCACACGGGATTCCCCGTTGCAGCAAATTCATCCCTCTCCCTAGCACCCCTGTCTGGCCATGGCTGGCTCCTCTCCAGCCCGGAGCACCCCCTAGTGTTCCCAAGCAGGCATTGCAGCTGCTCAGTTCTACTCTGCAATGGGGTGCAGCCCACTGAGATCAGTAGAATTACAAAGACTTAGAAACAGGCTTTCACATACTGAAGCTTGGAGAGAGACATTCCCAGAGACCAGATTCCTCCCAGGCACAAATCATTTTGCAGGGGAGGTGCAAAGCTACAAGCAGAGCAGAGCCCCCAGCACAATCCGGCAGGAGATGAAGACGTCTCAATGGAACTGAGGCAGGGTTTGCATCCAGATGTCAGGACAGTTTTCTTGGGCAAGGGGAGGAGTTTTTGTAGGGACAGGACAATAGCTGGCGGAGACACTGGATTTGTTTCTGGGGAACCAGAGGAGAGACAATAGAGACTGGTCATGCCTGGCTATGGGGGATGTTCCTTGAAGGAACTCACAATGCAACTGGGCAATGTCAGTATTTGGATATCAATAGGATCCATTGGTTTGATAATGACTAATTTGGGTGTGAGTAGGCCTGGGTTCATTAGCATCTTGGGAACGCCAAAGGCAGGCCTGAGGGTTGGTCATAGGAGGGGGGTCAGGCAGTGGAGTTCAAACCAAGGACTAGAGAGGCAAGAACAGGCCTTGTGAGATAGGTACTCGGCCGTCTTTAGGAAGTGCGGGGCCCAATTCGTACCGTTTTGGCAGGCCCCCACCCACCCAGGATTTTTGTTGACCAAACAAAACACAACAAACCACAACCACACACAAATATCACATCAGAAGTAGATCTGATCAAAATGTATATCTATGGCTATGTCTACACTACCACCCTAGTTCAAACTAGGGTGGTTAAAGTAGGCAACCGAAGTTGCAAATGAAGCCTGGGATTTGACTTTCCCGGGCTTCATTTGCATCTTGCCGGGCGCCGCCATTTTTAAATCCCCGCTAGTGCGGACTCTGTGCCCACGGCTACACTCGGCACGGACTAGGTAGTTCGGATTAGGCTTCTTATTCCGAACTACCGGTACACCTCGTTCCACCGGGCACCATGTCCCCAGGATAGCTCTCTCCTCATCAGTATGGGTGCACGTCTTCCGCTGCTCGGTTTCCGCGCACGTTTGGCATAGTGGGAACATAAGCTTGCAGCCCACTCTGACAGGTAACAATGGGAAAAAGAGGCCTCGCGGGGGGTACACCTTAACTTTTGCAATTCCAAAATAATTTGCGAGGGGTCCAACGTTGTCATAAACTAGATCGGGGTGTCCAATAGGGTATTCTTTGGTTTTGTTTACGAAAGGCTACAGGCTGGTAAAATCATAATAGTGGATTTCTTCCCCGGGGTTAGGCTTGTAATATAGGCGGCTAGCGTTTGTCCTCCCCCCCGAAAAGAGCATCCCTAGGCCTGAGAGGCTGGGGTAACTGGGCTCGGTTTAAAAAGCCTGCAAGCTCCCTGTCTGTTTCTTTCATTACCTCCCACTCGTGCTCCCAGAGAGTCCTCACTACAAAACCAAGTCGTTTTAGATAGTCGGTCTTAAGCTGCGTCTTGTAATAAAGAAACCCAAAAGTTGTCCCTGTCATAGGGTTTTGTGCTTTTTCACAATAGCAGGGGACACAGCCCTGGAAAAAACACCTGTTAAACTCAAAGGCCGTGCGTACCCCGTCAACATTGGCATAGCCGTCTAAAAAGTAGGGGCCTACCTGTAGTTCCCCACCCTGTAAAGCATGCCGTATTTGTATATTTTCTTTGTAAGAGGTATACAGCAGCCACTGAATAGATGGGGTGGAACATCTCTTTTTCTGCCGGTGGTAATTGTCTGGAGGGAGAAGAGCTACCGTGTTAGGCACCAAAAACATAAACCTGTACATCGCCATGCAGACGGAGGCCAGCGTGATGTACTGGAAAGGATCGATATACAGGTTTAGCCCGGTGAATTTACCGGGGCCTCTTTCTGCTACATCCCCCATCTCTGTCATTTTCATAATCTCTTTTCTATATAGAGTACAAGCCTGTCTCAAAATTTTAACATCCTGTTGACAGTAATACGCAAGCTCTTTCTGCAAGTCAAACGTCTCAGAGCTGTGGTCCCGATACCAGTCGAGAAACTCTGCTTTTTCCCTGGGCATCATACTGTCTACACCATAGTGTCCTACACTGGGCATAGGCCCCACATAATTTTGGTTTTCTAAAGTGTTAAAAAAATGTGGAAAATACCTTTCGCACCCTTCAAACCCCATCGCCTGCGGTAGCTTGCTAAGCTTCATGGGCAAGAAGTTTAAAGAGTCTATAAAACAAATGCCCAGGGCCTTAACTTTCACACATATTAGTTTACTACTCTTGGGCTATGTCTAGACTGCAAGCCTCTTTCGAAAGAGAGCGTCTAGACTGCACATTGAACTTTCGAAAAAGCGGCTTGCTTTTTCGAAAGAAAGCATCCAGTGAGTCTGGATGCTCTCTTTCGAAGAAGCCCTATTTACATTCAAGAACGCCTTCTTTCGAAAGAGGAACTTTCGAAAGAAGGCGTTCTTCCTCGTAAATTGAGGTTTACCGCCATCGAAAGAAAAGCCGCGTTCTTTCGATTTAATTTCGAAAGAACGCGGCTTGAGTCTGGACGCAGGTGAAGTTTTTTCGAAAAAAGGCTACTTTTTTCGAAAAAACCCCTGAGTCTGGACACAGCCTGAGTGATCAGTTCTAGGCACATCTTTTCCTTCAGTAGCAGTCTCACAACAAAGTATGCATTGTAACCTTTGGAATTGTGTGCTATGAATGTGTAGTCACGGAACTCTTTTCCAATAAAGATCTTAACGAACATAGAAAGACACGCGCTACCCTTAAATTCCCAGGATTTTTCTGGCTTTAGGGCCATAGCAAAAATGTAATTGGGGGTGTGCAACCCCGTCTCCTGTATGCATTCGAAATCATAAAAAATATCCTTTTCTGAGGATTCGGGCTTTGTAAGGCTGTCCATAAAACAGAGATGACTGTCTATGTTGCCAACAAGCAAGCCCTTACGCTGTTTACAGCGCCGCCCTTTACAGCGGTGCCGCTTGTCCACGTAAGACTGACACTCATCACACAAAGTTTTAGACAGGCATTCGACTTGTTTTTTCGATGCGCAGTCTGTCTCTGACTAAGCACTTTTTGGATCAACAAAATAGTCTACAGCTTGGACACCGCAGCGGCACGCCCACGCTGTCTGAGCACGCTCCGCTCAAGCAGAGGCAGCAACAATACCTGCAAGAGTGGTCGTGACCGTACACTGTGTGGCAAAACTCACAATCATTGTTCGCTCCGAACAACTTTTTCGCATCCAGAACCTCATAGTAATGCTCATCGTGCAACAGGATAAAATAAGTCTTGGGGTACACTGGGCCCCCCGTTTTAAAAAAGCCCCAGCCGCCTTTCACCGTATACAGCACCACCTGTATGTTAACTCCTAAATGCTGCTCAAACTTCGCTACGTCGCTGAGCGTAACCTGTTTTTGATCTGACCACCCCAGTTTCTCGTGAAGCTTTCTCGCCCCCTCTAACAACTTGGCGTCCGTAGGTTTACGATCGGACAGCACGGCCAAGAGCCCGCCCGCAAAACACAGATTGGTACCGGTGTAAGCCAGGTCTACTACACATGGTCTCTTTTTATGAATAATTTGACTACTAAGGATGGAATTTAAAACTCTACGAGCACCCCCACCCGTTTGTTACAACTGTCACAACGAGGCGCAATGTTCCATTGAGGTGCAACTCTCTATTACTCTGGAACAGCTTTGAGGTCTGGTTTAAAAAATCCTCAGCAGAGAGCTCGTCCCTAGTTCTTCTGACCGAAAACAAAGGGTTAGTTAAATTACGGCTCTCTAAACGTAATTGGACATAATCATCAGGGCCTGCCCTACCATTAACGTCATCTAGAACTAACTGGATTCCCCTACGTGTGGCTTCAATAACCTGTTCAGCTGAATTGATTTGCTCAAGATGGACAAAACGAAATTCCGCACAATACACTGACCCCCCCAAATCTAGGTGCTTCACGTTGCCAACTTCTCACTCTCTCCATATACGACTCTGGATTTTCAGGGGCACTTGAGGGTTCCTCTACGGGACCATCAGGGGCATCTTCTACCTCAGATGCTATTTCAGAGTCCGAGCGGTCTCTGTGAGAGTCATCGGGCTAGCCAGGGACCCGTCTACAGACTCACCACCCCGCAGGTCAGATAAGCCATTTTGTGAGCCTCCAGCAGGGGGCATCTCTTTTTGGTATTTTTACCTCATCACCTCTTTAGCCTTTTTTTAAAATTTTGCAGTGATCTTGGCCTGAAACTTTTTGGCAGCCACCCGTTTATCCGCCAAATGCTGTCCCCCCTTTTGTTTACACCTTATTGGATGGGAACCCCTGAGGATGACCCTTTTGCTCAGGCCCCTTTCTTGTAGGCCCCCTAAGGATACAGAGTTCACCAGTTTTCTGAATGAAGCATCAAACTCTTCCCCCATACTAGAATATGGGGGAGCTGTGATGAGCTTATGGTTTTGGGAGAATGGTTTGTCAGTCCTTGGTTTTTTATTCACAACCCCTAGAGCGCGTGCTCCGGGTTTGTGAATGTGTGTGGTTGTGTGCACGTTCACAACCCCTAGAGCGCGTGCTCCGGGTTTGTGAATGTGTGTGGTTGTGCGCACGTTCACAACCCCTAGAGAGCGTGCTCCGGGTTTGTGAATGTGTGTGGTTGTGCGCACGTTCACAACCCCTAGAGCGCGTGCTCCGGGTTTGTGAATGTGTGTGGTTGTGCGCACGTTCACAACCCCTAGAGTGCGTGCTCCGGGTTTGTGAATGTGTGTGGTTGTGCGCACGTTCACAACCCCTAGAGAGCATGCTCCGGGTTTGTGAATGTGGGCATTTTCGCTCACAGTTTTCTCAGGGCTTGGTGTGGCAGTGGCCGCCAAGGAACTGGAGTTGTGTTTTGTGGCTGCAATACCTCGGCATTGCAGGAGTTTTCAGTCCTTGTTTTTTTTATTCACAACCCCTAGAGCGCGTGCTCCGGGTTTGTGAATGTGTGTGGTTGTGCGCACGTTCACAACCCCTAGAGTGCGTGCTCCGGGTTTGTGAATGTGTGTGGTTGTGCGCACGTTCACAATCCCTAGAGCGCGTGCTCCGGGTTTGTGAATGTGTGTGGTTGTGCGCATGTTCACAACCCCTAGAGCGCGTGCTCCGGGTTTGTGAATGTGTGTGGTTGTGCGCACGTTCACAACCCCTAGAGCGCGTGCTCCGGGTTTGTGAATGTGTGGTTGTGCGCACGTTCACAATCCCTAGAGCGCGTGCTCCGGGTTTGTGAATGTGTGTGGTTGTGCGCACGTTCACAACCCCTAGAGTGCATGCTCTGGGTTTGTGAATGTGGGCATTTTCGCTCACAGTTTTCTCAGGGCTTGGTGTGGCAGTGGCCGCCGAGGAACTGGAGTTGTGTTTTGTGGCTGCAATACCTCGGCATTGCAGGAGTTTTCAGTCCTTGTTTTTTTTATTCACAACCCCTAGAGCGCGTGCTCCGGGTTTGTGAATGTGTGTGGTTGTGCGCACGTTCACAACCCCTAGAGCGCATGCTCCGGGTTTGTGAACGTGGGCGTTTTCACTCACAGTTTTCTCAGGGCTTGGTGTGGCAATGGCCACTGAGGAACTGGAGTTGTGTTTGCATGGCTGCAACACCTCAGCATTGCAGGAGTTTTCAGTCCTTGTTTGTTTATTCACAACCCCTAGAGCGCGTGCTCCGGGTTTGTGAATGTGTGTGGTTGTGCGCACGTTCACAACCCCTAGAGCGCGTGCTCCGGGTTTGTGAATGTGTGTGGTTTTGCGCACGTTCAGAACCCCTAGAGCGCCTGCTCCGGGTTTGTGAATGTGTGTGGTTTTGCGCACGTTCAGAACCCCTAGAGCGCCTGCTCCGGGTTTGTGAATGTGGGCGTTTTCACTCACAGTTTTCTCAGGGCTTGGTGTGGCAGTGGCCGCTGAGGAACTGGAGTTGCGTTTGCGTGGCTGCAATACCTCGGCATTGCAGGAGTTTTCAGTCCTTGTTTGTTTATTCACAACCCCTAGAGCGCGTGCTCCGGGTTTGTGAATGTGGGTGTTTTCGCTCACAGTTTCCTCAGGGCATGGTGTGGCGGTGGCCGCTGAGGAACTGGAGTTGTGTTTGCATGGTTGTTTTTTACCAGAGTCTTTTGTTTTGTCCTTGGGTTTGACGTAGGTGAGGTTCGGACCGCCCGGATGCTTCATCTGCATCTTGTGCTGTTTTGCGTTGTTAAGGGTCTCAAAGCAGATTCCTGGTTCTTTGGCGATTCTGGAGGAGGTGTCCTTGTAGCTCTGACTACAGCATTGGCAGAAAAGTTGTCCATGCCTAGGAGGTGGGGTAAAAACATTTTAAAAAAAACCAAAACCCTGAACTTTACCATCTCTCTCACCCACACCTATGTATTTACTTAAAACTTCATAGAACAACCAAACCGATAAGCAAAATATATTTACTGGGCTTCATCGATCCATCAGTCACTGATGCTGGTGAATTTTCCTTTTCAGCTGTCTCTTTCCTTTTTCTTTTGAGCTTTTTTTTCCCTCTGGTCTAAGGACCTCTCATGTTTTGACTGTACTGTGGAGCAAACAACATTATTATAAAACACATGAAACCCTCTTGTAAACTTTAAAATCATTGGGGGGGGGGGGTTTCTATTTAAAAAGTTATAGCTTTAAAAACAAAATAATCCATTTCAGGTTTTACAACAAACACCAGTTTTGAGTTCATTTCTACCACTTAAAACAAACAAACAAACAAAAAACCCACAATTTTTTTTAAATACATCTCATCATTTTGCAGAATAAAAAACAAAACTGCTTTTAAAACCCTTTGTTAGTTTAAACAATACAAGTACTTTAAAAAAAACCCTACACCTATACCTTGCACAGCCCCCTTCCCCTCCTTCCACACACATACACTAAACAGCAGCTTTATAAAACACACCAAACCAAGTTTGCAGCCATATACTTTTCAAAACCCACATGCATTTAACACATCACATTTTGCACAATAAAAGCAACCCACCAAACACTCTATTCCAGCAGTTTGCCAACATATATTTTAAAAACACACCTGTGTCTGTCACAAACTCCATTACAAACACACACCTTCAAAAACTCCCCACAACAGTTTTAAAACCATTTGCAACTATATTTTTTAAAAGCAGCGGTATGCAACAAACTGTTTTTTTTTAAACCACTTATCTCTAGCATAAGCCCCCTGAATCACCCACAACTTAACCCCTACAGCCAGCTTTTTTAAAAATAAAAACCCCAGGCAAAAACACACCACATTTTTGTAACCATCCCAGATACTTTTAGCCCCGTGGTCACCAACCAGTAGATCTCGGAGGCTCTAAGAGTAGCTCTTGAGCCCTCTCTGATCTGCGCGCCTGCACAGTACATTTACATTAGATTTCCTCATTTGAGGAGCAGCTACTCACCGAGCAACAGCACAGGTGAGTAGCTGCAAGGAATGGTGGGAATTTTTTTTAAAGTAGCAGTATAAGGATTAGGGATAGCAAGTGATGGAAAAGAGGAGAATAGAGAGGACGGGGCTTCAAGGAAAGGGCGGGGCGGTAGATCTTGGCTTGGTCTGTCATTTAAAAAGTGATCTTGGGTGTAAAAAGGTTGGAGACCACTGTTTTAGCCTAACCCCCCCACTTCCTCCCCCAACTCAGAATTGAACATTTATTTTGAAAACACATGTGGCACAGAAAGAGCAACCCACCAAACACCCTATACCAGCAGTTTGCCAACATATAGTTTAAAAACACCAATAAGCTCCCCCACAATTAAGTTTTGAAAAAAACCCAACTCACAATTTAAACATTACAATTAGTTAAAAGAAAAAAATAACCCACACGTTTTAAAAATGATTATGGATAGTTACCTTCTATCACCGGGCAAAGGCATGTTGGCACAGGGCTATTCTGTTTTCCCCTATGTATATTTGGGACTATGGAATAAAGAACGAGCAAAAAATGTGAGTTAGGATTACCCCCAAATGCTTCAAACCCCATTTTAAAAACACACCTAGGTCTTGCACAGACCTCATCTCTCTCTCACACAAATCTCACACACACACACACACCCCCCACATACATTTAAAAGCCAATTGCAAAAAAGTTACCTTTCACTATGGGATAAAGTGTTGCAGGCACATGCTTGTTCTATTCCGCCCCATGTGTGCTTGGGCCTTAAGGTTAAAGAATAAGCACAAATGTTAGTTAGTATTACCCAGGGTTTTTTTAAAACAGTATTCAGCACAACTACAGTTAAAAATGGTTTTTACCTTGGCCTGGTGGTGAACTGCAGCTTAAAATGACTGGTTCCATGTTAAACAGATCACACTGCAATAAAGATAGCCACCATTATTTTACTAAGAGAGCATGGCCAAAGAGTGGCATTACAGAATATATATTTTCAAAGTTAAAAACAGGGAACATACCTTCTCCTGTTGCAGTCCAGCAGCCATTCAAGAAAGTTTCTGTTGAAAAGGACAGTTTCCAAAATACCTAGGTTTTTTATACCCTCCTAACCCATTGTTTCAAACAACTTCAACGTAGTAGCTAGCAGGTGAATTTGATCACTGCAACTCTAAAATAATAGCTCCTTAAAGATTTTAGGCACCCCTCCCTAGCATTGCCTTTTGTGATCTGGGGGTGGAAGAATTCAGCTGTCTCCACAACTGAGTTGCTTTTGGCTACATTTTTTTTCTTTTAGTTAAAATACATTTTTTGTAGGGCTTTCTTACAGTATGAACAGTAAAAGCACCAATCCTTAATGTTGCTGTACCCATTTCCATGTGGAGACCCTTTGCAGATATCAATACATGTCTTGGGTTTTTTTTGTTTTTTTAAAAAACATGCTTCTTTCATGCTTAAGGTTTGGGGGTTTAAATAAAATGCTTTTCAATGTTTGATTGTCTTTAGAGCAAATGCTTGTTCTAAAGTATGGGTAAAAGTTTGAAACATTTCAGTTTTGGGTTAGACCCTTAATTTTTTTTAAACTTTTAATGGCTAGATAAAGTAGCCCATAGCATTCAACCAACTCCTGGGTCATATTTAAACTGTCCAATAGCGTTTCTACCAACTCCTGTGTCCTTTAAACTGTCCAATAGCACTCTACCAACCCCAGGGGTTATATTTAAACTGTCCAATAGCATCTGCAAACTCCTGAGGTGTTATTTAATTAAATATTCATCAGAGCCCACCCATCCAACCCATCAAATTTAATTACTGAACATTAACCTCAACAAGGGTAAGTGATCACACCTAAACCTAACCATTGACTAGAACCCCTGGCTATTCAGTGAAGTGTGGTTAAACCATTGAGTTCATGTCTAATAAATCCTAACTGGGGAGAAGGGGGGGGGTGTAATTTTTTCCTTTTATTTAAAAAACAAAACATTTTGAGGGGTTTTTCCTTCCCCCGAGTTTCTACCATACATCTTTCAGGGGTTTTCAGTAAATGGGCCCCTTTATACAAAATGGATTCTCACAAACTTTATTTTTTTAAATGATTTTATTTAAAAAACATACAGACCGTGTGTTCCACCAAAACTTTTACTCATGTAGGGATCACACAAACCTTCTGACAGAAGATAGTCTCAAAAGCCCCTTTTCAAAAGATATTTACAGCTACCAAGTTTTATATCTCATGTGTGTCCCCTCACCATTCTCTAACTTCATCCTTTTAGACATCTTACTGTAAGCGGGGGAATGATCCCGCTATTGCGGGGAACTTTCCTGGTTTCTATACCACCCCGGTGAAATGAACCAGCGAAAGGATCTGAGTCCCCGCTCCCACTTCCTTTACCCCACGGCTCCCCTGTTCCTGAGGGCTCCCCCTCCACTCTCCTGAGTAGCAGAGCCCTTGAAACCCCAACAAGGCTGGGCCCAGGTTCCCTGGGGCTTAATCCCTGACCTTGTAGTCACTGGGGGCAGGAGTTAGGGTGTCCCCACTCCGAGGTGCTCTCTTTACACTGCAGGCCTTCTTGGCCCAGTGATCACTTCATAAGGTTCAAAGCAAATACAATTTATTAAACATCAACTGATTAAAGAGAATAGAATAAGGAAAAAATGAGAATGGTTAAATGAGAACACACAGACCTGCTCTGTAGCACAGGGACATCAAAACAGCAGCCTGCAGAGTGTAAGGACAGTCCACAGTCTCTTCCTTAGAGGCCCCTTAGAGGCCTTGGATGTGCTGCAGGGGGGCTGCAGGCTGGACACGCTTGCTCTGGCAGTGACCACACAGCCTCAAGCTCTAAGTGGCCAGACCCCTCTCCCAGTCCAGAGCCTCTCCCCACACTTTGCAGTTCCCAGCTGCTCACCACATCCAGCTGCAGGCTGTGCTGCTTGGCCAGTCTCTAGCTTCTTGCGTTGCTTCTCTGTTCCTTTCGGCTCTCTGAGCACGGCCAGTCTGCTGCTCAACACAGGGTCTGCGCTCCTTGAGCTGTGTATGTCTGGCTCTGCTGCTGAAAAAACTGCCCCTCAGCACACAGCTTGCACTCCTTGGGCTGTGTCTCAGCTCTCTGTTTGCTCAGAGAGAGCCAGAACAATCCCAGCTCACAGGGAGGATGGGGCCTGGCCTCTCCCCTTCCTCACTGGCCTGTCCAACCTGTCAATCAGGCTGAGCTGGAGTGTTGGCTGCTTTCCATTGTCTCTGGGGTCTGTCAGTCTCATGAACCCTTCCCCTTCTGAAACTGGGAGCTGGCAAACCAAAAAACTCCCACAGAGTTTTAGTAAGGGGTAACAGTCCCCTTACATTACAAATAGTCTTTTTCTTAAGCAGGATTCTGTAACTTTTTGTACGCACCAGACGTTCAGTATAACGCTCTAAGCAGGCGTCTTTTGGCTTGGTCATGGTCTTTAAAACACTGTGAGGATCTTGACTGAATTGCACTGCATTTACCAAAGTCACCTCTTGTGCTAAGTGTTCTTGAGTTACGCACAGACATTGCATAGCATAACCTACGGCAATAACAGTATTTAAGAAGCTTTCCAAACACAGTTCAGCACATAGGCCCCGGAGCTTGCAGTTTATATCCTCTGGAGTCCAAGTCACACAGTCATGGTGCCGCTGGGCTGGCGCATCTATGACACAGCCCTCACAGTCCTCAAAAAGCTTTTCCCTAAGACAGTGAGTAAGGACGGTATAAACACCAACGCGTACAATAGAGCGCATAACTTTTTTACGCTTATGATGTGGCACTGGCTCAACTAGGTCAATACCAAGCCACCTCCTGAATTCTTCATGGCCGTCATCCTTGGCGTTCTCTTCAATGCTTTGTATCGGTGTTGAGCAAAACCAAGGTGGGCCCGGTTCGTCTTCCTTGTCCGATGCAATGCTGTCTTGGGTCTGAGGGTCAGCTAGAAAGGCATTGTCAAGCTGTCGAGAGATTGCCAGAAAGAAATAATGTAAGACGCTCTGGTCATTTTTTATTTAAAGTTTACAAAATCCCGGTTTCCTAACCCATGATGCCCCAACTTCGATCTTTCATTTACCCGTTTGACTTCTTTTCCATGC
This sequence comes from Pelodiscus sinensis, assembly GCF_052426305.1. Lineage (NCBI taxonomy): Eukaryota > Metazoa > Chordata > Testudines > Trionychidae > Pelodiscus > Pelodiscus sinensis. The sequence continues at coordinate 133,935,543 of NC_143056.1, read as the reverse complement.
ATTTTGTCCGACTCCTGGGAGCCATGGGCACCTTCCTCCTCCAGGCCATCTAGCTCGTCGGGCTGCCTCGTGAGCGGTTGGGTTTCGGCGTCAGATACTGGTGTATCCATCAGTGGCTGGGCCAAAGGGCTCCCTTCAACTTCTCCTTCCTCCTCGGAACTGTCGCTGACGTAGCGCTTTCTTCTCGGCACCAAAACAAAGTTGGTGAAAGAAGCCATGTTTCCGCTCAGTGTTTGCACGCTCTCTGAAACACGCGCTCTTGAAACAAGATGGCTTCTTTTGTGTGGCGCTAGAACTTATGGGGAAGTGATATGCTCTGATTGGCAGAGGGTGTCATGGGAAGCTCTTAGAAGGGTCACATGACCCGCTTCCGGTCTGGTCAACGGGTCCCGGAACTGCCCCCCCGATTGGTCAAAGCGATTCGCGGGGCAGTCCTACAGGGGAAAAACCATTCCTGATTGGTAGAGGGAGGCGGGGCGAGTTCTTAGAGGGGTCACATGACCCACTTCTGGGCAGGTCATCCGGTCCCAGAACTGCCCCCCGATTGGTCAAAGCAGTTCGCAGGGTGGTCCTACAGGGAAAAACCCCTTCCTGATTGGTAGAGGGAAGCGGGGCGAGTTCTTAGAGGGGTCACATGACTCCACGTGTAGCTGCGGGCACGGAGTTCGGACTAAGGGGTATTTAAAAATGGCGGGGCCCGGGAATATGCAAATAAAGCCCGGGATATTTAAATCCTGGGCTTCATTTGCAACTCCGGTTACCCTTATTTGCCTACCTAGCTCGAACTAACGAGCTAGTGTAGACATACCCTCACTGACCTGTTATGTTGGGGTCAGCGGGGGTCCACACTGCAGCCAGCTGACCCTCAGCCAGACCAAGGTCGGCTCCAATTCTCCCCTCCATACCCTGTACCTGGCAACGTGGTGGGTCCTTCAGGCCGCATCGGTTGGCAACCTCCAGCCACAACAGCAGGCCCGCTTGGTAGTCCTGCAGCAGTGGGCCCAGAGGCCCAGGCCAATTGTCCTCTTCCTCCACCTCCGGTTCCCCCTTCAGCTCTGGCTCCTCGGCAGGCGGGGTTGGGGAGGCTTCTGGCTCCCTCTCTGGCAGGCCCCCCACTGGCCTTGCAGGCCGACCCTTTATATCACTGGCCCCGCCCCCGGCTTCCTCCCAGGTGAGTCATCCAGGTGAGCCCACCATGGCTCAGGGAGGGGCGTTTCCCCCTCGGGGTCAGTGGGTGGCCGCTCCAACCCCTCACCGGGCCAGCTAGACTGTCTGGAAGGATGCCACGGAGGCCACATCCACCTGCAAGCTGTTACCCAACCGCCGATAGGCCAGCCCCGGCCTCGCCGAGGTGAGAAACGGTGGTCCGAGAATAGGGCCAGCCAAACAGGGAGGGGTGGGCCCAGGCAAGATGGAACTGGAAAGCCAGATACGTTCCAGTCAGGAACGGGGCAACTGACCGACCTCCCCCTGGACCGAGCTCACGGTGGAACCCTTGTCTGGGTGATGTCACGCCACGTACACCCGGGAGGGACCAACGATTCTCCCTGAGCTTATCCACAGTGGCCTCCCTGTTCTCAGTCCCAGAGCTGTCCCGCTGCTCCCCACTGGTATTCAAATCCCTGCCCAGGGCCAGGCGCGCGCGCGGATCCGAGGTGCCAAGGAAGCTGGACGCCCGATGAAAGAAATGCACCGGTTCCGGGCCTTGGGGTGTAGACATGGATGAGATTCAATGTCCACCCTTCTACGTGAGCCTGGAGGTACAGCAGGTGGGTCTCCTGTGGGAATATCGCTGCGTCCCCTCCCTGCCTCAGGAAGAGGGCGTTGGGTTTCCCAGCGAGGGCTGGGAAGGAGCCTCATGGGAAGGGGCAGGAGTCATGGGAGATGGGGGACTGCTGATAGGCCACAGGATGCTTCCTCCCAGTCCCCTTTACTCTGCTCTGAAATACCCCATGGGTGGGGGGACTAAACGGATGCCTCCCAGTGCTGGAGAGCGAGCTGCCTCTTGCCCTGGGAGCCACGGCTGTGCACCAGTGCAGCTCGTGCTGCGATGCAATGGGGGTCGAGGCCTCCCAACCTGCCTTTGTCCAGCAGCTGGGCCCTTGAAACCACCCGCAGCCCACAGAGACGGGCAGTTGGCAGCCGCTAGTGTTCCCAAGCCGGCATTGCACTCGCTCGTTTCTACGCTACAATGCGGTGCAGCCCACTGAGGTTAGAAGAATTACAAAGGCTTCCAGCTTAGAAATATGCTTTCAGAAATGTTTATTGAAGCAGGGAGATACATTCCCAAAGACCTAGAGACCTGGAATGCCCCCAGAAGCAAATAGTTTTGCAGTGAAGCTGCAGAGTGCATGGCTATTTTCCAGACTGGAGATATTTAACTTGTAGTCAGTAGGGTTCAGAGTTAACCAGTCTCCCTCCATTACTAAGGTGCACCATGAAGCTATTGATCTAGATGTCCAGTAGACGCAGGTAGGTGTGAGTCAAGAATATGTTTTCATCCTTCATGTAGGAGGAATACACCCTTCCCCATGTGATCTGAATGCAGTGCCATCTCCTTAACGCTGCTGACAGCCAGAATCATAGCCCATGTTGTTCTGGGTGTTCACTCTGACTCCTACTGATTGAGGGAAACGTCATCATTTCTGATGGCCAACTGAGCAGAATAAAGCCAGCTGAATGGTCGGTGAGACCTGTGAACTCATGATCCCATAACTAACCCAAGACCGTTAGATAACTGTGCAAAGCAACGACAGTTAGGGACCAGCCCGTAAGGTCCCCCTGGAGCCCAGCCCACCCGCTGTGTGTTTAGAATCACGCCCATTTCTGGAGAGTCTTCAGGTTTCTTCAGAGGGTTAATGACCGAAGCAACAGTGAGACATGGCTGAGCTGTGCACCTTTCAAGCGGCTATACCAGACAGAGAAATAGAATGGGTGGGGGCGGGGGGATACATGGGGCGGAGGATGGGTAGCACAGCGTGTCAGTTGACTAATCAGTTGGCATTAGGACATTACTTAGGTCATCGGTTGGATGGTTAGTTGCCCTGGATGTATTAGATCAGTGCTTCTCAATCCACCGCCCATGGGTTGCTTTTGGACCAATCAGCACACTCCAGAGGCTCATGTGACATCCTGACGGACATGCAGACAGCATATAACCATACTGCGGATATGCCCCATCCCAGTGGTAGGCTGAGAATAGGATGCACACGCTGGTCATTTAGCTGGACAGATGCGTTGGATACTTCATTTGGCAGATAGGCTAAATACATCTCTTTGGTTGGCTGGTTACATTGGTGCCACTCAGCACTCGTGTTTATTGGTTGATCAGATCGTTTGTATGTAATAAATACATTAATTGGTTGGCTGGCAGGCTGGCACATCAGATTAGCTGTTCTAGATAAATTCATTGGTTGTTTTCATGCACTGGATAATTCATTGGTTGTTTTCATGCACTGGATAATTCATTGGTTGGTTTGTCATGCACGTTGGATATGCTACCTAAATTTATTGGCTGTTTGGATGCACTGGAGACAATCATGGATTGGTTTGTTGTGCATGTTGGATGTACTAAAATACACCCATTGATTGGTTGAATGGATGGATGGACCGATGGATGAACAGATATGAGGGATGGACAGATGGATGGATGGATGTATATGGGGGATGGACAGGATCCATCCTTTGATCTATTTGGTTGGATGGATAAATTGGAGACACTAAATCCAGTTGGTGGCTTGTTGTTTCAATAAGTCAGATAAACTAAACACAGCCATTGGTTTTTGCTTAGCTGGCAATTGGCTGGATGGGCAGGCTGGACTGGTTGGATGCAGTAAATTTGTTGGTTAATGGATACAGACGATGGCTGCGCTCATTGGACGCAATGGGAAGCAGGATCCGGAATGGGCTGTTTCTCATGGGCTATTTCCCCAGAGGGAGGTGTGAGGATGATGGACTCACAGGAACAGAGTAATGGGCACAGGAGACCTGAATTCGCAAGCAGGAGCGGCAGCACGAAGCCCAATAGCATCAGCAGAGCGGTAGCCAGAAATGGTCGCACAGGGAGTGCAATTGACCAGTGCACACCACGGCCCCTCTCTGATCCCCTCTCTAAGGGGCTCACCAGAAGGCCTTTGCCTCCTTCCCCTTGGCTGTGCTCTGCCGGGGGGGCTGGGAGACATAGTCAGAGCAGCTCCGACCCCCGAGGTGGGGCCCACAGAGCAGGCTGTACTGGAACCAGACGCGGCCGTGGTTCATGTAGCAATCCTTCTGGTGGGGCCCCCCAGACTCCAGCTCGATGTCGCAGTTTCCCAGTTTGTCATCGTCCCACTTGTTGTCCTCGTCCCAGACCTGCACGCGGATCTTGCTGGCGCTGTTGAGGCGGACGGTGCCGAAGTCCAAGTGGACGTTCCAGGTGGGATTGTTGTTGTTCCAGATGGTGCCAGTCCGCAGCTCCTTGCTCTCAAAGAAGACCTTGACAAAACCATCTGTAGCAGTAACATAGTCTCCCCACAGGCCACTGGCCTTCTGCACAGTCACCGTCAGCTTCCCCAGCCCACGTTCCCGCGAGCAGCACATGCCATTGGTCTCGGCACCCCCAGGGCAGACGCAGGAGCAGGGGTCATGGGCGCTGCGCTGGGTCCCTGGGGGACAGCTCTGGGTGCAATTCCTCCACAGGGCCCTCTCAAGGATGTACTCACTCACCGCCCGCTTCAGTGTCTCCCGCTTGGGTTTGTTCTTTACAAGGCTGTGGATGGGCTGCAGGGAATAGGACACCAGGCCAGGGCTGGCTTTGAGGCTCTCCATCCAAGCTGAGAAGACTTTGGCGTCCTGCCCGGAGAAGAGGACGTCGGTTGTGCTCTGTCCTCCCTCCACCTCCACGTGGCGCTCATGATACGTCTCGTGGAAGCTCCCCTTAACCTTCTCCTTCTTCTTTGCCTCCTCACACTTGCTGTACCCACCCTTGATTGAGGCAGGTCCTATACTCACAGCTGACTCTGCGCTCAAACAGTCCTTGACCTCGTCATCTGTCAAGCCGCTCAGCGCCGCTTCGCAGACCCGCACGGCTGTCACGTCCCGCGCCCGGCCCCCCAGCCGTACCTGGGACACGTAGTGGGTGCCGTAGTTGTTGATGAGTTGCTGGTACTCCACCTTGGAGTTGCTGTCGTACTTCTCCGGGAGGTTCTCCAGCGCCTCAGTGAAATGGCTGGTGATAGGGGGCGTCTTGCTGACCCGGAACCTGCCCAGGGACACAAGGTGCGGAGTGAGCTCAGCCTGGCCAGTCAGCTGTGATCGGTATCTGCATGTCCTACGGCCCTGGCCAACCCATGACCAAAGGACTAAGCATGTGGTTCCTGCTCAGAGCAGCATCCCCAGCCTGCTGCACCCACTGCCTTGCCGGGGATATCGCCAGATACTTGACAGTCCTTATGGACGTCCCATGCTCTGGCCACGGCAGGTCACCAGGACCCTGACACACAAGAGAGGAAAATCCCCCCTAGCTCTCCAGCCCCTGCCCCCTGTCCCATTCCCGGCCTCCCTTGCCGGCCAGTCCCCTTCCTTGGGGTGTAAGACCCTTCTCTTGGAGACATGGTGCCATCTGGAAGGGCAGGGTCCTGTGCTCCATGCCCTGCCTTGGAAAAGGCCCGTGTCCAGGAGCCAGCCTGTCCTGCCTCCCAGGCTGGGTTGGAACCAGCAACTCCACCGGCAGCAGGTCACATGGGCCTGTGACCCCCAGGCTCTCCCGACACTCAGGAAGGCGGCCTGGCCTCACCAGTCTTTGAGCAGATGCGTTGGTGGCGCCATGCCCCAGAGAATGCACAGGGAACAGTTCGTGGGGGCTGAACCAAGCTCCCCCACTCTGCCTCCCTCCCACTTTGCTCTCCTGCTGCTTCTACAGTGCCAAGGTAGCTATTGGATGGTGTTCTGGGAGCTCCAGCAGGGAGGGGGACGAGTGGAGACGGGGTGTACTTGGGGGGAGAAGGTGGGGCAGACATGGACGTGAATGTGAAGGGGGTGCAATACTGTAAGAATGGGGGCTGAAGGAAGAGATGGGGAGGGAGATTTCGGGAAGGGCTGGAGTGCAGGTGGGACCTGAGGCATGAGTGTGTAAGGCACCACCCAGCTAGAGGGGAAGTTGGTGCCTACCTCTGCTTGGACCTGTTCTGGGAATCTCCAAAGATGACACAACCTGGGTGCCCATGAACACCCCCTAGAGGGGAACATCCCTGGCACTGTGTGTTGTTGCTGTTACCCCTGTTTCAACTGAGCCCTCCCAACCCAGCCCGGCTCTCACTGGTAGTAGTTGCAGGAGACCTCGTGGCTCAGGAAGCTGTATTTGTCCTTCCGCGAATGCTCCACCACGAAATCGGCCAGTTTGGAGTGTGATCCGGCCAGATTCACCTGGACATTCACTTTGGGCTTCACAGACACGTCCAGCCCCACCTTCCAGTCGTTCTGCACCGCGGACGCCGCCGACTGCATCAGGCCCATCCCCGACTGCTGCACCGAGCTGCTGAGTTTCTTGTGGCACAAGACACGGACCCGCCAATCCACCGCCGCCAGTGGCAGCCTCTGCAACTGCCCGCCCTGCAGCTGGTTCCGGCACAGGGTGCAAGTGCCGTCTGGTTGCTGCCAGGTGCTGCTGTCTATCAGGTAGGCTCCCTTCCTTTCCATCGTGGTCACGTCGATGCCCTCGCCAACGAGGCTGTGACCAGGCACAAAGGCCGTGTGCTTCTTGCATTCATTGGCCGTGTATGTTTGACAATGGGAGGAAGCCCCAGGGAAGATGAAGAGGAGGAGAGGGAGGAAAGTATCAAATCTGGGCATGGTTGAGATGATGGATTTCTGTAGCCAGGAGGGGCTGCTGCCTTCAAAACCCCCTAGAGGGAGAGACACAGAGAGGTGCAGAATTAAAGGCACTACAGTGGCAGTTCCATAGGTTAACACTGTTGTAGAGATAGAGACACCCACCTACCAGCCATGACATCAGCCATGTTCTATAGCAACCTACACAAGCTCTGGGCTGTAGAGATGCTGGAGGTTATATGGAGATGATGTGATACCTCATTTGCAGGGCTTCACAAACGGTGGCGAAACCTACTCGCCAGCCCCGCACCATGCATGCGCAAGACCCGCATTGCACATGCGCGTCCCACCGGTAAACTGGCTGAAATCTATTAGCCACGTGCAAGTAGATTCAGTGATTTGTCGAGATCTGCTCATTTGCATGTTTGCCTCCAGGCAACCTCACATGCAGCATTCCCTTCCCTTCTGTTTTTCAGTATTGCAATACCAGCACTGACCATAAGGGGGCGGTATGGTTATACATGGCTAGTGTAGAGCATGCAAGAGAAGGGGTCATTGCAGCTCCCCACTGGGCCACTAGAGGGCGGTGCCCTAGAGCCCAGGGCCTGTAATTGGTCGGTGGCTTGCAAGAGATCGGCCCCCTGGTGGTGAGGGGGAGTTTGGGGCAGGCTGGGCTGTAGAACCTCTGGGGCCCCCTAGTGGCCATGCAGAGAAGAGGGTTGTTATGTTCAACCACTGCTGAAGGGTCATTTTCTTGAGGTTCTCACCGTCAGCAACAGCCCCAGCATCTGGAGTTGCCGCCTTAATATTTTTGCTCTGGGTCAGGCCCAAGGGCAGGACGCTTCCGGCCTCCCCAGAGCGTCCCCATGCACCCTCCCATTTCAGATCCTGTCCCCTGGCTTCTGCCCCAGAAACTCTGACCCACTCCCCCCTCGCTCGGCCTCCCTCCCCTGACTAACCACAGGGCGGCCGTGGGAAAGGCACATTTCAAATGGGTTCCACTGAGGTTGGAAAATGTATCGCAGTGGGGGCTCGGGCAGGAAGGGGGTAACAGCTCAGCATCCTGTGATGGCGGCCGCCTCAGCGTGGAGAGGACAGGAAATGTCTGAACTCAGCTCGGCAGCAGCAGGCAGAAAAATCACATCCAAATATTGATGGCTTGGCTCGGTCCATGCCCCTGTATCTTGACCCACAGCCCCCTGCCAACGCAGCCCCAGGGTTCTCTCCATCACCTCCTCCCACTCTGCTAGTGCCCTAAATCCTGACCCACAGTCCCGTTACCGAGCCGTGGGGTTCCTGCCCCTCACGAATGCTGCTGGTGCCCCCAGTCTCAATCTGTTGCCCACCTGCTTTTTGCCAGCAAAAAAACCAAACAGAAAGACATTGCCAGCTGCCCCTGAGATGAAATAGAGCAACTGAGTACCCTGGCTATCAACAGCAGAGCAGCAAGTTGGTCTAGTGGCTAGAGCATGAGACTGAGAGTCAGGACTGCTGGGGTCTGTTGTTGCTCTGGCAGAGGAACGGAGTCTAGTGCTGGGAGTCAGGATTCCTGGGTTACTGTTCTGGGAGGAGTGTGGGGATTAGCGGCTTACAGAGGGAGAATTGGGGACCACAGTTTTGGCTGCAATGTGTGTGAGATTAGGGTCCCCGCTCTCAGCCACAGACTGAGCTGTGACCTTTGCAATAGAGTCCCCAACTGTGGGCAGGCTCTGAATAGATGCACCATTTCAGATTTTTTTTTTGAGGGGGGGAGAGAAGCAAGACCTATGAATTCCCTGGAGGGGGAGGGGAAGAGAGTGAGAGCAGGGGGGGGCCAGACTGAAGTCAGCAGCTTCAGAAGCTTTACTAAGCTTGCTGAGTACCAGCCACACAGCAACCTGGGGGAGACCAATCCTATTCGCTCCCCTCCCCTACATATATCACCTCTTCCCAAGGCTACTAAGGTGTCACAAAACCTATTTCTCTTGCAGACCACTGAGCAGTTAGCGGACAGAAGCCCTGTATCTAATTCCCATATAAAAGAAACTAAATAACGATTAGACCTAGTCCTCTCTAACGTATTCTGACATCTTGTGGCAAGTCCCTGAAGAGACATTAGGTAGCTTTAACTTTTTAATGTCTGTTCTTACTATGTTATTAACTCTGGAGAGAGAAGTAACAGAGAGGTAGCCCTGTTCATCGGATCTTGGTAAAACAAAAGGAAAAACTATGTAGCACTTTAAAGACTAACACATGACAAAGACAGCCTCCCCACCTATTGATAGCCAGAATATGATCTGAGGAAGTGGGTCTGCCTCTTGCAAGCTCATCACCTAATAAACCATCTTGTTAGTCCTTAAAGTGCTACAATTTTTTTCCTTTCCTGACCCCGTCAGACCTCCTGGGTTCTCTCTCCGCTCTGGGAGGGCAGTGGGGTCTCGTGGGTCACAGCGAGAGGGCAGATACATTTCAGTTCTATGTAAAAACACCGAATGTCCATATGGGGTCAGACCCATGGTCTTTCTAGCCCTGTACCCTGTCAGTCAATAGCAACTCAATGCCCGGTGCTTCAGAAGGAATAAACAGAGCAGGCAAACATCATGATGCATCCCGTCACCCATTCCCAGCGTCTGCCAAACAGAAGCAAGGGACACCATCCCTCCCCATTCTGGCTAGTAGCCACTAATGGACTTACCCTCCTGGAATATATTTCGTTCTTATGGGAAACATGTTATAGTTGGGGCCTTTCCACCAGATCCTGACAAAGAGTTCCAGAATCCGACAGTGAAAAAATAATGTATTTTGTGGGTTTTAAAACTGCTCCCTGTACATTGAATTGGTCAGCGTCTTATGGTGTTAGTGAAGGAATGAATAACATTTCCTGGTTCTATTTTCCCCACATATTTCACGATTCTCTAGATCTCTACCATATCCCCCCACCCTTTAGTCATTTCTTCTGCAAGCTGAAAAGCCCCAGTCTTGTTAATTCCTTCTCATATGGAAGCTGTTTCTTGCCCCCAATGATCTCTGTTGCCCTTTCTACATCTTTTCCAAATGCAGTGTATCCTTTTCTAGATGGGGTGACCAGACCTGCATGCAGTATTCAAGATGTGGGCGTAAAATGACATTTTCCTTCCTATGATCTCTTCCTTCCCTAATGATTCCCAGTATTCTGTTTGCTTCTTAGACGGCGGCTGCACACCGAGCAGACATTGTCAGGGAACGATCCACAAGGATTCCAAGATCTCTTTCTTGAATGGTATCGGTTATTTTGTATCCATCGTTAAGATTATACTTTGCCCTGTGCATTACTTTGCACTTGTCAACACTGAATTCCCTCTGCCCTTGTGTTACCCAGTCACACAGTTTGGGGAGATCCCTTTGTAACTCTTTGCAGTCAGCTTTGGACTTCGCTGTTTGGAGTTGTTGTGCCGTATCTGCACATGCTGCCACCTCACTGTTTACCCCCCCTTTTCAAGCAGATTTATACCTTTAACAGCCAAATGCAAATCCCAACAGCACCACACTCATTCCTGCTCTTTTTTTCTCATCTCTTTTAAGTGGAACTTCCCTCTCCTGCCTCTGGCAGTGTTTTCATGATGAGCTAAGGATCCGTCGATGACTGGAATGCCCAGCCTTTTCTATCCTTAATCACCTGCCTCCCTGCTCCAAAGGCGAAGCTGCAAGCAGCTCAAATTCTGTTGCATTTAAGAGCTGCCTCTAGAGCCAGGGCATGCAGCTACAAGGAGACCTCAAGTATGGAATCCAGGGGTTCAAACTGCAGAGGGAATTACTGAAGCTCCCCCAGATGGCTCCCTTGGGTCTGAGCAGAGCTCAGTGTGATGGGGTCCCCAGTCACATCCAGGGTCTGAGTCGTGCCTGGCACTACATGGTCCTCAATGTCAGCCAGGGTCCTAGCAGTGCCTGGCATGATGGGGTCCCCGATCTCAGCTGGGGTTCCCTGTCTTGGCCGGAGTCTGAGCAGACCCACCGATCACTCACCTGCCTCCGTAGCTGAGTTGAGCTCTATTTCGGCCTCACGTCGGCCTGTCGGCAGCTAGGACTGGGCTGTGTCATTGCTGGGAGAGATGCACTTTGTAGGTGAATACAGTCACCACCAAAAGTCTCATGACTTCTTCTCATTGCTTCAGTTGTGGTAAGTGGGAAACACCCACAGGCAGCTTTTAAGTGGCCTCTCAGGTCCATCAAACAAAACATACTGAAACTGGGTTGGGCTGAACCCGTGTCAATGTCTCATGAAGAAGAAACAATCAGTGAATTGAGGCACAGGGCCCACCAGAAAGACTCTTTTCTGACCAACTTGGTCACGTCAATGCCCTCAGCTGCCAGTTTGTGCCTGGGCATGAAGGCAGTATGCTTCTTTTACTCTTCCTTCATGCACAACTGGCACTGAGTTGAGACCCTGGGGGTGGGAGGAGAGAAGCAGCAGGCTCTGGGCATGGCTGGGAGGGGATGTTAGTCTCTGAACCACCCTGTAGGGAGAAACACAGAGAGTTCCAGCATTAACAACAATCATGTAGCAGGGAGTTCCACAGGTTAACATGCTTTTAACATTAATACTGCACTGTGCCCCCCAAAGCAAGGCCCAAATTCCAGTTGTAGTAAGTTGAGGGTCAGTAACATGGAGTCAGCAGGCCTAAATAGAGGCCTGTAACATGAAAACAGCAACAGGCCTTGCAATCTAGTGAGCAAGACTTTGGTTCAGTAACACAGGAGCCAAGAAAAAGGCCTTACTGATAACTCCGTGATTGTGTAAGTTAGGACACAGGGAGGCACTGGGTACAGATTCTAAGCCCAAAGGGAGTAATGGAACATCTTAGGGAATGTTTTGGTACAAAGCCTCCTTAAACACGAATGCACAGACCGACCTAGGTTCAGGACCAGGTTGGAATTGACAGTATGAAGGATAGTAAGTAAGCCCCCCTTCTGTAAGGTGAGGGGTGGTAACTAGGCAACACAGGGTGGTAACCTGGTACGTAAAGAAATGATGTAAGTTGTTTGTACCTGTCTATAAAAGGACACCGCGGAGGGTGCTCTCCGGCCGACCTGGTACCTTGTCAACGCGGACCATAGTGCCCAGTGGTGTCACATTGGACTGATCTCTGTTACCAACTGGTAGAGCTTCGCATTTGACAATAAACCTGCTCGATTGATTTCAAACCTGGCCTGCATCTGTCATTTCCGGGGCCTCTCAGAGATCTCCTGTGTTGACCCAAGTGCACGGGGTCTAACGCTCTAGATAAAGGGAGCACCGATTGTTGCGCACGCAGGTGAAAGTTTATCATCACCGACGGAGTAGAGGTCCTGTCAGGAGAGCGCCAGGACCACCCTGACCAGACGATGCTGACACTGACAGTCCAGACCACCGGAGGTACTGAGGTACAAGACGCCGAGGTACGACACTTGGGACAGAGACATCGGGAGCCTGGGTACATTGTGCTCCCTCTAACCCGTAATGAACACCCTTCGGTTAGCTCCACTGCTGTTAGCTCCTGAGTTCACCTAGCCCAACGTCCTGGCCCCTCCCTGCCATCCTGGATCAGGCCCAGGGCCTGTTCTACCCGTTATCCTGTCTCCCCGCCACATCCTCTGTACTGGGGTGTTACCAGATTTGCCCAATGCTCATTTCTTAGGGTTACCCTTAGGGAGCTGCAGGAGGGTCATACTTCTATCCGTGTGCTGCTTGTGCTCTCCTATGGAGCCGAATTCTCCCTGCTCCAATTCCCCTCCCACTGGAGCGCCCCTGTAGGAAGTAGGTTCCTCAGGACGGGGTCTTCCCACCTTAGCAACACCCAGACGCTCACCCCACTAACAGCCCGTCTGAGAGGACTGGGGACTCAGCACCCACACGCTGACCCCTCCCATGTCCCTGGACTCAGCAGGCTGGGTTCACAGCAACGCCACACTGCTCCCTCGTGGGCCTTTGGACTCCGTGGGCTGTTTAACAGCAAGTGAAGCTGCCTCCTCATACACCCCCAGGTTCAACACCCCCTATCCCCACTCCCACACCACAATCGTTCCCTGGGATACCACACGATGAGCAAACCCCACAGGAATTTGGGCCCTCCAGGGATCTTTCACTTGGGGACAAGAAGCCTTGTTGCAGAGCGAATGGGGAAGCCAAAACACCCCCTGAGGAAGAGTGAGCGAAAGAAAGAAAGAAAGAAAGAAAGAAAGAAAGAAAGAAAGAAAGAAAGAAGCAACCAGCTTAACAAAGGAAGTGATTGATTTCTGAGTGGTGAATAGAGATCAAACAGTTACAATATTAAATCTAAATGGAAACTCATTACAAATGTTAGGGCTAGCTAACCGTAGAACAGTTTACATAGGGCAGTCAGGATGCTATGCTTGGTGGGGGTGGGGAAGAAGGAAGAGCGAGAGCGAGAGAGACCTCATCACTCCATGGAGCTTGCACTGAGCGGGGTTCCCAGGTGGTGATGGGAGCGGGGGGTCCAGAGGGCAGGAGACAAGCAGAGCAGAGCCCCCAGCACGATCAGACAGGAGATGAAGACGTCTCAATGGAACTGATGCAGTTTTAAATCCAGGTATCAGGACAGTTTTTCTTGGACAGGACAATAGTTGGAAGAGAAAGAGGCGAGACAATAGAGACTGATCATCCCTGGTTAAGGGGGATGTTCCTTGAATGAGCTCACGATGCCACGGGGCAGTGTCGGTATTTTGGACGGCAGTAGGATCGCTACTAGAATTGGTCTGATCATGACTAATTTGGGGGTGAGCAGGCCTGGGTTTGTTGGAGCAGATTTCCCATCAGGCACTGCTCTGCTCCCAGAGTTCGGTGCGGTTCCTGCCTTGGAAGAGCTGGTCTCTATTCTGCGTGCTAATGGAGAGGTCTCTCTGCTCCATCGTCCATGCAGAGGAGGCTGGGGTGTTTCCTTAATTCTATCACCCTTGTCTGGGGGAGTTTAGGTGGGTCTTCCCCGGCCTTTTCCTTGCTTTGCCTTTGGTTCATGCAGAGGCCTGGGAGGAGGGATGGTTTTCCCGGAAGGTCACTACCTGGCTCCCCAAGAACACAGTGCTGGTGGGTAACAGGGGGCAGGCCATGCCTGGACATGCTCTCTGGGGGTCCCAGAGGCAGACGTTGAAGATGGGGAAAACTCTCAGGCACAGGATGGCCCAGATCAGAAGAGAATCTCATGACACTGTAAACTGTCCCTGAGCGAAATAGATCAACTGTGTCACCTGGCTATCAACGGCAGAGTGGACAGCTGGTCTAGTGGGCAGAGCATTGACAGAGTCAGAACTGCTGGGCTCTATCCTTGCTCTGGCAGGGAAGTGGGGTCTAGTGGTTAGATCAGGGGAGCTGGGAGTCAGGATTCGTGGGTTACTGCTCTGGAAGGAGAGTGGGGGCTAGTGGTTCAAAACAGGAGGGCTGGGACCACAATCCTGGTTGATATCTGAGCAGCACCTGGCATGGGCAGGGTCACCCTCATTCACCTGCCTCCAGAGCGGAGCTCTAGTTTGGCCCCACGACCCGCCGGCAGCTGGGACTGGGCTGTGCCCTGCGGGGAGAGAGGCACTTTGCATGTGGACCAAATCCCCACTGAAAGTCTCATGAGTTTCTCATTGTCTCAGCCCCCCCCGCGCTCCCCACAGGGCTCAGCTCCTGCCCCGCTGCAGAGCCCAGCCACAGCCTGTGGGGCGGGAAGCTGTGGCCAGCACAGACACCTCCCAGGGTGCGAAGAGCTCGAGAGGCTGCAGGTGAAACCTGAGACACAAACCCTGCAAAGTCACATTGGGGCCAGCCCTGCCGGCCAGGGGAGAGCAGACTCCAAAGCCGGGTCCCTCAGCCCCCTAGAAACCTCCGTGCTTCCCATCAGGGCACTGGGCTCACTCCTGCCCCCCATTGCTGGTCGGACTCTGTGCCCTGCTCCCCCATCTCCTTGCCAGGGGTCACCCCCATCTCCCTGCTCTCTCACCATTTCCGCAAGCACGACCGCTCTTCGGCAAGAATCCGCAGAGCGTCCTCACTGCCCGCCCGCTCTTGCGCAAGATTTACATTACGGCGCGGTAAGAGAGGGCTTCTTGTGCAAGAGCTACGCTCTTTTTTAACAGGTGGAAGCTCTCTTGCACAAGAGGGCTGTGTGGACGCTCGGCTGGGATTCCTTGTGCAATAAACCACTATGGCTAAAACGGCCATCGGCGCTTTCTTGCACAAAAGAGCGCCCACATGGCCACGGATGCTCTTGTGAAAAAGCACAGCTCGCACATGGCAGTGTGGACATGTTCTTGCACAAGACTTCTTGCACAAGAACCCTTGCTCAAGATGTTCTTGTGCAAGAAACCACCAGTGTACACATAGCCACAGAGAAGAAGCTCAGAACCCGAGCGCTGGAAGAGCCCTCAGGAGGCATCAAGTCCAGCACCTGCCTAAAGCGGGACCCGCCCGACTCAAACAGCCCAGCCGGGGCTTGGTCAGGCTGGGACTTAAATTCCCCTCAGGACAGAGATTCCCCGCCCCCCCCCCCCCCAAGGGAACCCAGCCCAGGGCTTCCCCACCCGCCCAAGGAAAGAGTTCGTCCTAATGTCCCACCCACACCTCCCCCAGTGCAAGGGGAGCCCATCGCTCCTCCCCCTGCCCCCCTGAGAACAGCCTCGCCCCAGCCTCTCTGGACCCCCTGCAGGGAGCTGGAGGCTGCTCTCGGATCCCCCCTCGCTCTGCTCTGCTGCAGCTTGAACAAGCCCCAATTTCCCCGCCCCCCGGCAGGGCCGTGTGTCCCGACTCCAGACCACAGGAGGTGGGGGAGGGGGACGCTTTGTACCCCCAATAACCCCGGGAACCCCCCATTCACCACTCCACTGGGGCAGTGTGGGGCTTGGCACAGCAGATGCCTTGTGACGGATTTAACAAGGGGCAGAGGGGGGCCTTTTAGGTCAGGGCCGGGGTCAGGAGGGACAGTTGAGAGGCAGGACTCCTGGGTTCTCTCCCCGCTCCAGGAGGGGTCTGGGAGCCCAGAGATCTCCCTCCCCCCCGCTGGTGGTGACCGTCCCGGGCCCGGCCGGGCTGAGGACCCAGGCGTGCGGGGAGGGGCAGTTCTGGGGGCTCCCCCCGCTGACTTCAGAGGCGCGTCTCCCTGCAGCTGCAGCAAAGCCGGGGAGGGGGGCGGATGGTGGGAGAAAGCAGCTGTGATCTCAGCCGCTCTTCCTGTCGCCAGCAGCTCACATGCGCGGCTCAAGTCCTGCCGGGGGCGGCAGCCAGTTTGGAGGGGAGCTGGGTGCCAGACGGAGGAGGGGGCTGCAGGAATCTCTGCCCTGCCCCTTTGCTTCCAGGCTGGGCTCTGAGACGCTGTCCCAGCGGGCGCGCGCTGCTCGGAGCCACCCGGATCCCGGGCTCCTGTGTTGGGCCCGTGACCTCAGTGGCCTTTCTGTGTGAATCCCGCCCTGTGGGGTGAGATGCGGGGTGCGGTGGGGGCATCTCTGCATACTCCTGCTCTAACCTGCTGGGGGAAGCGCTGTCCCGCCATGCTCCTGCCTCCACAGCGAAGTTGAGCTAGGACTGGGCTGTGTCAGTGCTGGGAGAGATGCACTTTGCAGGTGAATTCAGTCACCACCAAAACTCTCATATTTCTTTTCATTGCTTCAGCTGTGGTCAGTGGGAAACACCCCCAGGCAGCTTTTAGGTGGCTTCCTAGGTCCATCAAACAAAACATACTGAAACTGGGATGAGTCCAGGCACTGAAAAGTCTCCTTTCCTTCCCTCCACTGCCAGGTTGTGCCTGGGCATGAAGGCAGTATGCTTCTCGTACTCTTCCTTTGTGCACAACTGGCATCGAGTTGAAACTCTGGGGGTGGGAGGAGAGAAGCAGCAGGCTCTGGGCATGGCGGGGAGGGGATGTTAGTCTCTGAAGCACCCTGTAGGGAAAAACACAGAGAGTTCCTGCATTAACAACAGTCAGGCAGCAGGGAGTTCCACAGATTAACATGCTGTTAAAGTTAATACCACACTGGGCTCCCCAAAGTAGGGCCCGAATACCAGTGACATCGAGAGTCTGGGTACATTGCGCTCCCTCCAACCCGTAATGAACACCTTTTGTTTAGGGACACTGCACTTAGCCCAGATGAGACCCAGGGCCTGTTCTACCCGGTATCCTGTTCCCCCCGCCACATACTCTGTAGTGGGGGCAGGCCATACCTGGACATGTTCCAGTTTGGCCCACGACCCGTTGGCAGCTAGGGCTGTGCCCCTGCTGGGAGAGATGCACTTTGTACGTGGACCAAGTCCCCACTGAAAGTCTCATGAGGTTCTCATTGTCTCAGCCCCCCCCGTGCTCCCCACAGGGCTCAGCTCCTGCCCCGCTGCAGAGCCCAACCACAGCCTGTGGGGCGGGAAGCTGTGGCCAGCACAGACACCCCCCGGGGTGTGAAGAGCTAGAGAGGCTGCAGGTGAAACCTGAGAGAGACAAACCCTGCAAAGTCACATTGGGGCCAGCCCTGCCGGCCAGGGGAGAGCAGACTCCAAAGCCGGGTCCCTCAGCCCCTAGAAACCTCCGTGCTTCCCATCAGGGCACTGGGCTCACTCCTGCCCCCTATTGCTGATCGGACTCTGTGCCTTGCTCCCCCATCTCCTTGCCAGGGGTCACTCCCATCTCCCTGCTCTCTCACCCTTCTCAGGTTCGGCCTTGCCATGAGGTGAGCGGAGGCAGCCGGCTCTGGTGCCAGAGTGCGGTGGGGAGGGTGGGGTGGAAAGGAGGGGCACTAGGACCCAGAGTGTAGAAACAAGGGGTAGGCCTACCCAGATCATGATTACTCTGGGGTGGGGGAGCCCCTTTGCCCCCCCCCTGCCCACTAGGCACCCACGTGTCTGGTAGGGCAGGAGGTGGCTCCGGGCACATCCCACCCCCAGGCCAATCAGGGCTCGAGGGTGGGAGAGCGCGGGACGCTTCCTCCTGCCTTGGTGCCGCGTGGTGCTCGCAAGGTGGGGGAAGAGCAGGGAAAACTTCACGTGCTCCCCTGCCCCCACGCCCTGATTGGCCTGGGGCAGGGACACAGCAGGGCCTCTGCGGACCAGGTCCAACCCACGGAGGGCCTTTTGCCTAACTGAGCTACGGCTGTGTCTAGACTGGCCAGTTTTTCCGGAAAATCAGCCGCTTTTCTGGAAAAACTTGCCAGCTGTCTACACTGGCCGCTTGAATTTCCGCAAAAGCACTGACTTCCTAGTGCCTGAAATCAGGGCTTCTCGTGGAAATACTATGCTGCTCCTGTTCGGGCAAAAGTCCCTTTTGCGCAAAACTTTTGCACAAAAAGGCCAGTGTAGACAGCTGGGATTTGTTTTGCGTAAAAAAGCCCCGATCGCGAAAATGGTGATCGGGGCTTTTTTTGCGCAAAAGCGCGTCTAGATTGGCCACGGATGCTTTTCCGGAAAAGCACTTTTTGCAGAAAAGCGTCGGTGCCAATCTAGACGCTCTTTTCCGAAAACTTTTCCGTTAAAAGCATTTCCGGAAAATCATGCCAGTCTAGACGTAGCCAAAGTGAAAATGTTTTGTTAGTCTTGAAAGTGCTACTCGACTGTTTTGTTGTTTAAGTTTTTCCTGTTACAGACTAACTCAGCCACCCCTCTGACGCTTATAAAACGACGTTCTGTACGACACCACTCCTTTCTGCCTCCCTGTTTCCTTTCTCCTTTGGCCAGGTGGGCAGGCAGGAGTGTTGGTGAAAATAGATCAGCTGGTGCTGGAGAATCAGAGCCTCCATTCTAAAGGAGTTGGCATTACTGAAGTGCTTCTCGCGCAAATATGGCCATTCTCACGCAAGGATCCACAAAGCATCCACGGTTTGTCTAAACTACATGGCTCCATCGATAGAGCCATGTAGATTAGGCTGATCGGCAAAGGGAAACGAAGCCGCGATTTAAATAATCGCGGCTTCATTTACATTTAAATGGCTGCTGCGCTGAGCCGACAAACAGCTGATCAGCTGTTTGTCGGCTCAGCACGCTAGTCTGAACGCTCCCGCACCGAACTGAAAGCCCTTTATCAACCTCCCCATTATGCCTCGTAGGATGAGGTTTACCGGGGAGGTCGATAAAGGGCTTTCATGTTGGCAGTGGAGCGTCCAGACTGCCCCGATCTGCCGACAAACAGCTGATCGGCAGAGCGGGGCAGCCATTTAAATTTAAATGAAGCCGCGATTATTTGAATCGTGACTTCATTTCCCTTTGCCGAACAAAGAAATCTACATGGCTCCGTCGACGGAGCCATGTAGTCTAGATGTACCCCCACACTGCCCACCCGCTCTTGCGCAAGGAAATTTACCGTACGGCGTGGTAAGAGAGGGCGTCTTGTGCCAGAGCTATGCTCTTTTTCATCAGGTGTAACCCTCTTGTGCAGGAGCTCTTGCGCAAGAGCACAGTGTGGACGTTCGGCAGGGATTTCTTGCACAAGAAAGCCCTTTGGCTAAAACAGCCATCAGAGCTTTCTTGTGCAAGAGAGGGTCCGCACTGCCATGGATGCTCTTGCACAAAAGCACAGCTCGCACATGGCAGTGTGGATGTGTTCTTGCACAAGACTTCTTGCACATGAACCCTTGCACAAGATGTTTTTGTGCAAGCAGCCAGGGTTGACATAGCCTTTGTTGCAGATTTTCCATCTCCCAGTTGCAAGCGCACTGCGTGGGAAGCTGTGGCCAGCACACACCCCTCCCAGGGGGTCAGAAGCTAAAGAGGGTCCCCAGTAAGGGAAGTCCTACAAGGACACTCTGGCTATGTTTACACTGGCCAGTTCTTGCGCAAGAAATATGCAAATGAGGCTGATCATGGAATATTGCCGAGCCTCATTTGCATACCTAATGAGCCGCCATTTTCACGGAGGAGGCTTTTGCACAGAAGGAGCGTCTACACTGGCCCTTCTTGAGCAACAAAAACCCTCTTGCGCGATGCAACGTCGATTATTTCCAGGACTGGGCTCACTCCTGCGCCCCATTGCTGGTAGGACCCTGTGCCCTGCACCCCCATCATTCTCAGGTTCAGCCTTACCATGAGAAGTGAGGCAGCCGCGCGGGCGGGCGTGAGTGTGTGTGTGACAGAGAGAGAGAGAAGGACCGTGTGTGTGTGTGTGTGTGTGTGTGTGTGTGTGTGTGTGTGAGAGAGAGAAGGACCCAGAGTGTAGAAAATTGTGTCTGCTGCTGGTGCGTGTGTGTTCTCTCTGCGTTAGATGCACAGGATGGGGAGAGCTGCGCTGGAGGAAGGAGGGTGCAAGAGACACAACAGGAGGCAGGAGAAATGGGGCACTGGGGGCGTCATTTGAACTCCCCACCCCAGGGGCCAAAATGTTGTGGGCCGGCCCTGGTCATTCCGTGCAACGGTGCCCTCTCTTCCAGCATCCTGTTCCTCCACCAGGGTGCCCCCCCGCTTTGCTTTTCCTCTTCTCCCGTGGAGCTCACAGACAGGCAGAGAAGAGCCCCAGAACCCAGAGCGGGCAGAGCCCTCAGGAGGCATCAGGTCCAGCCCCTGCCCAAAGCGGGACCCGCCCAACTCAACCATCCCAGCCAGGGCTGGGTCAGGCCGGGACTGAAACACCCCTCGGACAAAGATCCCCCCCCCCCCCCCGCCAGGGAACCCAGCCCAGGGCCTCCCCACCCGCCCAGGGAAAGAGTTTGTCCCAATGTCCCACCCACACCTCCCCCAGTGCAAGGGGAGCCCATCGCTCCTCCCCCTGCCCCCCTGAGAACAGCCTCTCTGGGCCCCCTGCAGGGAGCTGGAGGCTGCTCTCGGATCCCCCCTTGCTCTGCTCTGCTGCAGCCTGAACAAGCCCCAATCCCCCCGCCCCCCGGCAGGGCCGTGTGTCCCGACTCCAGACCACAGGAGGTGGGGGAGGGGGACGCTTTGTACCCCCAATGACACCGGGAGCCCCCCATTCACCACTCCACTGGGGCAGTGTGGGGCTTGGCACAGCAGATGCCTTGTGATGGATTTAACATGGGGGGCGGGCCATCCTTAGGATTTATGGTGCCCTCCATGAGATTATTAAACTGGTGCCCCTAGGCCTGACTTGCTCTTCCACCCCCACTCCCTCCCCTTCCCAGAGATCCCAGCAGCCACCCCCCTCCCTCAGACTGTGCTGCAGGCAGCGCATTCGACTCTCACTAGGACCCAGCCCTGCTGTTCCATGCTCCACTGCTTCCCGTCATAGGCGTGCGCAGCACATTTCATTAGGGTGCGCACCCACAGAATTTTTTAAAATGTACTTTGATTCCCCCATTAGCCACACCCCTAAGCCCCATTAGCCAGGCCTCTGGAGGCAACCCTTTCAGGGCAAGATAAACACATGACCAAAAGTAAGAGGTGTCATGTGACCTCCCCCCTCCCCCAAGGACTTTTCCCACCATCCTCCTACCAATAGGGGTCAGATTGGCCCCCACCAACCCCCCCTCATGCAACTATCCTGCAGTTGCATTAACCCCAATGTGTGTGACATTAACTCGGGGCCGAGAGGCTGGGGGAAGGGTTCCCTCTAAGTTTCCTCCCATGAGCAGAATGGATTTTGTGTTGTGCACCAGTACTGAGTTCATGCGGCTTGTTCGGACGTGCCACTGTGGCACCCACGTTATTAATAAATATCTTATAAACCTCTGCCTTTGCCCTCTGCTGCCCTGTCTCCCCTTGCTCCATCAGCTCCCCAACCCCTCACCCTCGTCTGCTGTCCTGACTCCTGCCCTCAGCCCTCCTGAGACCTGCTCCCTTCCACCAGCCTCTCTCCCCCCACCGTGCCCACTCCTCCCGTAGCCCCACTCCGATCATGTGAGCTACCCCTCCTCATCCCCTCTCCTAACACCTCCCTCTACACACCTGCCCTGCCTCTCGCCTCTGGTGCTGGTCAGTCCCCTGCAGGTGTCTGCCCTTCTGCTTCTCCCCAGAATCCCCTGACACCTGCACCTTCCCTTAGCCCTGCACCCTCCTGGTGCCTCCCCCTTCCCTTACTGCCCCGCCCCCTTTTTCCCTGATGCCCACCCCCTCACCACTCTCTGCCCCTGTTCCCCTCACACCCCTCTTTGCCTTCACACGATTTGCTCCATCCCCACCCCTTCTTTCAAGCCTTCTCTCAGCACTTCCCCCCTCTGGCCCCCAATACCGTTCCCTTTTCCTCTCCTCTCCCACCACCACCCTGTCCCCCTCCCACTGACACCTCCCCTCCTGCCCTTTTCCTCACTGTCTGCACTTGGCCCCCCGGCATTTGTCTCTCCTCCACCCCTCCCTTGGTGCCTTCCCCCTTCTCCCGACCTGCCCCCTCCCCTCGGCACAAGCCCCTTCCTCTCCCACCTTCTGCCTTCCCGTTTGCAGGGCTGGACTCTGCTGCGATCCGGTCCCAGAAGTGCCCGCAGCCCGGGCTCCAGAGGACGTATCGGAGCCGGGCCGCTCGGCGCTCCGGCCCATCCCAGCCCGGCCGGTCCTGCCCGCGCCCCGCTCGGCGCGTCTCCTGCCCAGCCGGGGCTCGGCTGCTTTTCAAAACGGCGCCGCCACGCCCAGCCCCGCGCGATCCCTGCAGCTGCAGCAAGAGGTGGGGGGGGGGGGGGGGTGCGGTCCCCGCCGCTCTTCCTGCCGCCAGCAGCTCACACGTGCGGCTGCAGCCAGGTTGGGGGGGGCCCGGATACCGGGGGGGGGGGGCTGCGGGACTCCCCCTCCCAGCCCGGGCTCCGAGACTCCACCCGCTGCCCCAGCGAGCGCGCGCTGCTCAGGCTCGTCCCGATCCCGTGCTCCTGGCCGGGGCCCGTGACGTCACTGGCTCCTGCTCCATCCCGCTCGGGGAAGCGCATCTGGCCACGCCCCGCCCTGCCATTGGCTGCAGGCCCTGCCCCGCCGCTCCCATTGGCTGGGGGCCGCGCGCACTGGGAGCTGCGGAGGAGCCGGCTCCGATTCGTGCTGCAGCCCCCGGTATTCCCGCAGCAGCGCCCGGGGCAGGCAGGGAGCCTGAGTCCGCCCCACTGCGCCCCCGCGGGGAGTGCCCCAGCCCCGACCTCTGCCCCAGCCCTGAGCCCCCTCCCACTCCCTGCCCCCCAACCCCGCCCACATCCTCACTCCCTCCCCCACCAGCACCCCAACCCTCTGCCCCAGCCCTGAGCCCCTCCCACACCCTGCCCCCCAACCCCGCCCACATCCTCACTCCCTCCCCCACCAGCACCCCAACCCTCTGCCCCAGCCCTGAGCCCCTCCCACACCCTGCACCCCAACCCCCCAACATCCTAACTCCCTCCCCCACCAGCACCCCAACCCTCTGCCCCAGCCCTGAGCCCCCCCACACCCTGCTCCCCAACCCCCCACATCCTAACTCCCTCCCACACCAGCACCCCAACCCTCTGCCCCAGCCCTGAGCCCCTCCCACACCCTGCCCCCCAACCCCCCCACATCCTAACTCCCTCCCACACCAGCACCCCAACCCTCTGCCCCAGCCCTGAGCCCCTCCCACACCCTGCCCCCAACCCCCCCACATCCTAACTCCCTCCCCCACCAGCACCCCAACCCTCTGCCCCAGCCCTGAGCCCCTCCCACACCCTGCCCCCCAACCCTGCCCACATCCTCACTTCCCCCACCAGCACCCCAACACTCTGCCCCAGCCCTGAGCCCCCTCCCACACCCTGCTCCCCAACCCTGCCCACATCCTCACTCCCTCCCCCACCAGCACCCCAACCCTCTGCCCCAGCCCTGAGCCCCCTCCCACACCCTGCCCCCCAACCCCCCCACATCCTAACTCCCTCCCCCACCAGCACCCCAACCCTCTGCCCCAGCCCTGAGCCCCTCCCACACCCTGCCCCCCAACCCCCTCCCACATCCTAACTCCCTCCCCCACCAGCACCCCAACCCTCTGCCCCAGCCCTGAGCCCCCCCACACCCTGCACCCAACCCCCTCCCACATCCTAACTCCCTCCCCCATCAACACCCCAACTCTCTGCCCCAGCCCTGAGCCCCTCCCACACCCTGCCCCCCAGCCCCCTCCCACATCCTAACTCCCTCCCCCACCAGCACCCCAACCCTCTGCCCCAGCCCTGAGCCCCCCCACACCCTGCACCCAACCCCCTCCCACATCCTAACTCCCTCCCCCACCAGCACCCCAACCCTCTGCCCCAGCCCTGAGCCCCCTCCCACACCCTGCCCCCCAACCTCCTCCCACATCCTAACTCCCTCCCCCACCAGCACCCCAACTCTCTGCCCCAGCCCTGAGCCCCACCCACACCCTGCACCCAACCCCCTCCCACATCCTAACTCCCTCCCCCACCAGCACCCCAACCCTCTGCCCCAGCCCTGAGCCCCACCCACACCCTGCACCCAACCCCCTCCCACATCCTAACTCCCTCCCCCACCAGCACCCCAACCAGCTGCCCCAGCCCTGAGCCCCTCCCACACCCTGCCCCCAACCCCCTCCCACATCCTAACTCCCTCCCCCACACCCTGCACCCCAACACTCTGCCCCAGCCCTGAGCCCCCTCCCACACCCTGCTCCCCAACCCCCTCTCACATCCTAACTCCCTCCCCCACCAGCACCCCAACCCTCTGCCCCAGCCCTGAGCCCCTCCCACACCCTGCCCCCCAACCTCCTCCCACATCCTAACTCCCTCCCCCACCAGCACCCCAACCCTCTGCCCCAGCCCTGAGCCCCACCCACACCCTGCACCCCAACCCCTTCCCACATCCTAACTCCCTCTCCCACCAGCACCCCAACCCTCTGCCCCAGCCCTGAGCCCCTCCCACACTCTGCACCTGCACTCAGCACCCTTTACCCCAGAGCCTGCACCCCCAGCCAGACCCCCCTTCCCCTCCCCACTCAAACCCTCTGCCCCGCCAGAACCATCCCTCTCCACTCCCCTCCCCCATCACTCTTCCTAAAAGCCAAATGGGCATCGACGGTGTTACTCCCTGCAATCAGATTATCGCTTGCATTGCGCTGTGACTGGCTAGTCACTGGCCATGGAAGGGGGTTGCCAGGTGACAGGATCTGTACAAAATTCAAGTGACTCTCCCCCCTGCGGTCCCCCAGGCCGGGCTGTAGGATGAATTTTTGCTTCTCCCTCCAGCATCAGGACTGGCCCGTGGTCCTGGGAGAGCGACACTTGGAGACGTCTGTGTTGGACCCTGGGTCTTGTCAATGTTGCAGTGTCCTTATTGGCCCCGCCCACCCTTCATCTACCCCCCTCCAGCTCCCACCTCCGCCCATCCTGCTGTGCCCGGCAGCTCGGAGTATTGTCCAGGGCGCTGCAGCAACTCCCAGCCCAGGGAAGGGCTCAGGCCCAGGCGGCAGTGGGATGGAGGTGGGCCGTGCCAGCTAGGACCATGGACCCTGCTGGGGCTTGCTCTGAGGTCACTGGTGTGTTGGGGGGCAGAGAGAGAAGAGGGGAGGAAAGAGCTAAGGATTGATGCTCTCTGGTCCAGATGCATTTCAAAGGCATCCCCTGCAGCTCTCTGGAGCTGCTGAACCTGTCAGCTGCTACACAGGATCTAGCTTTCACTCTGGGGGCAGATCTGGAGCTCAGCCCTCTCCCCACCCCAAACTCCTCTGCCAACCCCTTCCCTGCACGGCCAGGACTGACACGCAAGTGCAGTTTGCTGATCAACCATTGGGTGCTGCAGGATCCAGGCTGCCACCTGCTGGAGGGAATCGGAGCTCCCCATTAGCGCAGAACTATCACTCATTCCCCAGCCTCTGGAGCCAGGCATGTCATGGGGACAGATCAGAACCAGCGCCCCCTAGTGGGGAAAGGCCCCATGTCCCATTCCCCAGCCCGTCCCCCTGGGGCCAGATCAGAGCTGAATCGCCTTAGATTAGAAGAAACATTCCTCACATCCCCTCCGAGATCCCTTGGGAATAGCAAGGTCTCCCATTCTCAGCCATGAACAATCCAGCCCAGCTTCCTGTATCTCTTCCCCACCCTCCCCACTCTGTCCCTGACATAAGCCACCCCCTTGACTGGCGTTAGCCACATCACACGGGATTCCCCGTTGCAGCAAATTCATCCCTCTCCTTAGCACCCCCGTCTGGCCATGCCTGACTCCTCTCCAGCCCACAGCACCCCCTAGTGTTCCCAAGCAGGCATTGCAGCTGCTCTGTTCTACCCTAAAATGGGGTGCAGCTCATTGAGATTAGAAGAATTACAAAGGCTTCCAGTTTAGAAATATGAGGCAGGGAGATACATTCCCAAAATCTAGAGACCTGGTACAGTCAAGGAGCTGTGATGTGATTGGAATAACACAGACCTGATGGGACGACTGACATGATTGGAGCACTGTCCTAGATGGGTACAAAGTATTCAGGAAGGACAAATGGAGGAGAAAAGGTGGAGGAGTTGCACTGTGTGTCAGAGAGCAGTAGGAAATCTTTGATGATCTTAAGCACGGAAAGGAAGCTCACAAGAAGTGGGAACTCGGTCAGATGCTCAGTGACGGGGATAAAATACTGATCAAGCATGCAGGGGTGTAATCAGAAAAGCCAAAGCCCAACCGGAGTTGCAGCTGGTGAGGGACGTGAAGGACAACTAGACAGCAATCTATGGGAACGTTAGCAACCAGGTGAGGGAAAGTGTAGGACTGTTACTGAATGGGGAAGGCAGCCTAGTGCCCGATGATGTGGGAAAGGTTGACGTACTCGGTGCTTTTTTTGCAGCTGTGGAGTGCTGCATCCAGTTTTGAGCTCTCCACTACAGAAAGGATGTGGACACATTGGAGAGGGTCCAGCGGAGGGCGACCACAGTGATTTGGGCGCTGGAGCACATCACCCATGAGGAGAGGCTGAGGGATATGGGTTTGTTTAGTCTGCAGAAGAGAAGAGGGAGTGGGGATTAGAGAGCAACCCTCAACTACTTGCAGGGGGCATCCAAAGAGGATGCAGAGAGGCTGTTCTCCATGGCAGGTTGCAGAACAAGGAGCAATGGTCTCATGTTGCAGTGGAGAAGGTCTCGGTTGCATCTCAGAAAAAACGATTTCTGTAGGAGACTGAGGAAGCAGTGTGATGGGGTCTCTAGGAAGGGGGTGGAATCTCCATAGTAGACTTGATGGCCTCTTGAGCTCTCTTTCCAACCTCATCTACTATAAGTCTGTGAACGAACTCACCCCACATCCGATGGTTGTCCAGGGCCTGGAACTACTCCCACTTCTCCTGGCATGCTCCAGACAGGTATGGATCTCGTGGGGAGGGGGAGGGTCGCGAAGAGAGGAGCATCAAGGCACCTCGTCAGCTCCATGATGTCCTACCCTACATTCCGTATCACTGCATCTCTCCGCGGGTGGGCACCCTGGTGCTGTCCAGGCCAAAGAGGTAGGTGTGCTCCTTCCCCACATCCCACCAATACTGTGTTGGCTGAAAGCGCACCACAGCCCTGCACCCCACAGAATGAGGGGGGTCCCTCTCGGGGTCAGTGGGTGGCCACGCAGTTGAAGTCTGAGCCCCGATTCAGAGAGGGCTATCACCGCGGCAGGACAAGGGCTTCTTCCAGGTCCAACCAACCAGTCGACGGCCAGTAAGCACGGGTAAGCAGTCTGTCTCCTCGTTCAGGAGGGGTTCAGGCACCTTGGCGGGGAGACTGCCAACCAATCAAGGAGTGGCAGGGGGAACGTGGACCCTCCCTACACCACGGCACTCCAGCCCAGGGCCCTAATAGCAGCTGATAGTCAGCTGCTGGGTCAGCAGGGATCCAGTCCAAAACTCACTGACCTGCTAGGCCGGGGTCAGCGGGGTCCACACCACAGCCAATGGACCCTCAGCCAGTCGAAGGTCGGCTCCAATTCTCCCCTCCATACGCTGTACCTGGCTCGGTGGTGGGTCCTTCAGGCCGTATGGGTTCCCCCTTCAGCTCTGGCTCCTCGGCAGGCGGGGCTGGGGAGGCTTCTGGCTCCATGGCTGGCTGGGGAGCGAAGGATTTTGGCTCCTTCTCTGGCAGGCACCCCACTGGCCTTGCAGGCCAACCCTTTATATCACTGGCCCTGCCCCCGGCTTCCTCCCAGGTGAGTCATCCAGGTGAGCCCACCATGGCTCAGGGAGGGGCGTTTCCCCCTCGGGGTCAGTGGGTGGCCGCTCCAACCCCTCACCGGGCCAGCTAGACTGTCTGGAAGGATGCCACGGAGGCCACATCCACCTGCAAGCTGTTACCCAACCGCCGATAGGCCAGCCCCGGCCTCGCCGAGGTGAGAAACGGTGGTCCGAGAATAGGGCCAGCCAAACAGGGAGGGGTGGGCCCAGGCAAGATGGAACTGGAAAGGCAGATACGTTCCATGCAGGAACGGGGCAACTGACCGACCTCCCCCAGGACCGAGCTCATGGTGGAACCCTTGTCCGAGCGGTGGTCACGCCACGTGCACCCGGGAGGGACCAACGATTCTCCCTGAGCTTATCCACAGTGACCTCCGTGTTCTCAGTCCTGGAGCTGTCCTGCTGCTCCCCACTGGTATTCAAATCCCTGCCCAGGGCCAGGCGCGCGCGCAGATCCGAGGTGCCAAGGAAGCTGGACGCCCGATGAAAGAAACGCACCGGTTCCGGGCCCAGCCTTGAGGTGCAGACATGGATGAGATTCAACATCCGCCCTTCTACGTGAGCCTGGAGGTACAGCAGGTGGGTCTCCTGTGGGAATATCGCTGCGTCCCCTCCCTGCCTAAGGAAGAGGGCGTCGGGTTTCCCAGCGAGGGCTGGGAAGGAGCCTCATGGGAAGGGGCAGGAGTCATGGGAGATGGGGGACTGCTGATAGGCCACAGGATGCTGCCTCCCAGTCCCCTTTACTCTGCTCTGAAATACCCCATGGGCGGGGGGACTAAATAGACGCCTCCCAATGCTGGAGAGCGAGCTGCATCTTGCCCTGGGAGCCACGGCTGTGCACCGGTGCAGCTCGTGCTGCAATGCAATGGGGGTCGAGGCCTCCCAACCTGCCTTTGTCCAGCAGCTGGGCCCTTGAAACCACCCGCAGCCCACAGGGACGGGCAGTTGGCAGCCGCTAGTGTTCCCAAGCCGGCATCGCACCCGCTCGTTTCTACGCTACAATGCGGTGCAGCCCACTGAGGTTAGAAGAATTACAAAGGCTTCCAGCTTAGAAATATGCTTTCAGAAACGTTTATTGAAGCAGGGAGATACATTCCCAAAGACCTAGAATGCCCCCAGAAGCAAATCGTTTTGCAGTGAAGCTGCAGAGTGCATGGCTGTTTTCCAGACTGGAGATATTTAACTTGTCAGTAGGGTTCAGAGTTAACCAGTCTCCCTCTATTACTAAGGTGCACCATGAAGCTATTGATCTAGACGTCCAGCAGACACAGGTAGGTGTGAGTGAAGAATATGTTTTCATCCTTCATGTAGGGGGAATACACCCTTCCCAATGTGATCTGAATGCAGCGCCATCTCCTTAAGGATGCTGACAGCCAGAATAATAGTCCATGTTGTTCTGGGTGTTCACTCTGTTTCCTTCTGATTATGGGAAATGTCATAATTTCTGATGGCCAACTGAGCAGAATAAAGCCAGCTGGATGGTCGGTGAGACCTGTGAACTCATGATCCGATAACTAACCCAAGACTGTTGAATAACTGTGCAAAGCAACAGAAACGACAGGGACTAGCCTGTAAGGTCCCCCTGGAGCCCAGCCCACCCGCTGTGTGTTTAGAATCATGCGCATTTCTGGAGTCTTCAGGTTTCTTCAGAGGGTTAATCACTGAAGCCACAGTGAGACAAGGCTGAGCTGTGCACCTTTCAAGTGGCTACACCAGATAGATAAATACAATGGGCAAGGGGATACATGGGGCTGAGGATGGGCGGCTCTGCCTGCACATGTCTGTCGACTAATTGGTTGGCATTAGGACATTACTTAGGTCATCGGTTGGATGGTTAGTTGCCCTGGATGTATTAGATCAGTGCTTCTCAATCCACAGCCCATGGGTTGCTTTTGGACCAATCAGCACACTCCTGAGGCTCGCGACATCCTGATGGACATGCAGACAGCATATAACCATACTGCGGATGTGCCCCATCCCAGTGGTAGGCTGAGAATAGGATGCACACACTGGTCATTTGGCTGGACGGATGCGTTGGATACTTCATTTGGCAGATAGGCTAAATACATCTCTTGGTTGGTTGATTATATTGGAGCCACTCAATATTTTTGTGGTTTGGCTGACTGGATATTTTTATTTAATAAACACATTAATTCATTGGTTGGCTGGCAGGCTGGCATTTCAGATTAGCTGATCTAGAGAAATTTATTGGTTGCTTTAATGCACAGGATAACTCATTGGTTGGTTTGTTGTGCATATCGCAAGTACTAGATACAGACATTGCTTGGTTGAATGGACAGATGCATGGATGGATATGGGAGAAGGACAAGATACGTTCTTTGATCTTTTTGGTTGGATGAATAAATCGGAGACACTAAATCCAGTTGGTGGTTTGTTGTTTCAATTAGTAGATAAACTAAACACAGCCTTTGGTTGGTTGCTTGGCTAACAGTTGGCTGGTTGGCGGAAGGGTGGAGTGAACTTATTGGATGCAGCAGATTTGTTGGTAAGATGGATACAGTGGATGGACGCAATCACTGGACAGAATAGGTAGCTGCATCCCAAATGGGCGGATTGCGATGGGCTATTTCCCCAGAGGGAGCTGTGAGGATGACAGGCTCACAGGAACTGACAGTCTCTTACAGGCACAGGACACGCCGATTCCCAAGCAGGAACAACAGCATGAAGCGTCAGCAGAGCGGGAGCAGGAAATGATCGGACAGGGAGCGCAATTGACCAGTGCGCACCCAGGCCCCTCTCCGATCCCCTCGCTAAGGGGCTCACCAGATGGCCTTTGCCTCCTTCCCCTTGGCTGTGCTCTGTGGGGGTGGCTGGGGGACATAGTCAGAGCAGCTCCGACCCCCGAGGTGGGGCCCACAGCGCAGGGTGTACTGGAACCAGACGCGGCCGTGGTTCATGAAGCAATCCTTCTGGTGGGGCCCCCCAGACTCCAGCAGGATGTCGCATTTTCCCAGGAGGTCATCGTCCCACTTGTTGTCCTCATCCCAGACCTCGACACGGATCTTGCTGGCGCTGGTGAGGTGGACGGTGCCAAAGTCCAAGTGGACGTTCCAGGTGGGATTGTTGTTGTTCCAGATGGTGCCAGTCCGCAGCTCCTTGCTCTCAAAGATGACCTTGACAAAAGCATCTGTAGCAGTAAAGTAGTCCCCCCACAGGCCACTGGCCCTCTGCACAGTCACCGTCAGCTTCCCCAGCCCACGTTCCTGCGAGCAGCACATGGCGTTGGTCACAGTGTTCTGAGGGCAGACGCAGGAGCAGGGGTCGCGGGGGCTGCGCTGGCTCCCTGGGGGACAGTGCTTGGTGCAATTCCTCCACAGAGCCCTCTCAAGGATGTACTCACTCACCGCCCGCTTCAGCATCCCCCGCTTGGAGTTGTCTTGTTCCACCAGCCTGTGGATGGGCTGCAGGGAATAGGACACCAGGCCGGGGCTGGCTTTGAGGCTCTCCATCCAAGCTGAGAAGTCCTTGCCATCCTTCCCAGAGAAGAGGACGTCGGTTGTGCTGTGTCCTCCCTCCACCTCCACGTGGCGCTCCTGATACGTCTCGTGGAAGCTCCCTCGAATCTTCGCCTTCTTCTTCTCCTCCTCGCACTTGCTGTATCCACCCTTGCCTGAGCCTGATCCAATACTCACAGATGACTCAAGGCTCATACAGTCCGTAACTTCATCAGCTGTCAAACTCATCTGTGCCATTTCACAGACCCGCACGGCTGTCACGTCCCGCGCCCGGCCCCCCAGCTGCACCTGCGACATGTAGTGGGTGCCGTAATTGCTGATGAGTTGCTGGTACTCCAGCTTGGAGTTGCTGTCGTACTGCTCCGGGAGGTTCTTCAGCGCCTCAGTGAAATGGCTGGTGAGCGGGGGCGTCTCGCTGAGCCGGAACCTGCCCAGGGACACAAGGTGCGGAGTGAGCTCAGCCTGGCCGGTCAGCTGAGATCATTATTGGCATCTCCTACGGCCCTGGCCAACCCACGACCAAAGGACTAAGCATGTGGTTCCTACTAAGAGCAGCCTCCCCAGCCTGCTGCACCCACTGCCTTGCCGGGGATATTTCCAGATACTTGACAGTCCTTATGGACGTCCCATACTCTGGCCACGGCAGGTCACCAGGACCCTGACACACAGGAGAGGAAAATCCCCCCTAGCTCTCCAGTCCCTGCCCCCTGTCCCATTCCCGGCCTTCCTTGCCGGCCAGTCCCCTTCCCTGGGGCCAGTTTGGAGACATGGTGCCATCTGGAAGGGCAGGGTCCTGTGCTCCATGCCCTGCCCTGGAAAAGGCCCGTGTCCAGGAGCCAGCCTGTCCTGCCTCCCAGGCTGGGTTGGAACCAGCAACTCCACCGGCAGCAGGTCACATGGGCCCATGACACCCAAGCTCTCCCAACACTCAGGAAGGCGGCCTGGCCTCACCAGCCTTTGCACAGATGCATTGGTGGTGCCATGCCCCGGAGAATGCACAGGGAACAGTTCGTGGGGGCTGAACCAAGCTCCCCCACTCTGCCGGCCTCCCCCTTTGCTCTGCTACTGCTTCTGGAGTGCTTAGATAGCTATTAGTTGGTGTTCAGGAAGCTTCAGGAGGGAGGGGGACAGGTGGAGATGGGGTGTACTTGGGGAGAGACGGTGGGGCAGACATGGACATGTAGGGGGAGGGTGTGCAATAAAGGAAGAATGGGGGCTGAAGAGAAGAGGTGGGGAGGGAGATTTCAGAAAGGGCTGGAGTGGAGGTGGGACCTGAGGCATGAGTGTGTAAGGCACCACCCAGCTAGAGGGGAAGTTGGTGCCTACGTCTGATTGGACCTGTTTTGGGTACTGCCAAAAAAGACACAACACTGGTGCCTAGGAGAACCTCCTAGAGGGGAACATCCCTGGCACTGTGCGCTGTGGCTGTGACCCCTGTTTCAACTGAGCCTTCCTGTCCCAACCTGGCACTCACCGGTAGTAGCTGCAGGAGACCTTGTGGCTCAGGAAGCTGTATTTGTCCTTCCGCGAATGCTCCACCACGAAATTGGCGAGGTCGGAGTGCGATCCAGCCAGCTCCACCTGGAAGTTCACCTTGGGCTTCACAGGCACGTCCAGCCCCGCCTTCCAGTCGTTCTGCACCACAGACGCTGCCGACTTCATTATTTCCATTCCCGACTCCTGCACCGAGCTGCTGAGTTTCCTGCTGCATGAGCGGAGGACCCTCCAATCCACCGCTGCCAGTGGCAGCCTCTGCAACTGCCTGCCCTGCAGTTGGTTCCGGCACAGGGTGCAGGTGTCATCTGGGCGCTGCCAGGTGCTGCTGTCTACCAGGTAGGCTCCCTTCCTGGCCATTGTGGTCACATCGATGCCCTCGCCAATGAGGCTGTGACCAGGCACAAAGGCCGTGTGCTTCTTGCATTCATTGGCTTTTTTTGGGTGACACTGGGAGGATGTTCCAGGGAGGATGAAGAGGAGGAGGGGTAGGAAGACACCAAAACTGGGCATGGTTGAAATGATGGATTTCCCCACTGAGGAGGGGCCACCACCTTCAAAACCACCTACAGGAAGAGACACAGAGAGGTGCAGAATGAATGGCAATGCAGTAGCAGGCAGTTCCATGGATTAAGACTCTTGTAAAGATGGAGACACCCCCCTATCTGCTGTGATATCAGCCATTTTCTACAGCACATCTACACAAGCTCTGGGCTGAGGGAACACTGGAGGTGTTTTGCAAATAATGTAAACCTGTCATGATCATGAGGGTTAGCCAGCAGCCTGGGGCCTAAGGGGTTAACTATCTCCCTTACCTAAGCCAGGCAGAGGCAGCCAATAGAAATGTAGATTGGAATTTCAAACTGGGACAAAGGAATTTCTGCAGCTACTGAGGGAACAGACAAAATGTCTCCCTCCAAGAAAATACTCTTCACGATCTCTAAGTAGGGTAAAGTTGACATAAATGCATTAGGTTTTATTGTTTTATGGTTTGAGAATGGGAATCTGGTGTCTGTGCATTTAAAAACGGGTTGTCCTCTACTTTGTAACTAAAGTCTTGGCCCATGGGGGAGGGGGTGTCCCCCAATGAGTATATTAATTTGTGACTTTTCCATCTAGACATTATGCTTGTAACAGGAATATTGTGGTGATAATAAAAGTTCTTTCTCTTTTCTTTTTATTAACCTGGTATTGGTTAATTTTTGTGTACTGGGATTACTGTAGGGGTGAGATTTCCCAAGTGATCTCTCCCCTGGATTACAAGGTAGAAAAAACATTTTTAAATGCACAGACATCGGATTCCCATTCTCAAACCATAAAACAATAAAATGTAATGGATTTATCTCAACTTTACCCTTCTTAGAGCTAGTGAAGAGTCTTTTCTTGGAGGGAGATATTTTGTCTGTTCCCCCAGTTGCTGGAGAGAAACTTCCCAGGGACAAAGGAGGGAAAACCCAGAAATTCCTTTGTCCCAGTTTGAAATTCCTACCTACATTTCTATTGGCTGCCTCTACCTGGCTTAGGTAAGGGATGTAGTTAACCCCTTAGTCCTCAGGCTGCTGGTTAACCCTCATGATCATGACAGATGCCACATTTGCATGTTTGCCTACAATCTAACATGGAGCATTCCCCTCCCATATCTGTTTTCTTGGTATTGCAATACCAGCACTGTCCATAAGGGGTGGTATGGTTTTACATGGCCCTTCCAGAGCCTGACATAGAATGGGTGATTGCAATTCCCCACTGGGCCACTAGAGGGCAGTGCCCTAGAGCCCAGGGCCTGTAATTGGTCGGTGACTTGCAAGAGATCGGCCCCCTGGGGGGCGAGGGGGAGTTTGGGGCAGGCTGGGCTGTAGAACCTCTGGGGGCCCCCTAGTGGCCATGGTGATGTTTAGTTGCTGCTGGAGGGTCGTTTTCTTGGGGTTCTCATGGTCGGCATCAGCCCCAACATCTGGAGCTGCCGCCTTCATACTTTTGCCCTGGGTCAGGCCCATGGGCAGGATGTTTCCTAGCACCCAAGAGCAGCCCCATGGGCCTTCCCAATTTCATCTCCTGTCCCCTGGCTTCTGCCCCTGAAGCTCTGACCCACTCACCCCTCGCTCGGCCTCCCTCCCCTCACTGACCACGGGGTCGCCATGGGAAAGGCAGATTTCAAATGGGTTCCACTGAGGTTGGAAAATGTATCGCAGTGGAGGCTCGGGGCAGGAAGGGGGTAGCAGCTCAGCATCCTGTGATGGTGTCCAGCTCGGAGTGGGGCAGAGGGGACAGGAAATGTCTGAACTTAGCTCAGCAGCAGCAGACAGGAAAATCACATCTGAATATTGATGGCTTGGATCTGTTGGTGCCTCTGGATCCCAACCTGCAGTCTCCTGCTTGTCCAGCTCTAGGGATCCCTCCCCTCCCCCACTCTGCCAGTGAGCCTTTATCCTGTCCCACAGCTCCCCGCCAGTCCAGCCCTGGGGTTCTCTCCGCCTCCTCCCCCCTCTCTGTTAGTGCCCTAAATCCAGACTCACAGTCCTCT
This sequence comes from Pelodiscus sinensis, assembly GCF_052426305.1. Taxonomy (NCBI): domain Eukaryota; kingdom Metazoa; phylum Chordata; order Testudines; family Trionychidae; genus Pelodiscus; species Pelodiscus sinensis. The sequence continues at coordinate 133,900,282 of NC_143056.1, read as the reverse complement.
ATCACCCAGCTATGGGGTTCCTACTCCTCACAAACTTTGCTGGTGCCCCCAGTCTCAATCTGTTACTCACCTGCTGTTTGCCAGCAAAAAACCAAACAGAACGACATTGCCAGCTGCCCCTGAGATGAAATAGAGCAACTGAGTCCCCTCGCTATCAACAGCAGAGCAGCAAGTTGGACTCCTGGATAGAGCATTAGACTGAGAGTCAGGACTGCTGCGGTCCAATGTTGCTCTAGTGGGGGGGTGGAATCTATTGGTTAGAGTGGGGAGGGGGTGCTGGGAGTTGGGATTTCTGGGTTACCGTTCTGGGAGAGGTGTGGGGGTGAGCGTCTTACAGGGGGAGAGCTGGGGCCCACAATCTTGGCTGAAGTCTGTGCTGTAGCTGCCGTAACAGCCCCCCCAGTTTTACCTGCAGTGTGTGTGTGAGCTTGGGGTCCCTACTCTCAGCCACAGACTGAGCTGTGACCTTTGCAATAATGATCCCCTTTTGGGCAGGCTCTGAGTAGATGCGCCTTTTCAGATTTTTATTGGGGGGAGGGGGGGCGGCATGACCTGTAAATTCCCTGGTGGGGGAGGAGAAGAGCGTGAGAGTGGGTGGAGGGGAGCAGACTGAGGACAGCAGCTTCAGCAGCATTACTAAACTTGCTGAGTACCAGTCAAGCTGCAAATTGGGGGAGATCAATCCTACTGGCCTCCCTCCCCACATATATCACCTTTTTCTAGGCTACTAAGGTGTCAGAAAAACTATTTTTCTTGCAGACAACTGAGCAGTTAGCTGACAGAAGCCCTGTATCTAATTCCTATACAAAAGAAAGAAAATAAATAACTATTAGGATGAAGTTTAATAAAGAGAAATGCAAAGTGCTCCACTTAGGAAGGAACAAGCAGTTCCATACATACAAGATGGGAAGCGACTGTCTAGGAAGGAGCATGGCGGAAAGGGATCTAGGGGTCATAGTGGACCACAACTTGAATATGAGTCAACAGTGTGATGCTGTTGCAAAAAAAGCAAACATGATTCTGGGTTGTATCAACAGGTGTGTTGTGAGCAAAACTCGTGAAGTCATTCTGCCGCTCTACTCTGCGCTGGTTAGGCCTCAGCTGGAGTACTGTGTCCAGTTCTGGGCGCCACATTTCAAGAAAGATGTGGAGAAATTGGAAAGGGTACAGAGAAGAGCGACAAGAATGATTAAAGGTCTAGAGAACATGACCTATGAAGCCAGGCTTCATGAACTGGGCTTGTTTAGTTTGGAAAAAAGAAGATTAAGGGGGGACATGGTAGCGGTTTTCAAATATCTAAAAGGGTGTCACAAGGAGGAAGGAGAAAATTTGTTCCTCTTGGTTTCTGAGGACAGGACAAGGAGTAATGGGCTTAAAGTGCAGCAGGGGAGGTTTAGATTGGACATTAGGAAAAAATTCCTAACTGTCAGGGTGGTCAAATATTGGAATAAATTACCAAGGGAGGTGGTGGAATCTCCCTCTCTGGAGATATTTAAGAACAGGTTAGATAGACATCTGTCAGGGATGGTGTAGACGGAGCTTGGTCCTGCCTTGAGGGCGGGGGGCTGGACTCGATGACCTCTCGAGGTCCCTTCCAGTCCTATGATTCTATGATTCTATGATTAGTCCTACTTCTCTCTAACATATTCTGACATCTTGTGGCACATCACTTAAAGGACACTAGTTAGCTTTAACATTTTAATGTATATTCTTACTATGTTACTAACTCTGGACAGAGAAGTAACAGAGACAAAAATACAGGACTATGTAGCACTTTAAAGACTAACAAGATGGTTTATTAGGTGATGAGCTTTTGTGGCCCAGACCCACTTCCTCAGATCAAATAGTGGAAGAAAATTGTCACAACCATATATACCAAAGGTATAATTTTCTTCCACTATTTGATCTGAGGAAGTGGGTCTGGCCCACAAAAGCTCATCACCTAATAAATCTTGTTAGTCTTTAAAGTGCTGCATAGTCCTGTATTTTGTTTCAGCTACACCAGACTAACACAGCTACATTTCTATCACCAAGTAACAGAGAGGTAGTCATGTTAGAATAGTGATAGAAATGTAGCCGTGTTAGTCTGGTGTAGTCCTGTATTTTGTAGTCATGTTAGTCTGATCTTGGTAAAACAAAAGGAAAAACTGTGTAGCACTTCAAAGACTAACACATCACAAAGACAGCCTCCCCACCTATTGATAGCCAGATTAGCCCCTATTGATTTACAATAAGCTATTTCCTCCTTCCTTATCTCTTCCTGGCCCCTCACCCTCACCTTCTGTCCTAATATCCGATTGGTCAGTTCATCATTTCATTACTTTCTTCGTTGTATTCCTTTCATATACATGGTCATGCCAATTCTCTTCCAGAATATGATCTGAAGAAGTTGGTCTGCCCCACAAGATAAAAACTATCGTGTTAGTTTTTAAAGTGCTACAATTTTTTTCCTTTTCTGAAGAGAGAGACCCCGTCAGACCTCCTGGATTCTCTCTCAGCTCTGGGAGGGCAGTGGGGTCTTGTGGGTCACAGTGAGAGTGCAGATACATTTCAGCTCTATTTAAAAACACCGAATGTCCATGTGGCATAGTGGGGGGCTGTCTGCTCTGTGACCCGGTGTCCCCCTGCTCTGTGATATATGATTCCCACTGACTCACCCAAATATGTATTAACCCAGACTCAGCCTCCCAGGGAGACACAAAGGGAGGAAGGTGGAGACCAGCACCTGGCTGGGGGGCAGGGCATTGAGGGAGGGTCAGTTGCTGTCTGGGAAACATGGAGAGAACAAGCTAAGCTGGGGGCTAGGAGTGATGGACCCCTAACCTCAGGGGCCTGAGCCATCCTGGCCCTGCCCCTGGTAGCCACATCATGTATGTGCTGGGCTGTATTCTGGAAAATCAATAAACTCCTCTCTATTCTACTGGCTGGTGGAGACTTTTCTGGCTGCTACGGGGGTGCAGGATCGGGGGAACCCCAACTCGCCATCACAGTCCATATGGGGTCAAACTAATGGTCTTTCTAGCCCTGTACCCTGTCTTTCAATAGCAACTCAATGCCCGGTGCTTCAGAAGGAATAAACAGAGCAGGCAAACATCATGATCCATCCCCTCTCACCCATTCCCAGCGTCCAAACAGAAGCTAGGGACATCATACCTCCCCATTCTGGCTAGTAGCCACTAATGGACTACCCCTCCTTGAATTTATTTTGTGTTTATTGGAACCATGTTATAGTTGGAGCCTTTCCACCAGATCCTGGCAGAGTTCCACAAGCTGACAGTGAAAAGATAATGTATTTTGTTGGTTTTAAATCTGCTCCCTGTACATTGAATTGGTCAGCGTCTCGTGTTGTGTTCGTGAAGGAATGAATAACATTTCTGGGTTCTATTTTCCCCACACATTTCACGATTCTCTAGATCTCTACCATATCCCCCCACCCTTTAGTCATTTCTTCTGCAAGCTGAAAAGTTCCAATTTTCTTAATATCCTCTCATCTGGAAGCTCTTTCTTACACCTTAATGATTTCTGTTGCCCTTTCTGTACCTTCTCCAAAACCTATGTATCTTTTTCTAGATGGGGTGACTAGACCTGCATTCAGTATTCAAGATGTGGGTGTAAAATGACATTTTCCTTCCTATTATCTCTTCCTTCCCTAATGATTCCCAGTATTCTGTTTGCTTCTTAGACAGCCACTGCACACTAAGCAGGCATTGTAAGAGAACAATCCACAAGGATTCCAAGATCTCTTTCTTGAATGGTATCGGTTATTTTGTATTTGTCAACTAGATTATAGTTTGCCCTGTGCATTACTTTACACTTATCAACACTGAATTCCCCCTTGTGTTGCCCAGTCACCCCGTTTGGTGAGATCCCTTTGTAACTCTTTGCAGTCAGCTCTGGACTTCGCTGTTTGGAGTAGTTGTGCAGTATCTGCACATTCTGCCACCCCACTGTGTACCTCCCTTTTTCAAGCACATGTATAGATTTAACAGCCAAATGCAAATCACAGCATTAAAACACTTATTCCTCCTCTTTTTTTCTCATCTCTTTAAAGTGGAACTCCCCTCTCTTGCCTCTGGCAGTATTATCACGATGATCTAAGGATCCGTCAATGACTGGAACGCCCAGCCTTTTCTATCTTTAATCACCTGCCTCCCTCTTTATATAATGAACTCCCTGCCCCAAAGGCGAAGCTGCAAGCAGCTCAAATTCTGTTGCATTTAAGAGCTGCCTCTAGAGCCAGGGCATGCAGCTACAAGGAGACCTCAAGTATGGACTCTAGGGGTTCAAACTTCAGGGGAGCTACTGAAGCTCCCCCAGATGGCACCCTTGGGTCTGAGCAGTGCCTGCTGTGATGGGGTCCCTAACGTCATCTGGGGTCTGAGCAGAACCTGGCACAATGGGGTTCCCAAGCTCAGCCTAGGCCTGAGCAGTCCCTGTCACGATGTGGTCCCTGATCTCAGCTATGGTTCCCAATTTTGGCCAGAGTCTGAGCAGACCCACCAATCACTCACCTGCCTCCAGACCTGACCTGTCAGCCTCACGTTGACTTGTCGGGAGCTCGGACTGGGCTGCGTCCCTACTGGAAGAGACGCATTTTATACGTGAATTAAGTCACCACCGAAAGTCTCGTGATTTCTTGTTATTGCTTCAGATGTGGTAAGTGGGAAACACCCACAGGCAGCTTTTAAGTGGCCTCCCAGGTCCATCGAACAAAACACATAGAAATTGGGATGGGCTGGACCCGTGTTAGTGCCTCATGAAGAAGAAACCAGCTGTGAGTTCAGGCACAGGCTCAATTGAAAAGACTCCTTTCCTGCCCAGCGCGGTCACGTCAGTGCCCTGCGCTGCCCGGTTGTGCCTGGGCACGAAGGCAGTATGCTCCTCGTACTCTTCCTCTGTGCACAAGTGGCATCGAGTTGAGACCCCGGTGGTGGGGGGAGAGAAGCAGCAGGCTCTGGGCACGGCTGGGAGGGGATGAACCGCCCTGTAGGGAGAAACACAGGAGTTCATGCTTTAAGAATCAGGTAGCAGGGAGTTCCACAGGTTGACATGATGTTAAAGTTAAAACCGCTCTGTGCTCCCCAAAGCAGGGAACAAATACCAGTGACATCGAGAGTCTGGGTACATTGAGCTCCCTCTAATCTATAATGAACACCTTTTGGTTAACTCCACTGAGTTCACCTAGTCCAACATCCTGGCCCCTCCCTGCCATCCTGGATCAGACCCAGGGCCTGTTCTACCCGGTAACCTGTTCCCTCCCCGCACCATATGCTCTGTACTGGGGCAGGCCATGCCTTGACATGCTCTCTGGGGGTCCCAGAGGCAGACGTTGAAGGTGGGGAAAACTCTCAGGCACAGGATGGCCCAGAACGTGAGAGAAGCTCATGACATTGCAAACTGCCGCTGAGCGAAATAGCCGAACTGCGTCACCTGGCTATCAACGAGTGGACAGCTGGTCTAGTGGGCAGAGCACTGACTGGAAGTCAGGTCTGCTGGGCTCTATCCTTGCTCTGGCAGCAGAGTGGGATCTAGTGGTCAGAGCAGGGGAGCTGGGAGTCAGGATTCCTGGGTTACCGCTCTGGGAGGGGAGTGGGGTCTAGTGGTTAGATCAGGGGAGCTGGGAGTCAGGATTCCTGGGTTACCGCTCTGGGAGGGGTGGGGGTGAGTGGCTCAGAGGGGGAGGGCTGGGACCACCATCCTGGTTGACGTCTGTGCCGCACCTGACGTAACAGCCCCCCAATTTGAACTCTGCTGTGTCTGTGCATGGGGGCCCCGCTCTCAGCCAGAGACTGAGCAGTCACTGTTGCAGCAACGCCCCCAGTCATGGGCAGGGTCCCCCATCATCCACCTGCCTCCGGAGCGGAGCTCTAGCTTGGCCCCACGACCCGCCGGCAGCTGGGACTGGGCCGGGCCCTGCGGGGAGAGATGCACTTGGGAGGTGGACCAAGCCCCCACCAGAAGTCTCATGAGGTCTCAGTCCCCCCTGCGCTCCCCACAGAGCTCAGCTCCTGCCCCCTGCAGAGCCCGGCCACAGCCTGTGGGGCGGGAAGCTGTGGCCAGCACAGACACCTCCCAGGGTGTGAAGAGCTAGAGAGGCTGCAGGTGGAACCCCAGTGAGACAGGCCCTGCACGGACACACTGGGGCCAGCCCTGCCGGCCAGGGGAGAGCAGACTCCAAAGCCGGGTCCCTCAGCCCCTAGAAACCTCCGTGCTTCCCATCAGGGGACGGGGGTCACTCCTGCCCCCCATTGCTGGTCGGACCCTGAGCCCTGCTCCCCCATCTCCTTGCCAGGGGTCACCCTTGTGACATAGTGTGGGTACCATGCTGGTTGCTAGGGTTGGGTAGTGAGTGACCTCCACTGGCTGTTGTCTGCAGCATGGCCCAGCAGGGCAGGGGATGAGTCACTAGGCAAGGGGGCTTGTAACCTGTCTGAGGAGTTCCTCCCCAGGGAGTGAAACAATGGGAAGAAGGGGAGTGGATCCCTGGCTGGGGGCAGGGCTGGAAGAGAGTTTAGTTTCTGTCTGGGAGCACGGAGGAGAAACCTACGAAAAGGGGCTGGGATTTAGGGGCCCAGGCTCCCCCATCTCAAGGGGGCTGAGGCATCCTAGGCCTGCCCTGGAACCAGATGACATCTGTGCTGGGCTGTACCCTGGAGAAGCAATAAACTCCCTCTGTTCTACTGGCTGGTGGAGTCTGTTCGGGGCATTATGGGGGTGCAGGAGTCAGGGGAACCCCGATGCGCAGTCACAACCCCCATCTCCCTGCCAGGGGTCACCCCCATCTCCCTGCTCTCTCACCATTCTGTGCAGTTTGCTCTTTCGTGCTCCCCCGTGGAGCTCACAGACACACAGAGAAGAACCAGAGAATCTTAGGGCTGGGAGAGCTGTCCCGGGGCATAGCGTCCAGCCCCTGCCCGAAGCGGGACCCACCCCAACCCAACCATCCCAGCCAGGGCTCTGTCGGATGGGACTGAAACACCCCTAGGACAGAGATTCCCCCCCCTCTCCCAGGAACCCAGCCCAGCCCTTCCTTGCCCGCCTTGGGAAGGAGTTTTTCCCAATGTCCCACCCACACCTCCCCCACTGCAAGGGGAGCCCATCGCTCCTTGTCCTGCCCCCTACCCCACTGACAACAGCCTCCTGCCAGCCTCTCTGGGCCCCTTGCAGGGAGCTGGAGGATGCTCTCGGATCCCCCCTCACTCTGCTCTGCTGCAGCCTGAACAAGCCCCAATCCCCCCGCCCCCCGGCAGGGCCATGTGTCCCGACTCCAGACCACAGGAGGTGGGGGAGGGGGACGCTTTGTACCCCAAATAACACCGGGAACCCCCCATTCACCACTCCAATGGGACAGTGTGGGGCTTGGCACAGCAGATGCCTTGTGACGCATTAATGAAGGTGGGGGGGATCTTTTAGGTCAGGGCTGGGGTCGGGGTCAGGAGGGACAGTTGAGGGGCAGGACTCGTGGGTTCTGTCCCCGCTCCAGGAGGGGTCTGGGAGCCCAGAGATTCCCCCCCCTCCCCGCTGGTGGCGACCGTCCCGGGGCCGGCCAGGCCGAGGACCCAGGCGTGCGGGGAGGGGCAGTTCTGGGGGCTCCCCCCGCTGACTTCAGAGGCGCCGTGTCCCTGCAGCAAAGCGGGGAAGGGGGGCCATTGTGGTCCCAGCCGCTTGGCCTGCCACCAGCAGCTCACACGTGCGGCTCCTGCCCTGCGAGAGGCTGCCGCCAGATTACAAGGAGCTGGGTGCAGGACAGGGGAGGAGGGTGCGGGATTCCCTCCCCCCCCAAACACCCATTTGCTCCCAGCTGGAGCTCCGAGACTCCGCCCCCTGCTCCAGCGGGCGCTCGGGGCTTGGGGCCGCCCGGATCCTGGGTTCCCGGCTTGGGCCCATCACCTCAGTGACCGTTGTGCGTGAATCGCGCCCTCCGAGGCGAGACGCGGGGTAGGCGAGGGGGCATCTCTGCGTGCTCCGGCTTCACCCCACTGGGGGAAGCGCTGTCCGGCCATGCGCCTGCCTCCACAGCTCAGGTGAGCTCTATTTCGGCCTCACGTCGGCCTGTCGGCGGCTAGGACTGGGCCGGGCCCTGCGGGGAGAGAGGCACTTTGTACATGGATTCAGTCACCACCGAAAGTCTCGTGATTTCTTGTTATTGCTTCAGTTGTGGTAAGTGGGAAACACCCACAGGCAGCTTTTAAGTGGCCTCCCAGGTCCATCGAACAAAACACATAGAAATTGGGATGGGCTGGACCCGTGTTAGTGCCTCATGAAGAAGAAACCAGCTGTGAGTTCAGGCACAGGCTCCACCGAAAAGACTCCTTTCCTGCCCAGCGCGGTCACGTCAGTGCCCTGCGCTGCCCGGTTGTGCCTGGGCACGAAGGCAGTATGCTCCTCGTACTCTTCCTCTGTGCACAAGTGGCATCGAGTTGAGACCCTGGTGGTGGGGGGAGAGAAGCAGCAGGCTCTGGGCACGGCTGGGAGGGGATGAACCACCCTGTAGGGAGAAACACAGGAGTTCATGCTTTAAGAATAAGGTAGCAGGGAGTTCCACAGCTTGACATGATGTTAAAGTTAAAACTGCTCTGTGCTCCCCAAAGCAGGGCCCTAATACCAGTGACATCGGGAGTCTGGATACATTGTGCTCCCTCTATCCCGTACTGAACACCTTTTGGTTAGCTCCACTGCAGTTAGCTCCTGAGTTCAGCTAGTCGTACATCCTGCCCCTTCCCTACTATCCTAGCTGAGACCCAGGGCCTATTCTATCCAATATCCTGCCCCCCCCCCAGCCACATGCTCTGTACTGGGGCAGGCCATGCCTGGTCATGCTCTCTGGGGGTCCCAGAGGCAGACGTTGAAGGTGGGGAAAACTCTCAGGCACAGGATGGCCCAGAACATGAGAGAACATTGCAAACTCAGGACATTGCATATTGCCCCTGAGTGAAATAGATCAACTGTGTCACCTGTCTATCAATGGCAGAGTGGACAGCTGGTCTAGTGGGCAGAGCATTGACTGAGTCAGGACTGCTGGGGTCTATCCTTGCTCTGGAAGCAGAGTGGGATCTAGTGGTCAGAGCAGGGGAGCTGGGGGTCAGGATTCCTGGGTTACCGCTCTGGCAGGGGAGTGGGGTCTAGTGGTTAGATCAGGGGGTGCTGGGGGTCAGGATTCCTGGGTTACCGCTCTGGCAGGGGAGTGGGGTCTAGTGGTTAGATCAGGGGGTGCTGGGGGTCAGGATTCCTGGGTTACCGCTCTGGGAGGGGAGTGGGGTCTAGTGGTTAGATCAGGGGAGCTGGGAGTCAGGATTCCTGGGTTACCGCTCTGGGAGGGGTGGGGGTGAGTGGCTCAGAGGGGGAGGGCTGGGACCACCATCCTGGTTGAAGTCTGTGCCGCACCTGACGTAACAGCCCCCCAATTTCAACTCTGCTGTGTCTGTGCATGGGGGCCCCGCTCTCAGCCAGAGACTGAGCAGTCACCGTTGCAGCAACGCCCCCAGTCATGGGCAGACCCACCCATCACCCACCTGCCTCCGGAGCGGAGCTCTAGCTTGGCCCCACGACCCGCCGGCAGCTGGGACTGGGCTGTGCCCTGTGGGGAGAGATGCACTTTGGAGGTGGACCAAGTCCCCACTGAAAGTCTCATGAGGTCTCAGCCCCCCCCGTGCTCCCCACAGGGCTCAGCTCCTGCCCCCTGCAGAGCCCAGCCACAGCCTGTGGGGCGGGAAGCTGTGGCCAGCACAGACACCTCCCAGGGTGTGAAGAGCTCGAGAGGCTGCAGGTGGAACCCCAGTGAGACAGGCCCTGCACGGACACACTGGGGCCAGCCCTGCCGGCCAGGGGAGAGCAGACTCCAAAGCCGGGGTCCCTCAGCCCCCTAGAAACCTCCGTGCTTCCCATCAGGGGACGGGGCTCACTCCTGCCCCCCATTGCTGGTCGGACCCTGAGCCCTGCTCCCCCATCTCCCTGCCAGGGGTCACCCCCATCTCCCTGCTCTCTCACCATTCTGTGCAGTTTGCTCTTTCGTGCTCCCCCGTGGAGCTCACAGACACACAGAGAAGAACCAGAGAATCTTAGGGCTGGGAGAGCTGTCCCGGGGCATAGCGTCCAGCCCCTGCCCGAAGCGGGACCCACCCCAACCCAACCATCCCAGCCAGGGCTGTGTCTGAAACACCCCTCGGACGGAGATTCCAGCCCGCCCTCGCAAACCCAGCCCAGCCCTTCCTTGCCCGCCTTGGGAAGGAGTTTGTCCCAATGTCCCACCCACACCTCCCCCACTGCAAGGGGAGCCCATCGCTCCTCCCCCTGCCCCCCTGAGAACAGCCTCTCGCCAGCCTCTCTGGACCCCCTGCAGGGAGCTGGAGGCTGCTCTCGGATCCCCCCTCGCTCTGCTCTGCTGCAGCCTGAACAAGCCCCAATCCCCCCGCCCCCCGGCAGGGCCGTGTGTCCCGACTCCAAACCACAGGAGGTGGGGGAGCGGGACGCTTTGTACCCCCAATAACCCCGGGAACCCCCCATTCACCACTCCACTGGGGCAATGTTGGGCTTGGCACAGCAGATGCCTTGTGACTATTAATCAAGGTATGTGTGGGGGGGATCTTTTCGGGCAGGGTCGGGGTCGGGAGGGACAGTTGAGGGGCAGGACTCGTGGGTTCTATCCCCGCTCCAGGAGGGGTCTGGGAGCCCAGAGATTCCCCCCGCTCCCCGCTGGTGGTGACCGTCCCGGGGTCGGCCGGGCTGAGACGGACCCAGGCGTGTGGGGAGGGGCAGTTCTGGGGGCTCCCCCCGCTGACTTCAGAGGCGCCGTGTCCCTACAGTAAAGCGGGGAAGAGGGGCCGTTGTGGTCTCAGCCGCTTGGCCTGCCACCAGCAGCTCACACGTGCGGCTCGAGCCCTGCCAGGAGCTACAGCCAGGTTGGAAGGAGCCGGGTTCAGGATAAGGGAGGGAGTGCGGGAAGCCCCTCCACCCCCACACAGCCCTTTGCTCCCAGCCGGAGCTCCGAGACTCCGCCCCCTGCTCCAGCGGGCGCTCGGGGCTTGGGGCCGCCCGGATCCTGGGTTCCCGGCTTGGGCCCATCACCTCAGTGACCGTTGTGCGTGAATCGCGCCCTCCGAGGCGAGACGCGGAGTAGGCGAGGGGGCATCTCTGCGTGCTCCGGCTTCACCCCACTGGGGGAAGCGCTGTCCGGCCATGCGCCTGCCTCCACAGCTCAGGTGAGCTCTATTTCGGCCTCACGTCGGCCTGTCGGCAGCTGGGACTGGGCCGGGCCCTGCGGGGAGAGAGGCACTTTGTACGTGGATTCAGTCACCACCGAAAGTCTCGTGATTTCTTGTTATTGCTTCAGTTGTGGTAAGTGGGAAACACCCACAGGCAGCTTTTAAGTGGCCTCCCAGGTCCATCGAACAAAACACATAGAAATTGGGATGGGCTGGACCCGTGTTAGTGCCTCATGAAGAAGAAACCAGCTGTGAGTTCAGGCACAGGCTCCACCGAAAAGACTCCTTTCCTGCCCAGCGCGGTCACGTCAGTGCCCTGCGCTGCCCGGTTGTGCCTGGGCACGAAGGCAGTATGCTCCTCGTACTCTTCCTCTGTGCACAAGTGGCATCGAGTTGAGACCCTGGTGGTGGGGGGAGAGAAGCAGCAGGCTCTGGGCACGGCTGGGAGGGGATGAACCACCCTGTAGGGAGAAACACAGGAGTTCATGCTTTAAGAATAAGGTAGCAGGGAGTTCCACAGCTTGACATGATGTTAAAGTTAAAACTGCTCTGTGCTCCCCAAAGCAGGGCCCTAATACCAGTGACATCGGGAGTCTGGGTACATTGCGCTCCCTCTATCCCGTACTGAACACCTTTTGGTTAGGGACACTGCAGTTAGCTCCTGAGTTCAGCTAGTCGTACATCCTGCCCCTTCCCTACTATCCTAGCTGAGACCCAGGGCCTATTCTATCCAATATCCTGCCCCCCCCCACAGCCACATGCTCTGTACTGGGGCAGGCCATGCCTGGTCATGCTCTCTGGGGGTCCCAGAGGCAGACGTTGAAGGTGGGGAAAACTCTCAGGCACAGGATGGCCCAGAACATGAGAGAACATTGCAAACTCAGGACATTGCATATTGCCCCTGAGTGAAATAGATCAACTGTGTCACCTGTCTATCAATGGCAGAGTGGACAGCTGGTCTAGTGGGCAGAGCTTGACTGGGAGTCAGGTCTGCTGGGGTCTATTCTTGGTCTGGCAGGGGAGTGGGATCTAGTGGTCAGAGCAGGGGAGCTGGGAGTCAGGATTCCTGGGTTACCGCTCTGGGAGGGGTGGGGGTGAGTGGCTCAGAGGGGGAGGGCTGGGACTACAATCCTGGTTGAAGTCTGTGCAGCACTAGACGTAACAGCCCCCCAATTTGAACTCTGCTGTGTCTGTGCATGGGGGCCCCGCTCTCAGCCAGAGACTGAGCAGTCACCTTCCCAGCAACGCCCCCAGTCATGGGCAGACCCACCCATCACCCACCTGCCTCCGGAGCGGAGCTCTAGTTTGGCCCCACGACCTGTCGGCAGCTAGGACTGGGCTGGGCCCTGCGGGGAGAGAGGCACTTTGGAGGTGGACCAAGTCCCCACTGAAAGTCTCATGAGGTCTCAGTCCCCCCCGTGCTCCCCACAGGGCTCAGCTCCTGCCCCCTGCAGAGCCCGGCCACAGCCTGTGGGGCGGGAAGCTGTGGCCAGCACAGACACCTCCCAGGGTGTGAAGAGCTCGAGAGGCTGCAGGTGGAACCCCAGTGAGACAGGCCCTGCACGGACACACTGGGGCCAG